>NC_138771.1:662961940-663561940 GCF_965119305.1 Pelophylax lessonae
ATACAATTAATTGTGAGTTTTTTTGAAGTTTTTACATTTTTTTTGTCACAATTTTTATGGAAATGAAGAAAATAAATAAAATTTGTTTTTTGTCACATTTGTTTTTTTAATACCTGTCACCAGTGCAGTACAGCATCATCATATGACTGGTGTGGCGGTGATCGGGGGTTACTGACTGGTGACAGTATGTTAAAAAAAAAAATAATATGTTTAAGTAATATATTATTAGGTAATATTTTTTCAATTGTTTTCTTTTTTCTCTTTTTACAATTTCTTTTTTTTTTAAACTTTTGACTAGAGCAGTGCAATGTCCTCATAGTGACACTGTTCTATTTTTTATTTTTTTTGTTTTTTACACTATGTTTTTTTTTTTGTTGTTTTTTTCAAAAAGTATACTAAAAAGAGATCTGGCGCCAAGAATAATCAATGGCTACGAGCTACGAATTGCGATCAAAGAATATTATAATATGTAGTTGCAGAAAATTATCTGCAGGAGTGTGCAGCATGAAATGGATTACAAACTATAGAACCTGCGCAAATATAACCTCTTGATGGTGATGGATAATAATAATAATTGTGGAAAAAATATTTAGCCACTTAAGCCCCGGAGGATTTGGCTGCTAAAAGACCAGGGGTATTTTGCGTGACTTTAACAGACAATTGCGCGGTCGTGCGACGCTGTACCTAAACGAATTTGATGTCCTTTTTTTCCCACAAAAAGAGCTTTCTTTTGGTGGTATTTGATCACCTGTGCGATTTTTTGATCACACGCTATAAACAAAAAAAGAGCGTCAATTTAGCAAAAATAACAATATTTTTCAAATTTTTTTATATGAAATTCCCCCCCAAAAAAAAGTAAAAATCAAAATTTTTTAACATTTTCGGCCAATTTGTTTTATGCTACATATGTTTGGTAAAAAAAATCGCAAAAAGCGTATTTTGATTGGTTTGCGCAAAAGTTATCGCGTTTACTAACAAAGGGAAAGATTTTTGTCATTTTTGTTGTTTTTTTTTTAACGCGTAATGGCGGCGATCTGCGATTTTTTTGCGGTACTGCAACATTGGGGCGCACAGATCGGACCCTTGACTGACATTTTTGACACTTTTGGGGTTACCAGGGACATTTCTACAGTAATCAGTGCTATATATATGCACTGTTACTGTAAAATTACACTGGCAGTGAAGGGGTTAACTTTATTTGAGAGGGAGGGGCTGTGTGTGTCCCTTGGGGCGTGATTCTAACTGTGATTGGCTGTGGCTTGAGCAGAAGGAACAGTGATCAACGGTCCTACATAGTAGAACCGTATGATCACTATTCCTACACAGGGGAGAATGACAGGCGGCTTGTTTTCACAAGCTGCCTGCCTTTCTCCCTCTCCCCCGACGATCGCAGAGTGACCGGCGGGCATCGGGTCCGCCGGTCACACGCGCGGGGGGGGGGGGGTCCGTGATCGCGCAGGAGCGGGATCGTGCCACCGGTGGCGCGCACTCGCTCCCCAGAGCCTCACAGGCTAGTGACGTATATATACGTCACTTTGCCTGTGAGGGGCTGACCGCTGCAGTATATCTACTTGTGGCGGTCGGCAAGCGGTTAACTGGAGTCTACAGAGTCTTGTAGAGTGGGAGAATTATCGTTTTATCTCTGCAGTGAATCCCCTTTTTAATACATTAGTATTCTAGTAGTGCCAATATTCTGTTGGCTTTGCTTGCAGCAGCTTGGCATTGGGTGCCATTGCTGAGCTTGTCATCTACTGGGACCCCCCAGGTCCTTTCCCATCTTAGATTCCTTCAGAGGTTTGTATTTTTGTATTTGTATATGTGGAACAAGGTATATAACACCCTGCTTCAATCTGTGGTATTGGGGGGCCACTGGTTTATCACACCAGTTCTACAAATAATTGGCCAGTAACTGTTGTCACTGTGTGTAGCAGAGATAACGCAGCAAAAGAGGTCAATTTAAATGAAATTTAATTTAAAAAAAAAATGCTTAAGATTTATAAATATACTGTAGATTGTTATGTGAGTCCATATGTCATAATAATATGTATAATTGGTTAAATAATAAGGTGGAACTCTTGGCTACTCTACAAGTCTCCATGAATAAATTCCTGACATCAGAACATACAGTAACAGTATCGTTCTTCAGAAAAGCTCCAATTTTTATCATGTAAAGTTGTCTTTGAGCTCCAGTCAGGGACTTTGCCTAGGGCATGGGTGCTCAACCTGAGGCCCTCCAGCTGTTGCGGAACTATAAGTCCCATGAGACATTGCAAGACTGAGAGTTAAAACCATGACTCCAAAGGCAGAAGCATGACCGGCAGCTTGGACAGCCACAGGTTGAGCACCCATGGCCTAGGGCAGTGATGGTTAACCTTGACACCCCAGATGTTTTGGAACTGCATTTCCCAGGATGCTCATGCACTCTGCAGTGTAGTTGAGCTTCATGGGAAATGTAGTTGCCAGGCTTTGCCATCACTGGCCTAGGGTAAGATGATATCATCAGTCTGATGGGAGGAATATTGAGTGGAGGGTATAAATTGTACTCACAGAGCTCCATTATATCTGCATCGCATTGCCTGAATATCCTCCCTGGAATCTTAGGTTTTCATACGAAGGTCTCTGTTCCTCTATAGGTCACCCTAGTGAGGACAATGCATATATGAATAGTTGCGATGTACAGAGGATGAGGAATACATCAACAGCCAAAGGTAAGTTATTATAATGAGGGCATCCTCTTCTTCCATTATAGACAGCTGAGGACTGGAGTCTCCATTTATAGGACACATGTCTACTAATACTGCTATACTGGATCTATAAACCAGAGCAACCAATCAGAAATCACATCTTACTATATCTGTAAAGAGGTAATAAAAGCCAGAATCTCATTGGTTGCCCTGCTTCAGTATAAATTACACACCCAAATATGATATACTGTATACTGCATGACATAATATGACATAATACATTGACTTAAGTGAAATAACCGCCTGTGATATAGATATATAGTATAACACAGATGATCTGGGATGAATATAAAATGACTTTATGTGAGATATGAATTCTGGAGGATTATTACACCAGCTGATACATGCAGGATCACTGTCCTCTCTGTAATTATTCCAGCTGCCGGGAGTATACAGCACTGGGTGATACTGATCCTGGGGGTCTTCCTAATATTGGCCTTCCTGATTTTGATCATCCTCACCAGTTTCCTGTTCAATTACTGTGAGTATCTCAATTATAATTATCATTAATGTTATTACGTCAAACTAAAAGAAAGAGGAAATATGTATTATTTGAGCATTGGCAGGGCAGGGAAGTACTTACCATAATGGCACTTGGGGGGGGGGGGTGTTGGCACCTGGGGGGCAGGGATAGAGGGGGCAGCACCAGGCCTGAAAATGTACAAATGTGATAACTTTTCCTGATTTTTCTTCTATGTTCTGCTCACCTCTGGACACTGATGATTGTATTCAGTAAGGAAATGTAAGGGTGTGCAGAGGGTGTGAGGGCTTGCAGGGGATGTAAGGGGAAGGGGTGTAAGGGATGTGAGGAAGAAATACACACAGGGGATGTAACGAACAGGAGACACAATGAAGGAGGAACTTGGTTCTGGGAATGTAAGAGGAACAGGACCATCTTACCAAATGGGCGCGCTAAGCAGTTGCCCGGAGGGCCCTACCTGCCCAGCGACCCAGCCCCAGTCAAGCATTATTGCCGATTTCCGTGTGCATCCCACTGCCAAGCTTAGCAGGTGGCAAGCGCCTGTCGGCCCTGCACTGCGGTCAGGCCACTTGGGCCATGGAGGGGGAGCCCAGAACTGCAGGAATGCCTGTCTGCCTCCATGGGAACAGGCACACACAGGACAGTTGAGTCTGACTCCCTCCTGTTTGTGTGTTCACCGGACCCAGCCACCCAACTTGGAAGCTGTCATTAGCCTGGCACTGCTATACCAATAAATATCGACTTATCGATAATTTGCATTTTTATTCTCGTGGGTGATTGTGTGGGCAGAGCCCATGTGCACTGCATTGCCCAGAACCCTTTAATGCTCTTAAGATTGCACTAAAGATGAAGGGGCGTGCATGGGCGTTGCTGTAAACCAAAAGCTTAAGCGTTTTGAGGGAGGACCCTCTTCCTCAGAGCCAACTTTGGCTCTGAGGAAGAGGGTCCTCCCTCGAAACGGGTAAGCCATACAAGGTTGTGAGGACGCCATCACGCTATCAAGCAATAGAGAAGTGTCCTGGATGCGAGCAGTTCCTATTTCCTATATACTTGTACATATCCTATGTTTGTGAGTATATTGTACGCTACCTTCTTTGATTTTAATAAACTTTTTTAGTGGTAATGCACAAGGTCGGTGCACCCTTCTCTTGTTGTATTCTTTCTGTTCTGAGTAACACCTGTGCTTTTAAACCACTGTATGGTCTTGGCCACCATGCTGCAGCTCAATTTCAGGGTCTTGGTAATCTTCTTATAGCCTAGGCCATCTTTATGTAGAGCAACAATTCTTTTTTCAGATCTTCTGAGAGTTCTTTGCCACGAGGTGCCATGTGGAATCCCCAGTGACCAGTATGAGAAAGTGAGAGCGATAACACCAAATTTAACACACCTGCTCCCCATTCAGATCTGAGACCTTGTAATACTAACGAGTCACATGACACCGGAGAGGGAAAATGGTTAATTGGGCCCAATTTGGACATTTTCACTTAGGGGTGTACTTATTTTTGTTGCCAGCGGTTTAGACATGAATAGCTGTACACTCACTACTTTACATTGTAGCAAAGTGTCATTTCTTCAGTGTTCCCACATGAAAAGATAGAATAACAGAATTTTTGTAAAATTTGACCGTAAAATTCCTTTCTCTGAGTCCTCTGACAGTCGCCGCCCACTCATACAGTCTTCACCAATGGGTATTGACCTCTTATCCACAGGAGCAAGCTAGGCATAAGACTTGTTAAAACAAAGCAATTTACATAGACACACCTGTAGGGGGCTGTCCCTTTGGTCCAATACCCCCCTGCTATCAGCCATCCCAACTCAGTTTGGTAGCAAGCAGTTAGAGTCCATAAAACCCCAAAAGAGGGGTGGGGGCGGCGACTGTCAGAGGACTCAGAGAAAGGAATTTTACGGTAAGATTTTACAAAAATTCTGTTTTCTCTTACATCCTCTGACAGTCGCCGCCCACTCACACCAGACAGCCGTGCTGCTAGAGGAGCCTCATCCAAGGCCGCATCACACAGGTACAAAACCGCCAGACGCATCTGCTCCACCATTTCCACAGTAGCTGGAGGGGCGGAATCTGCCTCCAGAGTGCGTTTGATCACCTGGGCCCAATCAGCCACAGCCTGAGAGACCATAACAGAGGCAAAGATGGGCTTCAGTAGGGAACCCGCCACCAAATTACGCGTGGCGAGTAAGAGATTCCACTCGCCTATCCGTAGGGTCCCTGAACACCGGAGAATACTCCGAGGGCATGAGAGTGGCCTTGTTTAACCTGGACACTGTGTGATCCATTTTAGGGGACACGGTCCATCGTGAATCCGTAGGAGACGCGAAAGGGTAACGGAACTGAAACCGTTTTGGTACCACAAAAGGGCGCTTTAAATTACGCCATTGTTCGTTCACTGTTTCGTGAAACTCAGCGGGACAAGGTAACACCTGTGCCACTTTCTGGGTTCTGCGAGTCCCAAAGGAAGACTGCTTACCCGGTGGGTTGGGCTCATCCTCTAAATGTAGTGTCTCTTTAATCAATGTACAAATACTGTACTGGCAACCCTAGCATATGGAAAAACCTATTCAGAGAAAGGGAATACAATAAGACACGTGGTCACTCACTAAAACTAGATGAAAGGCGGTTTAACCTTAAAATACGCAGGGGGTTCTTCATTGTAAGAGCAGTAAGGATGTGAAATTCTCTTCCGCAAGCAGTCGTATTAGCAGGGAGCATTGATAGTTTCAAAAAACTGTTAGATGGGTACCTTAAAGACCACAACATACAGGGGTATACAATGTACAGTAAACAGCAAACACACACACACTTCATAGGTTGAACTGGATGGACTGATGTATTTTTTCAACCTCACTAACTATGTAACTATGTAACAGAAGCAATGAGCGCAGACACAGCCGAGCATTCTTTAGCCGCTTCTGGAGAAGGATCATCCTCCTCCTCCCCCTCCATCTCCATATCAGAATGCAAGGACTGAGACCCCTCAGGGGGTAAACTGTCCAGGGCAACCATATCAGACTCAGAATCAGAGGACAATGAAGTCCTAGCTCTTTTCCTAGAATCCCGCTCTGACATCAACAATCCACTTTGGACGCTAAAGTCACAAGTGCAGCAGCAAGGGAAGGTGAAGATTCAGGAGTACCTGAATCACTCACCAAGGCTGTGGGGAATTTTCAGTCCTGGGACTCCATGAGAAAATCACTATTGCTGGCCCTTTCAGACGCGATCGCAGCGACCCACCGCAATGCACTGCAATAAGGATTACACTAAGGTACCCCCCTGAGATGGGGAAAGCACTGAAAATAGAAGAATATTCCCCAAAACCAGCAAAAAGAACCCCCAGGAGTGTTACCACGCTGCTAGAAATGACCTCTGCATACAGGAAGGGAAGTGATGTCATCTGCAAGAGGCTGAACAGGAAAGTGTCTAAGGGAAAATGGTTGCCAATGCATCTGAATGGGAGGCTCCGGGAAAATGGCCGCCGAACATGTGCAAAGAAGAACACCTTGCCACACACAAGATGGCGCCGGAAGGCGCCAAAAACACTACATAGAGAGCTGCAGAAAGTGCCCACAGTAAGGCCAGAGCAGCTGCCCATACCCAAAATGGCGGACCCGTGGTTTTTTGCACTGCAGCGGTCCGCACCGCTATGTCTGCACCCCCAAACACACTGATAAAGTGGACAGGGATAGGGACCCCCACAGACCCCCCCCCCCACGGCGATACATGCGCCAAGAGGCCCCCGCAGGGACCGGGAGGGATGCGAGCCCCGGACACAGACACGAGGGGAGAGCACAGACATCAGCAGACTGTCATCCCCAAACAGAGGCCCCACACAGAGGTTACTTACCGCTCCATATGGCGTGGGCGCCTCAATATCCAGACGGTGGGGGGGGGGGCTACAGCCGAAATAGGATGCGTTGCACCATCAAAAACCGCATGTTGAGGCACCCCGGCGAGGTAGCCACCTCGCAGGCTGTTGCCCCTGAGCACAGGGGCAGGTTGTTTGCTAGGCCAGGGAGCACGCATAGCCGGTAAACGCTCGATGGCGGGCTGGGATTCCATAAGATCCTCTGTCCTGGAGTACCAGGACGACCAGTCTGATTCCCAGCTCCGCTAACGCTGTAGTCTTCCGAAGATCTGACTAACTAAGTGCAGACAAATAAAAAGCTAGTAGTGCAAAGAAAACACTTTTGCAGAAAATAAAAATAATAAAACAGAAGAAAGGCTGAGACATGTAGCCCCAGCACAGGGAAGCCTATCTTACTCCTAACAAGGCAGAAGACAAACTGAGTTGGGTAGGCTGATAGCAGGGGGGGTATTGGACCAAAGGGATGAGGCTCCTCTAGCAGCACGGCTGTCTGGTGTGAGTGGGCGGCGACTGTCAGAGGACGTAAGAGAAAACTGAATTTTTGTAAAATCTTACCGTAAAATTCCTTTCTCTGAGTCCTCTGACAGTCGCCGCCCCCGTCCCTCTTTTGTGGTTTTACGGACTCTAACTGCTTGCTACCAAACTGAGTTGGGGTGGCTGATAGCAGGGGGGTATTGGACCAAAGGGACAGCCCCCTACAGGTGTGTCTATGTAAATTGCTTTGTTTTAACAAGTCTTATGCCTAGCTTGCTCCTGTGGATAAGAGGTCAATACCCATTGGTGAAGACTGTATGAGTGGGCGGCGACTGTCAGAGGACGTAAGAGAAAAAATATTTACTAAAATGTGAGGGGTGTACTCACTTTTGTGAGATACTGAAAATATTTCCTCTACCTTTTGCATGTGTGTGAGGATTAGTGATGATGAATGTGCTTGAACTTTCCTCAACTTTATCCTCAAAGTTCGAATGTTAACGCACACCCTACTGAAGTCAATATGAGGTGAATCTTGAATCTTAAACTTTATTTCTGGCTACTGTCAATTCTAAAAGTTAAGTGATAGGCAAACAACGGACCTGGTTAGCTTGGCACTGCCAAGGGGAACATTTTAAAAATACAGCTCAGTGGGGAGCGGATCTTTTAATAAAACTTAAAGTGAAACATTATAAATGCACAATTTATTTAAATAACAAGACTGGGTAATGCCCTAAACCTTCCTGTGAAGTGGGGTGCCTGTAGGAGGTACTAAATTGTTATTTTAAAAGAAGAAAATGTGCTGCTAAATTACAGTTCCTCCTCCAGTTTCTATTTGTAAGCTAAGTGGGATCCCTGATGACATCATTGACTCCATATTGTAATGGCCATAGAGGATCAATGGTGTCACCCAGACAAAATGGAAAAGAGAGAGGCAGCAAGTGTATGGCCTTCCTGAACTATACCAGTCCTTATTCCCTCATCAGTTAGTGGGTACCTTGCCATGGGTGGCCCCCTTGGTAGGGCACTATGTCTCTATATTGATGGGAACAAGGGCCTCATTCACACAACCCTGGCTCATGGTAGTGCAGATCTGCAGGGGGTATATTGGAATCTGGAAGCCCTCTTTAAAATAGAAAGGTCCCCTGATATGCCACTGCCACCTACTTGGCTTTCATTGTACTCTTGGTAACTATAATATACAATTTGTAATTTTATTTAAGAAAAAGTCTCATGGTGTAAATAGTAAATCATGCTGTCAAGCAATGCAGATCCATCATCAATCGAGGAAGGAAGGAAGGTGATGGCCACACATCCCTCTAGACTTCAGGGTGAGCCGAAGACCCACACCCCGCTATCCAAGTGAAAAAGGAAGCACAAACATAAGTGCTAATGACACACATGGAGAGAAAAATAAATTAAACAAATAGGTGCCAATGCTAGTGCATTGGTTAGCCCTTGCGACCTGGTAACAAAAATCGCCCTGATCTCAGCCATAAGCCCCAGCCCAAGAGGCACAGTGCAGAAAAGGCAACAGGTAACTTGGCCGTGTGCTCATCCTCACAGTGGGTTTCCCAACTTCCCAAGTGATAACAAGAGCACCCCTGAAGTAACCAACTCCCAGGGGGCACTGGCAGCTTGGGCTTTCTGCCTTGCCAGCCCATGACCAGACCAGGTAGCATCATTCAAATCAGGAAGCACTGGGTCCCTTAAGTTCATCAATGTGGAATTATTCCTCTGCCCCACCTTACCTCGGAAGCACTCCAGTTTCTGTTCCTACAGGACAAACCTTCAGAGTTACCATTATACCAGAAATACTATGCAGTCAGCCATTCCTACCAAAAGCCCAGAGTGACAGCAGAGAACCCTACTGGACACTGCTAACAACAGATATTACATTCGATCTTAGCCAAGAGACCAAGATTCAATGTGGGACGTGGACTGGCTTGTTTACTATTTGAAACACTATTTGTGTTTGGTTCCCAAGACCTTATTAGTAGGTTTTAGCCTTCATCCCTTGAAGATTTTTGGAGGGTTATTTTTGGTACCTCAGGCCAATGGTTTGATTTCCTTGACAAAGGCGTAAAGCCGAAACGTGTAGGAATTTAAGGATATCTCTCCCTACAGACTTCATGCCATCCAAGCGTGAATAATAGAGAGACATACCATTTGTCACCTATCACAAATGTCACTTCTTCTTTCTTATCTTCACCAATCACTAATGGGTCTATAACCCACACTTTATGTGATTATTGTATCCATGTATTATTATCTTTTTTGAATAAAAAACACTACTTTCCAAATCAATCTACTTTATACTATTTGAAACATACTGGTAGCCAGCAGTGTTATTAGTTGCTAGAATGCTGACAGCCACCCAGTGGAAGCCCGGGACCATGGTGAATGTTTTCCGAATGGAAAGTGGAAGGATTTTGGGGAACATCCATTCCTTGGTCTCCTCTGTGATAAATGAGCCCAAGAAGCAGCAATCATTTTGTCAATTACAGGGTCAGAACCATCATTCCATGGATGCTGTAGATGATTGGCTGCAGTGGGGGGGGGGGGGGGCAAGGGAGATAATGGGGGTCTAATAGACCCATGATGTTTTCATAAAGAGAATCTGCCCATGCTATTACATAAGGGGCTCGTCAGCCCCCTTGTGATAGTAAAAAAAAAAAAAAAACATGTTAAAAAATAATATACCGGTAATGACAATAATACAAGTTATAGGAAATCATTAAAAGCAACCACATTACTCCATATACATAGTTTTAAAGCTTGACATGTTGATATACAATTACTCAGTGCAAGCTCATCTTTTATATTTTACTAAAATAAATTGTGAAGATCCACAATATCCAAACTTCTGTGTAATCTGGTAATAATGCCTTTTTTTTACTTTTTTTAGCTGTATTTGCTTTTCTCAGCTCTGCAACAAGTCAAGAGATCTTTTCTGACACGGTTTTCTGTTTTCTCCTTAGATATAAGTCTCCAAAAGGTAATGCTACAGATGAAGGATGGTGAGTGTTTGGGAATTCAGGGTTGCTATTGAGTGGCTTTAGCAGTTACTTCCAATGTATGCAAAAAATGTTAGTAGAAGGAGCAGAATATATGATTCTGTAGAGGAGGAAATAGTGGAGGGAGATCCTTCATACATAATTCTGTGGAGAAGGAAGTCATGGAAAGAGACCCTACATATAAAATTCTTTGGAGGAGAAGGTAGTGTAACGAGATCCTACAAACATAATTCTGTGGAGGAGGAAGTAGTGGAAGGAGATCCTGTATACAGAATTATATGGAGTAGAAGGTAGTGGAATGAGATACTGCATACATAATTCTGTGGAGGAGGAGGGTAGTGGAAGGAGACCCTGCATACATAATTCTGTGGAGGAAGAGGTAGTGGAAAGAGATCCTGCATACACAATTCTGTGGAGGAGGAGGGTAGTGGAAGGAGACCCTGCATACAAAATTATATGGAGTAGAAGGTCGTGGAAGGAGACCCTGCATACATAATTATATGGAGTAGAAGGTAGTGGAAGGAGACCCTGCATACATAATTATATGGAGTAGAAGGTTGTGGAAGGAGACCCTGCATATATAACTATATGGAGTAGAAGGTAGTGGAAGGAGATCCTGCATACATAATTCTGTGGAGGAGGAGGTAGTGGAAGGAGATCCTGCATACATACTGTAATTCTATGGAGGAGGTGTTAGTGGAAGGAGATCCAGCATACATAATTCTGTGGAGAAGGAGGAGGTAGTGGAAGGAGACATGGCATACATAATTCTGTGGTGGAGGAAGTTGTGGAAGGAGAGCCTGCACACATAATTCTGTGGAGAAGGTGATAATGGAAGGAGATCCAGCATACATAATCCTGTGGAGGAGGAGGTACTGGACGGAGACTTCTGTCACCCAAGCCAGGTCACCACCACTTCCCTTTGACTGTCTGCTTTATCACCGGACATCACTCCAGTTACCCTTAGCAGCCACATTATCGCCTTCTCCACTTCACTACAGGCTAGACCTTTGTAATGTGTTCACACCCGCTCCTCTTCATCCCCATCCTAAATCCTGGTCTTTTCATATGCCATGTATGCACTCCTTTTGAAGGAACATCAGACCAGGTACTTTCTTAGAACTTTTACTGAAACTTGTGCAGGTACAGAGCAATATAAACATTTGTCTCTCACAGATTCTTCCATACACAACTCTAGTTCATCCTTACTTCAGTCTTTTCCAGTTCATAACTTCAAATAGAGCAAAGTTCTTTAAGTAAAGACCATGAACCTGTCTATGGTACCCGACTAATTACCAACCAAGGGGGAGCCACCCAAAAGTTATAGCAGAGCTACAGTACATGTGTTTGCAGTCCTCCTTGCAATCCCCCATCAAAAGCGCTCTGATAGGTTGCCTCCCCTTGTATTTATAGCCCTCTACAAGGGGGCAGAGCCATGAAACAACACTTGGGAGCGGGCATCTTAACCCCCCTCCTTACTTCTAGGCAGCCTAATAGATAAAAACCACTAACTATATTTTGCTTAGTAAAAACAATGCAGAAATACAACATGAGGTAAAACTTGGCAAACTTGGTGTTCCACAATTAGGCACCTGCCTACAGGGTAGTGGGTGTGTTTGGAATAAATATATGTAGAGTACAGAGGGGTGTATAATGATAAACTGAATATACTAATGGATATTGGTTTTCCTCTCTTTCTCAGATTCTGATGTGAACCATAATTTAACAGATCAAATCATGGGTAATTATGTACTGCTCAATGTATATTAAATAGGTTTTGATAGCTGTTATCTAAATATTCCAACCACCTTCTTTATCCAGTCCCTATTTATTCATGGACCCACAAAGAATGTGGCAATTTTTCTGAAGCATGTTATCACGTACCTGGTCGCAGAGCCTGATATGATGAGGAAGGCCTCTCTTATTCCTCTGACTCGGGGGCCCCTGATAGTGTAGACAGGTGGCACAGAAGTGCAGAGTGGTACGAGTGCCTGTAAGTCTTGCTAGCAGCAGGGAGGGAGAATTCGTCAGATGGCTCCAACAAGCAGGTTAACGGGCTGGTACTGGTTACAGCAGGCAGGTGAGGCATGTACTGGTAGCAAACTGAAGAACAGCAGGCACAGCAGGTTGTGTCAGTAAGCAGAGTAAGGCAAGCCGGGTCATACATTGGCAGGACAGAGCAGGTAGAAAGTAGAAGGCAATAGCGTGGTCTGAGTACAAGCCGGGTCAGGAGCCAATCAGTGCAAGAGAAGCCAATGGAGCAGACAGAAGTGGAGGTCAAGGACAGGCCAGGGTCGGTGCAGATGGAGTTAAGAGATTGGTCACAAAAGCTGGGTCAGTAACTGGAATCAGGATACTGGATAACAGGAACACAGAATGCAGGAAAGGCTGAAAGACAAAGCAACACTGATCCTAAGCACTGGCTGAGTTTAAATAGCCTGATTGGTGCCAAAATCTGTCACAGGTGCACGTGTGCACCGTTGCGCACAAAAATATGCGACGGCTCCTGTGCGCGTGAGTTTATTTATTTGCATATGCAAGGCTGGGACAGGGGGTAGGCAGGAGGGGTAGCTGCCCTGGGCGTAATGGTTTATTGCAGGATAAGGACGCCTTTACCCTAACCCTAAGGGAAGGGGGGGCACAGTTTGGCATCTTTTCCCTGGACGCTGGATGACCTTGTCTCGGCACTGCGCATTTACATTAGCCAATGCCCAATTCCTGCGAACACGAAAAGGAATCTGTTTTAGCCTGTGCACAGAAGGCCTTTTCCTTACACATGTAGATGATTGGGAGCTCTGGTCAGTGCTTGAATGTATTGGGGATTCTCCTCAATGGATAGCGGAATATTCCTAAACTAGAATTGTCCCTGTTAGTGATAAGCCAAACACATCTGGGTTCGGTTCTAGCAGGGTCCAGCAATACGAGTTATGTTCGGGTTCCAAAGAATGAGAGGTGTGAAGGTTGCTGAACCATCCTGTTCTCGTTGCATAATCCTATCCTTTGTGTCAGGAAAAGTCGTAAACATCCAAATTTCCGAATAATGAAAAATGTGTTCGGATTTCAATTCAGAACTAAACCAACCACACATGTCTAAGATATACCATTCCTGAAAAAAGCCTCAGCCCCATCTCCTCAACATGGTACTCCGATCAGTGGTTTACAATCTCCTTCAAAGTCTGCCCTTACATCACAGTCTCTTCTTACATCAGGGTCCCCATCAGTTTCCCCCATTACATTTGAGTCCCATCAGAGTCCCCTTCACATCATCCCTTATATTAGAGTGCCCATCAGAGTATCAGAGTCTCCCCTTACACCAGAATTCCCATTATAGTCCCTTTTCCATCAGAGTTCCCCCTTAGATGAGGGTCCCCATTGGAGTCCTTCCTTACATCAGGGTGACCGTCAGAGTCCACCCTTATCTCACATGCTTATAGAGTGGCTGGGAGCCTAGAGGGCTGGGAGTGTGGCTGTAGCAGCAGGAAGAGCAGGTCCAGATGTATGGTCCTGTCACGGAACCATGAACCAGACGTACAACAACAGATAAGTGAAAATAAGAAGGCTTTATTGAAAATCAAGCTGTAAAGCAAAAGTCCAAACGGAAGGCAAAACCGAGGCAGAGTCCTTGCGAAGCCAGAGGTCAGGAACCAGGAGGGTAGTCAGACGAAGCCAGGATCAGGAACCAGCAGGGTAGTCAGACGAAGCCAGGATCAGGAACCAGCAGGGTAGTCAGACGAAGCCAGGATCAGGAACCAGCAGGGTAGTCAGACGAAGCCAGGATCAGGAACCAGAAGCAGCAGCAGTCTTAGAAGCATGTGAACACAGGGGGACCAAGCAAGGAACTGAAGCCACAGACCTCCTATATATATGAGCTAGACATCCAGCTCCTCCCAGTGGGAAGGAGGAGCCGCAGGGTGAAAGGCTACAAGAAACCCAGAAACCAAGATGGCCGCCAGCACATGTCAAACGAAGGGGAACAGCAAGAAGGTAAGACCATGACAGGTCCTCCAGTAAATACTAGCATTTGATTGGTTGTTAGGACACCAGCAGTACCAGCAACTGAAGATGATACAATAATGGCACTTTTCCACTGCAAGTACCGGCTCGGCTCGGCTCCACTTGGCCCTGCTTGGCCCGGTTTGGTTTTCCACTGCATGATACCGCATGGTACGGTGTTGGAACAGTTCAGTACGGATTGGTACGGTTTGCTTTTCCACTAAAGTAAGTGGGTGGGATAACAACGATTCTCTGACCAATCAGTGGCTAGTTGTGACAAAAGTCAAGGCTGCATGCAAAGGATTGTGGGATATAGTACCGGTACGGCCCTCTTGTGGTGCTTTTCCACTGCATGGAACCGAACGGTACGGCTCTCTAAACAGTACCATAAACAGTACCACCTCAGTTGTGGTAACAGTACAGTCGGTGGTACCTGTTCTGGGGACCAGGAAGGGTGGATGTTGGGGAGAAATAAAGACTGTAGGCGTGTGAGGGACTGCTAACCCTAGATAAAATGTAAACTGATAAACAGATAAAATCTTGCCATAGTTTGGAGACCTCTAGTATAAAGGAAGCCAGCTCTTACCTCTTCCTCTTCTGTGTATTTTAGCTTCTTTTTCCAGTGAGAGTCAGAGAATTATGGAAATCTTGGGAAAAGTGGCAGAAGAGGTCCAGAACAAGAAAAGTAAGTTTATCCTAAATTATTTCATCCAAAAATGTTTCAAGGGCCCTCAAATGATCTACTGAGGGCCCCACCTATGTAATTCCAGAGAAATATAAAAACAACAATAATTTATATTATAGTTATAATTGTTTGTTTTACGACACAGAAAGACTCAAGAAAAAAATTCCTAAAATATTTAATCTCAAAATGATACGTGGAACCCTGATTCAGGGGAGTTATGTGGGGTGATCCTCACCTTGCAACAATTACATCCCAATGCTGTAACTCCAGTGTAAAGGGAAGCTGATCATCCTCTAAGTAAACGTTCAAGCTACATTTCTGGGTTCCTAAATAAGAGACCATTTGAAAAATGCAAGTAAAAGCACAGAGAAATCAAGACTTTTAAAAGCTTCCTTGCAGTGTTTTTCTTTTCCACATTTTTATTCACTTGAAATTTCCCTTTGTACTTACCAGATACATTGTCTAGTTCATTAACTAGCACAACCCCCTCCCTTCTTGCACATCATAGCCCTCTCCCATTTCTGGGAGTGTCTATATACTGTCTGTGTTGGCACAGCTCCACTGTCCCTTCCCACACATCCCTTTTAACCATTTATATAGCTGCTGGGGGAGAAGCAAATGAAAATACTATAGAGTGCCACTGGAATGAGTCTGCTGGGGCGGCTGACATCACATCCAAGATGCCTATAGCACCCAGCAGAAGTCTCAGGATTTAGGATGTCTATACAAAGAAATATCACACAGTCTGTATACAGAGGGAAATTAACCTCTAGGCCTGGGCTCCAGGTATCTTACCCTCAAGGGGAGGATATAAAAAAAAATACTTTTTCTAAAACATTGCCTCCTTTTTTAGTCATCCACCGATGAAAGCTTACCTGGGGTAGGATGGTTGAGGGCCATTCCAGAAAATTGCCCCATGCTTGGCCAAAGCTAGGTCCAAGGCACTTATGAAAGCTCATCTGGATTTGACCAGATGAAGGACCTTCCAGAACATCACCTTCATGTTTAGTCAAAGCTAGGTCCAATCCACTAATGAAAGCTCATCTGGGGTTGGCTGGTTGAAGGACCTTCCAAAACATTACCTCCATGTTTGGACAAAACTGGGTGCAATCCACGAATGAAAGCTCACCTGGGGTTGGCTGGTTAAAGGACCTTCCAGGACATTGCATTCGTGTTTAGTCAAAGTAAAGTCCAATCTACAGATGAAAAATCACCTGCTGCTTTCTGGTTGAAGGACCTTCTAGAACATTGCCTCCATGTTTGGTCAAAGCTAGGTCCAACCGACTGATCAAAGCTTGCCTGGGTTTGCGTGATGAAGGCCTTTACAGAACATTGCCTCCATGTTTGGTCAAAGATAGGTCAATCCACTGATAAAAGCTCACCTGGAGTTGCCTGTTTGATAAAACACTGGTTTGAAAACTTTGAAAAGGTTAGTTTTTTTGGACATTCATTCAATTTTCAAATGGTTAGTGGGATAAAACTGATGTGTGCTTTGGAAAATTTAAATGAGCAAAAAAAAAGTGTGAATATGGTATTTGTTGTAGATATTGTAATGAGGCCTGTTGAATAAATCTGGGATTCCATTCAAATAGCAGATCTGGACAACATTTAAAGGGTTTTTAAACAAAATTAAATGAAGTGATGGCAAGAAAGAACGTTCTATTGAATGATTTATATACAAATTTTCAAATGACAATCTAATTGTGTAAGACCAACTTTACACCGGATTCTGAAGTCTCCCCAAAAGAGTAAGCGGCAGGTGATGTCCTACAGGTCATCCCTGGCTGCAATGTCCTTTAGGGAATTTAAACAAAACACAGCAGGCTGCTACGGACTAAATCCCTAAATAATAAAGTGTAGCTTTATTTCAGTGGAGTGCAATAAGGATAGCGTTATTTACTTTAAATTCTAGAGTAAATTTATGCCACAAAGAAGGAAGGAGAAGGCCACATGTGACTCAAAACACAAGCTTGAGAATTAAACCCCTGACATTTCTCCAACCTCTTATTTAGATCTCAGAGTTTGAGTTCTCCACTTGCAATACCTGATACTGCCATTAGGTGGGCTCCCACCAACTCTGTTCCTGGGTCTGTACACTTGATGCTCCAATTATATGGAGTTCCCACCAAACTAGTGATGGGCTCGGGCGTGTTCAGGTCAATCCTGCCAGGAAGCCCTCACTGCACACCGCCAATCATAGGCAGTGAGGCATTTCTCAACCGGCATCTGCACATACACACGCTGCCTATGATTGGCGGTGTGCAGTGCCAACTTCCTTGTGGGCTCAATCCAAACACGCCCAAGCCCATCTCTAAACTAAATCTGCGCTGACTTACCAGCTCTAAACACCAGCTGTGACCAATATGAGTTCCTGGGTCCACACATCAGCTGTTCCCATTGTGAGGGTTCCCATATGCCTGTATTGAGTTCTTGGATCTGCTCATCTGTTGTGCCCAGACAGAGGAGTTCCCACCATCCCAGGACAGGTCTGCCAGGGTTGCCAGGTCTTTACACCTTCTCTGCCCATTGTAAGAGGCTTCCACCATCCCTTTCCTTGGTCTGAGCAACTGATTTACCCGTTATGAGAAGTTCCCACCATTGCTGCATTTAAGTGCCATATCTGTAAACCTGCTGAGTTTATTATGAGAAATTTCCACCATCCCTGTGCTGAGTTTCTTGGTCTGTAGACCTGCAATGATCATTATAGGGAAGTCCCACCATTCCTGCTCTAAGTCCTAAGTCAGCCCGTGGTGCCTATTTTGATGGTCTCCCAGATTTTGAATGTATTTTATATCTTGGAAAATGTAAGAAAAGCTGTGACACACGAAGTTGGATGGAGACACAAAACTCTTGGGTGTGCAGGAACAGAGCCAAGAATTATGACAGGGAGATCTCAATGATGGAATTTCCGAGACATATAAGAATCCAGGGTCTTACTCAGGGATGTGATGTCTTTTATCTGTGATTTCCATTTACGGTATTATAATTTGACCATATGGGCTGAACGGATGACCCTCTTAATCCTCTTTCTTGCTCCCTCAGACTCTTCTGATCCATTATGCAGTCAGGGATGGGAACTGTATGGACTCAGCTGTTACTTCTTCTCTTCAAACCCACAACCATGGAACACCTCCAAAAAACACTGTGAGGACATGAAGGCCCACCTGATAGTCATAAATAGCGAAGGCGAGATGGTATGAATGCTAAACAGATAGACAATCCCTACTGTGATTATTCCATTGTCAGATCACCCCACTGCCAGCAGTATTTGATTTTTATGCACACAGCCTCACCCTATGAAGAGACTTTCCTGTTTGCAAATCAACAATTTAAACCACTTAAGCCCCAGCCCTATTTCGGACACTTTTTGTTCACAAGTTAAAATCAGTATTTTTTCCTAGAAAACTACTTAGAACCCCCAAACATTATACATATTTTTTTAGCAAAGACTCTGGAGAATAAAATGTCGGTCATTGCAATATTTATTGTCATGCGGTATTTGCGCAGTGGTCTTTAAAACGCAATTTTTTTGGAAAAAGTTTGAAAAATCACATTTCACTGCATTTAAAAAATACTCAACAGTAAAGTTAGCCCATTTTTTTGTATATTGTGAAAGATGATGTCACGCTGAGTAAATAGATACCCAACATGTTATGGTTTAAAATTGGAGTCCCGTTTCCGGCATTGATCGGGACTCCATCCAGCCGGCGGACGTGCCGGCTGGGTGCTCGGGGCTCCCGGTGGGACGGGAGCCCCGAGCAAAGTCACGGAAGGCGGCGGGAGGGAGGGGGACGTCTCCTCCCGCTCACCCGGGTAACGATCGAGTGGCTCCCGAGCCGCATCGGTCATTACGGATGGAAATCCGACCATTGGCTGTAAACCACGGTACCGGGATGATGCCTCTAGCTAGAGGCATCATCCCGGTATACCCCCGCAAAGTCTGCCGACGTATATATACGTCGATATGCGGTAAGTGGTTAAGCACTGGCAGACTGAGAGTAATTATGAATGAGGCAGGTTAACTGAATAATTAACCCTTTGCGCACACACTGCCATGTGTTTTAAAACTTGAAACTTTTTATTTTATTTTTCTTCAACTTTACATCCATAGAGTACAAATAAGAATAAAGTACAGTCTGCAAGACTACATACCATCTTCACATAGTACAACCACTTAAGAGTATGAATCACAACAGTCAAGCATCTACATACAGTGACAATGGTGTTACTCTGAACTAGAAAGCATAAAACAGAAAGAAAACAAAAAACACAATAACATATATAGATGATCTCAGTGGGGGATATAAGCAAGGAATCATGGATAGACTCCAATCACACTCGTAGTATAGTTCCAGATGTAGTAATCCAGTATGTGCTGTGTTCCAGGTGTAGGGATCAGCTGCTTCATGTAAGTGGAGATAGGGTTAAAACAGGAGGCGTTGTGTGTAAGAAGCAGGTAGGCGGAGTTGATCAGTGTGGTTTAGATGGTTCCCTTATAAGGGTAGAGGGAGGCAAGGAGATAAAGAGTCAAGTAGGGTCCAAGTTACTGTTAGGATTTCTAAGCCAGGGTTTCCATAGTGTAAAGAATTTTGGTAGGCTGTAATGAGCCTTAGCAAACATGTATTCCATGTGCATGTTTTGGTTTAGAATGGTAATCCACTGCCGGGAGGTAGGTGCACATCTCTTTTTCCAATTTCTGGCTATGGTTAAGCGTGCCGCTATCAAGATGTGAGTGATGACAGCGTGGAATTCATTGTGCCAAGTAGAGAGCCCCACACCCAGTCGGGGCAGTTTGTGGCTCTAGAGAGATCTGTTGCCCTGTGAGGTGAGTGATGAGCGAATCGATTTCTTTCCAAAATAATGTGAGCTCGGGGCAGTGCCACCAGATGTGTGATGCTGAGCCAAATTGTCCACAATCTCTCCAGCACTTATTCGAATATGTTGGGAAGATGCGCAACAGTTTATCCGGTGTGTAGTACCAAAAGTGAAGAACCTTTAGGACTGATTCCCAATGAGTTAAACATTTGGAAAATTTTAGAGGTATCTCAGAGCATGGTGCCACCCATTGAGTGCTTCCGTAAAGTGAAGATGCTGTTCCCATTGTTCCATAGAGGGAAGCTTTTGCTGCTCCAGTGTAGTTGCCAACAATTTATAGAAAAAGGAGATCCCTTTGTATGATTCAGACGGACGCAAATAATTTTGGACAATCTTAAGAGGAAGTGTTGAAGAAGACCATTGACTGATTGTCCTGATGGGGTATATGAGACCTGTTTTGTAACGTAGAGAAGGCAGATAGCTGGCCTTGGTCATATAAGTTTCCAACAGAAATTAGACCGGTGTGCACCCAAGAGTCAATTGTCAAGTCTTGACACAATTGTAGCAGTAGTAGATCGAGGGTCATGGTGGAGATGTCCTGGGACATTTGTAAGATGGATTGCCAGACTCGAATGGTAGCGGTAATTGAGTTTAGCAGGAATTTTGGAGGATGAAATTGCAGCCAGAGAGCTGCAAGCATATGCGTAGGTGGGCAACCTAGCACCACTTGCTCTATCTGCAGCCATCTATGTTGCTGTGACTGAGTCCACCAATATTTGGTTTGATCCAGGATAGTTGCTTTATAGTACCTGCTGATGTCAGGAGCACTCAACCCCCCCGAGCCCGACGGGGCATACATCGTAGAGCGTCGGACTCTCGGGTGTTTACCATTCCAAATAAAGGAATTAATTGACTTTTAAAGTTTGTTCAGTTGGTCTTTACGGAAAGTTAGTGGTATAGCTCTGAATAAGTAAAGGATATGTGGCATGAGAAACATTTTAGCAAGTGCAATTCTTCCAGCCCAGGATGCTTTGACATTGCGAAGGCTCAGGGATAAGTCCATCAGTTTCTTAAGTACTCTTTCCAGATTGAGCCTCACTTGGGTGGCTGAGGGTACAGTAAGGTCAATTCCCAGGTATTTCAAAGTGGAAGCTGGAGCCCAAGGGAAGGGGGAGATCACCAATATTTGTTGTTTGAGGCAGTCGGTTAGGCAAATGCCTAGCATATTAGAATTAGAGCAATTAATTTTGTACAAGGAAAGCGCACTAAACTGGGTCAGTAGGTCGGTGAGTGACGGCAATGAGTGGGTCGGATTGGTGAGTGCTATAATAATGTCGTCAGCGTAAAGTCCTATTTTATGGATGGAGTCCCCGACTGTGAACCCTTCAATCTGGGGGTGTGACCTAATAGCTGTCGCTAGCGGTTCCATGATCAGGGCAAAAATGAGGGGAGACAACGGACACCCTTGCCTGGTCCCATTGGAAATACCAAAGGGTTTAGATGTGAGCCCTGATGTCCGAACCCTGGCAGAAGGACAAGAATATAGATTCATAACTGCCGTGAAGAAATGACCCCGTATACCGAATCTGTGAAGGACTGCGGAGAGATATCCCCAATGAACTCTGTCAAACGCCTTCTCTGCGTCCAAAGACAGGAGCAGAGAAGGTGTTTGATGATGCTCAGCCCATTGTATGAGGTCTATAAATCTCCTAGTACCATCCGGAGCTTGCCTCTGTGGTATGAAGCCAACCTGATCCGGATGTACTAAATCAGCCATATAGCATGCCAATCGTGTAGCTAAGATTTTCGCATATAACTTGGTGTCCGTATTAAGTAAGGAAATGGGTCTGTAGTTTGCCGGGTCGTCAGGGGATTTGCCAGATTTGGGTATGGTAACAATAGTGGCTTCTAAAGATTCCCTAGGCATATGTCCCGTTGATACAAAATAATTATATGTTTTACATAGATGAGGGCTGAGAGAGGTAATGAAGGGGCTATAATATTCATTATAATATTCATTAATATTCAAAGTTGGTATGTGTCCAACTTTGCTTGCAACCATCCAACATTGAAAGCGTGTACCTGCGTTTTCTAGGCTTTGTTTTAATGTGGTATGTGTCCAACTTTGCTTGCAACCATCCAACATTGAAAGCGTGTACCTGCGTTTTCTAGGCTTTGTTTTAATGTGGTATGTGTCCAACTTTGCTTGCAACCATCCAACATTGAAAGCGTGTACCTGCGTTTTCTAGGCTTTGTTTTAATGTGGTATGTGTCCAACTTTGCTTGCAACCATCCAACATTGAAAGCGTGTACCTGCGTTTTCTAGGCTTTGTTTTAATGTGGTATGTGTCCAACTTTGCTTGCAACCATCCAACATTGAAAGCGTGTACCTGCGTTTTCTAGGCTTTGTTTTAATGTGGTATGTTTATTTGTTTATCCAGCTGTAAACTGGAGCTGCTATATGCTTTCTTACCTTAAATTTATAACCATTACAGCCTTTAACCTTTAGAGGTATCCCCCGGTTATCTGTAGATCTTTCTGAAGTGAAACCCAGTGCCAGCTAACCAGCCCTAATTTATCAATTCCTGATTGCTTAATTGGATAAGCCCCCACCCCAGGTCTAAAAGTATATAAGTGCAGCATCACTTGGGGACAGCACATTTGCAGGGGGGCACATTTGCTTTTGGGGGGCTCTCTTCTCTAAGTGGGGGGGGACGATTTCTACAAGTGGCATTGCACTTCTGATTCTGCACTTCAGAGAATGCACAAAGTGAATGAACACAGGAAAGGCTGAGATATATACCACATATACTGCAGGTGATCTCCATCATTTTTTTTTTTTTTTTTTTTTTGTCTCACCTCTTCAGCTCTATCCTGGTAAAATGCACTCTCTGCCACTTCTTCTGACTGCCCTATCCTCCATCCTTAAATTCTCTCTACTTCACCCCTCTTCTCCACCCCACAGCTTATATATATCATCCTCACTTCTGTCCTCACCTTATTACTGCACTCACCATCTCCTGCTATTTCTAAATCCACATGCACACAAATCTTCAAGGACACTGAGGCATGTCCCTTCATATAAATCACACTCTCATATTACCACCCTCACCTTTCTGCTTCTCCTGGCCTCTGGAGACATATCCCCAAACCCTGGGCCTCCATCTACCCATGCTCAATACACCACCTACCCTACACCCTCTGGCTGCAGTCGCAGTCAGCACAATCTAGTTCCTATCTCTCTTCTTCCCAAGACTGGACTCCCTTTCTCTTGCGCCCTTTGGAACGCCCGCTCTGTCTGTAACAAACTCGCCTCTCTCCATGACCTTTTCATCGCTAATTCATTTAATCTACTCGCTATCACCGAAACCTGGCTTCACAAATCCGACACTGCGTCTTCTGCTGCCCTATCCCAAGGTGGTCTTCTATGGACTCACTCTCCTAGACCCAACGGACGCAAGGGAGGGGGTGTCGGGATCCTTCTAGCCCCACATAGCTCCTTTCAGGTACTTCAGCCGCCTCCCTCTCTGTCACTCTCCTCATTTGAGGTACACTGCATTCGTCTTTTCTCCCCTGTCTCTCTAAGGATAGCTGTGATCTACCGCCCCCCTGGACCAGTATCAACCTTTCTTGATGACTTCTCCGCCTGGCTACCCTACTTTCTCTCTTCTGAAATCCCCACAATCATTCTTGGCGACTTCAACATCCCTATTAATACTAACACTCCTACCACTTCCAAACTTCTCAATCTAACCTCCTCCTTTGACCTGAAGCAATGGATACATGTTTCTACTCACTCTGAAGGCAATATCCTTGACCTTGTTTTCTCCCACCTATGCACCCCGCACAACTTTTCCAACAATCCTTTCCCTCTCTCTGATCACTACCTTATTAGTTTCACTCTTTCCCTCTACTCCACCTCCTCTCCCAGCTACCGTACAGTTACCCGCAGAAACCTACGCCATCTCAACCCTTCTCTTCTCTACTCTGCTACCGACCACCTCTATGACAAAATCGCACCCCTGTCCTGCACCAACCTAGCCACTTCTGTCTACAACACTTCACTCTTAGCCTCCCTGGACACATTGGCCCCCCTCACCACACACCGAATCAGGCCCAGACCCCTTCAACCTTGGCAAACCGATAACACTAGAAGTCTGAAAAAGCATAGCCGTGCTCTTGAGCGCCTATGGCGTAAGACTCGGTCTCAGAATGATTTCAACCAATATAAATCCGCCCTCCAAAAATACAATTCCAGTCTCCACACTGCCAAACAGACCTATTTTATCACTCTCATTAACAGCCTGTCATCACGCCCCCGGCAACTCTTCGCTACCTTTAACTCTCTACTCCGTCCTCCACTACCCCCTCCCACCGACTCACTCACTGCCCAGGAGATTGCCAACCACTTCAAACAGAAGATTGACACAATTCGTAAGGAGATCGTTGCTGTTCAGATACCTTCCTCCATGCCTTATGCTTCACGCCCACAAGTGCGATCATTACTTCCCTCATTCAACCCCGCCACTACAGACGAGGTTGCTAAACTACTTGCTAACGTCCACATAACAACCTGCCCTCTGGATCCTGTTCCCTCGCAAATGCTACGTTCACCTTCTGGCCCTATTCTACACTCTCTAACCCACATCTTCAATCTCTCTCTCTCTTCTGGCATCTTCCCCAACTCTCTAAAACATGCACTAGTCAGCCCCATACTTAAAAAGCCCTCACTGGACCCAACCGATCTGAACAACCTACGCCCTATTTCCTTGCTCCCCTTTTCATCCAAACTCCTCGAACGTCTAGTCTACAACCGACTGTGCGACCACCTTGCTGAGAATAGCCTCCTTGATCCCCTTCAGTCTGGATTTCGGCCTCAACACTCCACTGAAACTGCACTCCTAAAGCTGACAAACGATCTGCTAACGGCCAAAACCAATGGACAGTATTCTGTAATCCTACTTCTGGACCTTTCTGCTGCCTTTGATATGGTTGACCATCCCCTCCTCCTCAATAAACTCCATGCCTTTGGTCTCCGTGACTGTACTCTTAACTGGTTATCTTCCTACTTATCTAACCGCACCTTTAGCGTTACCTACAATTCTACTTCCTCCTCTCCTCTTCCCTTCTCTGTTGGAGTTCCCCAAGGCTCTGTTCTTGGACCCCTCCTATTTTCAATCTACACCTCCTCTCTAGGTCAGTTGATAGCCTCCCACGGCTTCCAATACCACCTCTACGCTGACGATACCCAAATCTATCTATCCACCCCTCAGCTCTCTCCCTCAGTCTCCACACGTATCACTAATTTACTATCAGATATATCGGTCTGGATGTCTCACCACTTCCTCAAACTCAATCCATCCAAAACCGAGCTTATAATTTTTCCTCCACCTCGTGCCCCTTCCCCTGATTTCTCCGTCAATATCAATGGCATTACCATCAGCCCATCCCCACATGCCAAGGTCTTAGGTGTTGTCCTGGACTCTGAACTCTCCTTCAAACCCCACATCCAATCGCTGTCCAAATCTTGCCGCCTCAGCCTCCGCAACATCTCCAAAATACGCCCCTTTCTAACCAAAGACACAACAAAACTCCTAGTTCACTCCCTGGTCATCTCGCGCCTCGACTACTGCAATTCCCTTCTCATTGGCTTACCTTTACACAGGCTATCCCCCCTTCAATCCATCATGAATGCTGCCGCCAGACTCATCCACCTCACCAATCGCTCAGTGTCCGCTGCTCCTCTCTGTCAAGCCCTCCACTGGCTTCCGCTCACCCAACGAATTAAATTCAAAATACTTACAACATCTTACAAAGCAATCCACAGCCTAGCCCCCAGCTACATCACCAGCCTCATCTCAAAATACCAACCTAATCGCTCTCTTCGTTCCTCTCAAAACCTCCTGCTCTCTAGCTCACTCATCCCCTCCTCCCATGCTCGCCTCCAGGACTTTTCCAGAGCCTCTCCAATCCTATGGAACTCCTTACCCTTATCTGTCCGATTATCCCCCACTCTATTAGCTTTTAGGCGATCTCTGAAAACCCTCCTTTTCAGAGAAGCCTATCCTACCAACCCCTAACAAATGTACCTCCTTTTCTCCATCAACCCATCCCCCACGGTTATTGCCTTTTGTTTCACTTGACCCTCCCTTCTAGATTGTAAGCTCTAACGAGCAGGGCCCTCTAGTTCCTCCTGTTTTGAACTGTATTGTAACTGTATTGTCTTCCTTCACATTGTAAAGCGCTGCGCAAACTGTTGGCGCTATATAAATCCTGTATAATAATAATAATAATAATTACAGAATCCATCCGGACCAGGGGCCTTATGTTGGGGGAGGTCACGTATAGCTAAAAATAATTATATGTTTTACATAGATGAGGGCTGAGAGAGGTAACGAAGGTGCTATAATATTCATTACAGAATCCATCCGGACCAGGGGCCTTATGTTGGGGGAGGTCACGTATAGCTGCACAGACCTCTTCTTCCGAGAAGGGAGTGTTAAGTTGGGAGCTCTGGTCAGGCGTTAACGTCGGTAGGCGCAGGGAGTTCAAAAAGTTGTTAATGCGGTCCAGATCAGGAGAGGGTTTCGGTCGTCTTTCAAATTGTACAATTTAGAATAGAAGTCACTAAAGCAGTCCGCTATGTCTTTAGGGTCAGTTAGTCTGTGGCCATGGGGGGGGAAGTCATATAGGAGATCCTATGTAGGGTGTCTTTTCGCTTGGCTTGTTTCGCTAAAAGGGCTCCCGGTCTGTTATGATGTATGTACCAGTCAAGTCGGAGTTTTCTAATACGGTGATCAAATGTCGCGTACAACAAGCAACTTAGGTCATCCCGCAGTTGACGCAAAGCCTTGATGTTGAGGTCAGAAGGGCTGACCTTGTTAGATCTTTCTAAACTTCTAATTTGTGCCAGGAGGTTATTGATCTTTTTGGATCTCTTACGCCACCTCTCTTGGGCACCCAGCTTCATAAACAAACCACGGATAAAAGCTTTGTGCGAATTCCACAAAATCGAATCATTATCTACTGAATTAGCATTCAATTTGAAGTAGGTCTCTACCGTATTGCAGTCTTGATCTCCTCCTGGTACAATGGATTGGATAGAATGGATGTGTTCATGCGCCACAAAGAGCTTCTGGTGGGTTGGTGTCCCTGTGCTAGAGTTAAAGTAACCGGCGCGTGGTCAGACCATGTGATGGTACCAATGGACACTTTAGAGACAGACTGTAGAGTAAGGGGATGTACCAGGAAGAGGTCAATTCTGGAATAGGACTTCTGGGCTGCTGAAAAGTAAGTGTAGTCTTTTTCAGTACCATGAAGGCAACACTAGGGGTCATACAGATTTTCAGAGTGTATCATGTTGGAAAGAGCAGTGGATCTAGGTCTAGTTGGATTGGACGTGTCCAAAGTGTGGTCTGGAATATCATTAAAATCTCTGCAGAGGATTATTTGATCCTTGGGAAAAGGTTGTAATTTAGATAGTACGGTTTTAAAAAAAGGTCTGCGTCTCATGTTGGGAGCATAGAGATTGGTGATCACTAATGGAATTGAGGCAGAGAGAATAAGGTATCTGCCGCAAGGGTCTGTTTCTACATGATGAAGTTTAAAGGCTACAGTGTTTCGTATTGCTATCATCACACCTTTCGTCTTATTGGGTGCGCTGGCAATAAATTGGTGTGGGAAAAGTCTATGGGTGCATAATGGGGCCTTGTCTTGTGCGAAATGCGTTTCCTGGACGCACAATATATCTGTTTTGAGGGACAATAAATATAAAGTGCCAGCGCTTAGGATAAAATACGTTTACAATAAATAACTATTATAATGGCTGCTGCTGATAAAAAAGGGGGGTACCTTTAAAATCAATAGAAAAAATGGTATATCAGCGCTGCTCAATGTGCTACATACAAAAAAATTGGGTGTTACAACCGTACTATGAATAATCTGTGCTAAATTATAGTGATGAATATGTGTTAAATTAAAAATTGCTAACATGAATCCATAATACTGTAATATATCTTAGAACATATAAATACGATGAATAAAATATAATGTATAAATTCAATAATATTAAAGTGTCCTGTGCTTCAGTGATAATTATAAAAATAAGGAGATCTCTAGGCGATAGGTCAGGGAACAGTTTCTGCATGAGTTGTTTCAAATAGGGGATGGTTTCTTGCTGCTTAACAGTCTCAGGAATACCCCAAAATTTGATATTGTTTTGCCGCGACCTGTCCTCCAGGTCAGCGACTTTCAGTTGCAGTTTCTGGATCACTTCAGCCTGTACCTCATGCATATCCACCACCTCATTGTGTGCTGCTGCCATGTCAGAAAACTGCATTTCTAGATTGTGTGATCTCTCCTCCAGGCCATCCAGTCTCACTGACAGCTTATGAAGAGAGAGTTTAAGCTCTCTCTGGAAGCCAGATTGAAGAGAGAGGAGCATTGCCTTTAGTGTGGCTTCAGCGCCTGGTACTTCTGCTGTGGGGAAGGCAGATAGAGGGTTAATGCAGGACTGTTCCAGGGCCTGTGAATTGTCGCTGGCTCCGTGCTGTTTCTTAACAGAGGGAGGCTTGGTAGGAGAAAAGGCTGGGGATACTGCCGCTCTCTTACTTCTGTCAGCTGAGGAAGAGAGGTTAGATGCCGGGGAGGACTCATCCATATCAGATTCTGGGTCAGTGAGCTGTTCAGTCAGGACTTTTGGCGCCGTTCCTGGATCCACAGCCCCCTCGGCGCCATCTTTGGGAAAGCGGAGGGACGACATGCTAAAGAAGTCTGTGAGGCGGCGGGGACCCGAGGACGGTAATCGCCGGCGGGTCATACTCCGGGAGTGTGCGGCTGTGATTCCCTGTAACCACAGGGCGGCGGAGTCGGGCTGAGTCGCTCGGTAGGTAGCTGAACTTCCCCAGAGATTGCGGAGCAGTAGTTCAAGCTGCCATACTGCTCGGCGACCAGGACACGCCCCCTGCCATGTGTTTTAACAGAAACCACACCTCTTATAGAATCTGTTGGTGCAATTCTGACATCTAAAAAAAAAGTGTTTATCACTTGCTGCCTCATCCAGACAGGAATGTAACAAAGTTTACACTGCTGTAGCTTCTTCACAGAGACAAGGTTCTTTAATTTCTAATTAGAGCATTCAATGGTTCAGCTTCATGATTTTTAAACATTTTTTGCACAGTTTAGTGAGCGCATTTTCAGGTAATAGCTGCTTCCTTTATTACCTAATTGTTTATTTATCACTTTATTTATTTTGCTTTGATTATTAAAGCGTTAGTATACTAATTTTTTTTTTACTTTTACCTACAGGTGAGTCCAGGGCCAGATTAACGTAGGGGCTATTGGAGCTGCAGCTCCAGGCCCTTACCTTTATATAGGCCCCAGGTTGGCCATATTCACTGTTACCACTCTTCTGTCACTTGTAAACACAGAAGTCTGGCTTCTATGCTCGCTTCCCCAGGCAGCACCCTCAGAACCTCCCCACACAGCGCGAAGGCCGGACAAGGAGGGACAGTTGCCGATGCATGGATGTGTTTATGGGCTTCAGAGACAGCATCCCATGTTGAATTAGGCATGCATGGCTGCACCCTTCCTCCTCTGGGTGCATGCCAAGGCACGGCCCTTAAGGCTCTTCAAAATCCTCAGCACCAAGCCCATGATGCTCTTAATCCGGCCCTGGGTGAGTCTATAATAAGGCTCTGTAGGTACAATTAATATCTCTAAACCTGCACGGTTTAGGAGATATTTGCCCGGCATGCAGCCGCTAACGCTAGCGGCGCATGTGCTCTGAAGGTACGGCGGTTCGTCAGAGTTCCTTGCCGGGCACTTGCCGGAAAGTGACGTCATTCGAGCCGCCGTACCCGGAAGAGACGCCGAGAGAGCCTGCCAGCTCCCACAGCAGTGTCCGGGGGTCCGTGTCAGGGCTTCGTTTTAAGGTAAGTATTTCATACTATGCATACTAGCTCATTATGCCTTTGTCTTGCAGGGTTTTTTTTTTTTTCGGCGGTATACAACCGCTTTAATTTTGTGGAGAAATATGGGGATTGTTTTGATGAGCATGGGGGTTTTTCACCTTAGTTATTTTTTTGAACATTGCTTAAGGCCCCTTTCACACTTGTACGACCTGAAAGTCGCGCAACTTTGCCACCACTTGAAGTAATGGCTGTGTAATTTTCAGGTCTATGGACCTCAAGTTGCATCAAAGTCAGACCAAAGTAGTGCAGGGACTACTTTGAAGTCGCTATGACTTGAAGTGAAACAGATATGAATGGTACTTATTAGAAATCATGGGGTACGACTTGTCTTGAGACTTTGCAGTCCCAAGTCACAGGAAAAGTCACACAAGTGTAAAAGGGGCAGAAAACAGAAAGAAAAAAATAAGTGCAGAGAATGTACAATATTTAAAAAAAAGATAATAGTTTAAAATATATTTTATAATTTATTAAAATATTTACAGAAATTTTTTTAAAAAATAGACATAAACAACAGTAAAATAAAAAGATTGGAAGTGGAAAAATACTTAAAGTGGTTGTAAATCCCATTCATGAAATCTGACCTGGGCACATACAGTATATCTGTAGTGTTTACTTATCTCTCTCCAAAGCCCTAAGTCCCATGTCTTTCTGCTGCTGTGTTCCTCAATGTGATCTGTTTATCAGTATGAGAACTTCTGACAATCTATCTGACACAAGATAAAAGCAGCTGGAAATTTGTGTCGGAAGGGAGCTTAGAGATACATTAGCAGAGAGCATGTCTATTCAGACTTCAGCTCTGCAAGTTTCTTTGTCCCTCTGCCTATGTGGAGTGGGGGGGGGTGAGTTTCCTCCAATTAGCTCACACACAGTGTATGCCCACACTTTCCTCCTACTGCTGAAACAGGAAGAGAGATTTGTAACATGGTGTGCACTTTCTAAAGAGTATAGAAAGGGAAAGACTGCAGATATACATGTAAAGCTTATGTAGGGAGATTTGTTTCATCTCTGTGTAATATCTGAGGCTGTTCACTTCACTGGGTATAGGAGAGGGTTTACATCTTCTTTAAGTAAAGACCACTTGGTCTTTGGTTCTTTGCAGAATCTGATTCATTGGAGAGAAAGTCCAATGTGATGTTTCACAGTCACTGACCCTCATAAATAACTCTTCACTCTCCTTTATAGATTCTATGGTAAGATGGGAGCCCAGAGCTGTTGGGACAGCCACCTTTTCTTGTAACCTTGATGGGTATTGCAGAACAGCCCCACTCAAACGGCCCCAAATTGGCAACGACTGCATCTTAAATAAATGTACATTTTCATCTGACAAGGTTTCACAATCCGACAACCAACATATGATTTATCAGCATGAAATTACGATTTTTTAGACACCCAATATCATAAAGATCTTATACATATTCCTATTAGGAAGTCATATTTGTCTAATTAGCCCTTTAGATCTGAAATTTAACTTTGTGCAATTCAGCCCTTGCTATGTACATAGTAGAGGCTATGATGATGAGAGGGCTTTCCTTACTTCTCCTGTCCAGTACCCCTGGAGTTGGTGGCAGGTAGTGATGAGCCAAACACCCCCTGTTTCGGTTCGCACCAGAGGAAAAGTTTGTGCGAACAAATGAACCCCATTGAAGTCTATGGGAGTCGAACCTCGAAAATCAAACAGCCTCATTTTGAAGGCTTAAATACAAGTTATTGACCCAAAAATGTGTATGGGGGTCTGGGTACTGACCTAGGGAACATGTAGCAATGAAAAAAAAGTTTTTAAAAATGATCGTTTTTAAAAGAGCAGTGATTTACTGATTTTAATGAGGCTTAAAGTGAAACTATAAAAATGAAAAATTCCTTTAAATATCGTGCCTGGGGGGTCCCCTGAATGTGCCTGTAAAGTAGTGCATCCCTAAGTTGTATGTAGCCTTCTACAGCTATACTGACATTTCTAAAGGAAAAAAAATTCATATGTCAAATGTCTAATATATACATACAAATTTCAAATCGCATGTATTTGTCATACAGATGCAGAAAAAATTGGACCATGGTTGTTGGTGGTGCCTGAACACCCCAACCCCTTGCAGTTACTCTTGCTGGGCTCAGGAATGGGCCCTGCTGGTAAAAATTCCATAAAAATTTGAAATCTCAATGTACTCTTCATACAGGTGCAAAAAATTGGGCCTTTGCTGTTGGGCGCAGGAATGGTACCTGCTGGTAGGAATTCCATACAAATTTGAAATTGCATATACTATACAGGTGCCAAAAATTGGGCCTTTGGTGTTGGTGGTGCCTGAACACCGTAACCCCTCACAGTTACTCTTGCTGGGCTCAGGAATGGTACCTGCTGGTAGGAATTCCATACAAATTTGAAATTGCATATACTATACAGGTGCCAAAAATTGGGCCTTTGGTGTTGGTGGTGCCTGAACACCATAACCCCTCACAGTTGCTCTTGCTGGGCGCTGGAACGGGACCTGCTGGTAAGAATTTCATACAAATTTTAAATTGCATGTACTATACAGGTGCCAAAAATTGGGCCTTTAGTGTTGGCTGTGCCTGAACACCGTAACCCCTCACAGTTACTCTTGCTGGGCACAGGGCACAGGGACAGGGCCTGCTATTAAAATATCAGAATCAAGGTAGAGGAATAGGATAGGCAGCATATGCAGTCTTAAAGGGATGGCAGACCCCTAGCAAATTCAATTAGTTACATCAGCATCAGGGGCTTGATAGCTCTTGTTGATCCAGGACTGGTTCATTTTGATAAAAGTCAGCTGGTCAACAGAGTCTGTGGACAGACGCACTCTTTTGTCTGTCACAAAACCTCCAGCAGCACTGAACGTCCCTTCGGAAAGCATGCTGGAAGCAGGATAGGCCAGTAGCTCCATTGCATATTGAGCAAGTTCTGGCCAGTGGTCCATCCTCAAGACCCAGTAACCCAGTGGATGCTCAGCTGGAAAGGTCTCCAAGTCTGCTCTTTTGCCTAGATAGTCATGCACCATATGATGGCGACGCTGCCGATGGTTGCTTAAACCTAACAGCCCTGGGTGCTGCTGAGGACTAAAGAACTGTTTAAAGGCATTGTTCAGCGGGCCGCCTTCTCCACCACTCCTTTGGCTGAACGATGCCTCAGAAACATGTCCAGAGAATGTTAACCTCCCAGTGTCTGGAAAGGTGGTGCACAAATTTTTTTTCAAGGTCTCCTCAAGATGTTTTATCCTCTGCTCCCTCTACCAAGTCAGGATGAGCTTTGCAACTTTACCCTTGTAACATGGATCAAGAAGGGTTGCCAACCAGTAATTATCCCTCTCCCCTCTCCTTGATAGCACAAATTCTCGGGTCCTTTCACAGGCTTTGCAGAATCAGGGATCCCATGCAACATAAGTTGGAGGAGGCATGAGCTTCTGAGTCCTCTGGGCCACTAAGGATGACACTGTCAGCAGGAGCAACCTCTCCCCAACCAAGTACAACTCCTGGGGTTTCTGGGGAATCAAAACCATCCCTTGAAGATTGCTGTATGCTATTCTCTACATCCATGCTGCCGCAATTCCTCCTCCTCCTCTTCCTCCTGTGTGTTTTGTGTCCCTGCAGGGATGATATCTGCATAAAGGAGGCATTTTAAGGAAACGATAAACAATGTGGGCTATGTGGAACTTTAGGTGAGACACCAGCAGGTAATGCCCTGCATCTCCATCCCTGTATCAGAAAAAAACAAAAGTTGAAAAGGATTAAAAGAGGTGCATGGAAACCAGCCAGCCCCCAGTCTGATGTACTCACCCTCCAGTCTGTCACCAACCAAGTAGACCTGTCTCATGATATAAATAAAGAACAGGGGTTTAGTTGACACGTATTTGCAAACGCATGTGTAAGCTGCAGGGCCACTACACGGCACCCTGTTTTACCTGCAGTCCTAACACTTTTAATTTGAGTGTCTCCACAATGGAAGCACATGGCTGCTAATGGATGGATAGGAGGCAGGTGGGAGGGAGCTTCCGTTGTGGAGACTCTCAAATTAAGTGTTAGGACTGCAGGTAAAACAGGGTGCCGTGTAGTGGCCCTGCAGCTTACACATGCGTTTGCAAATGCGTGTCAACTAAACCCCTGTTCTTTATTTGTGTGTTTTTTGGTGGATGCAGTCTGATTTGACCCCAGTTTTTTCATATACAGGGATGGAGACCAATAGCATGACCTGCTTGTCTCTTGTAAAGTCCCAAATATTTTATGAAATTACAGGCCAATGCCTCATATAAAGTCCCAATCTGTGTTTTACACTGCATCCGCCAAGGGGTTGGAGGTGTATGCTTCTCAGCTGGTCCTTTTCAGTTTGTACCATTGCTATAAAGGTTTTTGAGATACTAGACCAGTCATGGATGGGGGTGGGTTGGGGGAGGTTTGGGCTGCTCCCTCCCACCTGCCTCCTATCCATCCATTAGCAGCCATGTGCTTCCATTGTGGAGACACTCAAATTAAAAGTGTTAGGACTGCAGGTAAAACAGGGTGCCGTGTAGTGACCCTGCAGCTTACACATGCGTTTGCATATGTGTGTCAACTAAACCCCTGTTCTTTATTTATATCATGAGACAGGTCTACTTGTTTGGTGACAGACTGGAGGGTGAGTACATCAGACTGGGGGCTGGCTGGTTTCCATGCACCTCTTTTAATCCTTTTCAACTTTCGTTTTTTTTTTTTAAGGAAAGGAAGTCCTCCTCTTCCTCCCGCTCTTCTGCCTCAAGTGCCCTTTCCATGATTCCACAAAGGGTGTGCTCCAGCAGAAAGACTAGAGGGATAGTGTCACTGATACATGCATCGTCCCGGCTCACCATCCTTGTGGCCTCCTCAAATGGTGACAGGACGATGCATGCATCCTTTATCAAAAGCCACTGGCGTGGTGAAAAAAAGCCAAGCTCCCCTGACCCTGTCCTTGTGCCATACTCACACAGGTACTCATTGATCGCCCTCTGCTGCGTGTGCAGCCGCTGCAGCATTGGCAAAGTTGAGTTCCACCTGGTGGGCATGTCACAAATGAGGCGGTTGGTGGGCAGGTTGAATTCCCGTTAAATGTCAGATAAGAGAGCACTGGCATTGTATGAACGCCAGAAATGGCTACAGACTTTTGTGGCCTGCCTCAGGAGATCTTAAAAGCTCGGGTATCTGGTCAAGAAACACTGCACCACCAGATTCAGGACATGTGCCAAGCATGGAACATGTGTCAAGTGTCCCTGACGGAGGGCAGAGAGAAGGTTGGTGCCATTGTTGCATACAACCATTCCTGGCTCAAACTGTCATGGCGTCAACCATCTCTGAGCCTGCCCCTGCAGAGCTGACAGAATCTCTGCACCGGTGTGACTCCTATCCCCTAGACAGACCAACTGAAGCACAGCATGGTATCTTTTTGCCTGACTGCTTGCGTAGACCCTTGAACACTTAGGGAGCACTGCTGCTTCAGTGGACAACTGAGCAGAAGAGGACACGGAGGAAGAAGAAGAGGAGGAGGAGGAGGTGATGGAGTAGCCAGATGTGGCAGAACCAGCACCAGCTTTTTGAAGGCATAGTGGAAAAACAAGCTGCAACACTGAGCCCTGTCCTGCATCCTTCCCAGCTGCTAGCAGAGTTACCCAGTGCGCTGTGAAAGAAATGTAATGTCCCTGTCCATGCCTGCTGGACAAAGAGTCAGCAGTAATGTGCACCTTCCTGCTGACCGCTCTGTCCAACAAGGCCAAAACACTACCTTCCACATGACGGTAGAGAGTCGGAATGGCCTTACCTGAAAAGAAATGCCTTTTTGGTACCTGCCACTGTTGTACAGCACATTCCACAAATTTGCAAAAGGGAGCAGAGTCTACCAGATGAAAAGGCAGCAAATGTAATGCTAGCAATTTGGCCAAGCTAGCATTAAGACGCTGCACATGTGGATGGCTGGGACAGTATTTCTTTCCACGGTTCAGTAACTGGGATAGTGAAATTTGCCTGCTGCTAAAATCAAGCAGTGGTATACTGCTAGCAGATTGGGTGCAAGTCTCTGTGCCAGTCATTGCTATACCATCATCCCTCTCAATGCAGGTGTTTGAGAAGACATATAAGATATAGAGTTAGAGATCCCAGACGAGGAGCAAGGTGCAGTATGCTTGTTTTTTTTCAATCTTGTGGCTCTTTTAGGTGCTGTTGCCAATGAACTGCATGGCAGGTCATCATATGCCTTGTCAAGCATGTGGTGCCCAAGCGGCTGGTGTTCTGGCCACGCTTGATCCGCTTCAGACAGATGTTGCAAACAGCAATGCTGCGGTCTGCTGCACATGTGCTGAAAAAAGCCCACACTAATGAACTTTTGGGAGTCTGCGGGGAGTTTGTAGCACCCTGCACCTGTGGAGCTCTGTGCTGTGATGCAATAGGTTGGCTACTACTATGGTGGCCCCTGGAGCACATCCTGCCTCATTGCAGTTGTGCCTCCTGCTCCCCCTCACTTTCCTCCTCTATCCTGTCAGGCACCCAAGTACAGTCAGTGACCTCATCATCCCCTCCCTCCTTGTCACTGGAGCAAACTTGGCAATATGCTGCCAATGTAGGAACATGACTGCTGGTTTTCTGTCCGTCATTGTCACCCCCTCTCTCTAGGCTCACGTTATTCCCTTCATCAACCTGGGAACCAACATCACAGCTTTCAAATTGCTGTGCATACTCCAGCAGCAAGTCACTGACACTATGATCGAATCGTTCAGGAGACTCCTCCATGCATGATGGTGGGGCAACAGAAGGAGTAGCTGTGGAGAAGGAGCCTGTGGAATGGGCTGCTTTGGCAGCTGCAGTGGAAGGCAAATTACTGTGAGCCTGGGTGTCAGAGGACGAGGAGGATGAGGATGGCTTATTTATCCATTCCACCAACTCTTCCACATGTTGTGGCTGAATAAGATGGGCAGCACCGGAAATAAAGGACGGACGTGCCCCGTCTGCAGAGGATGCACTATGTAGACTGTGACCACCACTTTTCACTGTGGACACAGAGGCTACTTGCCCTCTTTTTGTGGTCTGTGAGCATCTGCATCTCATTGTCGGCCTTTTGGACATGATGTGGATAGAGATCAATATAGGGTATACTCAAGTGACCAATAGATACTCAATGACCTGATATGATCTAATCAATAGCCCTATATATATAGATAGAGATCAGATCGATATAGGGTATATGCAAGTGACCTATAGATACTCAATGACCTGATATGATCTAATCAATAGCCCTATATATAAATATATAGATAGAGATCAGATGGATATAGGGTATACACAAGTGACCGATAGATACTCAATGACGTGATATGATCTAATCAATAGCCATATATATAGATAGAGATCAGATAGATATAGGGTATACGCAAGTGACCATTAAGATACTCAATGACCTGATATGATGTAATCAATAGCCCTATATATAGATAGAGATCAGATGGATATAGGGTATACGCAAGTGACAGATAAGATACTCAATGACCTGATATGATGTAAACAATAGCCATATATGTAGATAGAGATCAGATGGATATAGGGTTTATGCAAGTGACTGATAAGATACTCAATGATCTGATATGATGTAATCAATAGCCATATATAAAGATAGAGATCAGATGGATATAGGATATATACGCAAGTGACTAATAAGATACTCAATGACCAGATATGATGTAATCTATTGCCCTTTATATATAGATAGAGATCTATGTATGGTATATGGTCTATGGTATGCACTACTGAATATACTTCACTATCTGATCTCTTAACTTGCAAAAAGCACAAATCTCTCTCCTTGCCTAACTGCTAGCAATGTTTTACTGCACTGTCTGACAAACTGCAAATCACTTTGCTCTCCCTGCCTGAAAAATAGGATCCTCTCCCTCCCTATACTCGCACTGCTAGGAATGTCTCACTGCACTGTCTGACAAACTGCAAGAAAACTATTCTCTCCCTGCCTCAAACACGTTCCTCTCCCTGTCTCCTCCCCTGCACAATCACACTACATGCTGCGGCTGCGCGAGCAGCCTTTATATAGTGTGGGGCGTGTACTTAGCCCCTTAGCCATGATTGGCCTGCATGCCTGCCTTTGTCCAATCATGGCAGAGATCATTTGATTGGCCAAAGCATGGAGGTCAAGGTGCATGCTTTGGCCAATCACACAACGCACTGCACGCGCATTATGGGCGCTCAAATTTCCCGCAAAGAAGCACATTTGTTCGTCATTCGACGAACGATCAAACGCCCGATGTTCGTGTTGAACTTAGCTTCGACTCAAACTCAAAGCTCATCCCTAGTGACAGGGTGTAGCAGGATGAGGAGTGGCACAGGTGCCTGTGGTAGGTATGGACACTGTGGATGGTCAGATGACAGTCTGGATACCACTGAGATGTTGTGGATGCTGGACTAGTATTTGTGCAGAATGTTGTCACACACATGGAGCACAGGAACTCCCAGATGAAGGTATTAAAGCTGTAGCCAAAACAAGCCAACGGCAACCTGGCAGCAGAATTTTTTTTCGAGTGGGTTTCCTCCTGGTGCCTCTGTTTCCTATTCAATCCAAAAATATACTGGTAGATTAACTGTAAGGTGACCAAATTGGCTGAAAAATGTGTATGTATGCATATTTAATATTCACTCAACTTCTATCTTTTTGTCTTTAAGAATTTTCTGCGTGGGATTGCAAAAGACAAATTTGTGTGGCTCGGTCTAACGGATTTGGGTGGAACCTGGAAATGGGTGGATGGAACTCCTTATGATATCACCCCAAAGTAAGAAACCTACTCAAATATCAGAATCCTTCTCTCACATTCCTAAATTTAAGATCTGGCAAAATGATCTGAAAGGTGGCACATCGGTGAATCCTTGAGCTGAAGTGTATTGTTGAGACCTAAATTCACTCCTCCCAGCGTTTTACAACACTTTTTCATATATAAAGCCTTATTGTATGCATGATCTATGAGTTAGTGTGGGGGGGGGGGGGGGGCTTATCAGAGTCTGGAGGCCACCGTTAAAAATATTAAGGCCTACCCATACTGCCCTCCATCCATGTTAATGGGTACATACAGTAGTATCTGTGTAACCCAGAATTAAAGATGCCTACAAGTCCTTTTTTTCCACCCCCCCCCCCCCCCCCAAAAAAAAAAAAAAAAAAAAAACAGGTTCCATCATTGTACATCCATCATCAATCATGATGCCCAAAGCCTGCCAAATTGCCAGAATTAAAAGCTTGACCCAGTGCACATGGCCATTCCTGATGGTACTGCTCACCAAATGACAGCTCCCCAAGCAATCATCAGCTATACAGAGGGAGAGGTGGGGAAAGTAATGACATCACTGACCAAACATGGGCAGTGACCATATTTGGGCAGGGATGTTGCTGCTATCCCTGTCCCTTTGCTTACAAACCCAGGGATTCCTGCCCATGTAAGTAATGTGCCAGAGGTGGTTGCTAGGGACACATCAATTGCCAGCACTTGCTGTTTCTTTAGGAACCATTGACAGCAGGAAACTGTTATATATAGAAGTGGTAAAAATACCACTTCTATAGATGATGCTCACCTCCCACCGAACAGGGGGCCAAACATGCAAAAGTTTGGGCATTCTTCTAAATACTCTAACAGCCTAGGTCCAGGTCACATCATTGACTCATCCCTACTCCTCACATAGCCAATTAGGGAAAGAGATGAAGGGAAAAACTCATCACATAGGCAAATCAGTTAAGGAGTGAAGGGGAAGAACTTCTCACATGGAGAAGGACCTGGAGGACAGAAATCCTCACATATTCAGTTAGGGAAATAGGTGGGAGAAAGAACTCATCACATAGCTAATAGGGGCTATGTATGTATCGGATTGGCTGCAACTGATCTAACCTCAGTAGATTGTACCATTAAATTGTAGTGTGTGGTCAGCTCTCTTTCATCCCATCACAGTTGTTGGCCTCACAATTTGAAAATCTCATCTTAAAGCATTTCTGTGGTCTCGTTCTGCTCAGTTCCTGCCTTGGTCTAATCACTATTGTCTCTTCTGTCCTTCAGGTTCTGGGAGAAGGGTCAGCCTGATGATAATAGAAGTCATGGTTACGGAGGAGGGGAAGACTGTGCTGTGTTAAGGCCACAAACTAAAGAGTGGAATGATGGTCGCTGTTCCCCGAACTTCTGGTATGTCTGTGAGAAGGAGATCATCTTCTGATCTGGACTGATGGACATCAGAGGACACCTGATATCTCTGTCTGCATTTTCTCCTTCTCCATCATACTATGGCCATAAAGAATCTACTACTGCATAAAATATTTCTGCAGGATATGCTGGGACTTGTTGTTCTTCTAGAATAGGAGGATCTCAGAGCGTCAAATCTGCAGTTTTCAAGCTGAATTCCAGCCTTGTCTTTAGTCTTGCACAGTTGTATGGGGTCCCGCATTTCACTGCATGCTGGGAGCTTTACAATAAGCATTAAAAGCTACAGAGAGTCAGATGGAGTCTGCTTCACTTCTTGGCTGGAAGAGGTTCATCTAGCCCAACCATGATTAATCTATTGGATTTCAGTTCTTTTAAACATGGAGGCCCATCATTCAATGTGGGTGTTATCTTGGGTGGTCTGAATGTAAGCCTATCTCAGGACCACTCCTCCCAACTGACACCCACCCATCAAGGCATTTTTTAAATATTTGCATCAGGGCTGAGGGTCTTGATAGAGAGTACTGAGGGTGGTGTAATGTGTTTAGAAAGCTATGCACAGCACCCCACCAGTCCCTCTCACCGGCCATGATCTACCTGCATTGCTTAGTACAGAGATCAAGTGATGGCATCACTAGATCTAACATAAGGCATAATTAAAGTACTATCATAATACCGACCCTGCAACAATAGGCAGGTAAAATAAGAGCCTCTCAAAAATATCAGTTGTCAGGGCAAAGATGAGATTTCACCCATTGTAGCAGGGTCACCAATCTACATTCATGTCAGCGCTTCCTTTAACCACTTCAATACTGGGCACTTTTACCCCCTTCCTGCCCTGGCAAATTTTCAGCGCTATCGCACTTTGAATGACAATTGCGCAGTCATGCAACATTATACCCATGTAATTTTTTTCACACAAATAGAGCTTTCTTTTGGTGGTATTTAATCGCCACTGGTTTTTTTTTATTTTTTGCTAAATAAACAATAACAGTTCGTTATAAAAAAATTTGCAAACAGGTAATTTTTCTCCTTCACTGATGTGCCCTGATGAGGCTGCACTGATGGGCACTGATAGGCTGCACTGATGGGCACTGATGAGGCGGAACTGATAGGCACTGATATGTGGCACTGATGGGCACTGATAGGCTGCATTGATGGGCAGTGGTAGGTGGCACTGATATCTCGGTGGATGCCCAGTCGGGGGGAAACGCGTCAGAGAGGAGGCGGCGCGTCATCACGAATAGACCGATACGGCGGTCCGCACTGCAGGCGGCCACCGTTACCTGCTTCACCTCTGAGGGAACCCCTAACGAATATTGTCTACGATATTGTAAGTGCATTTTTCTTCTGTTTCAATAAATTTTGTTCGATAATGCACCATGGCGGTCCCCTCTGTTCTGTCCCCTTATTGTTGAGGTAAAAGACATCTGAGATCACATCAGCCATCCATCGCATAGTGACTCCATGCAGGACCATATTACAGGATTGTTCCAGGCCTATATTTAAGTTCTGTCTGGTAAGAGTCCAGCTATTCTCTGTGTGTAACAGTGTCAGCCTGTGTGTCTTGGAACCTTCCCTTTGCTGCATGATCTCTGGAGCAGGGATATCCTTATACGCCCGTACATTTTCAATCTCTGGTAAGGAGCTAAGCTGGTGGTAGGACGCTGAACCTTTCTATCACGTGGCTTGCACCTTCTTCAGTTATTTTGTGTTTACAGCACGGATTTTTGGATTCATTTTTTATTGGACTATTTATCACAACTTTTGGACATTATTGTTTGATACACATTGGTGATTCACTGGACTTATTTTATTGATTTGCACCTGTTCAACTATTGTGTTAATTTACTTTGATATACCTTGTTTTTATCACCATCACGTATAAGTTCTTATACCTGATTTATACCTTTTTCATCTCATTACATTCACTCTAAGGTAGCAGCATACCCTTATTTGGATTAGCGCACTTTTTTCATATATTTCAAGGTGGCACTGATAGGAGGCACTGATGAAGAGCACTGATTGGCAGCACTTGTGGGAACTGATTGGCAGCACTGATGGGCAATAATTGGCAACACTGATGAGCACTGATTGGCAGAACTGGTGAGCACTGATGGGCACTAATAGGTAGTACTGGTGGGCACTTGCAGGCAGCACTGGTGGGCACTTATAGGCAGCACTGGTGGGCACTTATAGGCAGCACTGGTGGGCACTGTTGGGACTGCACTGATAATCAGGACACTGATTTTCGCACCAGCCAATTATTGACTCTCCTCTCCTCATGCTGTCAGCGTGAGGAAAAGGATGCCAATGATCGGCTTGTGTTTACATCATGATCAGCTGTGATTGGACACAGCTAATCACGTGGTAAAGAGCCACTGATTAGCTCTTTACCCCAATCTGTGATCAGCTGTGTCCGGAGTACACAGTGATCACAGAGTTCAGCGCAGCGGGCACGATCACGGGAGGGTGTCATATGATGCCTTTCCAGAACTGACCAGCCGTGTTGTAGCCATCATTCAGCTATAGCGCCATCGCAAGTGGTTAGTAAACCAATTGTAAATAATTTTGTTCATGGAGCTACTCTTCTAAATGCTGACAAATCTGGCTGCAAACGAGAGAAAAGAGTGGAGGTTATATTTGTAAAGCGAGCAGATTCTCAGATAAATTGGATTATATGTGTTGTAGTTGTAGCAGAGCGAGAGCCAGGAAAAGTCCTGTTCGGGGTTTATACATCTCCCAGGCATCTCTCGTATACCTTTAGGGATCTCTGATCCATGATCCAGTTCAGGTCTTGGTCCTCTTCCCCAGGCCAATTTAAACTCACCTGAGACAGACAGCGGGGCTCTCTCTCTCTCAGCCTGGGAAATTAGACAACGTTTGTCTAGGAGAGCAGAAGGTTGGTAACACTGTCAGTGTGTGTCTTTGGAAGCTGACAAGCTGTAGGCTTGCTCAGTCTGTGTTAGTTAGGGACTGCATTGTGTGTAGTAAGCGCCAGGACACGGCTAGGCTTTTGTTTATTATTATTATTCCTGCTTATTTTCCTTAAAGCACTGTACAGCACCTGTTTATAAACTTGTATTTAGCACTAGAGTTGAGCGAACACCTGGATGTCCGTGTTCAGCGGGTTCGGCCGAACTTGAAAAAAAAGTCCGGGTCCGTGTCCCGGACTTTTTCCAAACTTTACCCGGACACCGAACCCCATTGAAGTCAATGGGGACCCGAACTTTCAGGCACTAAAATGGCTCTAAAAAAACCAATGGAAAGGGCTAGAGTGCGGCAAATGGCAGCAAAATGTAGTTAAGAACATGGCAAGTGCTCTACAAACAAATGTGGATAGGGAAATAACTTAAAACAACAAAAAAAAAACAGAAAAATAAAACAATTTTCTTCATCTGTGAAGGACGAGGCCCATATGGAGTAGGAGGGAGGTTGAGGTGGCGGTGGATGTGGCGGTGTAGGTGGAAGCGGCGGTGGAGGGGGACGAGGTAGCCAACACTGCTTTTTTTCAGTCATTTTAAATTAGGGTACACCCCAAAAGAGTGAGAAAGATCAAAAATATAACAATGGCTGGGTAAGGTCGGTATCCATCTCTATTCTGCACAAGGTACGGAAAAGTCCTGTGGGATCCATGCCTGGTTCATTTTAATGACTGTGAGCTTGTCCACATTGTCTCTGGACAGACGGCTGTGCTTGTCTGTGATAACGCCCCCAGCCGTGCTAAATACACGTTCAGATAATACACTGGCTGCAGGGCACGCCAGCACCTCCAAGGCGTAAAGGGTAAGCTCAGGCCATGTGCCCAATTTGGAGACCCAGAAGTTGAAGGGGGCAGACCCGTCATTCACTTCATGTAGGTGTGTGCACACATACTGCTCCACCATGTTGGTGAAATGCTGCCTCCTGCTAAGACGTTCCATATGAGCTGCTGGTGCTGCTGTTTGTTGTGGCGTGCTGACAAAGCTTTTCCACATTTCGGCCATGCTAACCCGGCCTTCTGAGGTGCTGGTGGTGCCCTGGTTGCGTTGGCGACCTCTTCCTCCTCCTCCTCCTCTGCCTTGTGCTTCCACTGTGGCCCTGCTGTCAGGTGGGAATGCCAGCAGCATCGCGTCTACCAGCGTGCGCTTGTACTCGCGCATCTTGCGATCACGCTCCAGTGAGTGAATTAAGGACAGTACGTTGTCCTTGTAGCGGGGATCATGCAGCGTGGCCACCCTGTAATCAGCACAAGTTAGAATGTGGGCAACTCGGCGGTCGTTGTGGAGACACTGCAGCATGTAATCGCTCATGTGTGCCAGGCTGCCCAGAGGCAACGAAAGGCTGTCCTCTGTGGGAGGTGTATCGTCTGTGTCCTCTGTATCCCCCCAGCCACGCACCAGTGATGGCCATGAGCTGGCCTGGGTGCCACCCTGCTGTGAACATGGTTCCATCTACTCCTCCATCTCCTCATCCTCCAGAACTGTGCCCCTGCTGGACAATTGTGTACCTGGCGTTTGTGGGTGCAGGAACTCACCCTCGGAGCCACTTGTGAATGACTGCCCTGAAAGCCTTGGAAATGATCCCTCTTCCTCCTTCTCCTCCTCCTCCTGTGCCACATCCTCTTCCATCATCGCCCGAATTGTTTTTTCAAGGAGGCATATAAGTGGGATAGTTAAGCTGACAAAGGCGTCATCGGCACTGGCCATGTTGGTGGAGTACTCAAAACAGTGCAACACAAGTCTCGCATGGAGGCCCAGTTATTGGTGGTGAAGTGGTGCTGTTCCGCAGAGCGACTCACGCGTGCGTGCTGCAGCTGAAACTCCACTATGACCTGCTGCTGCTCGCACAGTCTTTCCAGCATGTGCAAGGTGGAGTTCCACCTTGTGGGCACGTCACATATGAGGCGGTGAGCGGGAAGGCCGAAGTTACGCTGCAGCACTGACAGGCAAGCAGCAGCAGGGTGAGAACGCCGAAAGTGCGCACAGACGGCCCACACTTTCAGCAGCAGCTCTGACATATCGGGGTAATTTTTAAGGAACCTCTGCATCACCAAATTCAGCACATGCGCCAGGCAAGGGATGTTCGTCAAACCGGCTAGGCCCAGAGCTGCTATGAGATTTCTCCCGTTATCGCACACCACCAGGCCAGGCTTGAGGCTCGCTGGCAGCAACCACTCATTTGTCTGCTGTTCCATGCTCCTCCACAACTCCTGCGCGGTGTGTGGTTTTTCCCCCAAACAGGCAAGTTTTAAAACAGCCTGCTGTCATTTTCCCCTGGCTGTGCTGAAGTTGGTGGTGAAGGTGTTATGCTGACCAGATGAGGAGGCGGTAGAGGATGAGGAAGCGGAGTAGGAGGAGTTAGGAACAGGAGGCAAACTGAAGCGCCCTGCAATCCTCGGTGGTGGAAGGACATGCGCCAAATTGCTATCCGCCTCAGGCCCAGCCGCCACTGCATTTACCCAGTGTGCCGTTAGGGAGATATAACGCCCCTGACCGTGCTTACTGGTCCACGTATCGGTAGTTAGGTGGACCTTGCCACAGATGGTGTTGCGCAGTGCACACCTGATTTTTTTCCCCCACTTGGTTGTTCAGGGAAGGGATGGCTTGCCTGGAAAAGTAGTGGCGGCTGGGCACGACGTACTGTGGGACAGCCACCGACATAAGGCTTTTAAAACTGTGCGTCTCCACCAGACGGAATGACAGCATTTCAAAGGCCAAGAATTTGGGATCGTGGGTGGGTAGGGGGGGGGTACTTCCTCTTCCTCTGAAGTGTTTGGGAGATGGAAAGCTGAACGCTTCCACGGGACATTGTGGAGATGGTTGGTGACCCAGGTGGTGGTGTTGCTGACAGATCGTCTGTTTGCGGGGTGGCAGGTGCCGGTATCACTACAGAGGTGGATGAAGAGGCTGAGACTGCAGCAGAAGAGGAAGCAGGAGGAGCCAGAGACCTTTCTTGGTTTTTTAGGTGTTTATTTCAATGCAGCTCGTGCTTTGCACTTAGATGCCTGATCATGCAGGTTGTGCTCAGGTTGAGAAGGTTTATGCCTCGCTTCAGGCTCTGATTGCACAGGGTGCAAACCACTCGTGTCCTGTCATCAGCACATTGTCTGAAGAATTTCCACGCTAGAGAACTCCTTTGAGCTGGCTTTGGTGCGCTCGGTCCCTTGCTGCGTTGGGCAGTAGCAGGCATAGTGTCTAGGGCATGGCCGCTTCTGCACCCTGCTCCCTCTTCTGCCGTGCTGGTGGCTCTGTGCGACCACCGCCTCTTCCTCCAAACTACTCAGGTCACCTGCATGACCTTCATTCCATGTGGGGTCGAGGACCTCATCGTCCTCCACATCATCTTCCACCCAGTCTTCACCCCTGCCCTCCTTGTCGGTCTCCACAATTCTGAGTGCCGCAGCAGTTGGCACCTGCGTTTCGACATCGTCGGAGACGTGCTGCGATGGTCCTTCCATGTACTCATCTTGAGAAATAAGTGGTTGGGCATGGCTGCACTCAATCTCTTCCACTTCTGGGGCAGGGCTAGGTGGATGGCCCTGGGAAACCCTGCTGACAGAGTCATCAAAAAGAAGAAGAGACTGCTGCATGACTTGGGGCTCAGACTGCTTGCCTGATTTGCAAGGGGGTGAGGTGAAAGACGGTTGGACATCGGCTGCAGGTGCCAACTCTGACCTTTCTGCAGTAGACTGGGTGGGAGACAATGTGAAGGAACTGGAGGCACTGTCAGCAACCCAATCTACTATCGCCTGTACTTGTTCTTGCCTCAGCACTTGTAGAGGCGCATTATGCCCTACCAAATACTGCTGCAGGTTCTGTTGCCTACTCACACTTGAGGAAGGTGTTTCACTTGTGCGTGTAGCTGGCACAGATCGACCACGTCCTCTCCTTGCAACAGGAGCTCTACCAGCAGCACCATGACCCAGGCCATGGCCCCTATTTGACGTTTTCCTCATATTTCTGTAATTTATGATCTTGCCCTAGAAAGGTGTTTATTGAATAGAGGAACAAAACAACAACAGTATCGCATGGGTGTATCTCACAGTCAGATATGCAAACTATGCCGCAATTTATTTTTTTATACCCCAAAAGGGTGTTTATTAAATAGCGGAATAGGAAAACAGTATACAAATACAACGGGTGTATCTCACAGTCAAATATGCAAAGTATGCCGCTATTTAATTTGTTTCACCCCAAAAGGGTGTAGATTGAATAGTGGAATAGAAAAAAGTATATAAAAAGGTGTATCTCACATGTACCGATACAGACTATGCCGCAATTTATTTTTTTTTACCCCAAAAGGGAGTATATTGAATAGCGGAATAGAAAACAATTTATAAAACGGTGTATTTCACACGTACAAACACAGACAAGGCCCCGATTACAATTTTTTGTACCCTAAAGGGAGGATGATAAAAATAAAAGATAGGCTGGCGCTCTGGTACACTGGGATACGGTGTAGTGAAAAGGCAAAGATCATGAAAAAATAAAACTAGGTGAACAAATAGTTTACCTATATAACAATAGGCAAGGGTGAAGTCCGTACGATGGATGGACTGAGGGAGGATGAGCAGTGGGATGAAAGTCTGCACGAAGGGCCAGCTCTGCTACACAGGAAGTTAATCTGTAGAAGGAGTGAAGCAAAAGACAGGCGGAGCGCCTCTAAGTGCAATACGTTTATTGGATATAAGGCATACAATGAATAGTAACTCACTAGAGGTAAGATGAATGAAGGCTCAAATGCGAAGTCATGAGGTCAGAAAGTCCGTAATGCTGCTGCCGAGAGAGGGGATATGATGGTAATCCTATCCGGTAGATGAATAGCGGGGAGATGCCGGCTCTCTCTTCCGGGACCGGACTCTCAAGACAAGCTGGGACTCAGCGTCGACCACGTGACGTAGGCAGGGTCAAAGTGCACACGATGCGTTTCAGAGCGTGCGCCAAGCTCATGGGGAGCTTGCGCGCTCTTTTCTCAAGTGTAGATACACTCAAAACACTTTCAAAAATTTATCAAGGACTTTGCTTGCACTGTCTGTAATAGACCCACACCCAGAGATGATGGGCCTCCCTGGGGGGTCCCCAAGGTCCTTATGGACCTTGGGGAGGGCATAAAAGGTTGGAACCACCGGAAAAGATGGGCAAATGTACTCCCAAGTGTCTTTGGTGATAACATTATGCAAATAGGCTGTGTCTACTAACTTATAGAATGCAGTATTGTATTTGGTTATAATATCATTGGTAATAGGTCTGTACCATTCACGGTTCCATAATATTTTTTGACACATATGGATGTACTGTACATCGTCCATTAGGACGATGTTGCCCCCTTTATCCGATGGCTTAATTATAATTGATTTGTTTTTAGCAAGGGAGTTTATAGCTTGACGCTGTTGGAATGTAATGTTTGATGCATGTGGAGACTTAATTCTTAACTTATCCACGTCATTGGAAACCATTTTCAAAAAGGCGTTTATATTTGAGTTCTGTATCGGGGGACATTTATCGGATTTTTTCTTCACAATAGGATGAGGACATGAAGATTCATTGGGTGCTTGATCAACGCTTGCTAATAGCAGGGGAAGATCAACGCGGTCGATGAGATCCTCGTTTTCTTCTAAAAGCGAGATCAAAGTTTCAAGGGCAGGGTTATGCGGAGTATTCAGAGATGTAGCTTTGGGTTCTTTATTGAATAATACTTTGAAATTTAATTTGCGTGCAAATAGATGCAGGTCCTTGACAAAATCAAATTTGTCAAGGCCTGCATCTGGACAAAAGCTTAATCCCTTCCGAAGAGCCGTGGATTCGTCTTCCGTTAAGATATGGCTTGAAAGATTAATAATAGTAGACTCTGTGGAGGGTGAGGGGGGAGTAATTAGATGGGTGGTGTTAATGTGTGGGGCTGTGGGGATAGCTGGTGAGCTTGTTGGTGAAGAATCTCTAAAAAAGAGGCGTGTTGTAAATCAATGGTGCTGGTAAAAGAAGAAGGGGGTTGGGTGGATGAGGGGTTAGTAGCTAATGAGGTCTGGTGATGTGGTGGTGGTTGAAGGTTGTTTTCAGCTAATTGATTTGTAGCAGGTGATTTGAAAAGGGGATAAACATTTTTAGAAGTGGATTTTGTGTTAGGTTTTTTTGAGGAAGATTGATTACCATGTATATCACCTGGGAAGGGTCTTTTGGGACGATCATTATTAAATGTTTTTGGATTGGAATAAGGATGTTGAACATTTGTTGGTATAGATGGATCGGTTTTTCTATTGATGTTAGAATTATGTTTACGTGTTGTCCAATCATAAGCTTTTCCTAATTTAAATGTGTTTTTATCACGGTTAAACTTTTTTTGTTTTTTACTCATGATGTTCTTGTTGAATAGGTCTAGGTGTTGTTTTAATTTGGACTCGCGATCCTTAAATGTCTTGTGGGTTTTGAAGTTTTGAATTTTTTCACAAAGTGAAGAAATTTCTGTATCCAAGTTTTTTGATCTCAGGGTATACTCCTCAACGAGATGTTTCATTAAAGAGGTCGAACAGTCACGAAGTGACTGTTCCCACTTCAATTTGAAGGATGGACTTATATCGTCCAGTGTGGGGAAAATTTGGACTCTAAGTCCAAAGGGATTGATGTTATCTCTGAGGTAGTCGCCAAAAGATTTTACATGCCAGAAAAAAGAGGACTTCTTTTCTAATAATTTTGTTAATTGAAAAAAACATGAAAAAATCTCGATATCTATGTATTCCTTTTGATTGTACTCATCTGTATATTGAGACATAAGTGTCTCCCAATCATCTCCTACAAACCCCGACATTATGATCACCCACAATGTTAATGTCTTATGCAATGAAATACCACTATAATATTAAATGTAGAATACAAATGGTCCAAACAATCATAAAGAAAGAAAAAAAGTCAAAAAATTGTCATGAAGCAAAGGGCAGGGGATGTGAGCCAAGCAACATCCCGAGCCTTTTAAAGGCTTCAAACAGGGACAGCAGTGGGAGCGAGCGGGGATACGGTATTTGCTACCAAAATGTACAAAATGGAAGGTGTGCTCTCACTGTGTCCCTAAATATGAGTGCCACATCCCGATATGAGAAGCATATTTGAGGATTCCCCTTGGGGTGGGACTTTGAAGGTCACTCAAAAGATATACAAAAAATTGTATTTAAATATATATTGGTTTTATTACAACAATAATAAAAAGTAAACATACACAAATAACATTGAAAGCTAATAAAATTATTGGCAAAACTGATATTGATATGAAGGTGTGCAAATCACTCAACCAATTATTCCAAGCAAGATCCAACGTTTCAAGGTAAAAACCTCTTCTTCAGGGATTTTTTTGGGGAATAATTTTATCTGTAAGTATTGAAGAAATATATCAAAGCAAACAAGCAGTTGTTGATAATATAAAATATAGCAACAGAGTATTCATATGAACATGTTTTTTGAGTGTAGACATACATTCATTGTAGAACAACATTGTAAGTAAAAAAAAAAAAAAAAAAAACGCTGTATACACTTACATGGTTGAAGGATGCATGAACACCACAATTGTTTTGCCGTAGATTAAAAACATGAAACATTAGCAACACCCACAGAAATCATCGTCAGCCTTGTCTATAAAAGGGAGGTTTGGTATTCGGAGTGGATCCAAAAAAGAATATAGCATATGGTAGAAAGTGTGCAGACCAGAGGGGGCCCAAATTGCTCCAGCTGGAGTCCAAATTGGCTCAACCAAGGGGGGCGGGGGTCAGTCACAGTAATGCTGTAAATGGCAAGGAGATACAATGAATAAGACGTGACAGATAAAAATAAAATACAAAAATGTTTGTTTTATCTGGGTACAATGTACAGAGAGTACAATGACGCGGCAAAAAATATGCATATATATGCAAATACTACATATATAAAAGGCAATAGCCCGATAGATCTATGTCTAATGAATGCATGTGTGGCATCTTACTAGGATCAGGCATGGTTGATAGCACTGCTAAAAAAGAAGCTAGTGCATAGAGTTAAATAGAGCCCATGCTCTAGCCATTTTGTGACTATAGAGGATAGCCAGTGAGACTGGATATATAAAGATGAAATATAGTCATGACATAGGCTAAATGTGCATATTTATATATAAATGAAGGTTGGTAAATCCCTTTGAAATAATGAGAACTGACCTTAAGACAGCAGACTCCAAGGCAAACTTCCTCCCAGCAGTGGATGTACTCAGTACTCCATGCTGGGAGTGGTGCCTAAATAGGAGCGCATACCAGTATGGGCCTGGACGCATACGGGGAGTTTATGCTGTCTATGTTGGAATTCACTTTAACACACAACGTTTTTTCATTTCAGGGCTCCCACTTCCTCCAGGTACAAGGCGTAGCGATGGGCACATGTTGTGCCCCATCCTACGCCAATTTGTACCTGGGGGAGTGGGAGAAAACAATTTTGGCAGATGAAAATCTCACGATATACACCGATTGCATCCGCACATGGATGCGATATATTGATGATGTTTTTGTGATTTGGGATGGACCTAGAGAGCTGCTTAACAGATGCATGGAGAGACTTAATCGTAATGAATTTAATCTAAAATTCACGATGCATGCCGATACTACTAGGATAACTTTTTTGGACGTTGAGGTCTTCTGTGATGGGGATGGTGTTCTCCGCAGTGGACTCTATCGTAAGCCCACTGCTGGGAACACCATCCTCCACGCCACGAGCTTTCACCCCCAACCGCTTATTCGCTCAATCCCGTCGAGCCAATACCTACGTCTACGTCGTAACTGTACCAATGTGGATACTTTTAAAACAGCAGCCACCGGTTTGAGGGATAGATTGCTTGCGAGAGGCTACTCTCGCAAGCTGCTAAAATCTGCATATAAGAAGGCACTGTTAAGCGACAGAGACTCACTTCTTGTCCCTAGAGTCCGTGAAGGTGATGATGCTCTGAGGATCATTACCACTTTCTCTCAGCAACATCAGGACCTAAGGAAAATTATTGAAAAATATTGGCATATTTTAGCCTTAGATCCAGTTTTAAGCCCACACATACCTTATAAACCATCAATCTCATACAAACGGGCACCAGCTTTAAAGGATAGACTGGTGCATAGTGAACTAAAAAGCCAGTCTACTTTCGATCCATGCAAGTACAAAGGTACTTTTTCCTGTGGGGCATGCCATTATTGTAGTTACATGCATACCATGCAGAATCCCATCCTCCCCAATGGCCAGAGGTTTAAGGCCAAGCACTTTGTGAATTGTAGGACTATCGGCATCGTATACCTTTTGATCTGCGAATGTAATTGTTTTTATGTTGGAAAAACTAAATTAGAATTTTGGAAACGCATGTACAAGCATATTAGAAGTATGCGTAAACGTGACCCCGACTTGCCTTTGGGCCGACATGTGTCCAGTGCACATGGGGGCAAATTCCCTAAGATCAAGTTTTTGGCCCTCGACCGGATCCATCCCAGCCCCAGAGGAGGCGACTGGAATAAGCGCCTCCTCCAAATGGAGCTGAGATGGATCCATTCGCTAAGGGCAACGGAACCCCCAGGCCTTAACGACATGGTGTCGTTTAGACCCTTTTTGGAGGGGTTTGCCTCTGGAGGTATGGAGAGATGACATCTTCCTCCCCCCAGAGTTTCTCACAAAGCACGTCCTCTCTACCAAGCTCCCTGGATACTCTGTATATTCACTTGCCCACCCACATTTTTCTGTCTATGCAATGCGATTGATTTATTTGAAATATTTTGTAAAAGGACATGGAACTGACACCACCTACGGCCTCGTCGATTCAGCCTTGATACTAATATGTATTATATATATTCTTTTTGGTCACTAGAGCAGCTGAGTGTATGTTTGGCTGCCTACCAACAAGTGGCCAATTGGCACCTCTATAGCATGAAATAGCCCAAGATCATAACAGTTGATGTTATTATGGTCACAACATGTAGACATCTCTGTGTCTAACACTTGCATGTATTATATAGAGTACATGCATCTGTTTGATTAACATTCTTTTATGTAGATATGTTCGTGCATCCTCGGGGACCCTTTGCTCTAACCCGGCACGGGGTCCGGGTCTGTTCTATAAGACCCAGAGATTCCTGGCGGTGGGGACCTTCCCTGCTGACATCTCCGGATGTCCTCTCCACTTCCGGGACACGCCGCTGTACGCATTCGTGCGCTTCAGCGACGTCACATCCTGTGCCGGTGGGAGACGCCCGCCGGCTTCGCCTCTGGCCTCTCATTCCGGTGACGCACTTCCTGTGGTCATCGAGGCGTGGTTATGGGCGGGTTTGGCGAGCGCCGCTCAGGGAGCCCAGGGCCACCAGGGGGCGGAGATGCAATCAGCTTGATTGCTCTCATCGGACTGCGCTCCTATTTAGGCACCACTCCCAGCATGGAGTACTGAGTACATCCACTGCTGGGAGGAAGTTTGCCTTGGAGTCTGCTGTCTTAAGGTCAGTTCTCATTATTTCAAAGGGATTTACCAACCTTCATTTATATATAAATATGCACATTTAGCCTATGTCATGACTATATTTCATCTTTATATATCCAGTCTCACTGGCTATCCTCTATAGTCACAAAATGGCTAGAGCATGGGCTCTATTTAACTCTATGCACTAGCTTCTTTTTTAGCAGTGCTATCAACCATGCCTGATCCTAGTAAGATGCCACACATGCATTCATTAGACATAGATCTATCGGGCTATTGCCTTTTATATATGTAGTATTTGCATATACAGTGGGTACGGAAAGTATTCAGACCCCCTTAAATTTTTCACTCTTTGTTATATTGCAGCCATTTGCTAAAATCATTTAAGTTCATTCTTCTTCCTCATGAATGTACACATAGCACCCCATACTGACAGAAAAACACAGAATTGTTGACATTGTTGCAGATTTATTAAAAAAGAAAAACTGAAATATCACATGGTCCTAAGTATTCAAACCCTTTGCTGTGACACTCATATATTTAACTCAGGTGCTTTCCATTTCTTCTAATCATCCTTGAGATGGTTCTACACCTTCATTTGAGTCCAGCTGTGTTTGATTATACTGATTGGACTTGATTAGGAAAGCCACACACCTGTCTATATAAGACCTTCCAGATCACAATGCATGTCAGAGCAAATGAGAATCATGAGGTCAAAGGAACTGCCTGAAGAGCTCAGAGACAGAATTGTGGCAAGGCACAGATCTGGCCAAGGTTACAAAAAGATTTCTGCTGCACTTAAGGTTCCTAAGAGCACAGTGGCCTCCATAATCCTCAAATGGAAGACGTTTGGGTCGACCAGAACCCTTCCTAGAGCTGGCAGTCCGGCCAAACTGAGCTATCGGGGGAGAAGAGCCTTGGTGAGAGAGGTAAAGAAGAACCCAAAGATCACTGTGGCTGAGCTCCAGAGATGCAGTCAGGAGATGGGAAAAAGTTGTAGAAAGTCAACCATCACTGCAGCCCTCCACCAGTCGGGGCTTTATGGCAGAGTGGCCCGACGGAAGCCTCTCCTCAGTGTAAGACACATGAAAGCCCGCATGGAGTGTGCTAAAAAACACCCGAAGGACTCCAAGATGGTGAGAAATAAGATTCTCTGGTCTGATGAGACCAAAATAGAACTTTTTGGCCTTAATTCTAAGCGGTATGTGTGGAGAAAACCAGGCACTGCTCATCACCTGTCCAATACAGTCCCAACAGTGAAGCATGGTGGTGGCAGCATCATGCTGTGGGGGTGTTTTTCAGCTGCAGGGACAGGACGACTGGTTGCAATCGAGGGAAAGATGAATGCGGCCAAGTACAGGGATATCCTGGACAAAAACCTTCTCCAGAGTGCTCTGGACCTCAGACTGGGCCGAAGGTTTACCTTCCAACAAGACAATGACCCTAAGCACACAGCTAAAATAACGAAGGAGTGGCTTCACAACAACTCAGTGACTGTTCTTGAATGGCCCAGCCAGAGTCCTGACTTAAACCCAATTGAGCATCTCTGGAGAGACCTAAAAATGGCTGTCCACCAACGTTTACCATCCAACCTGACAGAACTGGAGAGGATCTGCAAGGAGGAATGGCAGAGGATCCCCAAATCCAGGTGTGAAAGACTTGTTGCATCTTTCCCAAAAAGACTCCTGGCTGTATTAGATCAAAAGGGGGCTTCTACTAAATACTGAGCAAAGGGTCTGAATACTTAGGACCATGTGATATTTCAGTTTTTCTTTTTTAATAAATCTGCAACAATGTCAACAATTCTGTGTTTTTCTGTCAGTATGGGGTGCTATGTGTACATTCATGAGGAAGAAGAATGAACTTAAATGATTTTAGCAAATGGCTGCAATATAAAAAAGAGTGAAAAATTTAAGGGGGTCTGAATACTTTCCGTACCCACTGTATATGCATATTTTTTGCCGCGTCATTGTACTCTCTGTACATTGTACCCAGATAAAACAAACATTTTTGTATTTTATTTTTATCTGTCACGTCTTATTCATTGTATCTCCTTGCCATTTACAGCATTACTGTGACTGACCCCCGCCCCCCTTGGTTGAGCCAATTTGGACTCCAGCTGGAGCAATTTGGGCCCCCTCTGGTCTGCACACTTTCTACCATATGCTATATTCTTTTTTGGATCCACTCCAAATACCAAACCTCCCTTTTATAGACAAGGCTGACGATGATTTCTGTGGGTGTTGCTAATGTTCCATGTTTTTAATCTACGGCAAAACAATTGTGGTGTTCATGCATCCTTCAACCATGTAAGTGTATACAGCGTTTTTTTTTTTTTTTTTTTTTTACTTACAATGTTGTTCTACAATGAATGTATGTCTACACTCAAAAAACATGTTCATATGAATACTCTGTTGCTATATTTTATATTATCAACAACTGCTTGTTTGCTTTGATATATTTCTTCAATACTTACAGATAAAATTATTCCCCAAAAAAGAAGAGGTTTTTACCTTGAAACGTCGGATCTTGCTTGGAATAATTGGTTGAGTGATTTGCACACCTTCATATCAATATCAGTTTTGCCAATAATTTTATTAGCTTTCAATGTTATTTGTGTATGTTTACTTTTTATTATTGTTGTAATAAAACCAATATATATTTAAATACAATTTTTTGTATATCTTTTGAGTGACCTTCAAAGTCCCACCCCAAGGGGAATCCTCAAATATGCTAAACAAATTTAAAAGGTGTATCTCACACGTACCGATACAGACTATGCCACAATTTAATTTTTTTCACCCCAAAAGGGTGTATATTGAATAGCGGAATAGAAAAAAGTATATAAAAAGGTGTATCTAAAAAGGTGTATCTCAGACGTACAAACACAGACTATGCCGCAATTTTATTTTTTTTACCCCAAGGGTGTAGATTGAATAGCGTAATAGAAAAAAGTATATAAAAAGGTGTATCTCACACGTACAAACCCAGACTAGGCCCCGATTACAATTTTTTGTACCCTAAAGGCAGGATGAGCATGAGGAAGAGGAGGAGTTCGGAACAGGAGGCAAACTGAAGCACCCTGCAATCCTCGGCGGTGGAAGATGCGCCCAAAAAATTTGAAAGGTGTATCTCACACGTTCCGATACAGACTATGCCACAATTAAATTTTTTTTACCCCAAAAGGGTGTAGATTGAATAGCGGAATAGAAAATAGTATATAAAAAGGTGTATCTCATGTACAAACACAGACTAGGCCTGGATTACAATTTTTTGTACCCTAAAGGCAGGATGAGGATGAGGAGTAGGAGGAGTTCGGAACAGGAGGCAAACTCAAGCGCCCTGCAATCCTTGGCGGTGGAAGATGTGCCCAAAAAATTTGAAAGGTGTATCTCACACGTACCGATACAGACTATGCCGCAATTACATTTTTTTTTCATCCCAAAAGGGTGTATATTGTATAGCGGAATAGAAAAAAGTATATAAAATTGGTGATTTTTTAATAGCACATGTGAACACAGCAGTGTCTTATGTTTTATGTCACGGTCAGCAGCAGGCTATGAAGGGAAAAAAAAAAAAAATTCCCCTTTAAATTTGCAATTTTTAAATAGCAGATTAGTACAGACTATGCCACAATTAAATTTTTTTTACCCCAAAAGGGTGTATATTGAATAGCGGAATAGAAAAAAATATATAAAATTGGTGATTTTTCAATAGCACATGTGAACACAGCAGTGTCTTATGTTTTATGTCACGGTCAGCAGCAGGCTATGAAGGGAAAAAAAAACAAATTCCCCTTTAACCACTTAAGCCCCGGAAGATTTTACCCCCTTCCTGACCAGGGGGTATTTTGCGATTCGGCACTGCGTGACTTTAACGGACAATTGCGCGGTCCTGCGACGCTGTACCTAAACGTATTTGATGTCCTTTTTTTCCCACAAACAGAGCTTTCTTTTGGTGGTATTTGATCACCTGTGTGATTTTTTGATCATGTGCTATAAACAAAAAAAGAGGGTCAATTTTGCAAAAATAACAATATTTTTCACATTTTTTTATATGAAATTCCCCCCAAAAAAAATATAAAAATCAAAATTTTTTTAACATATGTTTGTTAAAAAAAAATTGCAAAAAGCGTATTTTGATTGGTTTTTGCACAAAAGTTATCGCATTTACTAACAAAGGGAAAGATTTTTGTCATTTTTGTTGTTTTTTTTTTTTTTAACGCGTAATGGCGGCGATCTGCAATTTTTTTTTTGTGGTACTGCGACATTGCGGCGGACAGATTGGACCCTTGACTGACATTTTTGACACTTTTGGGGTTACCAGTGACATTTCTACAGTAATCAGTGCTATACATATGCACTGTTACTGTAAAAATACACTGGTAGTGAAGGGGTTAACTTTATTTGAGAGGGAGGGGCTGTGTGTGTGTCTCTAGGGGCGTGCTTCCTAAGCCCCGTACACACATGCAGATTGTCAGCCGAAAAGATTCGGCCGACGACCGATCGGCCGATTTTCGGCTTGTTAGTATGATGCTTCCGACAGCCGCCAGCGCACTTTCGGCCGAACAGAATCTGTTGTGCAAGCATTAAAATTTTTGTATGCCGACACCAGAACGGCCGATTTTTCGCCAGTCAGTACAGAATTCGGCCGACAGACAGCAGATTTGCAAGACTGGGCATGCTCAGAAAAGAAAAGTGACAAGGAAAGTGAACCATCACATGACATCACTTCTGCAGTCGGCTGTTGTTGGCCGACAAAATTAGTGTGCAGTCTTTTGCAGTTTTCAACAGACACGACAGCCCTGGACAAAAGACGGCCGATCGTTCGGCCGACGATCTGCACGTGTGTGTACGGGGCTTTACTGTGATTGGCTGTGGCTTGAGCTGTAGGAACAATGATCAACGGTCCTACATTGTAGAACCGTGTGATCAGTGTTTCTACACCAGGGAGAATGACAGGCTGTTTGTTTACATAAGCCGCCTGACTTTCTTCCTCTCCCCCGACGATCGCCGAGTGACCGGCGGACATCGGGTCCGCCGGTCACACGCGCGGGGGGGGGGGGTCCGGGACCGCACGGGAGCGCGCCTCCGGCGGCGCGCGCTCGCTCCCCAGAGCCTCACAGGCTAGCGACATAGACCTACGTCGCTCTGCCTGTGAGGGGCTGACTGCCGCAGTAAATATACTGTGAGCAGTCGGCAAGTGGTTAACTTTGTAATTTTTAAATAGCAGATTAGAACAGAAATCTGTAGTAAAATATAGCTGAACGCTGCACACAACAGACTGATAAAAATATATTTTTTTCTCCCTCCTCCTCCTCCTCAGTGGGCTCAAGTGAAGGCAAAAAGATTGTTCACTGCACCACCCCCCACACAGCAAAATCGATGTAGATCGCTAACGGACGATTGTTCTGTCCTGTGTCTCCTAATCTCTCCCTGCCTAATCTCTCCAGCCTGTCCCTAAAATGCTCAAATATCTTTCCCTGCTTACACTCCGACCTGTCCCTGCATTCTTTTCGGGCACAATGTTGTTTTTCCCTGTCTGTCCTAAATCAGCAGCAGCCAGCACCATTGTGTGCTTTCTCCCTACACTACAGCAGACTGACGCACAGCGCGCTGTGTCTCGAGCTCATAAAGACCTGGGTCACATGCTTCAGCTGGCCAATCACAGCCATGCCATTAGTAGGCATGGCTGGGATGGCTTCTTTGGCACATCAGTTAAACGCTTGTTGATTGGCTGTTGAAAGCCCACCATTAAAAGCGCGCCATTACATACAAAACAGGAAATAAAATTACCGAACACGGATTTTAAACCCGAACATACAGTAAAGTTTTCGGGTCCGTGTCTGGGTAGCAAAAATCCAATTATCCGGTACGGACCCGAATAATACAGTCCGTGTTCGCGCAACACTATATAGCACCAATAAACACCGCACTGTTTGTCACTACCTCGCTGGATTTGGTATCTGTGCCTGAAAGACTGCTCATCCCAGGGAGCTTTGCACCCGCTACCTGTTCCCCAGCTTACACATGGTGGAGAAGGCGGGCAGTGGTAGTAAGTTACTACTTAAAGGGCCAGTACCTGGAGTGACTAAACATATAGGAAATCCTCAAACAGTTGGTGTTATCGAACGCTGCAAAGCAGAAAGCAAACTCTTTGTTTAAACAACAGATTGGTGTTGTACAAGAACAAATGAAGCAAGCAAACGCTGCACAACAGCAAGTAAACTCTTTGATTCAACAACAGATTGGTGCTGTACAAAATCAAACCCAGTTGATGTTTGAAAAACTGACAAGTGCTGCAGAAGCAGACAGAAAGGTGCTGGTTGAGGTGGTGCAGACACTTGCACAGGAGTCTGCTGTGAAAACTGAAACAGTTAGAGGCCGCTCCTCAGCCATCCATGTTGGTAGCTTCCTGTCCAAGGTGACTGCTGATGATGACCCAGAGGCCTTTCTGGTTACGTTTGAGAGAACCGCTGAGAGGGAAGGCTGGCCCAAAACCCAGTGCCCCCCAAGATCACAGATGTTTGACCTAATCCACCTGTCACGAAAATAGCTACAGCCGGAGTCCTTGTCTGGGCCACAAATAGTGGAGCGTGTAGTCATGGATCAGTTCCTGAGGTCATTACCAACTCCTTTGCAGAAGTGGGTCTGTCCTGAGTCAAGGAGACCCCAAGTTGGCGGACAACCTGGTGGAGCTTGTTGAGAGGTACTATGCTGCAGAGAACCTGGTCACCACCCCTACAGCCGCACGGACTTTCCACCCAAAGCCACGGTCTCCCCTGACAACCGGTAAGACTGTTCCAGGGGAAGTGGGTGGTCAGCATGGCAAGAAGACAGGGGGTAGGACTTTTGGTGCCAGAGCTGAAGTTTGGCGTCCCAAACAAGGGAAGCTACTGCCTGTCAGCAAACCTAACTGGGGTAACATCCGGTGTTTCCGTTGTCAGGAACTGGGACATGTTGCAGCAAACTGTCCATTTACAGATGAACCCATGCAGTGTGATATGTCTCTGAGAAGGCAGTCTATGTTTGCTGCTGTTTCATGCGCTGCTGCACCAGGTGTAGGAAAACACATATGCCAAATGACTGTTAATGATAAGCCTATTACAGCCTTGCTGGACTCAGGAAGTCTAGTGACTTTGGTTAAAGCAGAAATGGTTGAAACTGTGAATTTAAATGCTAAAAAAGTTGCTGTGATCTGTGTACATGGTGATACTTGGGAGTATCCCATAGCTACTGTTAGCTTTGAAACTGACTTAGGTACGGTGACCCATCTGGTTGGACTTGTACCCCACTTAGTGCACGAGGCCATCATTGGTAGAGACTTCCCTAAGTTTTGGAAACTGTGGGACTGTCCCGACTCGGTCACCATAACTGACTCAGTGGCGGAGCCAGAACTCCTGGCCTGCACCGACCATATGGGTTCAAGGGATTCCTCTCACGGTTCCCCGGATTTTCCTTTCTCTGTTATGGCAGGAGAACTGGAGGAGCCTGAGGAAGTCCCCACTGCCAGTCCAGGTGAACAACCTTCTGCTGACCCTGAGGCTACATTGGAGTTTGCTGATCTTAATGTGCACAAGGAAAACTTTGGTACCGAGCAGAAAAAAGACCCTACCCTTGCCAGGGCCTGGGAGAAGGTAGTAATGTCTAATGATGTACCTGTTGAACCAGAGGACAGGCCATGTTTTCCTTTTTTCAGCAGCAATGAGGATTTATTGTATCGTGTGTATAAAAAGAACGATGAAATTGTTGAACAGTTGGTGGTCCCTAAGCCTTACAGACGAGGGGTGCTGGAATTGGCTCATGGACACTTACTAGGAGGTCATTTAGGGGTTGAAAAAAACACTGAAAGAGTGTTACACAGGTTTTACTGGCCTGAGATACAGAAATATATTGACAATTATTGTCAATCTTGTCCTGTATGTCAGATGTCAGCCCCACTTCCGAAGTCCTTTAGTGCCATTACCCATTATTGAAGTGCCCTTTGAGAGGATCGCCATGGACCTCGTGGGTCCACTCCCCAAGTCTGCCCGGGGTCATCAACACATTCTTGTAATCGTGGATTATGCTACCCGTTACCCCGAGGCAGTTCCCTTACGCACTGCATCCGCTAAGAACATTGCTAAAGAGTTGTTCATGGTGTTCAGTCGCGTTGGGATCCCTAAGGAGGTCCTTACGGACCAGGGCACTCCATTTATGTCAAGAATAACTAAAGAGTTGTGCAAGTTATTTAAGGTGACCCAGTTGCGAACCTCCGTATACCACCCTCAAACTGATGGCCTTGTAGAACGCTTCAATAAAACATAAAAGAGTATGTTAAAAAAGGTTGTGGACAAGGATGGAAAAAATCGGGACTTCTTGATTCCGTACTTGATGTTTGCCATCAGGGAAGTACCCCAGTCCTCTACGGGATACTCTCCTTTTGAATTGCTTTATGAGAGACACCCTCGGGGACTCTAGGACATAGCCAAGGAAACCTGGGAGGGGGAGCAGACACCCCACAAAAGTGTCATTGAGCACATCGCTCAAATGCAGGACAGGATTGCAGCAATCATGCCTATGGTAAAGGAACACTTACTGCAGGCCCAGGCAGCCCAACAGAGAATATACAACAGGGGAGCCCGACTCCGTGTCTTCTCACCTGGTGACAGGGTCCTGGTGTTAGTTCCCACTGTCGAGAGCAAGTTCCTAGCTAAGTGGCAGGGTCCCTTCGAAGTATTGGAAAGAGTTAGGGAGGTCAATTATAAAGTGCATCAACCAGGAAAGAGGAAGCCAGAGCAGATTTACCATATTAATCTGTTAAAGCCCTGGAAGGATAGGCTGGCCTTAACTGCGAGGTCCGTCCCTGTAACATCTAGGGGTACTGAGTGTCCCTGAGGTCACGATTCCAGACACCCTGTCTTATTCCCAAAAACAAGAAGCTAGAGAGTTCCTGATAAGGAATAGAGAGAAATTTTCAGAGTTACCTGGTACGACTTCAACAGTTTAGCATGATATTGTTACTGAACCTGGGGTCCGTGTCAAGCTAAAACCATATTGAATTCCCGAAGAAAGGACATTAATGACAAAGTAAAAAGGATGCTTGAGCTAGATGTCATTGAGGAATCCAATAGTGACTGGTCAAGCCCCATCGTTTTAGTCCCAAAACCGGATGGTTCTTGGAGGTTTTGTAACGACTTCAGAAAACTCAATGCAGTGACAAAGTTTGACACGTACCCAATGCCCAGGGTGGACAAACTTATAGACAGACTTGGCAAAGCCCGCTATCTAACTACTTTAGACTTGACCAAAGGATATTGGCAAATACCCCTGACTGGTAGTGCCAAAGAAAAGACTGCGTTTGTTACCCCAGAGGGTTCATTTCAGTACAAAAAAATGCCTTTTGGGTTGCAAAATGCCCCTGCGACATTTCAGAGGGCCATGGACAGGACCCTAAGACCTCACAGACAGTATGCAGCTACCTATCTGGATGATATAGTGGTACATAGCACTGACTGGGAGTCTCACTTGCCCCGTGTACAGGCTGTTCTGGATTCCCTCTTCAAGGAAGGTTTTACAGCAAACCCAAAAAAATGCGCAATTGGTTTAGAGGAAGCCAGGTATTTGGGCTACACTATTGGTCGTGGAGTCATTAAACCTCAGTTAAACAAAGTAGAAGCCATCCAAGAATGGCCACGTCCTGCAAACAAGAAGCAAGTCAGAGCCTTTCTTGGGATTGCAGGGTACTATAGGAGGTTTATCCCGAAATTTTCAACTCTAGCTGCCCCACTGACCGACCTTACGAAAGGGAAAGAATCAGTAATGGTGAAATGGTCCCCAATAGCAGAGGAGTCTTTCCAAGTTTTAAAGAAGGCTCTTTGTGCACAGCCAGTGTTGTACTCCCCTGATTTCGCAAAGGATTTCTTGGTTCAGACGGATGCGTCTGATGTAGGTATGGGGGCCGTATTGTCACAGGTACACAATGGGGAAGAACACCCTGTGGTGTACCTGAGCAGAAAGCTTAATGAACACGAGAGAAAGTATGCAGTCATTGAAAAGGAACGTTTAGCCATAAAGTGGGCCTTGGACGCGCTAAGGTACTATCTGTTAGGGCGCTAGTTTGATTTGATAACTGACCATGCTCCTCTGAAATGGATGGCCCAAAAGAAGGAGACTAATAGACGGGTGAACCGGGGGTTTTTGGCTCTACAAGATTACTCCTTCACTGTAAAACACAGGCCAGGTGTTGGGATGGGGAATGTAGATGCCCTGTCCCGTGTTCACTCCTGTTGGGCCACAGGTGTTCCAACCCTGGGGTTGAAACAAGGGGGGGGGGGGATATGTAGCAGAGCGTCCCAGAGAGAGCCAGGAAAAGTCCTGTTTGGGGTTTATACATCCCCCAGGCATCTCTCGTATACCTTTAGGGATCTCTGATCCATGATCCAGTTCGGATCTTGGTCCTCTTCCCCAGGCCAATTTAAACTCACCTGAGACAGACAGCATCTCTCTCTCAGCCTGGGGAAATTAGACAACGTTTGTCTAGGAGAGCAGAAGGTTGGTAACACTGTCAGTGTGTGTCTTTGGAAGCTGACAAGCTGTAGGCTTGCTCAGTCTGGGTTAGATAGGGACTGCATTGTGTGTAGTAAGCGCCGGGACATGGCTAGGCTTTTGTTTATTATTATTATTCCTGCTTATTTTCCTTAAAGCACTGTACAGCACCTGTTTATAAACTTGTATATAGCACCAATAAACACCGCACTGTTTGTCACTACCTCACTGGATTTGGTATCTGTGCCTGAAAGACTGCTCATCCCAGGGAGCTTTGCACCTGCTACCTGTTCCCCAGCTTACATAGTATAATCAGCAATGATTCAGTGTAATATGTCCAGGTATTTATCCCCTCCCTCTGACAAGGTCTTTATCTGCTTTTCTCTCTGGAAGAATGTCCCCATCTTTGCTCAGACATCATCTAGGGTCACCATTTACTTCCTGGACTGAGATGCCAACTCACAGATGACCAAGTCATGCAAATCCTGTTTTTTTTTTTTCTTTCTATGTTGCAGGATTCCCAGCCGTTTTGCTGGATACGGGTCCCCCTGGGTCACCGGGTGCAACAAAAGTACCTTTGTGCATGTTCTTCCAAGTGTGAGCACTGAGACAATGACCAATCTAGTATCTTTGGGTTTTTGTATTTATTGAGAACTTGGATGGGAGAAGGGAATGAATGGGATACTCCTTTGGCTCAACTATGCACAATTTGCTAGTGACAACTGAAAAATGCAGATTGGCACTGACTTGACGCTGGCTAAATGCCGGTCAACGCCGGTTGACGCTGGTTAACGCTGGCTTGCTGCCGGTCAACTCCAAACTGACTTTGGACTGCTTTCTGGTATACAGAAGTCCTCTTTGAGCTCCCTTAAGCACTCCTTGCTGAGGTATCTATTTGTACTACTGCGCTGCTGAACACTTCAGGGCCCACGCTGGTGCCCCCTTTCCCTCACTTATCTTCAGGGGTTAGACTCTGGCACCCCCTTTCTAAGCCTTCTCCACAGGTTAGCTGGCTCCCGGATCCCTCTGACCTTCTGGAGTTGTCCCCTCTACTAGGCAGACCCCTGGGCAGTTTTTCGGGGAAACTTCTGCCCAGCAGCTCCACTCGGTCCTCAGCACACTGGATCCCTCTCTGCAGCTCAGCTAAACTTTTGTCCTCTAGGCCAACTGCCCAGGACACCCTCACTAGCGCTGACAGGAGGAGAGACAGCTGTCACCCTCCTCCTGGGACTGTGCTCCCCACCAAAGACGCCCTGTCACATACTCCCCTCAAACTTATAAGTCATCCCAGGGTGCATTGTGGCAAACTCCGCCCACTGAGACAGCCATAAGCCCTGGTGCGCTATTGGCTGGGTTTCCTCCACTGTCCAATAAGAGCCCTCAATGGACACAGTGGGGAGACTCCCCAGGCACAACAGGTCACACCTGGAAGCATGTGACAGCCTAACTAAGTGATCAGGCCCCCCAGCTATGCAGACAGGGCCACCCATACACTTTTTCCAAGCACCTACCTAGGAGGGTGCTACATATATAATAGATTAATAAACAACTTTCACAATTCTTATGCTTTTTTTACATTTTGTTATTAATTTACTATTAAATACAACTTAAAATTGAAAGTCCCTCTCCCTAACCAATTCTTTCTAGCATCCTATGCCTAGTCCCTGTGCTAGGTCCCCAATCCATATGCTCTTTACTATCTGATTGGGTGGTCCACGACTGAGGGTTTGAAAATAATCTCCTCTCAAAATGATATCCTATGGTGGTGATAGGCATTGAGTCCTTTCAAAATGAAAAGGGCCCCAGAAGATGTTGGTGAGATACTCTCTTACACTCTCACTCTCCCTGAACTTTTACCCTAGTCATTTCTACACTGCCAGTAAGCTCCATCTGCCTAGCCTCCCCAACATTTTTGATCGGCCTGGTAGCCACACATCCCCCAGATTTTTCTACAATGCTTTTATCCTCTGATTGGCTGTGGTGCTGGGGCATTTCATTTGAGAACCTCGAGAATCTCAAGCCCAGAACTCTGGATTTGTGTTAGTGTTTTCAACCATGTTTCTGCACACTGGCCTTGCTTAGTTTGTTTCTGTCTGCCTTGCATTGTCTCTGGATCACCCTGTTACCGACTCCTTGCTTGAAAAATTGATTGTTTTTCTGAATGCTGCCTGCCCTGACCTTTTGCCTGGATGCAGCTTACTCTTTGCTGCCTGCTCCTTTTGCCTGGATATGGATTGCTTTCCTATTGCTGCCTGCCTTCCTCTTTGCCCAGATACAGATTAGTCTCTGATTTCCACCTGTCCTGAACTGCATAACTATCTTCTGCCTGCTCAGACCTCTATCTGCTTGGTGCCACCCAGTCACCAGCCACAGTTGTTCCTGCACACACCAGCTACCTTGAACCCTACCTTCTTGAAGCCTTCAAATACAGTATGCTACTCTCTCTCTCTGGGTTGCTGGGGAACATCCCGGTTCTGTAAATATAAATCTTTACCTTAAATCCTGGGGCATTTTAGTACTGGTATGTATATAATTCTCAAGGAAGAGGTAGCTTCTATAGGTGCAACTGTGCATAAGCCTTTTTATCTTTGCAGCACAGGACATGAACAGGTAAACTGTACAATATAATAAGCCCACACCATGGAGATGAATCTTATTCAGGCCCAATTATTTGCAGACGAACTATGTAAATTGACCCACCAGTTTCAAGCCTACATAGTCCAGAATCCTTAGCAACTTGTTCCTGTTGCCACTTCATCAGCGACTCCTGAACTTAAATAGAAAGTAAACCCTCCTCTGTAACTTGTACCTATAGGTAAGCCCAGGGCTTTTTTTCTCGGAGAATAGGTGCAGGAACTCTCCCCTTCTGAGTCACCCCTAGTCTCCACCCACTACCCACCTCTGAGCACTGTCCCTTAGTTCCACCCCCTAACCATCTCCCACGCACCCACAAAATACCTCACCCAGCAACAAAAGATCCACCCTAGCAACATTAGACCCCCTCCAGTAGCAACAACAGCTCTCCCAGCAACCAGTATCAATATATAAGCCAACAATAGACCTCTACCTCAACAGGAGATCCCTACCAACAACATAAGACCCCCCCTCCCCAGCAACAATAGACCCTCACACTATAATAGATCCCTACCAGTGACAATAGCTCCCCAAGCAGCTAGCATTAACAGACCCTCCAACACACCCCACACCCCTTGCTATTACATACATTCGGTGCTGGAGGTGCCGGAACTGCATTCCCCCGCGTTCCTGCAGAAAAAAAGCCCTGGGTAAGCCTATAATAAGGCTTACCTATAGGTACTGTAAATATCTCCTAAACATGTACCGTTTAGGAGATATTTACCTTACATGCAGCCAGTGACGTCACTGGCGCATGCGCTCTGAAGGAACGGCCGCTGGTGCCGTTCCTTCAGAGTCCCGTGCCGTGACCGTCGGCGCCCGCGGGAGTGACGTCACCGCGGCTCCGGCCAATCAGATGGCCGGATGCCGCGATCCCGGAAGACGGGCAACTGGACATGTCGCCCGTCATACAGGTAAGCGGGCGGCACGGCGGGGGCTTGTTCTAAGGTAAGTATTTCATAATGAGCTAGTATGTGGTGCATACTAGCTCATTATGTGTTTCTCTTTCAGGTTACAAAAATATATATATATATATGGGTTTACAACCTCTTTAAAGTGAATGTAAATCCTCACATATACCCAGTGAAGTGAACAGCCTCAGAAGATACACAGAGATGAAACACATAATCCTACATAAGTTTTATTTGTATATGTGCTTTCTTCATATTTCTACACTGTCTAAAAAGTGTTAACATTTTCTCTTCCTGATTCACCTGTGGGAGGGAAGCTTGGGCATACTCTGTGAGAAAGCTGATTGGAGGAAAGGCACACACCCCCTGTCCACACAGGCAGACATGTTAGTGCTGTGAATATTTATAGCAACCTTCCCCACACAAATTTCAGTCTGGTTTTATCTCAGTTGAAGGAGAAATTATCATGCTGATTACAGAAGAATGAGCAGAAGAAAGCCACGGGACTTAGGGTTTTGAAGAGAGATAGGTAAACACTACAGGCAGATGTGCCCAAGTCAAATTTCAACAGTAGCCAGCAATCACCAGGATTTTCAAACTTTAAAATGTTCTGCAAGTTGTATTTCTCGATTCACCCCAGGTTCTTTGGGTTCTGAACAACAAAGATTTTAATATTGTCATGGTCAGGGACCAGGTTTGGAGACCATTACTGTTAGAGAGACTCCCACCAACTTGAAGGATTGGTATACAAGCAGGTCACCCTGGAGGGTGACGCTGATTTACCGGAGATGTGGGGCCTAACCAGTATTCTCCAGAGCTCCTGATGGTGGAGATGGGTTTTGCTGCATGTTAGTACCAGGTCACGGTCCTTGGGATCACCCCACCAGGAGGTGAGCAAGCTGGGGTCCAGCAGGGAATATAATCAAGTAGGGATCAAACAGAAGCTTAGCCAGGTACCAATCCAAAGGTCAGTAACAAATAGTGGAGGAAGAAGCCAAAGGTTGGTAACGAGTGGTAGTGGAGATAAGCACAATACCCAGTCCATACCAGTATAGATCCTAACACATTACCCAGTCCATACCAGTATAGATCCTAACACATTACCCAGACCATACCAGTATAGATCCTAACACATTACCCTGTCCATACCAGTATAGATCCTAACACATTACCCTGTCCATACCAGTATAGATCCTAACACATTACCCAGTCCATACCAGTATAGATCCAAACACATTACCCAGTCCATACCAGTATAGTTCCTAACACATTACCCAGTCCATGCCAGTACAGACATCCAGCATGATATTTTTTGCCATTGAGATCTGATGCGTTTTCAAAGAGTTCCTTTCATTTTTTTTGAGCAGTGTATATTCCTTTTAGGGTACAACGAATCCCAATATCCAAGTTTAGATTTGGACCACACGTCAGAGATCTTTACAAAAAAGAAATCCTCTACCATCAAGTCATCAAGAGGGGCGTTTTAGGATTTATAATGCCTCCAAGGGAAGGGTTATATTTTTCTGTGTCCATTAGGGATGGGCTTGATTTTCAAGTCAAACATAAGTTCGACTCAAACATCAGCTGTTCATGTGTCCGCTGAACACACAAAAAAATGGGGCGCTTGGCGGGAAGTTCGCCCGCTGCACCCGTAAAATAGAGAAAAAAAAACGCTCCCGCCTCTTCACACGCGTCCCGCGTAATGAGCTGTTAGAGCTGTGACAGCTATTTTATAGGAAACGAGCGCACCATAATGCACTGCGCTGGTGCAGGGAAAAAATTACTGACGTCACGTCAGAAGGAGCGGTGCCACCGGGTGTCCCCGCCCCTTTCCTATAAAAGAGCAGTCACAGTTCTAACAGCTTATTACACGGAAAGCGTGTGAAGAGGCGGTAGCTGCTTTTTTTTTTTTCTTCTATTTTTCCGGTGCAGCGGTTGTCGGGGGACACTATTTTTTATTTGTATTCTTTAATAAAGGACTTGTCAAAAACTGTCTTTTGTCTTTATTTTTTTTGTACACTTTTTTGGTGAATGGGTAGGGATATGATGTACCCAATATCCATTCACATGGGGGGGGGGGCGGGATCTGGGGGCCCCCTTGTTAAAGGGGGCTTCCAGATCACAATAAGCCCCCCACCTGCAGACCCCCACAACCACAACCCAGGGGCCGACAATACATTACAGCCATGAGCAAGTTTAAATCACATTTTTTCCTTTAGAAATATCAGTATTGCTGCAGCAGGCTCCATACATCGCACAGATGAGCCACTTTACAGGCACATTAAGGGGGCCCCCCAGGCACGATATTTAAAGGAATTTTTCATTTTTATTGTTTCGCTTTAAGCATTATTAAAATCACTGCTCCTCTAAAAACGATTGATTTAAAATGTTTTTTTTGCATTGATGCATGTCTCCCAGGGCAGTACCCGGGTCCCCATACCCTTTTTATGGCAATAACTTACATATAAGCCTTTAAAATGAGGACTTTTGATTTTTCATGTTCGTGTCCCATAGACTATAATTGAGTTTGCATGTTCGCAAGATGTTCTGGTGCGAACCGAACAGGGGGGTGTTCGGCTCATCACTAGTGTATATATATGATCCAGGTCTACTGGACAATGCACATCAAAGGTGCAGGGCTGGGACAAAAGGTGGGCAGAAGGGGTGGCTGCACTGGGCACTGTGGTATCATGTGAGGTGGGGGGGGGGGGTGCCACAAAGAGATTGGGGGGAGCCACAAAGAGATTGGGGCAGAGGGGATTTGTGTTGGAAGGGGAAATATGGGGATGGCAAGGGGAAAGCATTGTTCTAGAAGGGGACATTTGGGGGAGGGAGTGCTAAGATTTGTGATTTAGGAGGATTTGTGGTGGGAGGGGATGGGGGGGGGGGAGAATTTGTGCTAGGAGTGGGAATTTTTGTTCTGGTAAGGGGGGATTTGAAGTAGGGGGAGAAGATGTGTACTAGGAGGGGACATTTTAGGGGTAAATGATTTGTGTTAGGAGGGGGTGATTTTTTTTAGGGGGGGTGCATTTGGGCTTGAGGAATTTGGGGGATGGGGGGGGAGTTTTGCTGAAAGGGGGGATTTCAGCAGAGGGCGGATTTGTACTAGGAAGGAGAGAAATGTATTCTTAGGGAGTAAGCATGCAGATTAGTGCTTAATTTTTTTTTGTTTTGGTGGGGGGGGGGGATTTTTGCTGACACATAATGATCACATATCTAGGGGGGGTGGGGGTACACATTGATATGTTTGCCCTGGGCTCTAGATGACCTTGCCCTGGCACTGCAAAGGTGCACTGGTGTGTGGGGAGGTGCAGCGTGGTGCAGTGGCAGTAAACACTCAGAACCCAGTTGCAAAAAAAAAAATAACTTGTATTAAAGTTCGGCAATTTACAACAGGCCCAGCAGGAAAGCACCTGAACGGGAACACTCACAGAATACAATAGCGATGTGTAGCAAGCCTCTGTCTTGAGGGGCGGAATGCAGCCTGGGTGGTCCGTGTCCAAATGGGGAGGTCTCCAGGAAGGATGAGGTGTCCCGATCCCTTTCCTACTCATCCAGAACCTCTCCCTACTGCTAATCACTGTCCCTGTCATGCAGGTGACCTGTCCCTACACTACCCACATGCGAAATGTGGGAGCAAGGGTCTTAAATAGACTCTGCCTGACCCAAGATTGCCACCGGAGTCACATAGGGTGGCAGCATCCAATCATCCAATCAGAAGCTTCCTTAGTGACCCAGGAAACCATAAAGGAATAATGTTCCTCATGACTTCCTCTCGGTCTGCGATGTTGCCTAAGCTTGAGCGCCACCTGCAATGGAGAAAGTACACTGCACCTGCCTACAGGCACATGAGGCACAATTCAGATACATGGAGAAGGGGAGAAATTGGCACAATCAGAGTGTCAGAACTGTTGCAGTAGTCTATGCATTGGGCAGATGTGACCAAGGTTGGTATAGATGAGTAAAAAGTCCAGTGGAGTTGCTATGCACTTTGATGGCCGCCTCCAGTGAAGGGTGAAGTTACCCTGTGTGGATTCAAGAAAAGAAAAAGAGAAAACCGGGAGTACTACTCACAAGAGTATGGTAAAAACAGGCATCTCAAAAAAGTGGTGGGTTCAGGCAGTGGGTTCAGGCAGTGTCCATCCAGGGGGTCCTTCCGTGATCCTGACGGAGCTGGTGCTGTAGGGGATGAGCTGCAGTCTCCTGGCGGGGGACGCGCTGATCGCTCGGTGGTGGTTTAGCAGTGTGGGTCCGTAGGTAGGAGGGCCGTGATGTCACTTCCTGGAGACACTGTGCAATCGCTCGGTGGTGGTTTAGCAGCGTGGGTCCGTAGGTAGGAGGGCCGTGATGTCACTTCCTGGAGACACTGTGCAATTGAAAGCGACGCGTTGCGGAGCATGCGCTCCTTCTTCAGGCCGTCAGGACGGCCTGAAGAAGGAGCGCATGCTCCGCGACGCGACGCCGTTTGATTGCACGGTGTCTCCAGGAAGTGACATCACAGCCCTCCTACCTACAGACCCACGCTGCTAAACCACCACCGAGCGATCAGCGCGTCCCCCGCCAGGAGACTGCAGCTCATCCCCTACAGCACCAGCTCCGTCAGGATCACGGAAGGACCCCTTGGATGGACACTGCCTGAACCCACCACTCTTTTGAGATGCCTGTTTTTACCGTACTCTTGTGAGTAGTACTCTTTTAAAATTGTGATTACAATTCTGCATTGCTACACTTAGGTTTTTCTTTGCTACAATTCAGATACAGCCATCCAACCGCTTCTCTTCAAGCAACACCCATGCACCCTCAAAGGTCCCAAGGTAAGGGTCCCCATATTGTTCATGCTTTTGCCATATACAAGCTATTAAATGCCTACAGTCCACATGACAGTGTTGAAGCACTGAAATTGGAAAAATGTAGCAATGCAATGTCAAGTCATAGGCCCCTTTCACACGGGCTTTCCGCCCGGCGGACTCCGTTTTTCTCAATGGAGATTGATCCGCCGATCCCCGCTGAGCAGGCGTATGACAGCTCCGTCTCTGCTTACTTTGCAGAGACAGGCATGTCAGATCCCCGCTCTCCTCTATGGGAGATCAGATGAAAACGGACCGCCTGTCCATTTTCATCCAATTCTATCCGATCCGATCCTCCAGACAGATGGAAGATAGGGTTTCCATCTGTCTGGATTTCATGGACAGGATCGGATAGCAGCTGGGGTCAGCGGAGATGTCACCACTGAAATCCGCTGCTCCATAGGCAGTAATATTAATCAATTAGTGCAGCGCTAAATGAAAGAACATGTCCAATCGAGAAAGTCCATATACAATCAAGAAAGTCCATGCACAATGAAGCAAGTTTATGCACAATAAAGCAAGTCCATGCAAAAGGAACCTGTGCAGAAAAGAGTGCTCTGACATATTTCATCTGATGGATCCCATAAAATTTGATGTGATGAGAACATGCAAATCCTCTACCAAATATGCTGGCCTCTCACCTTGCCTCTTGACCCCTGGGCTAACAGTGGGTCATATGTGCTTAACCACTTTACCCCCAGCCCTATTTCGGACACTTTTTGTTCACAAGTTAAAACCAGTATTTTTTCCTAGAAAACTACTTAGAACCCCCAAACATTATGTATATTTTTTTTAGCAAAGACTCTGGAGAATAAAATGGCGGTCATTGCAAAAAAATTTGTCACGCGGTATTTGCGCAGCGGTCTTTAAAACGCCATTTTTTTGGAAAAAATTAGAAAAATCACATTTCACTAATTTTAAAAAATACTAAACAGTAAAGTTAGCCCATTTTTTTTGTATATTGTGAAAGAACATGTCACGCCGAGTAAATAGATACCAAACATGTTACGGTTTAAAATTGCGCCCCCCCCCCCCGTGGGATGGCGACAAACTACGGTCAAAAGAGATCTCAATCTGCGACGCTTTAAATGTATTTAACGGTTACCAGTTTAGAGTTAGGGTGTAGCTTTTTTTTCTAAATTATTGCCCACGCTCTGGCGATCGCGGCGATACCTCACATGTGTGGTTTGAACAGCGATTTCATTTGCGGCTCGACTTGCATATACGTTTTTTTTTGTGCGCGAGCTAACGGTGACGGGGGCGGCAATTTTTTTTTTTTTTTTTCCTATTTATTTTTTCTTTTTTTTTAACTTTATTACAGGTTTTTAAAAAAAAAAAAATCTGATCACTTTTATTGCTGTCACAAGCAATGTAAACATCCCTTGTGACAGCAATACGTGTGGCAGGTACACTTTATGGAGGGATCAAGGGTCTAAAAGACCCTAGACCCCTCCACTACACTTCCCTGTATGCAAAACGCCGAAAACGGCATTTTTGCATACAGCCGTTTTTTAAATCTGCCGCCTTTTGCGGCACAGCAACCCGGATGTGACGTCATGGACGCCGCCTCCGGGTTACGTCATCGGAGACCCGATTGATGCCGTTTCCGGCATTCATCGGGACTCCATCCAGCCGGCGGACGTGCCGGCTGGGTGCTCGGGGCTCCCGGTGGGACGGGAGCCCCGAGCAAAGCCGCGGAAGGCGGCGGGAGGGGGGGGACGTCCCCTCCCGCCCCCCCCGGGTAACGATCGAGCGGCTCCCGAGCCGCATCGATCATTACCGACGGAAAGCCGACCGCCGGCTTCAAACAACGGTACCAGGATGATGCCTCTAGCTAGAGGCATCATCCCGGTATAACCACTCAAAGTCAGCCGACGTAGATCTACGTGGCTGGTCGTTAAGTGGTTAAATCTCTCCAAAGCGGGATAAAGGATAACCGGAATATTGTCCGGGACCGTCCCTCAGCTTCAGACTCAGACAAGGCAGACCATTCATGATTGCAATAATCCCACACGTTCAGCTCAGGCAAAGAGTATGAAGCAGATCATAGTGAAGTATTGTAAAACAGTTTATTATAAATATAAATTGCGCCTCTTACTTGCAAAAGCACTGAGGCCAGTGCTAGGTAAAAGAGCGTGTTGGGTATTCCGTGAGACAGCGGGTGATGTCACGACTCCATCTGCCCTCCGTACGCGTTACGTCCCAAGAGGAGGGACTTAACCAGCGGAGCGCTCCATAGGCAAGACTTTGTGCTGCCTGGGTCCAAGAATTAAATGCTGCAAACCCCCCCCCAAAAAAAATTAATTCATGCCCGCCAAAAGGCCCCCACATCCATTATTTTATATAAATATAAAAGTTAGAAAATATTGTATCTACTGTTATCCTCTTCCATAACACCCACTGTCTGTCTTCAATCCTCCTGTCACCCCTGTGTCTGCTGCGCCAACCGCCCTAGAAGATCCATCCTGCCCTGAGTGAGATGGATTGCTCTGATGTCTGACGTCATTGCGCACACTACAATCACGTGAGGGATGTTCCCCCGGAGGAGACGCTCCGCCTCTTCATACTCATCAGTTTGCACTACAGGCGGCAGTATGAGATGGGGAAATGCTACTCGTAACGCACCGCAAACTGATGGCACAAAAAAATAAAAAATCTTGGGCATCTATTTGATGCCCCTCTCAAAGTGCTGTCTGGGTCCAATGGACCCAGCGGGACCCATGGTAGGGCCGGCCCTGTCCATAGTGCTGCATGGAGCATCCGATCAGGTCCGCCTGCAAAACTGACAGGCTGACCTCATCGGAACGCCCATGTGAAAGGGGCCATAGGGTAGAGTGATCCAACCAATCATGAGTGCAACATGGGTGGGTTCCTCCAAAGAGCTGAAAAAAGGGGAGCCTGGCTGGTTTCACCCTTCAAGCCGGCTGCATCACAGGCATTACTTGCAATAAACTATGCAGCCACAATAAACAACACTTTGCAATAGTAGACATGTGCAGTTTGTTTCGTTTCTAATTGAAATTCGTAGGAATTTTCTGTTTTCGGAAATTTGGATGTATCCGAATTTTCAAATGACAATAGAACCAAATTTAAATGAACCCGAAAAATAACGAAAAATTTCGGACAAAATTCTGATCGATTTCGAAAATTTTTCGAATTTGAAAACTATGTTTTCCAGTTTCCAATTACAATGATATGATCACCATGTATAAATACATAAGGGGGGATATGATCACCATGTATAAATACATAAGGGGGGATATGATCTCCATGTATAAATACATAAGGGGGGATATGATCATCATGTATAAATACATAAGGGGGGATATGATCACCATGTATAAATACATAAGGGGGGATATGATCTCCATGTATAAATACATAAGGGGGGATATGATCACCATGTATAAATACATAAGGGGGGATATGATCTCCATGTATAAATACATAAGGGGGGATATGATCTCCATGTATAAATACATAAGGGGGGATATGATCTCCATGTATAAATACATAAGGGGGGATATGATCACCGTGTATAAATACATAAGGGGGGATATGATCACCGTGTATAAATACATAAGGGGGGATATGATCACCATGTATAAATACATAAGGGGGGATATGATCTCCATGTATAAATACATAAGGGGGGATATGATCACCATGTATAAATACATAAGGGGGGATATGATCTCCATGTATAAATACATAAGGGGGGATATGATCACCGTGTATAAATACATAAGGGGGGATATGATCACCGTGTATAAATACATAAGGGGGGATATGATCTCCATGTATAAATACATAAGGGGGGGATATGATCTCCATGTATAAATACATAAGGGGGATATGATCACCATGTATAAATACATAAGGGGGGATATGATCTCCATGTATAAATACATCAGGGGGGATATGATCACCATGTATAAATACATAAGGGGGGATATGAGCTCCATGTATAAATACATAAGGGGGGATATGATCTCCATGTATAAATACATAAGGGGGGGGGGGGATATGATCACCGTGTATAAATACATAAGGGAGGATATGATCTCCATGTATAAATACATAAGGGGGGGGGGGGGATATGATCTCCATGTATAAATACATAAGGGGGGATATGATCTTCATGTATAAATACATAAGGGGGGATATGATCACCATGTATAAATACATAAGGGGGGATATGATCTTCATGTATAAATACATAAGGGGGGATATGATCTCCATGTCTAAATACATAAAGGGGAGGGGTATGATCACCATGTATAAATACATAAGGGGGGATATGATCACCATGTATAAATACATAAGGGGGGATATGATCTCCATGTATAAATACATAAGGGGGGATATGATCACCATGTATAAATACATAAGGGGGATATGATCACCATGTATAAATACATAAGGGGGGATATGATCTCCATGTATAAATATATAAGGGGGGGATATGACCACCATGTATAAATACATAAGAGGGGATATGATCTCCATGTATAAATACATAAGAGGGGATATGATCTCCATGTCTAAATACATAAGGGGGAATATGATCTTCATGTCTAAATACATAAGGTGTCCATATAGTGAACTTGGTGTTGAGTTGTTCACTTTAACCACTTTACCACCGCCCACAGTAATATTACTGCGGCAGAGTGGCTCGTTATCGTCTGACGACGTAGTACTACGTCGTCAGACACTCCCCCTTCTGGGCGGCACTTGCGCGCCGCCGGAGGCTCGCTCCCGCTGTTTTCATTCACAGCGGGAGTCGGGCCAGGGGAGGAGCAGCGGCGATCGCCGCTGCTCTGCCCCGATCGTCGGGGATCTAGTGTGGAGATCCGCCCGCCTGTGTAAACACAAGCGGGAGGATCTCCATAGTGACAGGGAGTGACAGATCGGACTGTTCAGCATAGCTGGACATCCGATCTGTCCATGACTCACACAGTCACCTCCCCCCCTACACGTTAGTAAGCACCAGGCATACATTAACCCCTCCCTCTCCAATAAAATTAACCCCTTCCCTGCCAGTGTCATTTTTACAGTAACAGTACCCCCAAAAGTGTCAAAAATGTCAGTCAAGGGTCCGATCTGTCCGCCGCAATGTCGCAGTCCCGCAAAAAAAATCACAGATCGCCGCCATTACGTGTTAAAAAAAAAAACACCAAAAATGACAGAAATCTTTCCCTTTGTTAGTAAACGCAATAACTTTTGCGCAAACCAATCAAAATACGCTTATTGTGATTTTTTTTACCAAACATGGGTAGCAGAAAACAAATTGGCCAAAAATTTTTTAAAAAATTGGTTTTTACATCTTTTTTGGGGGGTGAATTTCATATAAAAAAAATTTTTGCACGACCGCGCAATTGTCAGTTAAAGTCACACAGCGCCGAATCGCAAAAAGTGGCCTGGACGGAAGACAGCAAAATCCTCCGGTGGTAAAGTGGTTAAGGTCATCACAGAGGACAAGGGGGCTCTCTGTACGTCTAGAAGAAAACAGATTTAGTCTCCAAATACGGAAAGGTTTCTTCACTGTAAGAGCTGTGAAAATGTGGAATAGACTCCCTCCAGAGGTGGCTCTGGCCAGCTCAGTAGATTGTTTTAAAAAAGTCCTGGATTCTTTCCTAGGTGTACATAATATAAATGGGTACTAATATTTATAGTTAAAGTTGATCCAGGGAAGATCCGATTGCCTCTCGGGGGACCAGGAAGGATTTTTTCCCCTGCTGTAGCAAATTGGATCATTCTTTGTTGGGGTTTTTTTTTTTTTTTTTGCCTTACTCTGGATCAACTGTGGGTATAGGATTGTTGATATGGGATTGTATGGTTGCATTTTCTTCTTCTTTTTTTTTTTTTTAATTGGTTGAGCCGGTTGGACTTGTGCCGCTATGTAACCTGACTATGTAACTATATAGAAACTTGGTATAGCAGTAGACGTACTAGAAAATCAATGATATCTCCGCCCTATGGTGGAGGGATAAGTGTCCTATTCCTGCCAGAGCGTGGATTATGTATCCTAAAACAGTAATAGGAAGTGCTAGATAAACCTCACAGAGAGAGGCACACTCTATCTGTGGGTTTCAAAAAGCATACTATGCAGTGGCGGCCCGTCCATTGGGGGCGCCACCCCCCCCCCCCCCGTCCATGCATCCGGTCCCCTAATCTACATGGAAGGGCGTTGGACGCATATATTCCAATGAGTTTTTTTTTTTTTGAAGAACGTGATTAGAGCCTGAAGCCCTAATAGGCTTCAAAAAAGGGTGGGCTCGGGGTGCAGAGCACTGCGCCCTGAGCCCACCCAGTTGTGTGACAATAGCAAATTAAAGCGGCGTTCCGGCCTCGGGGGGCAATTTTAGCTAAAAATACCCCCGGGAAAGTCAGGGCTAGTACATTCCATAATGGATAGCCTCTATACTGTCCAGGGTCGCACTTACCTGTAAGAAGAAATACTTACCTTGAAAAGTTCTTCTCCAGCGCTGCCATCTCAGGTGTGGGCAGCTGAAGCCGCAGCGTCCCTCTTCGCGTCCTCTTCCGTGACGTCGGAGTCCCACAATGCACTGCGCCGGCCCTGCTCGTCACTTCCGTTGCAGGCGCGGCATCCCTGCACAACTTCTGGGCATGCCCAGAAGTTGTTTAGCAGGGAATGATGCGCCTGCACCGGAAGTGACGAGCGGGGCCGGTGCAGGCGCATTGACTACTGGGAGCGATGACTTTCAGCTCCCAGGAGTCATCGCAAACCGGAAGAGACGGCACGGGCCGCGGCCGCAGAGGGAGGAAGTGGAAGGAAGGTGAGTATATTTTTTTCTATAATAAGGTAAGTGACCAAAGCAAGCGGACTCAGCAAGCGGATGGCTCAAAATCAAATTTTCGACTTTGAGGCCGGAACTCTGCTTTAATATTCGCTTTTGTCACATGGATTCTCCTCCTGGCCAATCAGGAAGCGGGGTCTGGGACCTGTTTCCCAATTGGCCGAAAGGAGAAGCCATGCTATTGGCCAAGGAGGAGGAGGGAGGAGACGCAGGGGAAGCCTGACCCATGGAGGACTTGGGGAAGCCGCCTCCGCCTGCCCTTCACATATCAGTCCAGTGTGAGTGAGCCGGTAAATCAGGCTGGAGCTGGTGTGGTCCAGGGAAGAGGGGGAGAGGGATATGGTGTTCAGTCTGGAGCTGGTGTGGTCTGTCTGATGCCCCCCCCCCCCCCCCGGCCCAATGAGCACCAGCCGCCACCCTTACAATGTGCACAAGAGTAAGGCATACAAGATTCATAAGTAGCATATTTGTGTAGATATTAATTCTCCATAAGACATCCAGAGAGATTGAAACACTACTTGAAGGGGGTATCCTACAGGACAATTCTCTAGACTGCAGTCTGTAGAGGGCAGCCATTGCCGCCAGCCACCGCGATGGGACGGGAGATCCCAGTAAAGGCAGCAGGAGGGGGGTGGGACCCCCATTCCGCCACCCGCAGAAGTGATCAAGTGGCTAATTACCTACTCGGATTACTTCTTCATTACTCGGATTCGTCGGCTGAAAAGATTAATACCTGGATAATGCTTGTAGTTGCAGGCATCATCCTGGTATAACCACTGAAACCCGAGGACGTCCTATGGGCGAGAAATGGTTAATAACCAGCCGTTCTTCACACAGAATTTGAATCAGTCGATAATTAGTAATAACGAATCAATCCGAAATTAAATGAATCAAATGTTTCCGTTCTGCACATGTCTATTTCTGTTGAGAAAATATTTTAAAATTAAATTGTTCCTCTGGTTGTTGATATGCCTCTTGTAAGACCACTCCCATTTTAAATGAATGACCCGCCCCTTATTACATTCTCCACCTACAATGGCTTGCTGGATGCACAGCTAAAAAGGTGACCCTGGAAATGTTGGCAGCTATGGAGTTGGCCCCTTCTTAACTTAGAGCTCACCCGCTGCTGACCTGCATTTCACCACCCCTAAGCTGCATCAACCTTCTTCAAGGTGCTTTTATGTTCTCATTGACTTGTATGGGGAGAAGAGCAACTCCAATACAATAAAATCCCAATGACAAAGGCCTTAAAGATAGACAACTTTCTACGCTGCTCTGGCAATGCTGGATTTCACAAACCTCACAAAGTTGCTTCATCAATTTATTTTGAACCTAGGCCATAGGTAAACCACTGCTGTTATGAAATCCAGTACAGCAAAGGTATTTTTATGTCACATCTGTTCCTGTTCAAATGTATATGACCACATCACCTTCCTCAGAAAAATCTATCAGGGACAGCTCATCATGAGAGTCAAAATCTAAAACAGCCAGCTCCATTACTGTCTGTATCTCCATCCTGGGTCTGTACACCTGCTGTGCCCATTATGAGGGGTTCCCTCCATCCCTGTGCTGAGTCCCTGGGTCTGTACACCTGCTGTGCCCATTATGAGGGGTTCCCTCCATCCCTGTGCTGAGTTCCCAGGTCTGTACCCCTGCTGTGCCCATTATGAGGGGTTCCTACCATCCCTGTGCTGAGTTCCTGGGTCTTTACACCTGCTGTGCCCATTATGAGGGGATCCCATTATCCCTGTGCTGAGTCTCTAGCTCTATACATCTGCTGGGTTGATTAAGAGAAGTTCCCACTATGCTTTCATCCTGCGTCTGTACATCCTCTGTACATAAGTGAAGGGGGATAAGGTGGAAGAGGAAGAGGGTGTAGAAGGAAGTGGGAGATGCAAGAGGGGTAGTTGGAGGACGATGCCACATTAGCAATTCCTAGTACTCACTACACCCATGTTGCATCACCTCAATTTTCCTTTTGAATTCCTTTTTGCATGGCCATGGCCATGAAGAGGGGGGAAGAAACATGCACCCCCCCCCCCCTCTTGAACCATATCAGTCCACATACCCTCAACATGGGGGGGATACCTTGCAAAGGGGAAGATGTTGATGAGGACAAGGGCCTCTTCCCCACAATGCTGATGACCCGGTGGCTGTGGGGGTTTGTGTTCAGGAAGTTTATCAGAGTCTGGAAGGCCTCTGTAACAATAGGTGGGCACCCAGGATATATCTCCATATGAATGAGTAAGAGGTACATTTTACCCTTACTCATTTACAAAAAAAATTAAAATGTTAATAAACACATGGACAAGTCCTTTATAAAACAAATCCACCAGAGATGTCATCCAGACATCCCTCGCCAGTCCTCAGGAGGGATGTGTTGGAGCTGGAGAGAGTCCAGAGAAGGGCAACTAAACTAATTAGGGGATTGGAGGACCTTGACTATGAAGAGCGTCTACAATCGCTCGATTTATTCTCCCTGGAGAAGAGACGTCTGAGGGGGGACATGATAGCAATTTATAAATATCTTAATGGGGATCCCAGCTTAGAAAAAAAGCTGTTCATTCGAAGGGATTGCATGAGGACTCGAGGACATACAATGCGATTAGAGGAGAAGCGTTTTAATCTCAGGCAACGTGGGGGGTTCTTTACTGTTAGGGCTACAAGATTGTGGAATTCTCTACCACAAGAGGTGGTTTCGGCGGGAAGTATGGTGGCTTTCAAAAGACTCTTAGACTTACATCTCAAGGATCAGAACATTCAGGGGTATGTGAGATGATTACAGCCACACACACCTACACAGGTTGAACTGGATGGACTATTGTCTTTATTCAACCTCACCTACTATGTAAGACATCTCTATTGATACAGATCAATGTCAAACATGATGTAACGGATCAACCGGCACCCCGACTGGGTACCTCTGTTGACAGATGCTCCTAGTGCTTCCCGAGGGCTCCAAGCACTCCACCAGACACCATAACTACTACAGACCCCACGAACCGCCACAGCTTGGTTGGGGTCTCGTCGTCTCCTACCCACCCTGGACCTATGACAAGGCTCCAGGTTCCAGTGGGTGAACCTCTCTTTCCCCAGAGAGTAAAGCAGGAACAAGCTCTTAAAAGAGCTTAGTGATTGTTCAAGGGAGTATGAAGAGTCTAGCAATCCCTTGTAGCAGATTCCCCCAATAAGAGACAGGACTCTAGATTGAGGGTAAGCAGGATCTAAAACTGTTTATTCAAACACATGCACAAAGAGATATACACTGTGGGACAATCCCCCCTCCCCCTTAGCAGCCAATCCACATACACATATACATCCCATAATAAGTTTATCTTAAAGCAGCTAGAAACAATAGAACAATGGAATACAGGCACTTACCAATAACAAACCCCACCCCATCTCACTATCTAGCAAGGGTCTATGAGACACTCCTGCAATATTCTGGCAAACTGAAAAGTCAAACCATTCATCGTCATACATTTCCTGAGAGATATTGCTGACAGACATTACTGTCCCATCTGAAGCCATCCAAACCATACTCTCAGAGTCCCCTAAATATCTGTCCCTCACTCCCAGTGACGGTGAACACCGTCACACATGATAAACCAACCAACAAAAGAAAAAAGGCCCATGATGTACATCTATTGTCAATTACATCACCCAGAAGTGCAGATCCATGTCAATCACAATGTCTGGCGCCCACCAACACAGGGAAAAGGAAATAAAATACGCAGACACGTCTGGTTCCGTTCCTTCTTTTTCATGTCCATATATGATCAATGATGTCACCCAGGTGACCTCACCCCTGCGTTTTTTATTTCCTTTCGGTGGGTTGGTGAGCGCCAGACATTGTGATTGACGTGGATCTGCACTTCTGGGTGATGTCATTACAATACAATAGATGTACATCATGGGCCTTTTTTTTATTTTTAAACAAAGGGATGTCATTCAGCTGTGGGAACGGACTGGACCAGACTGATTATGCTTTTTTTAATGTGAATGAGCAAGGGTGCTATGTGCCTCTGGATCTGTATATGGATGTCTCCTGATTGTTAAAGGCAGCTTCCAGGTTCCAATAAGTCTGCTCCCTGCTGACCCCTATAACCTAACCACCAGGCCAGGGTTGTTGGGAAGAGGTCCTTGCCCTCATCAACATGGGGACTTGACAGGGAGGGTTTCCCCAGGCAAGGTATTCTCCCCATGTTGAGGACATGCAGCCTTGAATTGTTCAAGGGTGAATTTGCATGCTCATCTCCTCTTTTCTCAACTGCCAGGCTGCATGCTCAGATAAGGGTCTGTGGATTTTGAGGGGACTTTTATTTTTGCATGAGCATCCTTAAAATGTTTTTACCTTGAAAGGTCTGGTATATAATTTGGGGGAACCTAATGCTGTTTTTAAATGAGGTCCCACCTAAAATTCATGCTAGAACTAAAGGGCCTGTTATGAATTAGGGGGGGATGTGTAGGAGGAACCTTCATTAACACCTATATCAGAACCTAGTCTAGTACAGATGAAGGGAATCTCCAGCTGCTTTGTTAACAAACAGAATGAAACACCTGGAAGCTGTAATTTTGCCAGCAATTTAATCACAGTGTTGCTTAACAGTGTTTTGTAGTAGGTTCTTTTGAGGTAGGTGTTCTCAGGTTGGTTGGGTGGTCTCAGTTGTTTGGGTCAAAGGCACAACATTGAGAGTAACTGCACTTCTAAAGTACGGATATTAACCAACTTCTCCACATGTACTATTACTACTACTTACTCATGCGCCGCGCTGTGGGGTCAGGGTTTGTGCATATGGTCGGGCTGAGTGAGGTTACACGATCGCGCTCTGTGGGCGTGTATTCCTCAGTTGGGGAACGCTTATGAACAGTGGCTCTACAGCTAGCCGGGAGATTGGTGCTCTCAGCTGACTAAACTGACACTGGCAAGAACGCTGCATGACCCGCCATATTGATACTGGCAGCGGATTCTATTAGTATACCATACCTGTACAGGCATTGTACCCAGCTGGGAACTGCTCATCTGTGGTAAGATTAATAGTCCATGTATCCTCAGTATCCTTTCCTCTATTACCCTGTTAATAAGAGTAGAGCCCTAATACTAATATCAGTTTGCTATTGGTACTCTAGGTAACATCATTTAAATCAGGCATGTCCAACCTGCGGCCCGGGGGCACGGCTGGGGAGGAAGGAAGTCGAGTCGGGGGCACGGCTCGGAGGGGATCATCCACTAGTTGTGTTAAATTAGTGCTGGGGGGGGGGGGCTTTAGCACGGGAATGGCGAAGTGGCGTTTTATTACTGGCCCAAGAAAATTTCTCTACACTCAATGTGGCCCAGAGAAGACAAAAGGTTGGACACCCATGATTTAAATAATGGCTGGTCCAGGTCTTTAACCACCCCCCACCCGGCCATTGTACATATACGGCCGGGTGGGAGTCTCGTCCTTCTGATCGGACGTTCCGGAACGTCCTTCAGAAGGAGCGAGATTGCGCCGCCGTGGGCACGCGCAGTGGCGCGATCTCGATGTGCCTGTGTCCCTTGGACACAGAGCAACAAGATGCGGCAGGAGGGCCCTGTGATTGGCCCTCCTGATCACATGACGGCTGTGTCCAATCACAGCCGTCATGCAATGTAAATACAGCCGTTGTAACGTCTTCGATCTCTTCTCCTCCTGACAGATCCTGTCAGTGAGGAGAAGAGGAGGATCGATACTGCAGCCGGGGAGATCAGTGAGTATTTCTAAGTACTCACTGATCACAGGGGAGGTCTGTGCTGGTAATCAGAACATTGATTACCAGTGCAGCCCTGGGGGGGGGGGGGTGCCACTAGAGCCACCAGGGATGCCCACCCATGACCACCAGGGATGCCCACCATGGCCACCAGGGATGGCAAACAGCCTGCCAGTGGTGCCCTCCTATCAGTGCTGCCCACCAATGCCATATATCAGTGCTGCCCACCAGTGCCCGTTATTGCCATCTATCAGTGCCGCCCACCAGTGCCCATTATTGCCCACCAGTGCTGCCTATCAGTGCCCATCAGTGCCCCCCATCAGTGCCGATCAGTGCCGCCCATCAGTGCCACCGATCAGTGCCCATCAGTGCTGCCTATCAGTGCCCATCAGTGCTATCTATCAGTGCCCATCAGTGCTGCATATCAGTGCTACCTATCAGTGCCCATCAGTGCTGCATATCAGTGCCACCCCATCAGTGCCACCCCATCAGTGTCTCCTCATCAGTGCCTGTCAGTGCGGTGTCATCAGTGCTCATCAGTGCAATAAAAAACGTATCTATTTACAAAATGTTATAACCTAAACAAAAAAACTTTTTTTTTTTTTCAAACTTTTCGGTCTTTTTTTATTTGTGCACCAAAAAAGAAAAAACCTGGCGGTGATCAAATACCACCAAAAGAAAGCTCTATTTGTGGGGAAAAAATGACACAAATTTAGTTTAGGTACAGTGTTGCATGACTGTGCAATTGTCATTCAAAATGCAACAGCGCTAAAAGCTGAAAATTGGTCTGGGAAGGAAGGGGGTTTAAGTGCCCAGTATTGAGGTAGTGAAAATACATACAAATACATACACTACTGGAAGCTGTGATAGATTACTATTACTCAACGATTGATGTAACACGCCTATGAAAAGACTGCCAACAGCTAAAAAAGCGATCGCTGGTTCTCATTATTTTTAGGTAAGAGTTAGCCTCTTTCTGTATTACTTGTGAGAGTGCGTTACATACTGCGATTTACTAAAGCTTGATACTATCTGGGACCTCTTTTTCTATCTATATAATTGTTTACTAATTTTTAATTGTGTATCCATGAGTACGTGGTCAGTAACATTTTGAATATTGGCCATTCGCAGCCCCATGTAACATTATATTATAGTATAATATTACATATTTTGATGTGGAGTAGGGGAACTCCTTAAGCCTTATTATTTATGATACATATATTGCTTAATTTTTTTAAAACATATGGAGAGCCTTAAGTGCCCTGTGATAATAATTGACAAATAAGCACTATGTTAACACTTACCTTATAGTTCCCTCTATGTTACCATGTTACAAATTTTACATTTTTAATTTTAATTTTAAGCTTTTTCATTTTAAATGTTATCACGACTAGGGATGGGCTGGATGTTTGAGTCCAAAATCTATACCAGACCCTTATCCGAGCATGCAGCCTGGCAAGGCAGGATAGGGAGGGACGAGCGAGCGCCTCTTGAATCATACTAGGCCGCTTGCTCTCAACATTGGGAGGGTGCTTTGGGGTGCCCCCAAAGCACCTCGTCCCCATGTTGATGGGGACAAGGGCCTCTTCCTGACAACCCTGGGCTGTGGCTGTGGGGGTCTACTGATTATTCTGCTGATTATCAAATCTGGAAGCCCCCTTTTACAAGGGGGCCCCCAGATTCCGGCCCCTCCTCTATGTGAATGGGTATCGTGTACATGGTACCCCTACTCATTCACCGAAAACAATTAACAAAAAAAATCAACACAAAAGGGCAGTTTTTGGACAAGTCCTTAATTTAAAATTAAAAAAAACAAAATAGGGTCCCCCAATGTAAATCCATGGTCAATCTTGATGCCCGTCGCATCCGAAAAATAGAAAAAATCAAAGATGCTTCCTCCTCTTCAGAGGCCTACCCGTCAAATGAAGCTCTTGAGCTGTGAAATATCTTTAATAGGCAAGGGGCGGGGACATCCGGATACATCACCCGGTGGCACCGCCCCCTTCTGACGTCACATGACTGTAAAAAATTATTTTTTCATTGATTCATGTCCCCCAGGGCAGTAACCCGGGTCCCCATACACTTTTTATGGCAATAACTTGCACATAAGCCTTTAAAATGAGGACTTTTGATTTTTCATGTTTGTGTCCCTCAGACTTTAATAGGGTTTGCATGTTCGCTAGAACTTTTTCCCTGTTTAAGATGTTCAGGTGCGAACCGAATATTGAGGTGTTCGGCCCATCACTAATCACGACTACTATTTTGTAGATGCACCCCCATCCTCAATAGCTTTAGGTGGGATGCCCCATGCGGTTCTCTGCTTTTTTCTCCAGCTCTACCTCTTTTGTTTGAGATGCATATATGAACAAAAAAAGGGGGGGGGAAATGGACTTTAAAGGCACCGTAATAAAAAAACAACGCTTTATTATTGATAAATGGTAAAACCACAAAGATATGTGTCCGCCGACCAGTAAGGGCGGGGACCATTGATCAGGAATTACAGGTGGTGGGTGGATAGAGGAAGCCTAGCCACCTAGGACATACAATACAACATAACAGATAAAAAATTGACATAAAGAAATAGACAAAAAATTATTAGGACGCTATGCGTTGCACCCAGCAGCACTAAGGTGCAGGCAACGCAGAGCGTCCTGTACAATACAATAACAACTTCCAAAAAGGAAACGGACTAATAGATCCAATTGCTCTACATGTTTCGCCTGGTGTTCAGACTTCATCCGGAGCTGTTTGGAATGTGAATTCTGTGTAGCAGGATACAATGGAATTAATAAAATGGCATAACATCAAATAGGGTGACATTAACATCACAAGTTGAGTATGTCCAAATAGTTAACATATATCACCAAATCAAGCACTGACAGACAATTGCCAGAATGTTCGCATAAAATATAGTCTAGGTGGGTCCGGCTGGCATAGGGGAGGGGGAGGAGGATGGTGGACTCCCCTCCAGTCATGGCAAGGCTGGATGGACCACAGACCAGGAGCCCAGGGGTCACAAGCATACAGGGGTCACTGTGGGGAACAAGGGAGAAAATACCAAAAGAAAAAGAGGGAACAAGGGTATCGTACAGACAAGGTAACCATACCTACCCATAGGAAGATGTTACTGGGGCCAACCAGAAGGCACCAGAAGGATGGTAAACCATGTAGGGTAATTAGTAGTCAAGAGGGATGATCTGCTGAGGTAGCTGAGGGAAACGCACTGCTTGTGGCCAATTAGAAAGATATATCAGGTAATCACAGTATATAGTATGCCTGGGATGAAGGATAAAGTATCAAAGAGCTGGTTAAGGTGACAGGTGGCGACACCTAGGAGATGTAATGCATAGGTGACTGTGCCAGAACATAAGGGGGAAAAAGGTGACAGAATGGCAGTATACCCAAGCCGAAAGAGTCCCAGAAGGACAGGTAATCCATAGGGCATGCGTAAAGCATAGATAGAAACCAACACCCAAAGAGTTCATAGACCCTGATCGGAAGAGTAGGAGCAGGAAATATAAGAAAGTCCCAACAACTAAACAATAAAGTAAGAGGGGGGGAGAAAGAAAAAAGGGGGTGCCAAATGTCTGAAAGACAAAGGCCGTGAAGACTGGCCAGGGTAGATATTAGAGCCAATAGATACTCACCTGTTACATAAATAACTAGGCATTAGACAAAGGCTAAAGTAGCAGGCAATTCCTCCAATCAAGGGAGCGGCTAATAATGAATAAACAGTTAGGGACTCAACTATAAACCCAAATTCAGCAAAGCAGAAAACTGGAAAAGTAGTAGTTACCATGCAGCGCGTCCTCCAAGTGCTCCTCACAGACGCAGATCAATGTCCCCTGGATGGGGAGTAACCACCATAAAGGAGGCTGGGCAACTGCCTCCTTTATAGCTCGGTTGTTCCCGGGTCATTGAGTCACCGGAGGTGACGTCAATCTGACCCCGGCCGTCAATCCCGCGCATGCGCCAGACGGTCGTGCGCACAAGGGCAGGATACGCCGGGCTGGCAAGGCGCGGGAGGGGAGGAGCCCACTGGAGACCAAAGGGCTCAATGAGCTCGCATAGCCACATGCAACGCCCCCTTCGGAAGCGTCACGTGTGGCTCCCAGACCGCACAGTAGCCCCAATAATGCTCGAGCAGACCACCGGCACCGAGACAGCGCCACCCAGTGGAACCAGGACATAACAATCACCTCCACGCCAGCCGGACCATAGACAAACAAGATGTGTCATGTTAGATACCAGACCCATATATAGTGGTAAATAGGGGATCACAAAATGGACAGATAGAAAGTCCCGCCATTGCACAGGCCCGACCCTGAGAGCATCTGCAATAAGAGGGGACAATGTTATAATACGAACCATAAAACAGTAAAGGCGCAAAAAATGCGCACAAAATTAGAAAAACCATCATGAATCACGAGAACAGAAAACAAAGGAAAACATTGGGGAAAATAAATTAAAGGACAAAAATTACAAAAATGATTTAAAGGACTGTGCCTCATTCAACCCCGGGCGACAGGTAGCGTTGAGGCGTAGAATCCAGAGTGCCTCTCTCTGTAGGACACGCCTGTTCCAATCACCCCCACGAGGATCTTGGGGAACAACCTCTAAGACAAAAAAATGTGCACAGCGGTTATTAAACCCATGATAGAGATCCAAGTGTCTAGTAACAGGGGTGAGCATCTTCCCTTTTGAAGAACAATAGACGTGGTCGTTGATGCGACGTATGAGTTGACGGACCGTCTTCCCTACATAGAAGACCCCACAGTCGCAATACATTAGATAAATCACCCCTTGGGTGGTACAGTCCGCTCGGAATGTTGGAGATAAGGTCTCACCATTAGGTAACAGAAATTTAGTACCCTCAGCCACCCAGGGGCAGAATGCACACTGATGGCATCTATATGTGCCCCTGCCTCTGGGAGGGGGTGCTTTAGAAGGTTGGTAAAAGCTACTTGTCAGGCGATCGCGTAACAAACGCGTCCGCCTGAAAGTCACTTGTGGGGTAGAGCTAATGTGTTTGCGAACAATGGGGTCCTCGCTGAGCATGTGCCAGTGTCTGTTCAAAATACTTCTAAGTAGCCCTTGGTGGCTGGAATACTCAGTGATGAGTCTAACTGTAGGTTGATGTGGGGCCACATTGGGTTTATAAAGAAGTTCTGCCCTGTTTTTAGGACGGGCACGATTGTATGCTTTACGTAATATGCTCTTACTGTACCCTCTCTGGAGGAGACGAGTACGTAGGAGGCCTGCCTGGTGAGTAAAATCGGCAGTAAGCTTGCAATTACGTCTCAGCCTGATATACTGGGCATAGGGGATACTACATAATAATGTGGATGGATGCGCACTAGATGCGTGGAGAATAGTGTTGCCTGATGTAGGCTTACGGAACAAGTTGGTCGTAACCTGGCCCTCTAAGTCTTTCATGATGGTCAGATCAAGGAAATTGACCTCGGTGGGATGAAAGGAAAAGGTGAATTTTAAGTTAAATGTATTGACATTCAGGAGTTGAATAAACTCCGTCAGGGTATTGGTGGAGCCTAACCACACAATTAGGACGTCGTCGATATATCTAAGCCATAATTGAATATGGCAGACATACCGAGTATACGCTTCTTCGGAAAAAATGTAACGTTCCCACCCCCCCAGGTACAGGTTGGCATAGGCAGGCGCACAGCAAGTGCTCATAGCCACCCCCTGTACCTGGAGGAAGTGGGAACCATTAAAAGAAAACCAGTTGTGAGTAAGAACAAAAGTTAGTAATTTGAGAAGAAAGTGGTTAAAGGGCCAGGTACGACGATCCTGTTCGGAGAGGAAGGTACCTATCATCCCGACGCCCTGCTCGTGAGGGATGCTCGAGTACAAAGCCTCGACATCCAAAGTCACGAGCAAGGCGTCGGGAGGAAGGACCATGCCCTCCAAGGTCCTCAGCAAATCCAGGGTATCCTAGATATAGGAGGGAAGACCCACAACATGTGGGAGTAGAAAGAAGTCGATGAAACGACTGGCATGTTTGGTGAGGTTGCCAATACCAGACACAATGGGACGTCCCGGAGGGCGATGTACATTCTTGTGTGTTTTAGGGAGGGCGTAAAACGTCGCCTCCCTAGGAAAACGCACATTTAAATAGTTGTATGTGTCTTGGTCAATGATACCGTTCTGGAATGCTTCCCCAATAAGGGTTTTGTACTCCTCACCAAACTTGGCAGTCGTAGAACATTTTATCCTCCTATACCATGAAACATTGTTAAGTATATCATAGCACATTTGTTCATAGTTTGCCTTTGACATGAGGACTACGTTGCCCCCCTTGTCCGAGGCTTTGATTACTAAGTCTGGATGTTGCTGTAAGTTACGTAACGGCAACATCCAGACTTAGTAATCAAAGCCTCGGACAAGGGGGGCAACGTAGTCCTCATGTCAAAGGCAAACTATGAACAAATGTGCTATGATATACTTAACAATGTTTCATGGTATAGGAGGATAAAATGTTCTATGACTGCCAAGTTTGGTGAGGAGTGCAAAACCCTTATTGGGGAAGCATTCCAGAACGGTATCATTGACCAAGACACATACAACTATTTAAATGTGCGTTTTCCTAGGGAGGCGACGTTTTACGCCCTCCCTAAAACACACAAGAATGTACATCGCCCTCCGGGACGTCCCATTGTGTCTGGTATTGGCAACCTCACCGAACATGCCAGTCGTTTCATCGACTTCTTTCTACTCCCACATGTTGTGGGTCTTCCCTCCTATATCAAGGATACCCTGGATTTGCTGAGGACCTTGGAGGGCATGGTCCTTCCTCCCGACGCCTTGCTCGTGACTTTGGATGTCGAGGCTTTGTACTCGAGCATCCCTCACGAGCAGGGCGTCGGGATGATAGGTACCTTCCTCTCCGAACAGGATCGTCGTACCTGGCCCTTTAACCACTTTCTTCTCAAATTACTAACTTTTGTTCTTACTCACAACTGGTTTTCTTTTAATGGTTCCCACTTCCTCCAGGTACAGGGGGTGGCTATGGGCACTTGCTGTGCGCCTGCCTACGCCAACCTGTACCTGGGGGGGTGGGAACGTTACATTTTTTCCGAAGAAGCGTATACTCGGTATGTCTGCCATATTCAATTATGGCTTAGATATATCGACGACGTCCTAATTGTGTGGTTAGGCTCCACCAATACCCTGACGGAGTTTATTCAACTCCTGAATGTCAATACATTTAACTTAAAATTCACCTTTTCCTTTCATCCCACCGAGGTCAATTTCCTTGATCTGACCATCATGAAAGACTTAGAGGGCCAGGTTACGACCAACTTGTTCCGTAAGCCTACATCAGGCAACACTATTCTCCACGCATCTAGTGCGCATCCATCCACATTATTACGTAGTATCCCCTATGCCCAGTATATCAGGCTGAGACATAATTGCAAGCTTACTGCCGATTTTACTCACCAGGCAGGCCTCCTACGTACTCGTCTCCTCCAGAGAGGGTACAGTAAGAGCATATTACGTAAAGCATACAATCGTGCCCGTTCTAAAAACAGGGCAGAACTTCTTTATAAACCCAATGTGGCCCCACATCAACCTACAGTTAGACTCATTACTGAGTATTCCAGCCACCAAGGGCTACTTAGAAGTATTTTGAACAGACACTGGCACATGCTCAGTGAGGACCCCATTGTTCACAAACACATTAGCTCTACCCCACAAGTGACTTTCATGCGGACGCGTTCGTTAAGCGATCGCCTGACAAGTAGCTTTTACCAACCTTCTAAAGCACCCCCTCCCAGAGGCAGGGGCACATATAGATGCCATCAGTGTGCATTCTGCCCCTGGGTGGCTGAGGGTATTAAATTTCTGTTACCTAATGGTGAGACCTTATCTCCAACATTCCGAGCGGACTGTACCACCCAAGGGGTGATTTATCTAATGTATTGCGACTGTGGGGTCTTCTATGTAGGAAAGACGGTCCGTCAACTCATACGTCGCATCAACGACCACGTCTATTGTTCTTCAAAAGGGAAGATGCTCACCCCTGTTACTAGACACTTGGATCTCTATCATGGGTTTAATAACCGCTGTGCACATTTTTTTGTCTTAGAGGTTGTTCCCCAAGATCCTCGTGGGGGTGATTGGAACAGGCATGTCCTACAGAGAGAGGCACTCTGGATTCTACGCCTCAACGCTACCTGTCGCCCGAGGTTGAATGAGGCACAGTCCTTTAAATCATTTTTGTAATTTTTGTCCTTTAATTTATTTTCCCCAATGTTTTCCTTTGTTTTCTGTTCTCGTGATTCATGATGGTTTTTCTGATTTTGTGCGCATTTTTTGCGCCTTTACTGTTTTATGGTTCGTATTATAACATTGTCCCCTCTTATTGCAGATGCTCTCAGGGTCGGGCCTGTGCAATGGCGGGACTTTCTATCTGTCCATTTTGTGATCCCCTATTTACCACTATATATGGGTCTGGTATCTAACATGACACATCTTGTTTGTCTATGGTCCGGCTGGCGTGGAGGTGATTGTTATGTCCTGGTTCCACTGGGTGGCGCTGTCTCAGTGCCGGTGGTCTGCTCGAGCATTATTGGGGCTACTGTGCGGCCTAGGAGCCACACGTGACGCTTCCGAAGGGGGCGTTGCATGTGGCTATGCGAGCTCATTGAGCCCTTTGGTCTCCAGTGGACTCCTCCCCTCCCGCGCCTTACCAGCCCGGCGTATCCTGCCCTTGTGCGCACGACCGTCTGGCGCATGCGCGGGATTGACGGCCGGGGTCAGATTGACGTCACCTCCGGTGACTCAATGACCCGGGAACAACCGAGCTATAAAGGAGGCAGTTGCCCAGCCTCCTTTATGGTGGTTACTCCCCATCCGGGGGACATTGATCTGCGTCTGTGAGGAGCACTTGGAGGACGCGCTGCATGGTAACTACTACTTTTCCAGTTTTCTGCTTTGCTGAATTTGGGTTTATAGTTGAGTCCCTAACTGTTTATTCATTATTAGCCGCTCCCTTGATTGGAGGAATTGCCTGCTACTTTAGCCTTTGTCTTATGCCTGGTTATTTATGTAACAGGTGAGTATCTATTGGCTCTAATATCTACCCTGGCCAGTCTTCAAGGCCTTTGTCTTTCAGACATTTGGCACCCCCTTTTTTCTTTCTCCCCCCCTCTTACTTTATTGTTTAGTTGTTGGGACTTTCTTATATTTCCTGCTCCTACTCTTCCGATCAGGGTCTATGAACTCTTTGGGTGTTGGTTTCTATCTATGCTTTACGCATGCCCTATGGATTACCTGTCCTTCTGGGACTCTTTCGGCTTGAGTATACTGCCATTCTGTCACCTTTTTCCCCCTTATGTTCTGGCACAGTCACCTATGCATTACATCTCCTAGGTGTCGCCACCTGTCACCTTAACCAGCTCTTTGATACTTTATCCTTCATCCCAGGCATACTATATACTGTGATTACCTGATATATCTTTCTAATTGGCCACAAGCAGTGCGTTTCCCTCAGCTACCTCAGCAGATCATCCCTCGTGACTACTAATTACCCTACATGGTTTACCATCCTTCTGGTGCCTTCTGGTTGGCCCCAGTAACATCTTCCTATGGGTAGGTATGGTTACCTTGTCTGTACGATACCCTTGTTCCCTCTTTTTCTTTTGGTATTTTCTCCCTTGTTCCCCACAGTGACCCCTGTATGCTTGTGACCCCTGGGCTGCTGGTCTGTGGTCCATCCAGCCTTGCCATGACTGGAGGGGAGTCCACCATCCTCCTCCCCCTCCCCTATGCCAGCCGGACCCACCTAGACTATATTTTATGCGAACATTCTGGCAATTGTCTGTCAGTGCTTGATTTGGTGATATATGTTAACTATTTGGACATACTCAACTTGTGATGTTAATGTCACCCTATTTGATGTTATGCCATTTTATTAATTCCATTGTATCCTGCTACACAGAATTCACATTCCAAACAGCTCCGGATGAAGTCTGAACACCAGGCGAAACATGTAGAGCAATTGGATCTATTAGTCCGTTTCCTTTTTGGAAGTTGTTATTGTATTGTACAGGACGCTCTGCGTTGCCTGCACCTTAGTGCTGCTGGGTGCAACGCATAGCGTCCTAATAATTTTTTGTCTATTTCTTTATGTCAATTTTTTATCTGTTATGTTGTATTGTATGTCCTAGGTGGCTAGGCTTCCTCTATCCACCCACCACCTGTAATTCCTGATCAATGGTCCCCGCCCTTACTGGTCGGCGGACACATATCTTTGTGGTTTTACCATTTATCAATAATAAAGCGTTGTTTTTTTATTACGGTGCCTTTAAAGTCCATTCCCCCCCCCCCCCTTTTTTTGCTCAATTAAGATTCAGGACGTGGCACATGATTCTTTATTACATTACGCCCCTGTTTGTTGCTGCACCAGGGATAGGCGTAGTTGCTCTATCTAGTGAGATGCATATATGTATATAGTAAGTTTTGTAACAAGTAAAATTATTCTCAAGTATCCTATGTCACCTGATTTTATAGATATAACAATGTTTGATGTATGTTTATTGATCTCCTTTTGTATATTATTTCCTTATGTAGAAATTGTGTGTATGGCACTAAGCTCCTGAAGAAGCGCAGATTGGGCACGAAACATGTCGGGCTGACTGTACCCCAATATCGGACTCGTTGCCATGATGTTGGTTGCCCACTAATATGGATATACAGGAACTCCCCGGCTAAGTGACTAAGGATTACAATAAACTATTTGGAATTGTATCCAATATCTAGGACTTTGGTCCACTTGGAAACCCAATATTTTGAGTGTATTTTTCTTTTCATAATTTATTGCTTTTAAAGTTACCGAAACAAAAAAAATGATATATTTTTAAATAAACTGAAGTCCTCTGTGAGGTTGTGTTGTGCCATCAAAGTCCATGTTCCTATGCTCTTTTTGTATTACTACGACTTACCTACCAATGTTCTAAGAGGGACACCATCAAGAGCAATCACTTTAAGATTTGGTGCCTAGCTGATCACCGGTTTCCACCCCTGGCTTTTGACACGACTCATACCTGACCTCGGTGCCTATGCATTACCAGCTTTGATGCTACTCATGGAATTCCAGCTCTCCCAAGTTCCAGTCTCCAGTTTCTGCACTTAGGGACTTTTTTCCTTCTATATCCTTCTATTACCCTTGCCGGCAGGGGCGTAACCACAAGGGTTGCAATTACAACCGGACCCCATGCTCCAGGGGGCCTGTACACCTGGATAGGAGGGGCGGCGGGGGCAGCATATAGAGAAATCACTGTCCTCCTTTTTCCTCCTCTAGCTGCAGAAGAAAAATGGAGGAGATTGGTTCCTCTGTATGCTGCCCCCGCCACTCCTCCTATCCAGTTCACTTGTGTTCTGCTGTCTCTGGCCCCTTTGTGCTCCCCTGGTCCCCCCTACTGTGCTCCCTCCCCTCTCCTGCCGGCTGCAGGGGATGTGTCACAATAGAGAACCAGGAAAGGGTCGGTAAATGTGTAATTTACCAGCTCCTTCCTTTTCTGAATTGACAGAGTCATAGTCAGTGACATTGTAAAAAAAAAAAATAAAATGACAATAAATAATACAATTAAAATACCAAAAAATAAAAACTACTGACACCAGTGGTTGAACTTCCAGGATGGCAAAGGTCACACTTGCGACCGGGCTCTGGCATTCCACCACCATGGGGAGGCCCCAAGATGGCAGGAAGGGGGCCCACTGCAGAACTTGTAAAAGGGTATCGCTGCGCAACCGTAATAAAGGGCCCCCCAATGAGAGTAATGGGCCCCAAGATCAGTGGGAAGAGCTCCCGGCTTGAAGGGAAGGGCCCTGGCCAGGGGTTTGGTTGGACCCTTAATGGTTTCTTGCACCGGGGCCGTGAAGGTTCTAGTTACGCCTCTGCTTGCCGGTATTTTTGGATGGGAATTGCACCCTCTGCATTTCAGGCTCTTCACACAGGTGCAGTACGTGACACCTTTCCTATACAGCAGTTTTTTTTAAGAAAAAAAGATTGGGAAAAAAGGGTTGATGCTCTATAAAAGATTTGATAATAAAATAATACATTTTTATAGAGGACTATAGAGTGGACCTAAAAAAGGGACAACCAAGGAGAAAAGCAAGAGATTTGATTCCAAAGGTGTAGAGTTGCTAAGAAGACTTCCCCTTTTTTTTTTTTTTGTTACAAAACTCAATAAACTTCCCGTTTTTGGTGATTGCTTAATAAAATGAATTTGATGAACTCCTCTTCGTGCATTTGGAACAGAAGAGCAGAGCAGTCCCATCAGACGGAGAATGCCGAGCAAGGGGAATCCTGTTCATTATCAGCGCACCACAAAGAACACTGAAGATCGAAAGATGGAGTGGCGTAAGATATAATAATGAATCATTTTGACATGTAGAGTGAGATGGGAAGGGTCGGTGTGTTTTGTGATTTAGTAACAATTATTTGACAAGTACCAGCATGACTTACTCATGCACTTAAAGGGTAACTCCACTTTTGTGGGGAAAAAAATGTAGCTAATACAAAAAAAAAAAAAAAAAAAAAAAATTGGCCTATATACTACTGCTAAAAAAATAAATAAAGGAACACTTCTTATTCAGAGTATAGCATCAAGTCAATTAAACTCCTGGGATATTGATCTGGTCAGTTAAGTAGCAGAGGGGGTTGTTAATCAGTTTCAGCTGCTTTGGTGTTAATGAAATTAACAACAGGTGCACTAGATGGGCAACAAAGAGACACCCTCCAAAACAGAAATGGTTTTACAGGTGGAGACGACTGACTTTTTTTTCCCTGCTCACCTTTTCTGACTTTTTCACTAGTTTTGCATTTGACTAGGGTCAGTGTCACTACTGGTTTGGATGAGGCGATACCTGGACCCTATAGAGGATACACAGGCAGTCCAACTCCTCCAGGATGGCACATCAATACGTCCCATTGCCAGAGGGTTTGCTGTGTCACCCAGCATAGTCTCAAGAGCATGGAGGAGATTCCAGGAGACAGGCAGTTACTCTAGGAAAGCTGGACAGGGCTGTAGAAGGTCCTTAACCCATCAGCAGGACCGGTATCTACTCCTTTGTGCAAGGAGGAACAAAGCCTTAAAAAATGACCTCCAGCAGACCACTGGTGTGAATGTCTCTGACCAAACAATCAGAAACAGACTTCATAAGCATGGCCTGAGGGCCCAACGTCCTCCAGTGGGCCCTGTGCTCACTGCCCGGCACTGAGGAGATCAATTGGCATTTGCCATTGAACACCAGAATTGGCAGGTCTGCCACTGGCGCCCTGTGCTTTTCACAGATGAGAGCAGGTTCACTCAATATATTTACCACCTCCATTAACCTTTTCCTTTTCATCAATACATATTTCCCCTTAATATTATTTACTCATAATATATTACTATTACTTAATTATTATTATTAACTCTTCTTCATCATCAATTTTTTATTTTTTTTATGGATATTTTTCAATCTTTCATTTTTTGATATTACATATTTTCTATATTTTTCCTATTATTTATTAGTTTTTATTTTTATTTATTTTTTATTTACTCTTGTACATTCTATTTTTTATCTTATTATTTATATAATTTTTATATGTATATATATATATATATATATATATATATATATATATATATATATATATATATATATATATATATATATATATATATAAATTATAATATAATAAAAAACTATAAATAAGTTAAAGTATGTATGTATATATACAACATATATATATATATAGTTTTTTTTATATTATCATTTAATTTCCATTTTTTATTCTCATTTTTAATTTCCATCAATTGCCCCAACTGTTATTGTCCTTTATAAATGTGTATATCCACATATAGACATGCCCCCTTCAGTCCTGTACTGCTTGTTTTTTAGTTGGATGTCACAATGCACATGCTCTGTTTACTGTTTTAAATTTTTTATCATTATACCTGCAGATCCTTGCGCATTGGAGTCTGCATTGTAACCACCATTCCTTATTAGTGGGCGTTTTCCCCTTTAAATTAACCCCCAAGCCATATCACCCCTTCAACAGCTATATATATTGAAGTTGGCCTGTCCTGTCGCTTAGCTTGACAAGGCTCACGGGAGCGAAACACGTTGCTATAGCGACAGGACGACCTCAGACGCTCTCTCCTCCTTCCGTTTCCTCCCCTTGATGACCGGAGCCCAAGCGTGGTGAGGACGTCATCATCCAGCGCAGTAACAGGCGGACAGTGACCACGGCCGAGGCACGCTGCACTGTACATCCATCCTGGCCACTCGGCGAAACTGCCCCCCTCCTCCATCAAGCGGCACTCGGGCAACTGCCCCCCCCCCTCTCTCATCGGAGAGAACACCCTCCTGCCTGCTACTTCATACGGCTCCAGTGCAGACTCCATCGCGGAGGACGGATCAAGTCTTCCCCTTCTTAAAGGCACCCTACCCCCTGCAAATTTGCAGTAGTGGAACTTTTTTGTATCTGGCTTACTTTGTTTTATCACTTTGGATTTCAAATAAACTTTGAATTTTTAGGAGCTAGTCTCCTAGTGCTCACTGGATAGGGCACTGTTAGTGGACGCCAACTTCAGGTAGCCTACTCCTGTCAGCACTTTCTCTCTAACTGTGTGCCTTTTCTGTTGCCCCCCTCCCAAGGGGTTTCTTCTGCAGCAGCTCAGGATTAGTCAGGCACTCTACTCCTCACCATCACCAATTGGTAAGCGCCGGATTTTAATTGTGATTGTCTTTGAATTCAGCCCTCTGTAGGGTGATAATTTTCATCTCCATCAAACGATGTGACATCCTTTCCTTTCTTACACATTACCCAGTCCATACCAGTATAGATCCTAACACATTACCCAGTCCATACCAGTATAGATCCTAACACATCACCCAGTCCATACCAGTATAGATCCTAACACATCACCCAGTCCATACCAGTATAGATCCTAACACATTACCCAGTCCATACCAGTATAGATCCTAACACATCACCCAGTCCATACCAGTATATATCCTAACACATCACCCAGTCCATACCAGTATAGATCCTAACACATCACCCAGTCCATACCAGTATAGATCCTAACACATTACCCAGTCCATACCAGTATAGATCCTAACACATCACCCAGTCCATACCAGTATAGATCCTAACACATTACCCAGTCCATACCAGTATAGATCCTAACACATTACACAGTCCATACCAGTATAGATCCTAACACATTACCCAGTCCATACCAATATAGATCCTAACACATTACTCAGTCCATATCAATATAGATCCTAACACATTACCCAGTCCATACCAGTATAGATCCTAACACATCACCCAGTCCATACCAGTATAGATCCTAACACATTACCCAGTCCATGCCAGTATAGATCCTAACACATTACACAGTCCATACCAGCATAGAGCCTAACACATTACCCAGTCCATACCAGTATAGATCCTAACACATTACCCAGTCCATACCAGTATAGATCCTAACACATCACCCAGTCCATACCAGTATAGATCCTAACACATTACCCAGTCCATACCAGTATTGATCCTAACACATTACCCAGTCCATACCAGTATAGATCCTAACACATTACCCAGTCCATACCAGTATAGATCCTAACACATTACCCAGTCCATGCCAGTATAGATCCTAACACATCACCCAATCCATACCAGTATAGATCCTAACACATTACTCAGTCCATATCAATATAGATCCTAACACATTACTCAGTCCATATCAATATAGATCCTAACACATTACCCAGTCCATACCAGTATAGATCCTAACACATTACCCAGTCCATACCAGTATAGATCCTAACACATTACCCAGTCCATAGCAGTATAGATCCTAACACATCACCCAGTCCATACCAGTATAGATCCTAACACATTACCCAGTCCATACCAGTATTGATCCTAACACATTACCCAGTCCATACCAGTATAGATCCTAACACATTACCCAGTCCATACCAGTATAGATCCTAACACATTACCCAGTCCATACCAGTATAGATCCTAACACATCACCCAGTCCATACCAGTATAGATCCTAACACATTACCCAGTCCATACCAGTATTGATCCTAACACATTACCCAGTCCATACCAATATAGATCCTAACACATCACCCAGTCCATACCAGTATAGATCCTAACACATTACCCAGTCCATACCAGTATAGATCCTAACACATCACCCAGTCCATACCAGTATAGATCCTAACACATTACCCAGTCCATACCAGTATTGATCCTAACACATTACCCAGTCCATACCAGTATAGATCCTAACACATTACCCAGTCCATACCAGTATAGATATCCAGGCATGAGATTTTTCCCCATTGAGATCTGATGAGCAGTGTATAATATAAAGAATAAAAGAAGGTGCATGGCGCTGCCAATGTATACTTAATATTCTATACACATCTCAAAGGTGCAAAACATATAGTATATAATAAACTGTTGTAAATCCGGTGTATATCTCCCCAATTATTATTAAAATAAGATAATAAATAAATGACAGGTGACTGGATACTAAAATACTTATAAAGTGCCAAGTGCAGCAATACTGTGCTGTGTATATTCTGGGTGATAAAATAAATCAATAAATAAATAAGATCAATAGTACGTGACCCAGCTCAGTGTAGGGTACACTGAAATATTGTGCCAAATCCAAACACAAATGTGATGACCAAGATATAAATACAAAATGTTGAACCACTGTGTGTATCCTTGAGTGTGTCAAATAAATTCAACTAATAACATCATATGTTGGCAGGGAACTGTATATAACACAGGCGGATGTGACGTCACACTGACGAAACGCGTAGAGCGTCATCGCGTCACATCCGCCTGGTTGGTTCTCACTATATATCTTCGGAATATAGTTTTAAAGGTGGGCTGCAGCCATCACTAACAAAGAATCTAAGAATATCCTAAGCGCGGATTTTCCATATTACAGTGTATAATATAAGCCATGTTGTAATACAAAGTTATTAACCCCTTCACGCCGACCTAACACAGATATGTGACCACTGGACTGGACTTTTTTCTGTGGCGCCACATTTTTGCATATCACTCTCTGTGTACTCTGCGCTCCCAGCACAGAGCCCAGGGTCTCACCATGATGATTGGGACCCCCAACTCCTGATCCCAGGTCACCTGATTGCTGTGATAGGCTCTGATTGGCTATCACAGTGATCAGTCACTGTGAAGCCCACCCCCATGTTTTCTCTCTCTGTGAATGGAGGAGAGAGATACATCCTTGATACATACCTTGCAAGAAAAAAAAAAGTGTAAGTAAAAAAAAGAAAAATATTAATAATAATAATAAATAAAATAAAAATTGGCTATCACAGAGATCAGCCACTGTGAAGCCCGCCCCCGCGTTTTCTGTCTCTGTGTATCTTTCTCTGTCTTTGCAGAGATAGAAAAACCAAAGTGTGTATAGAAAAAAAAAAAAACATAATGATGATAATTAAATACATTTTATTAAAAAAAAAAGACCTAGATGAAGGTTTGATCTAAGTCAATGCCAAGATTAGTGTTTGGGTCAAGGCCAGGGTCAAAGGTCAAGTTTAGGATTAAAGGTCAGGGTCAATATTTTTGGACAGGATTTTTTTTTTCTTTAATTATTATCAGTGTCAGTTAGTGTCAATGTCAGAGTGTTTTAGGTAGGATAAAAAAAAAAAAAGTGCACTTTTGATTTTGGGCTGTACTAACAGTACAAGAAACAAACTAACATACACATATGTGGTATGGCTTCAATCATCAGGAGTAGGGATGATCAAACTTTTCAAAAGTTCGGTTCAACCAGAACACCCGAACTTCCCAAAAGTTCGGCCCGGATTTCAGAACCCCATTGAAATCAATGGGACCCAAACTTCGATAATCAAAATCACCATTTTGAAGCCCTAAAACCCAATAAATGCCCCTAAAAAGTGCCTAGGGTTCTGAGTCATGCCCCAGGGACTATTAGTCATACAAAAAAAAGTTCTCAAAAATTGTCATTTTTGATAGAGAGCCAATAATTGAAAAAAATATTGAAAAACAAAAAAATTAGATTTCTTTGGATTTAGTGTCTGGGGGGGTCTAAAAAGTGTTCCTGTGAAGTTTCAGCTCTGTAGCATGTCCAGAACCAGAAAAAAAGATTGTTTCTATTATGGCACTTTTCCACTGCAAGTACCGGCTCGTACCAGGTCGGCTCTACTCGGCCCTGCTTGGCCTGGTTTGCTTTTCCACTGCTGGTACTGCATGGTATAGTGTCGGAACGGTTCGGTACGGTATGGTATAGGTTTGCTTTTCCACTAAAGTAGTACTAAAGTTAAGTGGGTGGGATAACAACGGGGTGGGTGGGATTCTCTGACCAATCAGTGGCTAGTAGTGACTGCATGCAAAGGATTGTGGGATATGGTACCAGTTTGGTACCTGTTGGAACCACAATCGAGTAGGTACTGTTTTTCAGGGCCGTACCGTTCGGTTCCATGCAGTGGAAAAGCAAACCTATACCGTACCGTACCGAACCGTTCCGACCCTATACCATGCGGTACCAGCAGTGGAAAAGCACAAAAGCAGGCCGAACTGGTACGGTTCCATGCAGTGGAAAAGCGCCATTAGAATTGCTATAGAACATGATGGTGGCTTCGCCCCTGTCATACCCGGCTTTTTGTTGCAGGCGTTTATAGGGCTTTTTTGTGGACATGTTTGGAGGCAGGCATGACATCTGAACTTCTGTGTAGGGGTATATATACACACACACATGTATGTATATATACACATACACATATATAGGTGTGAAAGTAGCGGAACCCTATGCCTGCGCTAATGAAATTATTTGCAGGCATAGGGCTCCGCTCCTATCACACCTATGTGTGTGTATGTGTATAAATACATTTAAGTGTGTGTGTATACATATCCCTATACAGAAGTTCAGATGTTATGCCTGCCTCCAAAGACCCCCAAAAAATGCCCAAAAAAAAAAACGCCTGCAACAACACACCTGGGCGTTTTTGTAGCAGGCGTTTTTTTGGGCATTTTTTGGGGGTCTTTGGAGGCAGGCATAACATCTGAACTTCTGTATAGGGGTATATATACACACACACTTATATGTATTTATACACATACACACATATAGGTGTAATAGGAGCGAAGTCCTATGAATGTTAATTATTTCATTAGCGCAAGCATAGGGTTCTGCTACTTTCACACCTATATATGTGTATGTGTATATATACAGTACATACATACATACATGTGTGTGTGTGTATATACCCCTACACAGAAGTTCTGATGTTATGCCTGCTTCCAAAGACGCCCAAAAAATGCCCAAAAAACGCCTGCTACAAAAACGCCCAGGTGTGTTGTTGCAGGCGTTTTTTTTGGGGCATTTTTTGGGGGTCTTTGGAGGCAGGCAAAACATCTGAACTTCTGTATAGGGGTATATATAAACACACACTTATATGTATTTATACACATACACACATATAGGTGTTATAGGAGCGAAGTCCTATGCATGTTAATTATTTTATTAGCGCAAGCATAGGGTTCTACTAGTTTCACACCTATATATGTGTATGTGTATATATACATACATGTGTGTGTGTATTTACCCCTACACAGAAGTTCAGATGTCATGCTTGTCTCCAAACACGTCCACAAAAAAGCCCAATAAACGCCTGCAACAAAAAGCCGGGTGTGACAGGGGCGAAGCCACTATCATGTTCTATAGCAATTCTAAGAGAAACAATCTTTTCTCTATAGCGGTCACCCTGACATGGAAGGGTTTGGTCACCCTGTCATAGCAGCCACAGTCATTTAACCCTACACTACACTACGGTCACCCTGACACTTAACACTTTCCCTACAGAAACTAGATTTTTGAAGCTAACTAAAGTGGAAAATAGCACCCTAACTACACTAGATATCCCTTTCCTCACACTAATAATTGCTAAATGACACTTTTGAAGCAGAAGTAACAGAACTGCTTCCACTCTCTTCCACATCCCTGTATTACAATGCTAGAGATTTGGCGGGCCAATCTTATATACTGGGGGGCGTATTCACTACTGATTGGCCTCTGGACCCCCTAGTCACTCCAATCACATTCCTAGCATTCTCCTGCCCCCTCAATTGGCTTTTACTGATGGTTCTGGTCCAATCACCGGCTTTTAAAGCCCATTTCCTATCCCATTGCATTTTGGTCGGTTCTGGTTGCCAAATTTCAAACCTTTTCCGCAAAAAGTTGGGAATTCGGCCGAATTTCGAACAGTCAATGTTCGGGTCGAACCGATAGTCGACCCGAACCGTTCGATCATCCCTAATCAGGAGCAGGAGAACTTATTTTGAGTTATTCTTTGGTGGAAGGTATGGATGTAGCAAGAAATATACAGACACTTTAAAAAAATATTTTTTTTTTCCCTATTTTGGGCCAGTTTTCCTTAGATAATAATAATAATAATAATAATAATAATAAATAAATAAAAAAAATCAAGAGATATCCATTACCATTTACCACCAAATGAAAGCCCAAATTGCCATGAAAAAAAATGTGGTATAATCCACCTGGACGCACAAAGTAATTGTGATGATATGTACGGTTTTACTAACACAGGCCAAATTTGCAAATTTGTGCTTGGGCATTATGATTTGTTTTACCCTTAGGCACGAAGGGGTTAAAAATGACCTTTCAATTTTAATCTGTAGTGCTGTAATATTCAGAATGCCTTCAAAAATGTATTTTTCAGCTTTTGCACTAAGATGCAAGTTAGGATTTGGACATTCTCTGCAACAAAAGTTTACATTTTGTTAATATGTTGTTAGTTTTGTCAGATACTTCCTAAGGGTTAATTACTCCTACAGGGATGCATACACTGCAACTTTTCTTATCTGAACACTGAAAGTGAACCAGCTGATTATAATAAACCAGACCTTCTTCTTCAGAATCAAGTCTGCAAGGGACGAGGTCAAGCAAAGAGCTACTCTTTCAGGCTCCATTCACATCTATCTATGTTGCTTTTGAGCATATTTCTGCTGGATTTTTAAACCGCAATTCGCGTTTTGCGTGGTTTTTTTTATTTTTGCTTTACATTCACTGTATATACCTGGTTGCTAAGGAGCAGACCGGTAAGCCTGCTGCCGCGTCCTTAACCACCTATTGACCGCACTCGCCCACAAGCCTCTAGGGGGCGAGTGCGCGCCGCCGGAGGCGCGCTCCCGCCCCCACTCATTCCCTGACATCCCCGCGCGAGTGACCGGTGGCTCTGATGTCCGCCAGCCACTCGCGATCTCCCGCTGGAGAGGGAGAAAGGCAAGCGGGTGATATAAACAAAGCCGCCTGTCATTCTCCCTGGTGTAACTGCAGAGATCATACGATCCTGATATGTAGGACCGTATGTCTCTGTGGTTACATCAAAAGCCACGCCCCTTTACAGTTAGAAGCATGCCCCTAGGGACACACTTAACCCCTTGATCACTAATAAAGTTAACACCCTCCCTGCCAGTGTCATTATTACAGTAACAGTGCATATTTATAGCACTGATTACTGTAGTAATGTCACTGGTACCCCCAAAAGTGTCAAAAATGTCAGTCAGGGGTCCGATCTGTCCGCCGCAATGTCACAGTCCCGCAAAAAAAATTGCTGATCGCCGCCATTACTAGTTAAAATTAAAAACAATAAAAATGACAAAAATCTTTCCCGTAGTTAGTAAACGCAATAACTTTTGTGAAAACCAATCAAAATCCGCTTATTGTGATTTTTTTTACCAAAAATATGTAGCAGAAAACAAATTGGCCAAAAATGTTAAAAAAAATTTGATTGTTACATTTTTTTTTGAGAATTTCATATAAAAAAATGTGAAAAATATTGTTATTTTTTTCAAAATTGTCGCTCTTTTTTTGTTTATAGCGCAAAAAGTAAAAATTGCACAGGTGATCAAATACCACCAAAAGAAAGCTCGGTTTGTTGGAAAAAAAGGACGTCAATTTAATTTGGGTACAGCGTTGCATGACCGCGCAATTGTCCGTTAAAATCATGCAGTGCCGAATCGCAAAATAGGCCCTGGTCTTTGAGCAGCCAAATCCTCAGGGGTTTAAGTGGTTAACAACCGATGAGTCATCAGACTCAATAATGTAAAAAAAAGATTTGCAGGCTAAAAATTTCAAGAAGAAAACAGCACCCCCCCCCCCTCAAAAAAACATACCAGACCTTCCGGTCTGGTATGGATTTTGAAGGGAAACCCCAGGCCACAAAATAAAAATGGCATAGCCCCCCCCCCCCCCACAATCGATACCAGATCCTTATCTGAGCACGCAGCCCGGCCAGGATAGGGAGGAATGAGCCAGCACCCCCCCCCCCCAAACCATGCCCAGAAACATGCCCTTAACATGGGGGTTGTCCCCATGTTGATGGGGACAAGGGCCTCTTCCCCACAACCCTAGCCAGTGGTAGTGGGAGTCTGCAGGCAGAGGGCTTATCAGAATCTGGAAGCCCCCTTGAACAAGGGGGCCCCAGATCCTGCCAATCCCATGTGAATGAGTATACCCCTATCCTTTCACCCAAAAAAAAATAGTAGAGTGTGACAAAAGACAAAAGACAAGAGACAGTTTTGTTAAAAATGTCTTCTTCCCCTGGTCTTCTTCTTGCTTCGCCTTCTTCTTCCTCCGCTTCATCCCCAGGTCTTCTTCTTCCCCCGGTGGTCTTCCTCTGTTCTTCCTTTTCTTCCTCCGGTGTTCTTCCTCCACCGCCGCTACTGCTGCTGCTGACCCACTGAAAATCCTCTTCCGACGCTGGGTCCTGCCGGAAATTTATTATATAACTATTGAGGGTGGCCATCGGATGGTGTCATCTGGAGACCGCGTCCCCTTGGGACATTATGGACTTTATTATGAGGCCATTATGAGGCGGTGACTCATCATTTGTGAAGGACACGGGGGCCGGTTTCCCAGCCCACTCCTTAGCAACCAGCTATATACAGTTAAATAAATAAATAGTGCCGCGCAATATCAAGTGCTCAAAGTAAATATATATATGTGCAATTTCTATCACAATTAATATAAAAAAAAAATATTTAAATCGAAAATAATAAATATATATGCTATGAATATAGGATAAATATTGTGTGACAACCAATCATCAAATATAAAGTGCAAATAGTGCCATAGTGATCAAATAAATATATATAAATAAGCAATTATATATATATATGATATATAATAAAAAAAATATTATAAATAGGTGTAATATTCAAAATGTGCTCAAATGTGCAAACGCATTCCAAATAAATTTGTGAAAAAAGTGCCAGATGATAATCTTCTATAATAGAAAAAGCACTTCCCAAAAATGTCTATAAAAAGTCCACTATAGAGTGATAAATTGTGCATCCAGTGGTAGCCTCCGTATTGACCTTAACCTCAACACCCTGTTTGTGGGGGTCTTCACCTTCATTCCTGTGACCCAGCAAGGGTTTTATAGCACAGATTACCCTTTCAGGGCCGCCTTTCCCGGACTAGATGGTGTGTCAGCTCCTCAAGAGAGTATTCCACTCTGTTTGGCATCCCTCATAGTACCATACGGTGTTACATAAAAAGGAAGGGAGGGCTACAATAGTGCTTATATCTTTTTGTAAACTATATTTTATAAAAGAAAGTAATGTACTCACATTTGGTGGGTGTTTAATGTGCACCAAACAACCTTAATTGCAATCCCAAATATTAGTGTGTGATGGCAATCGGGTGGGAATGGAGAAACTCTGTTCACTGCTCCTTCACTTCCTAGCAAGGACAGAGACACCATCCAAGCCCCTCCCCTACGCGTACGACACAGGGTCAACGTGTCTTCCAAGGGGGATATATCACCCTGGATACGGGTCCATTGAAGTTTATTACATGCAAAATGCTGCATGCTGTGGGAAAAAAGTCCCTGACCCTTTCCAAAAACGCAGAGGCACAAAAATGCATTGGTGTGAACGTGTTGCATAGGAACCCATGTTAAAAATAATGTCCTGCATTTCTGAAAAAAAGCATGAAAAAAAACATAGGCAATAATGGGGGGTGGGGAAGATGCTGCCCCCAGACACCCACCCCCCCACCACCACCACCACCATGTGTCTCAGGCTCACTGGTCTTTCTCAGGCAGGGGCTGAATGGCAACTGTCGGCCCAGGAGGCAAGTACACACCAGAGGCCCATGGTGCAGTGACTCGGCCCCCCCTCCCACTCCCCAGCCTCCTCCTGACCCACATTCCTGGCTGAAGCTCGCTCCAGGTACTCCCTACTAGTGATGGGCCGAACAACCCCCGGTTCGGTTCACACCAGAACATCTCGAACAGGGAAAAGGTTCTAGGGAACTCCATTAAAGTCTATGGGACATGAACATGAAAAATCAAAAGTCCTAATTTTAAAGGCTTATAAGCAAGATGTTGCCATAAAAAGCATATGGAGATCCGGGTACTGCCCTGGGGGACACGTATCAATGCAAAAAATTTTTTTTTTAAAAACAATTGTTTTAACAGGAGAAGTGAAAAATTACTTTAAATATCATGCCTGGGGGGTTTCCTTAATGTACCTGTAAAGTGGCACATCTGTACGATGTATGGAGCCTGCTTCAATACTGACATTTCTAAAGGAAAAAATGTCCTATAAACTTGCTCGCGGCTGTAATCTATTGTCGGCTCCTGTCTATACAGATAAAAAAATGAAAAAAGTGGCATGGGGTCCCCCCTAGTTTATACCAGGCCCTTCAGGTCTGGTATGGATTTTAAGGGGAACCCCACTCCAATATTTAAAAAAAACAAACAAAATCTATACCAGACCCTTATCCGAGCATACAGCCTGGCTGGCCAGGGTGGGGGGGAACGAGCGATCGCCCCACCCCTCCTCCTGAACCATACCAGGCCACTTGCCCTCAATATGGGGAGCACCTTGTGCCCGTGTTGATGAGGACAAGGGCCTCTTCCCGACAATCCTGGGCTGTGGTTGTGGGGATCTGCGGGTGGGGAGGTTATCGGAATCTGGAAGCCTTCTTTAACAAGGGGGCCCCTAGGTCCTGGCCCCCCGTTATGTGAATGGGTATTGGGTACATCGTACCCCTACCCATTCACCAAAAAAGTGTACAGAAAAAATAAACACAAAAGCCAGTTTTTGATTTTATTCAAATAAAAATAAAAAATAGAGTCCCCCAATGTAAATCCATCAGCAATCACGTCGCCCGCCGCACCCGAAAAATTGAAAAAAAAAATCAAAACCGCTCCCACCTCTTCAGGGGCATCCCACTGAATGAGGCACTTCAGCTGTGACAGCTCTTTTACAGGCAAGGGGCGGGGACACCCGGGTTACATCACCTGGTGGCACCGCCCCCTTCTGACATCACATGACATCAGAAGGGGCAGTTCCCCCGGGTGACGTAATCGGGTGGCTCCGCCCCATTTCTATAAAAGAGCTGTCACAGCTCAAGCGCCTCATTCACCGGGATGCCTCTGAAGAGGCTGGAGCGGTTTTGATTTTTTTTTATCTAATTTTCGGGTGCGGTGGGCGACGTGATTGACGATGGATTTACATCGGGAGACTCTAGTTTTTTATTTTTATTTGAATAAAGGACTTGTCAAAAACTGGTTTTTGTGTTTATTTTTTTGTATACTTTTTTGGTGAATGGGAAGGGGTATGATGTACCTGATACCCATTCACATAGGGGGGCAGGATCTGGGGGGCTTCCAGATTCCAATAAGCCCCCCACCCACAGACCCCCGCAACCACAGCGCAGGGTTGTTCTTGAGAGGCTCTTGTCCTCATTAACATGGGGACAGGGTGCTTTAGGGGCACCCTCCCCATGTTGAGGGCAAGTGGTATAGTTCAGGAGGGGGGGGGGCGCTTGCTTGTCCCCCTCCATCCTGGCCAGCCAGGCTGCATGCTCAGATAAGGGTCTGATATGGATTTTGGGTCATGCCATTTTTTATTTTTTAATTTTGGCGTGGAGTTCCCCTTAAAATCTGTACCAGACCCAAACACCCTGGTATAGATTTGGGGGGGGGGATCCCATGCAGTTTTTTTTTTAATTCTGCCATAGGGTTCCCCTTAAATACAGGGCACTTTCACCCCCTTCCTGCCTAAACCAATTTTCAGCTTTCAGTACACATTGGCGTCTATGGGAAATATTGGTCAGCTTGGCATGGCACTGCTCCCTGTCTTTAATATTGGCGTCTATGGAAAATCTTGGTTAGCTTGACATGGCACTGCTCATAGTGCCATGTCAATAGGGTTGAGCGAACACGGACTGTATTATTCGTGTTCGTACCGAATAATTGGTTTTTTGTTACCCGAACACGGACCCGAAAACTTTACTGTATGTTCGGGTAAAAATCCGTGTTCGGTAATTTTATTTCCGGGTTTTGTATGCATTGGCGCACTTTTCATGGCGGGCTTTCAACAGCCAATCAACAAGCGTTTAACTGGTGTGCCTTAAGCCATCCCAGCCATGCCTACAAATGTATTAGTAGCTGTGATTGGCCATCTGAAGCATGTGACCAAGTCTTTATAAGTTCGAGACGGAGCGCCGCTGCGTCATTATGCTGTAGTTCAGGGACAGAGCACACATCATACGTGCTGGCTGCTGATTAGGGACAGACAAGCAAAAATCATATTGTGTCCGAATAGAATTGAGGGACAGGTTGGAGTGTTTTAGGCAGGGCGAGTTGTAGGGCATTTTAGGGCGAGGCTGCTGATTTTTAGGGTCAGTGTTCTACAATCGATTTTGCTGTGTGGGGGGGGTTTGCAGTGACCGATCTTATCAATCCTTTTAGGGAGAGGCTGGAGATAGGCAGGTGTCAGTGGTCCACATCGATTTTGCGGTGTGTGGGGTGCAGTGAACACAATCTTTTTGCCCACTGAGGAGGAGGGAGAAAAGTCTTTTTCTATCAGTCACTGTGTGCAGCGTTTTTCCTTCAGTGCTGCTGTGCTGACTGTGATAATACACTGCTGTGTTCACATGTGCTATTATTGAGTGATTTCAAAAGTTATACACTTTTTTCTATTCCACTATTCAATATACACCCTTGGGTTAAAAAAATTAAATTGTGGCATAGTCTGTACTAATCTAGTTAAAAATTACAAACTTTTTTTTTTCCCCTCCATAGCCTGCAGCAGAGCTGACTGATATAAGACACTGCTGTTCACATGTGCTATTGATAAATCACCAATTTTATATCATATTTTCTATTCTGCTATTCAATAAAAACCTTTGGGTATAAACAATTAAATTGCGGGATAGTTTGTGTCGGTACGTGTGAGATACACCTTTCCAATTTTTGGGGTGCATCTCATACTTCCGAGGATTTGAGGGTGCTGCCTGTTCCGAACTCCTCCTACTCCTCATCCTGCCTTTGGGGGTACAAAAAATAGTAATTTGGGCCTAGTCTGGTTCTGTACGTGTGAGATACATACACCTTTTTTTTTATAATATTTTCTATTCCGCTATTTAATCTACACCTTTGGGTAAAAACAATTAAATTGCGGGATAGTCTGTGTCGGTACGTGTGAGATACACCTTTCCAATTTTTGGGGCGCATCTCATACTGCCGAGGATTTGAGGGTGCTTCAGTCTGCCTCCTGCCTGTTCCGAACTCCTCCTACTCCTCATCCTGCCTTTAGGGTACAAAAAATTGTAATCGGGGCCTAGTTTGTGTTTGTACGTGTGAGATACACCGTTTTGTAAAATTTGTCCTATTCCGCTATTCAATATACACCCTTTTGGAGTGTAAAAAATTAAATTGCGGGATAGTCTGTATCGGTACATGTGAGATACACCTTTTTAAATTTGTTTGGCGCATCTCCTTCTACCGCCGAGGATTGCAGGGCGCTTCAGTTTGCCTCCTGTTCCCAACTCCTCCTACTCCTCTTCCTCATCCTGCCTTTAGGGTACAAAAAATTGTAATCGGGGCCTAGTCTGTGTTTGTACGTGTGAGATACACGTTTTTTTATCCTTTTTCCTATTCCGCTATTCAATATACACCCTTTTGGGGTAAAAAAAATTTAATTGCGGCATAGTTTGCATATTTGACTGTGAGATACACCCATGCGATACTGTTGTTGTTTTGTTCCTCTATTCAATAAACACCGTTCTAGGGCAAGATCATGAATTACAGAAATATGAGGAGACCGTCAAATAGGGGCCGTGGCCTGGGTCGTGGTGCTGCTGGTAGAGCTCCTGTTGCAAGGAGAGGACGTAGTCGATCTGTGCCAGCTACATGCACAAGTGAAACACCTTCCTCAAGTGTGAGTAGGCGACAGAACCTGCATCAGTATTTGGTAGGGCATTATACGCCTCTAGAAGTGATGAGGCCAGAAGAAGTAGAGGCGATGGTAGATTGGTTTGCTGCTGACAGTGCCTCCAGTTCCTTCACATTGTCTCCCACCCAGTGTACTGCAGAAAGGTCAGAGTTGGCACCTGCAGCCAATGTCCAACCGTCTTTCACCTCACCCCCTTGCAAATCAGGCAAGCAGTCTGAGCCCCAAGCCATACAGCAGTCTCTTCTTCTTTTTGAGGACTCTGTCAGCAGGGTTTACCAGGGCCATCCACCTAGCCCTGCCCCAGAAGTGGAAGAGATTGAGTGCAGCGATGCCCAACCACTTATTTCTCAAGATGAGTACATGCAAGGACCATCGCAGCACGTCTCCGATGATGACGAAACGCAGGTGCCAACTGCTGCGGCGTTCAGAATTGTGGAGACCGACAAGGAGGGCAGGGGTGAAGACTGGGTGGAAGATGATGTGGAGGACGATGAGGTCCTCGACCCCACATGGAATGAAGGTCATGCAGGTGACCTGAGTAGTTTGGAGGAAGAGGCGGTGGTCGCACAGAGCCACCAGCACAGCAGAAGAGGGAGCAGGGTGCAGAAGCGGAGCGGCCGTGCCCTAGACACTACGCCTGCTACTGCCCAACGCAGCAAGGGAACGAGCGCACCAAAGCCAGCTCAAAGGAGTTCTCTAGCGTGGAAGTTCTTTAGAAAATGTGCTGATGACAGGACACGAGTGGTTTGCACCCTGTGCAATCAGAGCTTGAAGCGAGGCATAAACCCTCTCAACCTGAGCACAACCTGCATGATCAGGCATCTAAGTGCAAAGCACGAGCTGCAGTGGAGTAGACACCTTCAAAACCAAGAAACGTCTCTGGCTCATCCTGCTTCCTCTTCTGCTGCAGTCTTGACCGCTCCATCCACATCTGTAGTGATACCGGCACCTGCCACCCCGCAAACAGACGATCTGTCAGCAACACCACCACCTGGGTCACCAACCATCTCCACAATGTCCCGTGGAAGCGTTCAGCTTTCCATCTCCCAAACACTTGAGAGGAAGAGGAAGTACCCCCCTACCCACCCGCGATCCCTGGCCCTGAATGCCAGCATTTCAAAATTATTGGCCTTTAAAATGCTGTCATTCCGTCTGGTGGAGACCCACAGTACGTCGTGCCCAGCCGCCACTACTTTTCCAGGCAAGCCATCCCTTCCCTGCACAACCAAGTGGGGGAAAAAATCAGGTGTGCACTGCGCAACGCCATCTGTGCCAAGGTCCACCTAACTACCGATACGTGGGCGTTATATCTCCCTAACGGCACACTGGGTAAATGCAGTGGCGGATGGGCCTGAGGCGGATAGCAATTTGGCGCATGTCCTTCCACCACCGAGGATTGCAGGGCGCTTCAGTTTGCCTCCTGTTCCTAACTCCTCCTACTCCGCTTCCTCATCCTCTACCGCCTCCTCATCCGGTCAGCGTAACACCTTCACCACCAACTTCAGCACGGCCAGGGGTAAACGACATCAGGCAGTTTTTAAAACTTGCCTGTTTGGGGGAAAAACCACACACCGCACAGGAGTTGTGGAGGAGCATGGAACAGCAGACAAATGAGTGGTTGCTGCCAGCGAGCCTCAAGCCCGGCCTGGTGGTGTGCGATAACCGGCCTGGTGGTGTGCCATAGCAGCTCTGGGCCTAGCCGGTTTGACGCACATCCCTTGCCTGGCGCATTTGCTGAATTTGGTGGTGCAGAGGTTCCTTAAAAACTACCCCGATATGTCAGAGCTGCTGCAGAAAGTGCGGGCTGTCTGTGCGCAATTTCGGCGTTCTCACCCTGCTGCTGCTCACCTGTTAGCGCTGCAGTGTAACTTCGGCCTTCCCGCTCACCGCCTCATATGTGACGTGCCCACAAGGTGGAACTCCACCTTGCACATGCTGGAAAGACTGTTCGAGCAGCAGAAGGCCATAGTGGAGTTTCAGCTGCAGCACGCACGCGTGAGTCGCTCTGCGGAACAGCACCACTTCACCACCAATAACTGGGCCTCCATGCGAGACCTGTGTGCCTTGTTGCGCTGTTTTGAGTACTCCACCAACATGGCCAGTGCCGATGACGCCGTTGTCAGCTTAACTATCCCACTTCTATGCCTCCTTGAAAAAACAATTCGGGCGATGATGGAAGAGGATGTGGCACAGGATGAGGAGGAGGAGGAGGATGAAGAGGTAAAATTTCCAAGGCTTTCAGGGCAGTCATTCGCAAGTGGCTCCGAGGGTGGGTTCCTGCACACACAAACGCCAGGGACACAATTGTCCAGCAGGGGCACAGTTCTGGAGGATGAGGAGGATGAGGAGGAGGAGATGGAGGAGGAGATGGAACCATGTTCACAGCAGGGTGGCACCCAGGACAGCTCATGGCCATCACTGGTGCGTGGCTGGGGGGATACAGAGGACACAGACGATACACCTCCCACAGAGGACAGCCTTTCGTTGCCTCTGGGCAGTCTGGCACACATGAGCGATTACATGCTGCAGTGCCTCCACAACGACCGCCGAGTTGCCCACATTCTAACTTGTGCTGATTACTGGGTGGCCACGCTGCTTGATCCCCATTACAAGGACAACGTACCGTCCTTAATTCACTCACTGGAGCGCGATCGCAAGATGCGCGAGTACAAGCGCACGCTGGTAGACGCGATGCTGCTGGCATTCTCACCTGACAGCGGGGCCACAGTGGAAGCACAAGGCAGAGGAGGAGGAAGAGGTCGCCAACGCAACCAGGGCACCGCCAGCACCTCAGAAGGCAGGGTTAGCATGGCCGACATGTGGAAAAGCTTTGTCAGCACACCACAACAAACAGCAGCACCAGCAGCTCATATGGAACGTCTTAGCAGGAGGCAGCATTTCACCAACATGGTGGAGCAGTATGTGTGCACACGCCTACATGTAGTGAATGACGGGTCTGCCCCCTTCAACTTCTGGGTCTCCAAATTGGGCACATGGCCTGAGCTTGCCCTTTACGCCTTGGAGGTGCTGGCGTGCCCTGCAGCCAGTGTATTATCTGAACGTGTATTTAGCACGGCTGGGGGCGTTATAACAGACAAGCGCAGCCGCCTGTCCAGAGACAATGTGGACAAGCTCACGTTCATTAAAATGAACCAGGCATGGATCCCACCGGACTTTTCCGTACCTTGTGCAGAATAGCGATGGATACCGACCTTACCCAGCCATTGTTCTATTTTTGCTCTTTCTCACTCTTTTGGGGTGTACCCTCATTTAAAATTTGTGAAAAGAAGCAGTGTTGGCTACCTCGTCCTCCTCAGGGCCAGATTAACGTAGGGGCTATTGGAGCTGCAGCTCCAGGCCCCTACCTTTATATAGGCCCCGGGTTGGCCATATATAGTGTTACCGCTCTTCTGTCACTTGTAAACACAGAAGTATGGCTTCTATGCTCGCTTCCCCAGGCAGCTCCCTCAGAACCTCCCCACACAGCACGAAGGCCGGACAAGGAGGGACAGTTGCCGATGCATGGATGTGTTTATGGGCTTCAGAGACAGCATCCCATGTTGAATTAGGCATGCATGGCTGCACCCTTCCTCCTCTGGGTGCATGCCAAGGCACGGCCCTTAAGGCCCTTTAAAATCCTCAGCACCAAGCCCATGATGCTCTTAATCCGGCCCTGGTCCTCCTCCACCGCCGCTTCCACCTACACCGCCCATAGGTGTGCGCAGCCTATTGCAAGTTTAAATACACATGCATGTGTTTGCCTACATGTACATGGCCCCGATACATTACTCTCCCTGCTGGCAAAGTGAAATAGAGCAGAGCAGGTCCGAGGGAGATCTTTCCCACCTCCTCACTGGCAAACAGAGCGATAATGAAGCGCTGCGCAAACTGTTGGCGCTATATAAATCCTGTATAATAATAATAATAATGCTAATGTGCCCTAGGTGATTAGGGTGTGCCCAGGTACACCCGGCACACCCTGTGCGCACGCCTATGACACCGCCACATCCACCACCACCTCAACCTCCCTCCTACTCCATATGGGCCTCGTCCTTCAGAGATGAAGAACATTGTTTTATTTTTATTTTTTGTTGTTGTTTTAAGTTATTTCCCTATCCACATTTGTTTGCAGAGCACTTGCCATACTCTTAACTACGTTTTGCTGCCATTTGCAGCACTCTAGCCCTTTTTTAGAGCCATTTTAGTGCCTGAAAGTTCGGGTCCCCATTGACTTCAATGACACTCAAAAGTTCGGCAAAAGTCCAGGACACAGACCCAGACTTTTTTTTCAAGTTCGGCTGACCCCGCCGAACACGGACATCCAGGTGTCCGCTCAACTCTACTCACGAACCATAAGTGACAGGGATACAAATCTTGGGGAGCACTGAGAGGGGACCCAGGACTACAACATATCTATACATTATAAAAGTGGGGTATGCCTGTACACTACACTGACTGCACTAAACTAACTCAACTCACTATCCACTAACTACCTGCCTAACCTCTATTATCACACACTATACACGGCTGCTGTGTAAGCAGCAGCCTTCTATAGTGTTGGGCATGGACTTAGCCCCTGAGCCATGATTGGCTAAAGGCACCCTGCCTTTGGCCAATCATGTCTCTGACAGGACATTGTGCTGTGATTGGCCAAAGCATACAGGTCATTTGCATGCTTTGGCCAATCATCAATAATTTATTCACTGCACCAGCGCAGAGCATTATGGGGCGTCCATCGGTGGGTAAACTTCCCGCTGAGCTCCCCATTTGTTTGTGTGTTCAGCGAACACATGAACAGCTGATGTTCGGTCCAACTTACGTACAGCAAGCCCATCCCTACTCCCTACTCACTGGCCCAATCCAGGTTCCCGACCTGGCCAGCAGGGGGCGGTTTGGGGGACCTGGGACAGCTTGGTTGGGGCTGGCCGGGGGAGAAGAGTCTCCAGTGGGGCATGGAACCGGCCTCTGCTCAGACACAGTTTACACCATCCATGCTAGGGTAAGGCCTGCGCTCTGTCCTTGTCTTCATCCTGCACTCATTAGGTCAGCGGCGGGGATTTTTAACTTCTCTTAACCTGGAATCCTTTAGGCATTTCTGTGGCAGAAGCGGTGCAGCCTTTTTACGGGGCATCAGAGCAGCCGGGGGGGCAATTGCCCCCCGGCCCCCTGACCCAGTCCTCCCCTGTTCTCAGATGACCAGTACCTCAATGACAGGTCCCAGGATGGAAAGTAGAGGGAGATAAGTGAACATCCATTCATTAAACATCCCTCTGAAGAATGAACCTGGAAGGGCTCAGCTCTGATCAACCCCAAACAATTATATATTTTCTAAACGTAGGGGCCCTGTAAAAAAAAAAAAAAAAAGAAAATAGTGGCAGTTGCCTATATTTGCACAACTGTTTATCAACAAAAAATAAATAAAAATACACCAACATTAATGTTAGTGCACACAAACACAGTATAATACCCAATGTTTTGTAAAATATAAAAGATGGGACTGCATCAAGCAATTAAATACCAAGCATGTCAAGCTTTGAAATAGTGTGCACCCGTGAAATCAAAATACAACATCTTTGTATTTCTGATTCTGTATCTTATAGTATAAGCTTGTAAATACAAGTGTAACATGTAACATGTTTAACCACTTTACCTCCGCTCACATGGAGGCTACTGCGGCAAAGTGCCGCGCTCCCGTCCAGCGACGTAGACCTACGTCGCTGGACTCCGCCCCTTGTGGGCGGCGCTCGCGCGCCGCTGGAGGCTCGCTCCCGCTGTGTTCATTCACAGCGGGAGTCGGGCCAGGGGAGGAGCAGCGGCAATTGCCGCTGCTCTGCCCCGATCGTCGGGGATCGAGTCTGGAGATCCGCCCACTGTGTGTAAACACAGCGGGCGGATCTCTATAGTGACAGGGACTGACAGATCGGAGTGTTCAGCATAGCTGGACATCCGATCTGTCCTTCTGTCACACAGTCACCCCCCCCCACACGTCAGTAAGCACCAGGCATACATTAACCCCTCCCTCTCCAATAATATTAACCCCTTCCCTGCCAGTGTCATTTCTACAGTAACAGTGCATGTATATAGCACTGATTACTGTAGAAATGTCACTGGTACCCCCAAAAGTGTAAAAAATGTCAGTCAAGGGTCCGATCTGTCCGCCGCAATGTCGCAGTCCCGCAAAAAAAATCGCAGATCACCGCCATTACGCGTTAAAAAAAAAACACCAAAAATGACAGAAATCTTTCCCTTAGTTAGTAAACGCAATAACTTTTGTGCAAACCAATCAAAATACGCTTATTGTGATTTTTTTTACTAAACATAGGTAGCAGAAAACAAATTGGCCAAAAATTTAAAAAAAATTTGATTTTTCCTTTTTTTTGGGGGGAATTTCATATAAAAAAAATGTGAAAAATATTGTTATTTTTTCAAAATAAACGCTTTTTTTTTGTTTATAGCACAAAAAGTAAAAATCGCACAGGTGATCAAATACCACCAAAAGAAAGCTCTGTTTGTGGTAAAAAAAAGGACGTAAATCTCGTTTGGGTACGGCGTCGCACGACCGCGCAATTGTCAGTTAAAGTCTCACAGCGCCGAATCGCAAAAAGTGGCCTGGACGGAAGACAGCAAAATCCTCCGGTGGTAAAGTGGTTAAAAGGTTATCCTATCCTTCAATTTTTCCTTTTTTTTTTTTAGCTCCTTTTATGAACTTAAATTAATTTACCAACACCGTTCTCTAAAAATAATCTGATATTATTGACAATTTTTATTTTCCTAATAATTTTTATTGCAAAGTTTTTTTACAGTATACAAAAGCATAAACAATATCAAATGAATGTTAAAAAGCCAATGCTTCCTCCAACATAATCATAGGCCATAACCGAGAAAACAGACATGGGAGGAAGTCACACATGTGCAAGTCACAAGCAAGTCTCAAGTCTTAACCTTCAAGTCTCAAGCAAGTCCCAAGTTACTGTGGCGAAAAGAAAGCAAGTCATGTCGAGTCCCTGCTAGAAGTCAAGTCAAGTAATTTATTTTGGTCAAGTCCCAAATCAAGTCAAAATACTGATCTACCCCAATTTCCACCTTTAAATCAGTTAAAAGTCAGTGGTCAGGAAAGATTTTGTTTTATTTTCAACATTAACAAAACTGCTTAGTGCTTTTTTCTTGGCATATTAAAGAAACACTTTGAATGCCCAAACAGCTCAAAATCCTTCGTCCAGTCATGTTTCAACACCACGGTCACTAAAACATGTTAAAGCAGAGTTCCGGCCTCCAAAAAAATGTTTTCGATAAAAATACCCCCGGGACAGTCAGGGCTAGCGCATTTCAGCAATGATAGCTTTTGAACTGTCCCCGGGTTCACTTACCTTTTAACAGAAATACTTACCCTGAAAATGTCTAGTCCAGCGCTGCCATCTTAGGTGTGGGCAGCTGAAGCCGGAGCATCCTCTTTGGTGTCCTCTTTGATGACGTCGGAAGTCCCAGAATGCTGTTTAGCAGGGAATGATGCGCCTGCATCGGAAGTGATGAGTGGGGCCGGTGCAGGCGCATTGACTCCTGGGAGCGATGATGCTCATCTCCCAGAAGTCAATGCAAGCAGGAAGAGACGGCGTAGGCTGCAGCCGCAGAGGGAGGAAGTGGAAGGAAGGTGAGTATATTTTCTTCAAGGTAAGTAAAGCAAAAAAAAAAAAATCGTGATTATGCAATTCTTTTTCAGGTTACTTAGAGCAAGCGGATGTCAAATTTTAATTTGAGGCTGGAACTCCACTTTATGTATTTCCATTGTTAAACAGCCAGTGTCCTAAAAATCAGAACACACTGAGGTGTTTTAAGTGACTGTGGGGTCAGAAACATAACAGGCACATTAATTTTGCTTTAACACATCTTGAGAAAATACTAATATTTAATAACTTAAAAAAGTAAAGTCATTTCGAGTCATATGTCTCAAGTCAAAGTCAAGTCTCAAGTCATGAATACCAAGTCAAAGTCAAGTCGAGTCTTTTATTAATTTTAGTCAAGCAAGTCTCAAGTCCTCAAACTGGTGACTTAAGTCTGACTTAAGTCAAGTCATGTGACTCAAGTCCCCCACCTCTGCGAGAAACAGCCAAGTCAAGAAGAATTTGGCCAAACATTCAGGTTCTGCCTAATAAGCTACCATATGTTTGAGGCTATGAGCTCAGAAGTAAGAGCAACTGGTTACTAAACTGATATAAAACAATTAAAATAATTCTGAAATAATATTTCAATAAGTCTGAGGTCACCCATTGCCAAGTACATAGAGAGGAAGGGGTACGTCATTGTCAGGAAATAAACCCTATGCCTCCTATCACACCACCTCGCTCCTGTGGAAGTATGAAGGTTAGAGAAGCTTTATGGTCCCCCATCAGCAACCTTTCAAAGAGTCATTAGATCATAGCAGAAACCGTAATAAGGGAAAAAAAAGGTAGAAAAAAGAAAGAAAGGGAGCGAAAGAAAAGAAGGCAGGGTTCGGTCCCCTTGGCCCGACCCCTCACCCTGAAGGTGGCCCAGGTTCTAGAGAAGCCTTTCTTTTCAACACAGAGGAACCCTTGAAATAATTTTCAGGTCTCAGGGAAACCCTGCTAAAAATGACTATAGCTACATCTCATGATACATTAGTGTGATGGTCAGTGGGATGAATGCTCCAAACACTTGTGGACATTGGGAAGAATTACCTTCTTCCAGATAGCTGAAAAGATCAATGGTGACAGGGGAACTTATGAGAGGCAGAAATTGCTCATTGCTCAAGGAACCCCTAGCAACCTCTGGAGGAACCCTAGGATTCCACGGAACCCTGATTGAGAAACACTGTTCTAGGGGGTTGGAGGTAGGCAATCCAGGGGTTGCATACTTTTTCAAACTCAGTTTTTCGTTGACCATAATCCAGGATATTTTATATTTCACCAATGGGACATTGATCCCAGACGTTTTCCATGTTCACGCTATAGTTATTTTGGCTGCTAGAAAAATAAAAAAGAATGAGAGTTTGAAGATGTCTGTGGTTCTCTTCCGAAAGGTCTGCAAACAGCGCTGTTTTGGCACCTCTGGGTATATTCTTTCCCGTTACTGAATAGACAAGATTGAACAGGACAGGACCACCAGATATGAAGACAATTTTTATATATTTATTGATCGTAGCCTTTAATATGGTCAATTAATTATCTATTTATTGAGAATTTGTCATGATTAGTTTGTGTGATATTTGGGGGTGTTTAGCTTGAGTGCAGAGCCTACCAGTGAGCTTAGTCCACGCAGTTGTGCCGTTTAAGGGCTTGTTTGGCCCACTTTTATTAAAGGAAAATATAAAGAAACACAAGTCCAATAACATAACATTTGCCCATGCAGGGGTTTCAGCTTTCCACAGAAATAATGTAAATGAAAAATCCAAAGCCACCTGGCTCTCTAGAAGCACTGCTGCTCAGGCTTTAAGCCTCGACCCTCTTGGCCATCTAACAGAGTTCATGTACAAACACTGTACCTCCGTTAGCACACTTTCTCCAGCTTCCTTGCTGTTCCAGCCCAAATGCTCACCATCTACTCGTACCGTGCAGACATGCACCCTTCTCCCTTGCACACCAGGATTCCTCAGGAGGGTGGAGCCCAGAACACTGGTCCTATCTTTCTTAAAAGGCCTAGATCTACATGAACAATCAGTGTGTTGGCTGTTCCTAAGACCTGGTCCCAGGATTGGAGATTTCCTCCCACCCAGATCGCTTGGAAATCTCCAGACTCCAGGTCCCCAACTGGACTTTATCCACCATAGGGGAAACTGAAAACCCAGTCTTCTCCCAGTAAAACAGTCCTCCTGGAGCCTCTCAACCTGCCTGGTTGATAATCCTGGGAGAAATACCAGCTCACCACTAGGGATGATCGAACTTTTGAAAAGTTTGGTTCGACCAGAACACCCGAACTTCCCGAAAGTTCGGGTCCGGATTCCAGAACCCCATTGAAATCAATGGGACCCGAACTTCGGTAATCAAAAAACATAATTTTGAAGCCCTAAAACCCAAAAAATGCCCCTAAAAAGTGCCTAGGGTTCTGGGTCATGCCCCAGGGACTATTAATCACACACAAAAAAAGTTCTTAAAAAGTTTCGTTTTTGATAGAGAGCCAATTATTGAAAAAAATTATTGAAAAAAAAAAAAAAGAGATTTCTTTGGATTTAGTGTCTGGGGGTCTAAAAGTGTACCTGTGAAGTTTCAGCTCTGTAGCATGTCCAGAACCAGAAAAAAAAAGATTGCAGTAGAGCAGGGATGTGGCTCCGCTATTTTCACACCTGGCCGTTTTTGTTGCAGGCGTTTATTGGGTTTTTTTTGTGGACGTCTTTGGAGGCAGGCATGACATCAGAACTTCTGTGTAGGGGTATATATATACACACACATATATGTATTTATACACATACACATATATAGGTGTGAAAGTAGCGGAACCCTATAGCTGCGCTAATGAAATTATTTGCAGGCATAGGGCTCCGCTCCTATCACACCTATATGTGTGTATGTGTATAAATACATATATGTGTGTGTGTGTGTATATATACCCCTATACAGAAGTTCAGATGTTATGCCTGCCTCCAAAGAAGCCCAAAAAATGCCCAAAAAAACGCCTGCAACAAAAACGGCCAGGTGTGAAAGGAGCGGAGCCATATGCCTGCTCTACTGCCATTCTAATAGAAACAATCTTTTTTCTATGGCAGTCACCCTGACATGGAAGGGTTTGTTCACCCTGGCATAGCAGTCAGAGTCAGTTCACCCTACACTACACTACGGTCACCCTGACACTGAACACTTTCCCTACAGAAACTAGATTATTGAATCTAACTATAGTGGTATATAGTACCCTAACTACACTGCATATCCCTTTCCTCACACTAATAATTGCTAAATGACACCTTTGAAGCAGAAGTAACAGAACTGCTTCCACTCTCTTCCACAGCCCCTGTATTACAGTGTTAGAGATTTGGCGGGGCTATGTTATATACTGGGGGGCGTATTCTCTACTGATTGGCCTCTGGACCCCCTAGTCACTCCAATCACATTCCTAGCATCCTCCTGCCCCCTCAATTGGCTTTTACTGATGGTTCTGGTCCAATCACGGACTTTTAAAGCCCAGTTCCTGTCCCATTGCATTTTGGTCAGTTCTGGTTGCCGAATTCCGAACTTTTTCCGCAAAAAGTTCGGAATTCGGCCGAATTTTGAACAGTCAATGTTCGGGTCGAACCGATGGTCGACCCAAACCGTTCGATCATCCCTACTCACCACTAGTTGCACTGCCACATTTGTTTAATTTATTTATATTTTTAGCCTTCTAATATTTATTCAAAAAATAGTTTCACAATTACATATTTCTTAATATTTTATGAATTTTAACCACTTGCCGACCGCCGCACGACTATTTACGTCGGCGGTCAGCCCCTCACAGGCAGAGCGACGTAGGGCTACGTCGCTAGCCTGTGAGGGTCTCAGGAGCGAGCGCACGCCACCGGAGGCGCGCTCCCGCTCCCACGTGGTCACGGACCCCCCCGCGTGTGTGACCGGCTGACCCGATCGTCCGCCGGTCACTCGCGATCGTCGGTGGAGAGGGAGAAAGGCAGGCGGCTGATGGAAACAAGCCACCTGTCATTCTCCCTTGTGTAGGAATGGTGATCATACGGTTCTACTATGTAGGACCATTGATCACTTTTCCTACACCTCAAGCCACAGCCAATCACAGTTAGAATCATGCCCCTAGGGACACACATACCCCCTCCCTCTCAAAAAAAAGTTAACCCCTTCACTGCCAGTGTAATTTTACAGTAACAGTGCATATGTATAGCACTGATTACTGTAGAAATGTCACCGGTAACCCCAAAAGTGTCAAAAATGTCAGTCAAGGGTCCGATCTGTCCGCCGCAATGTCGCAGTCCCACAAAGAAAATTGCAGATCGCCGCCATTACGCGTTAAAAAAAAACAACAAAAATGACAAAGTAAACGCAATAACTTTTGCGCAAACCAATCAAAATGCGCTTTTTGCAATTTTTTTTTACCAAACATATGGTAAAAAAAAATTAGCCCAAAATGTTAAAAAATTTTGATTTTTACTTTTTTTTTGGGGGGGGGGGGGGGAATTTCATATAAAAAAATGTGAAAAATATTGTTATTTTTGCAAAATTTACGCTGTTTTTTTGTTTATAGCGCAAAAAGTAAAATTTGCACAGGTGATCAAATACCACCAAAAGAAAGCTCTGTTTGTGGGAAAAAAAACGACGTCAAATTCGTTTAGGTACAGCATCGCACAACCGCGCAATTGTCCGTTAAAGTCACGCAGTGCCGAATCGCAAAATAGGCCCTGGTCAGGAAGGGGGTAAAATCTTCCGGGGCTTAAGTGGTTAACTAATTCATTGCTACCATCCTTTTAACCACTTCTGGACCGGAAATATTTGCCCCCTTAAGGACCAGCCTTTTTTTTGTGATTCGGCACTGTGTTACTTCAATGGACAATTGTGCGGTCGTGCGACGCTGTACCCAAATAAAATTGATGTCCTTTTTTTTCCCCCAAATAGAGCTTTCTTTTGGTGGATTTGATCACCTGTGTAATTTTCATTTATTGCACTATCAACAAAACAAAAAAAAAACAAAAGTTCTGAAAAAATATACATATATATTTTTAACTTTCTGTTATATAACAATCCCAAAAAAAAAAATAAAATAAAATAAATAAAAATCTATTAATTTCATCCTTTTAGGCCAATTTGTATTCTGCTATATATTTCTGGTAAAAAAAATCCTAATAAGCGTATTTTGATTGGTTTGCACAAAAGTTATCGCGTCTACAAACCAGGGGAAAGATGTATGTCATTTTCTTTATTTTTTTTTTTTACTAGTAATGGCGGCGATCTGCGATTTTTAGCAGACAGATCGGACCCCTGACTGACATTTTTTACACTTTTGGGGGAACCAGTGACATTACTGACATAATCAGTGCTAAAAATATGCACTGTTACTGTAATAATGACACTGCAGGGAAGGGGTTAACTCAGGGCGATCAAAGTGTTAAGTGTGAGCCTAGGGGACTGTTTTCTAACTGTGAGGGGGAGGGACTTGTGGAATCAACACAGAGACCTGTGTTATTAAATAGGAGGATCACAGGAACTCTGTAATCATTCCAGAGAGAACAACGGTCTGCTGTGTTTACAACAGCACACCATTGTTCTCTCTCAGAGAGGAATGATCACGGGTGCCCGACGGCAATTGCACCTGCCGACTCCATGGTTCAGCATCCCTGCTGCCTAATGGGGGCGAGCGCGTGCCTCAGGTGGCATGCGCTCACCCCCATGAGTGCTTCCGTGAACCGCCTTACAGGTACGGCTGTTTGCGCAGCCGAGCCAGCCTGCCGCAGTATATCTGCAACGGGCGGTCGGCAAGTGGTTAAAATAAAGTAGTAACATTGACAATTTGTATATATTTTTTGATCGTACCACTTCATTGGTGACGTTGCGCTAATAAGAGCACTTTTGGATATTAATATACGCCAAGTGCAATCAATCCCGTTGTGCTGAAAAGCGCAGTTCTCAGCTCGTTTCTAGACGGTAATGGAGCGTGCTCAGCAATACAGACACACGGGCTGCTATCACATTGGATGCTCGATAGAATGTCCTGCCTAAAGCATTGAGCTCCACTTATTTATGGGACAACACAGAGATAACAGCAGGAAGTGATGGCTATACAACATCAGCCAATCGGTTCCAGATGTACAGTCACATGACATAATAACTTACATAGAATCAGCCAATGACACACCTGTATACATTCAAATATACAATAGAAAGGGGGAGTACATGATTGTTAATGAGCAGAACTGCGTGCACGGCTTCCTGCCGTTGGTGTGTGGAAATCCGCGCACCACAGTTAACAAAACCCACGTGTAGCGGAATTTGCGCCTAACACTACACAATGAAACCAGCGTGTAGAACCGTGAACGCTGCTCTGATCAAACTCGTGCATGTATTCCCACCACTACTACTGGCGTGAATCCCACTCAGCAAGACTCAGAGGACAATGCCTAATAGGATTATACTACTGTGCCTATAGACGTGAGGCTATCTGCAGGGAAAGAGCCATGCTGTTTCCACTATGGTGATCAGGCACAGTAGAAAGACATGAGCGTGTATCTCTTCATAAAAGCAGATAGATATCAAAAAGATATTGACTTCACACAGCAAACATATCCACACCGAGCGAACAAATCTGCACATAATACAGGGCTGCTTGATCCTTGAACCCCGCACCGCAATACACACAGATCTCTACCTGCAAACAGACCCGCGCATAGCGCATGGAGTGTTCGCCGGCGGAGATGTCTATGTAGAGTGAACGTGTCTACACATCTAAAGGAAGGTTTTCACTGCCAGTAGTCTTTCCTCAATGCCAGTTTGCCCGGTTGAGCTCTAATGAGCGTACTGCAACCAAACCGACAACAGGAGCCATAATGACAAGCTAAATAAAACACATCCTGAAAAATGTCCACGCTAGTCCTAAAAAATTTCCATAACACTAGTACCATGAACTTCATTCATAACACATTTATTACTAATCATCTTATCAATAATTATCAGGATTCAGATTTAGCCCCCGTTCACACTGGGGCGACCTGTGAGGCGACCTGGTCGCCTCACAGGTCGCCGCAGGTCACCTCCCATAGGGAAGCTGCGGACCCGTTCTGATAGGAGCGACACAAGTCGCTCCGACTCAGAAAAAGGGTCCGGAGCTTCTTTGGGGCGACCAGGAGGCGACCGCCATAGACTTCAATGTTATGAAGTCCGTGTCGGCCGCTCCGAGGTCGCGGCGCGCTGCTCGCACCGCGACCTCGAAGGTCGCGGTGCGAAGTAGCGTCGCCCCAGTGTGAACGGGGGCTTAGAGATCTATTTACTTATTTATATTTATTTATTTATATTTATTTATTTATTTTTTTAAATATATTTATTTTTAACAAACAGTAATAAGTAAAACCTTCATTGAGATTGTAGGGAGTTTTTTTTATTTATTGATCGTACCACTCCATCATATGGTCAATTAATTATCCATTTATTGAGAATTCATCATGATTAGTTTGTTTAATAAATTTATATGCTTAGCCTTCTAACATTTATTCAAAAAATCGTTTCGGAAGGACATATTTCTTAATCTTTTATTATTTTTAAGTCCTTTTATGAATTTGAATTAATTCACTGCTTCCATTCTCTCAAAATAAATTGATAATATTGACAATTTGTATATATTTTTTAATTGTACCACTTCATTGGTGACTAATATCAGGAACATCATTCATAATACATTTGTTACTAATCATCTGGTCAATAATTATCAGGATTCAGATTTAGAGACCTATTTACTAATTTATATTTATTTTTAACAAAAGGTAATAAGTAAAACCTTTATTTAGACTGTAGGGAGTGTTTTGTATTTATTGATCTTACCACTCCATCATATGGTGAATTAATTATCCATTTATTGAGAAATGATCATGATTAATTTGTTTAATGAATTTATATGTTTAGCCGTCTAATATTTATTCACAAAATAGTTTCAGAATGATATGTTTCTTAATCTTTTATTATTTTTAAGTCCTTTTATGAATTTGAATGAATTCACTGCTACCATTCTCTCAAAACAAATTGATAATATTGACAATTTGTATATAATTGTTGATTACTTCAATGGTGACTAGTATCATGAACAATATTCGTAATAAATTTGTTACTAATCATCTGGTCAATAATTATCAGGATTTAGATTTAAAGATCTGGTTACTTTACTAAACCCCATTTTTATTTAACAAAAGGTAATAACTAAAACCTTCATTTAGACTGTAAAAATCATGCTGATCCATTGGGCTTCAGTTTATAATAATATTTTATCAAGGCCTCCCTTTCTTGGACCTCTTTTTTTTTTTTTTTTAGAGTTTTAACTCCTTCACACCTAAGGGTAAAACAAATCTAAATGCCTAAGCCCAATTTTGCAACTTTGACATGTGTTAGTAAAACCGTACATATCATTACAACTACTTTGTGCATCCAGGTGGACAATACCTTGTTTTTTTTTCAGGACAAAGTGGGCTTTCATTTGGTGGTAAATGGTAATGATTATCTCCTGATTTTTTTTATTATATTATCAAAGAAAAACTGGCCCAAAATAGTTTCAAAAAATCCTTATTTTAAATTTGGCTGTATATTGTTTGCTACGTCCATAACCTACTACCAAAGAAGGACTATGGACCAGTATATTGTTCATTATTTTAGTTCTTATCTGTATGGGATTATTTTGAAGAACCTGTTTTAGGTCTTTATCTACCAACAGCTGGGCCAGTACTTTTTTAAAGATGTTATACTTTTTTTTTCTTGTTTTTCTGGATTGGTGTAAATATTTACTTATCACACATATTATTTCTTCTGCATGAGACTGCAGGCTTGGCTTGCTTAAATCAGGTTTGGTCTCCACCAAGATACTGGATGCATCAATTTCCTTGCAGTTGGACAAACAGACAGGGAGAATGTGACAGCCAAAACCAGGATGCTGGAATGAGACCAGCAGCTCTCAAGGGTCAGGAGCGCTGCACGCTCCTGATAGCTAATAGGCAAGGGATTGTTTTTACACAATTCCTATCCCTTCTTTGTACATTTCACTGTCAGACAGAAATCCCTGAATATGCAGATCTGTGATGAGTTATGGTTGTTAGGAAGTCATTGGCTGCCAGCTTCAATGCAATCAGCCACAGGTGAAGCTGTTACCATTTATAAGTGATAATCATCCCGCTGAGAAACATTTCACTTCCTACTGTCACCAGAAGTTGGACACCCGCAGCTCATCCCTAGTCTGAAGTGGCAGCTCATCCCTAGTCTGAAGTGGTAGCTCATCCCTAAGTTGAACCGGTAGCTCATCCCTAGTCTGAGCCAGCAGCTCATCCCTAGTCTGAAATGGCAGCTCATCCCTAGTCTGAAATGGCAGCTAATCCCTAGTCTGTAGTGGCAGCTCATCCCTAGTCTGAACCGGCAGCTCATTCCTAGTCTGAACCGGCAGCTCATTCCTAGTCTGAAGCTGCAGCTCATCCCTAGTCTGAAGTGGCAGCTCATCCCTAGTCTGAAGTGGCAGCTCATCCCTAAGTTGAACCGGCAGCTCATCCCTAGTCTGAAGTGGCAGCTCATCCCTAGTCTGAAGCGGCAGCTCATCCCTAGTCTGAAGTGGCAGCTCATCCCTAAGTTGAACCGGCAGCTCATCCCTAGTCTGAAGTGGCAGCTCATCCCTAGTCTGAAGCGGCAGCTCATCCCTAGTCTGAAGCGGCAGCTCATCCCTAGTCTGAAGCGGCAGCTCATCCCTAGTCTGAAGCGGCAGCTCATCCCTAGTCTGAAAAGGCAGCTCATCCCTAAGTTGAACTGGCAGCTCATTCTTAGTTTGAACCACCAGCCCATCCCTAGTCTGAACCGGCAGCTCATTCCTAGTCTGCACCAGCAGCTCATCCCTAGTCTGAAGCAGCAGCTCATCCCTAGTCTGAAGTGGCAGCTCATCCTTAAGTTGAAATGGCAGCTCATTCCTAGTTTGAACCACCAGCTCATTCCTAGTCTGAAGCGGCAGATCATTCCCAGTCTGAACCGGCAGCTCATCCCTAGTCTGAAGCGGCAGCTCATCTGTCACGTACCTGATAGGAGACTGAATTGACAAGGTCAGCCTCTCTTATATCTCCCACCCTGGCCCCACTGAGGATGTGACAGAGGGTGCCGAGGGACAGGAGGGATGGCCCAAAGGGTCTGCGGAACAAGAGTAAGGACCTGTTCCTAATTCTGAAGAGGGACGGCCCTCCAGTTTGAAGCCATTGGATGTGACTCGGTATTCCCCAACCTCCTCTGTAGGGATAGAAGGGGAAGGGAAGGGGTGAAAAGGGGAATACACGCCCCAACAACAACAACTGTAACTTGTTTTTAGTTTAGTCCTGAGTATAGGCTAGCCAGCCATTTTCCTTCTCTTTTTTCCTTTGAGTCTATCTCCTTTCCTGGAAAGTCCCTTTTAGATATAATAATCCGGGTGGGGAACTCTGACAAGTTTCCCATGGTCATCTCAAACACGGACCGACCAAGTCTGGCACGATCTATCTGGGCGGCGGACCTCCACTTAGTCCAGATAGATGGACCTCCCATAATACCATTGGGTTGGACTTCCGGTTCCGGCGCCGCATGGAGTAGTTGAGCACTCCACAGCTCCCGCGATGTGACCCCCTAAACCTGCTTATAAAGTCTGCCCGGCACCTCCACCCTGCTCTATCTACCCCTCACCTGCCTCAGGAACCCCTCCAGACCCGGCGCAGAGATCCTTCTTGCTCCGCCATGGAGCGATTCTTGGAAAAACCGGCGGAGCGGCCTCCGCCGGGTACGGCCCAAATTGAGGCCGCGGTCGCGGCTTACTCCGGTAAGGCGCCCGAACCTGCGGCCATGGACGTTTCCAAGCAGCCTGAGGAGGACACCCAGCCACCTCCTACCACACACCCCACGGCTGCTGACCCCTCTGTTGACCGGATTGCTCAGGCGGTGGTCGCTCTGCTCACCCCCACCATCGCAGCCTCGGTGGAACAGGCAGTAGCTGCAGGCATGGCCTGCATCAGGAAAGAATTGGAGTCTCACTCCCACCGCCTAAATGAAGCAGAAAGCAGAATTTCCAGTGTAGAGTATGAAATTTATCAAATGCAGGGCACTGAACAATCCCAGGACAAGCTTAACAGGATAATTATGGACAAGCTTGAGGATTTAGAGAACAGATCCAGGCGGAGCAACCTTCGGTTCATTGGGATCCCGGAATCCGTTGCACCTTCGGCTATCCCTGAATTGTGCATGCGCAAAATACCTGCTGCCCTGGGCCTGCAAGGGATCTGCGTAGTGGAACGAGCTCACAGAATGGGACTCTATTCTGAAGAACGAAAAACCCCTCGCCCCATCATTGCGAAATATCTCAACTATGCGGACAAATCCGCCATCTTGCAGAAATTCCGCCAAACTCCACACTTCCAAATAGAAGGTATGAAAGTGCTTATTTTTGCAGATTATTCAGTCGACGTCGCAAAAAGACGCAAAGCTTTCCAGACTGTTTGCTCACAACTGCACAACGAACGTTTAAAATTTACTCTGGCCTATACGGCGACGCTACGCCTTCGTGCCCCGAACGGCAATCAGCTGTCCTTCCAGGACCCCTCGGAAGCAGAGAAATTTGTTCGCACCCTACATCATGGCGACTCGGGTCAGTCTTCTGCATCTAAATCGTCCTCCTTCCCCAGACCGGACCTCCAACACAGCCCACGGAAAGAATCCCCAAAACGGCAGCGTTACGCGGATGTGGTTAGCTCTAGCCGCTCTGGACCTCCTCGCTGACTCCCCTCTTGCCTCTTTAGTATCTCCTTATGCTTCATGGGGCATTGGTGACCTTCGTCTGTGTACTGTCCCTGGATGGCGCCTACCGCCGTACGGCAGATACCATAAGCCTGCCCTCCACTACCTGGAGCTAATTACTGGGTTTATTACATGTCATTTACTGTTTTCTCTTCTTCTGATGTTTTATGCACTCCTCTCTAGGATCTGCATCTTATGCCATGGCTGCAATATGCTCAATCGTTTATCGCGACCCAGGTCTCTCTACAGACACGACCGTTTTCAGGGCTTCATGTGCCCCGAGCCGTCTTTGGAGTCACACTTGGGGAGCTGTGCTCCATCGCATACGCATGCGGAAAAAAGTGAAGTCGATGCGACTGTTTTGCTATGTTTGTTTGGTTTATAGCTTTTGTTCCTTCCAGTCTTCCTATTCCCTGTTCCCCTGGCCTGCCCCCCTCAACGGTCGTCATCCCTTGGGTTGTAATACACATGTGGAGCTTCATTCTAACTACCTTTTAGCTCTTATTAGCATACTCTGGCGAGGTTTTCTACATGTTTATGGGAAGGGTATACCATCATTGTTTTACATCTCTGTTTTTCATGTATGAGCAATGACGGTGATATCCTGGAATGTTAAAGGTCTCAGATCCCCGGCGAAGAGGATGAAAGTCCTACGGCATCTCAAACGCTTTCGGGCTGACATAGCTCTTCTCCAGGAATCGCACCTTCCAGCAGAAGATATGGCACGTATGGAAAAGCTTTGGGTGGGTAAGGTGATAGGTTCGGCAGCGATAGGACGCAAGGCCGGTGTCCTCATCCTTTTCCACAAACGTCTTCCGGTTGAGATCCTGGCGGTGGATACGGACGAGGAAGGCCGTTATGTCTCGGCCCATATTCGCATTGACAGCAGAGATTTTGTCATTTCCAATGTATATGCCCCTAACGTATTCGACCAGTCCTTTTACTCATCGTTGTCGACGCGAGCCTTAACCCTGCCACATGTTCCGCGTTTGCTAGGGGGCGACTTTAATGCGGTCATGGACGTAGTTATGGATAAATCTATGCGCCCTCCAACGTCATGCTCTCGCACGATCGGTGCCCCCACTCCCCTGGCCACACTTACGGAATCTCTCTCACTGACTGACACCTGGCGACATTTCCACCCAACTGACCGTGAATATACTTTCTATTCTCACCCTCACAAGACCTTCACGAGAATTGACTATTTTTTCTGCTCTGACTCTCTCCTCCCACTGATACAAGACGCAATCATCCAGGACATGGCAATTTATGACCACTCTCCTCTATCCCTGTCCATTGACCTCGCGGGCTCCCCTACGGTCCCACTTATCTGGCGGTTCCCCTCCTTCTTAGCTAAAAATGCTGACTTCCAGTCATATCTTGAACACGAATGGCAGAATTACTCGGAATCTAATGCGTCACACTCTTCCTCCCCTCATTTGTTCTGGGAAGCGGGCAAAGCCTTCCTAAGAGGCGGCATAATCTCGTATGCTGCGGCATACAAGAGACACGCCAAAAGTGGCTATAAAGCGGCGAGCGAACGTCTATCCGTGGCGCAGAGACAGTTACTTCTCACGAATACCCCCAAGGCTACGGAAGCCTGGCTACTGGCTAAGAAAACTTTTGATGAGTGGGCAGATAAAGTGGAACGTATTCACACTGCTCACCTAGCAGCGTCCTTGCACAGATTCGGCAACAAGGCGGGCAAACTGTTGGCGAGGATGTGCAAGGGCCGGCCATCTCCCACACACATAGGATCTCTTCGAGATCCCTCGGGCGTAGTAGACTCCTCTCCCCAAGGCGTGCAGCGCATCATGAGAGATTTTTACTCTACATTGTATGGACAGGAGGACGTAGTTGAAGCGGCGGGTAACATATTTTTGTCGGATACGGGACTCCCTCTTATCGATCCTGCACAGTTAAGCATGCTAAATGCACCGATATCGGCGGAAGAAATCACACATACAATAAAACACCTAGCGGCCAATAAATCGCCTGGGCCGGATGGTCTCACAGGGGAAATTTACAAATCTGCTACGGCAAGCTTGGTCCCTACACTGGTAGCGGTCTACTCCCATATCTGGGACGGTGGGCCCTACCTGCCGACGGTTAATCAGGCCATCATCAAACTGCTAGCAAAGAAAGGGAAAGACCCTCTAGAACCAGGCTCGTACCGCCCTATATCGCTACTTAACCTTGACGTAAAAATTCTATCAAAAATTATTGCCTCACGCTTGGCACTTATTATGCCATCTCTAATACACCCAGCCCAATCCGGTTTCACCAAAGGACGTTCGGCCACGGCAAACATCCGGAAGGTGTTACTGGTACTTGAACAAGCCCGCACCCATCCCGACAAGGACCTGGCTATAGTGACGTTGGATGCCGAAAAGGCATTCGATAATGTAAACTTCAACTGGCTGCTGAGGGTCCTGGATACCATGGGGTTCCGGGGACCGTTCGTACGCCTGATTACCTCCATGTACGCCTCCCCGACTGCTAGACTATGTGTAGGTGGATCCATGACGGACGACTTTAGATTGTACAAAGGAACGCGTCAAGGGTGCCCCCTATCCCCGTTACTCTTTAATCTGGCGATGGAACCCTTGTCGCGTTACTTTTCCACTAAAGCACCCTTACATGGTGTAAGTGTAGGTGACCAAGAACTCCGGATCTCCCTGTTTGCGGACGACGTCCTCCTCTTCACCTCTCAACCCGCTGCTGACATACCCACGATAGTATCTACCTTCGACGCCTTTTGGAAATGCTCGGGCCTTAAAATAAATTACTCTAAGAGTGAAATCCTTCCCTTGGGGTCAGGCCCACAACGCGCATGGGAACATAATTCCCCCTTTACGATTGCACCACAATCCATCACCTATCTTGGTATAAAAATCGGAAGAACGCCCGCCTCTATTTACGCCCTTAATTACCCCCCGCTATTCGCCAAAATCAAAGGGGAACTGGAAAACTGGAGGGATCTACCGTTGTCTCTCTTGGGGAGATGCCACCTGATAAAGATGGTCAGTTTTGCACGCATATTATACTTCTTACAAACCCTACAGTTACTGATCAAACACAAAGATATGCAGGAGCTCTCCAGAGCTTTCTCTCGTTTTATGTGGAGGGGGAAGAGACCTCGCATATCCTCCAAAAAATTGAGCCTCCCCAGTCGAGACGCTGGTATCAACTTCCCTGACATACGACTGTATAATTTGTCTTGCTTGTTGAGGGTGGCTCTGGACTGGATATCCCGGACGTCTCAATTCTCGAATTATGAATTGGAGTCCCAGATGTCCGAGCCCTTCACTCTGTCGGCCCTTCTCCATGTCAGATGGGCTCAACTTCCCCCTAACCTGCGTCATAGCCTGCTCCTCAAATACGTAAGCTGCTAAAACTACCACTGTACTTTTCCAAATATGTGCCGATCCAGGGCAACCCGGCCTTTCCCCCTGGTCTGGATCATGTAGTCTATAATCGTTGGCACCTAAAAGGACTGGTCACCTTTGCTCAACTATGTAACACCCAAACAGGTCTCTTACTCCCTATCTCGGACACCTCCAGGACGTACGATCTGCCTGCCTCAGACTCTTTCTACTTGGCGCAATGTCGCCACTACGTTCGCACTACCTCAACCAAACCTGATCAGCGGTTCCGGCCTGCACTCATAGACTCTCTTCTAGTCTAGGCAAATATACCATCTCGGACATATACAAACCTCTCTTGCAATCGTGCCCACCCGCTATCTTTACATCGTCTGCTAAGAACTGGCTTAAGGACTTTCCTGGAGAGGACACCCTACCCAAGATCGTCAGCGGTCTTCGGACCACTCTTGGACTTACCCACAACTCCGTCTGGAAGGAGACACAAATCAAAATCTTTCATAGGGCCCATATCCCATTCCTATCTGACAAGACGATCCCGGAGGCCCATAAATGTACCCTCTGCTCTACCAAACGTCCGTCTCTTTATCACAAATTTTGGGACTGTCCGTCTATCTCATCATTTTGGGACAAAGTCATCGCCTACATTAAAGCCGTCACCAAGTTGACTGCACCGAAAGACCCTCTTCTCTTGCTATTCGGCTACTGGGATAAACGTCTGCAGAAGTGGTCGAGCACATCGGCCGAACCTCCTCTTCTATGGATTCTTACCACTCTACTAGTCGCTAGACGACTGATCTTGAAACATTGGATTACAAATACCCCTCCCCTCATCTCCATGTTACAGCCAGAGCTAACCACACTCCTCTCCATTGACCGCATCAACACGGATGCTACGTCCACTTCCGCTAATGAGCTTTTCCGAACCAAGTGGAACGTCTTCCTTACGCACTTGTCTAATACTTTAGACGACCCCCCCTTGATGACTTTACATTTACTGTTCGTGACCCCACCATTCACGCCACCCATGCCGACATGGGACTCACTTAAAGTGAGGGGGGTGGGCCATTGAGTTCTGGCCACCCCCCCCCCACTCACCCCCCCCCCCCGACATGGCCTCTCCAGTCACGGTTGGCTGTATCTTTGTACAATTTTTGTGTATAACTGTTGTATATTCTGATTTGTTAATGCAAAATTTTAAATAAAAAAAAAATACCATTGGGTTTTGACCAACAGGAAATTTTTCCAAAGATCTGTCCTGGTGGAGTTCCTGTAGGGTTTAGGAACAAACAAGAAGTCCCACATGGCTTTATCACACCAATACTCTCTCTTTTCTTCAATTTCCAGCATGACCTCCCATGGAGCGTAGGGGTAGTCATACCCGTGTTTCATTGCAATTTTTCTCTGCAGCCACCGCAGCATCCTTGAGAACCTGGGAAGGGTTTTTCTGTTCCCTCTCCCAGCTGGAGAAAATGGGGTCTCTATATGCCTGATCAGAGAGAGCTGTAGGCCTCATATTGATCCCGAGCCTGGGCACAGTTCCTGGGTGGGGTTAAATCTGGGACCCAACTGGCATAGGCCTCACAGAACCCAAGACTCTGGCCGAGCACCACCCTTACCACAGAGTCCCTAGTCACTTCATCAGGCATCTCTACTGCATCAGGACATGGTGGACTGTTCGGCTCCTCAGATGCCCAGTCACATTCAGTCTCATCCTCTGACTTCCAGACATCAATCCCCTCCTCTAGGGATCCAAACCGATTTTGGAAGCTTGGAAACCCCACATCGATGACCCCGGCCTCTTCCTCACTGCTCACACTTGCTTTAGCAGCCCTGATTCCCGCTGGCCATCTTTTCTCCTCAATGCTTATGGGAGCAGACGTTACTGCTGCTGCTGCAGTTTTCAGTACATCAGGTCGCCACTTCCCGGGCCACACTACCTGCATGCACCCTTTCTCTGGCATTTGGGTCTCCTTTGATGAGCATACTGGACCACTGCCAGGTTGCATGGCCTCCAGCTGCATCATCACTCTGAACATTCCTCTCCCGCCATCCTGGAGAGGTCCCGACTCCAAAGCCGACAAGGCACGAGTGACTCCAGTCTCCCATGACACACACGACTTCTTGGGCCAACATTCACTCTTCTCGGTCCACAGCAGCAGATGACCACAATGCCCACACTGGCTCCATGCTTGCACCCGCAAAGTCACACTCAAACACTGGGGACATACCAGGCCTAAGTGCTCCTCTGGTGCATAATGCCAGTCTTCCATTGGGCACCATCTGCATTCCTGTATCCCACAGGATGGATGTCTCCGGTCTGCTCCTGGGTCTGCCAGGCAGGTTCTCCGCCAACAGGTGGAACAATCGTTAATGTGATCTCTCTCTCTCTCTCTGGCAATCTCCATGTTGCTTCTCCACACACGTGTCTTCCTCTCAGCCACACCCAAAGGAGGAATACATTTATGGACTTCCCTTGTCACTCCTGATTGGCTGGGCGCAGAACAATATCTCCACCAACATTTCCTTTTTGGCAGTGGCTCCTCCTGCTAGGCAGAACTTTTCAGCACGTGCTTTCCCGTGTGGTGCAGTAACCCCTCCAATGCCGCTCTCTCTCAACACAGCCGACATGGAAGTTACTGCAAAGCAGACCATGCCCCTCTCCAGACACGCATCCACTCTTCTTGCTTGTAACAGGGCCCCAGCTGCGCCTCCATCACCATGAGCCAGGTGTCCCTCTTTGCCAGTCCAGAGAATTGTCCCGCTGTCGTATGCACGGTCAACAGTCCTCCTCCCAGCACATGTAAATGCAAGGCCCGTCGCCATACTGTCTCTGAAGAAAGTCCCACTGCCCTCCACGTCATGGCCGACAGTGTTGGCCACGGCATTTCTTCACAGTATTGACACTGCCACTGTGTAGAAAAAATGTCCTGCTGTCGTATGCATGGTCAACACTTTTCCACATAGTCTTGGCACTCACACGGCCCCCGGCACACCAATCCATGTGCCCCTGGCCGCCATTTTCTCTGTCCACACTTGCACCTTTTACTGTTATGTAGACACAGCCCATATTCGCATAAAGATGCCTTCCTCTTGCCTCCCAGTACTTCACAGTACATTTTGTAGCTCAGACGGAAGCTCTCTGCCATTTTTAGGTACAGATTGCGATTCTGACTGGAATCTTTGCGCTGCCACGGGTAACCATCACTGTGCAATTTTATCTTCATCCCACTCTCCCTATCTCCTGTAGAGCAGGCTGTACACTTGGATTGAGCATTAGAACAAAGTCCCAGAAACAAAAATGGCGGTTTTGAAACTTTTCTTCAGGCCGTTGCCATCAGCAACCGGGCCAGTAACCCAGGGCGACATCCCAGACGACCCCCCAAATGTAGCACTACTCCCTTGGGAGCTGCTGGTTACGGGTTCCCCTGGGTTAGCATTAACAACGGCATGACAGTTCAACATTTTCCCAAGTGTTTTGGCTCAGTCAGGAAACAGTCCAGTAGCTTTGGTTTTTGTGTTTTTATTAAGAACTTGGGTAGGAGAAGGGAATGAGTGGGATACTCCAACTTATATAACTATGCACAATCGGCTGGGATGACTGAATATTGCTGAATGCGGCAAGGCCGCTGCTTCACCCTGTCAGTAGTGGTGAAGAAGTAGTTAATGAACTATTGAGGTAAACTTAACTGTACTGTAAAACACACTTCAGGGTCCTTCGTGGCACCCCCCTGTACCTATTCTTCAGGGTTATCTATCCAGCACCCCCTTTTCTGTAATACTCTCTGTGTGAGCTAGCTCCTTGATCCCCTGACTTCACTGGAGTGGTCCCCCTTCCTGGGCAGACCCCTAGGCAAATCTCCAGATACTCACGGACACTGTTTTTTTTTCTGGAGGCTCTGCCAGCAGCTCCACTGTCAGCACTCTGGATCCTCTGCAGGTCAGCTCCACATCGGGTTCACTAGGCCGACTGCCTAAGACCATCTTGCTCTCACACTGCAGGAGGAGAGACCAGCCATCTGCCTTCTCCTGGGACTCTGCTTCCCGCCAAAGATGCCCTGTCACATGTCCCCTCAGTATTTATGATCAATCCCAGCATGCATTGCAGGAATGCCATCCCATTGGGACTGTCATAAAACCTGATGTGTCACTGGCTGGATTTCCTCCACTGTCCAACTAGCTCCCTCATTGGATACAGTGGGGACATTCCCTCAGACCCAGTGAATCACACCTGGAAACATGTGACAGGCAAACTAATAGATCAGGCTCCCCTGATAAGTAGAAGGAGCAATAGATGATTTTTCCTAGCACCTAACTAGAAGGGTGCTACATCAGCATGAGTGTCTATGAGTGTAATAATGAGTGCCTATTCCAGGGATTTCCATCTACTAGTGGTATCAGGTAGGAATGGAATATACATACTTACATTGGTCTAAGCTGGAACAATGTAACTATGTAACAATATACCTACCTGGAATTCTTCTTTAAACAAACCTTCTGAGAATTCTTCTTATCATCCTGTTGTATCTGGATTTCATCACCAGGCATTTTCTTTAGAACCTTCCTATCTTCCCCGGCTTACTACGGCTTTTGCTTTTACGTAAATGCTCACAATGTATTGCTCCGCAATTTATTCTTCTCTAGCAGGCTCTTGACTAAAGGATTCGTCAACTTGGGTCCGACTCCTTAAGCACTAGAATAAAGACACAGACTGCGTGAAATGGGTTTAAATACGACCACAGCAGCCAATGTATTAACCAAAGAATAAATAACATCACATTTACCATAAAAATAAGTACAAAGTTCAACAATGAACTTCTAACAATGCCCAACAACAAGGGGTCTTTGGGTGTCCTTAAGGCACAATTTTAACTGTAATCGTCTATGTCCTCAGCCGTGCCCCAACCGGCTCGAAGACGTTACGACCTCACACATACTTCCCATTTTCCCCCTTCCCCAGGGGACCTAGCTCCTGGGAGAATGACCACAAACCAAATAAGGAGCGCCATACCCTAGATGGGCCCCCTCCATTAGTAATCACTGATCCCCACAAAGACCCCCTGTCCCGCCAACTGCTGTGACAAAATGTGCAACATACATAATCATCTATTAGTTTTTTTTTTTTTTTTTTTTTTAAATTTTGAAAATTTATATCTTTCTTTCTTTATTTATTTATAGAAAGGCAATTAGAATAGAAAACGCAAAATGATTCCCCAACCCATACTCCTCAGCAACCCTTAACATACATACATATATATAAGAATACATATAGTCTTAAGGGGTGATAGGAAAAATAATATGGAAAATGGATATATATATATATATATATATATATATATATATACTAAATGTTTGGTGGAAGAGGTAAAGGCAGTGGTGTATTTAGGTTTTTTGCTGCCCTAGGCCTGACGAAACTTGTGCACCCCTAATTTAAATATAACCCACCTCTTCCTGTAAAGGCCACACCCCCTTCCTGTTTATGACCCGCTCTGTCATCTGTAGACCACAACCACAGTCTATCAGTGCCTATCAGTGCAGCCTCATCAGTTCCCATGAGTTCAGCCTCATCAGTGCCCATCAGTGCTGCCTTAGTAGTGATTTGCCTCCTGGACCCTGCCCTCCAGCCCAAATCGCTCCATAAGACTGGCACTATACTAAAAGTGTAGCGCAAGCCGGCGGGGACCCCTTTCGTGCGGGATCTGGGAGGAGGCTGTTTTTTTTTTCATGTGGGGTGCAGCTTTTTTGCTGCCCCCCTGCAAAGTGCAGTCCTAGGCCTGGGCCTTGTAGGCCTAGGCCAAGATACAGCACTGGGTAAAGGAACTCTCCCTAAACAAGACCAACAAACAAAAGAACAACTGACTGGATCAGAAGACAGGTATTAAGGAGGAACTAATTTTACGATGCTCTGCCCCTTATGGGGAAAAGTACACATAGTGCTTTACCCCATGTTGATGGGTGCTTCCTAAGTCTAAGTATGAGGTCTGCAAAATCTGACAACAGTCAGAAAGGAGATGGACTCATCATAATGGCAGCTTGCCTTGTGTCACGTACCTGATGGTAGAGCCTGGCGTGCAGAGGAAGGCCTCTCTTACTCCGGGAGAGTAGTGATAGCGAGACAGTGGCCACAAGAGCACGGGGAGGTATGAGTGTCCAGCTGACTGCACAGATGATGAGCAGGAGCTTCGCTAGAAACAGATCAGATGGCCAACACAGTGGGTGGCAGCAGGAGCAGCAGACCCTGGACTTGGCAGACAGCAGGCTTGCAGTTACTTGGCTGGCAGGTAACTGGTCACAGGTGCAGGGTAGACTGGTAACTTGTGGCAGGCGGATGACCAGCAAGGACCAGGTAAGTAGTGTATGGGGACGAGCAGACAAATAAACAGGATGCTTAGTCAAACGAGCCAGGTTAGCAACAGATGGTCAGGAACAGGCATGGACAGCAGGCAGGAGAACAAGCATGGTCAGGACAAGCCAGGTCAGTCACAGGAATTAAGTACAGGAACAGATGCAGGAACACAGGAAGAGCTGCAGGTCAGACAGCACTGACTAGTACAACTGTTGCACTTAAATAGTCCATTTGGCGCCATTTGGCGTAAACATGTGCGCGCTGGTGGAGGGCGCACATGCTTACGCACATGTGCGTGCATATGTGCACAGCTATGCCCAGCAATATGAGCACCTGCAGTCCTGCGCATGAACATATGTATGCGACTTGAGCCTTCACCTGCACTATGGCCAGTGTTCTACTGACGCCTTGAGAGCACTCCCCCAAGACAAGAGAAATGCAGAGGGAGGGGGGACATATTAGCCCCCTGTCTCTCAGCATTCCTCTCTTCTCATAAAAATGCTCTTAGCCAAGACAAGTGTAGCACTGCCTCCTAGAGGACTGCTTAGAATTACACTTTCTGGATTCCCCTGGGTTACCCTTAGCAACTGACAGCAGGCAAATAGCATTTGAAAGTCCTTGGCTAAGTCTATAATCAATCCAGGGGATGTTGTTTTTTTGTTTTTGTTTTTTTGGAACAGGGATAGGCGAAGGGATGAGAGGGATACTCCAACTATGGACTATGCACAATCTCGAGGACATCTAGCTGTAGAGTGCGGCAAGACCACTGCTTCACCTTGACACTGAAGTGAAGAAAGATAATGTGTTCCTGTTTCATTTACTCTTCAGGGTTCTAACTTTGCACCCCCTTTCTCACTTGCTGTGTGTGCTGACACCTGTCCACTGACTCTCCACTGGAGTGGTCCCCTTTCCAGGGCAGACCCCGGCAAGCTTCCCGGTACTCATGGACACTGTTTTTCCCAAAGTTACTCTGCCTCCAACTCCACTAGTCAGCTTTCCTGGACCTTATGGCTCAGCTCCACACTCCTGGCTCACAAGGCCGACTGCCTGTGACCACCATCCACAGCAACAGAAGGAGAGAAAAATGTCACCCTTCTTCTGGGACCTGGCTTCCGCCCAAAGACACCCTGTCACATGTTCCCTTGGCTTTTATAACAAATCCCAGGATGCACCACTGTTTGTGCCAACCCACTCGGATAGTTGCAAAAGCCTGTGTGTCACTGGCTAGGGTTTCCTCCACTGTCCAACAGGCTCCCCTATTGGATACAGTGGGGACACTCCCTCAGCCCAGATGAATCACACATGGACACATGCAACAGGCCTAACTAACAATCAGGCTCCCCTGATAAGCAGATGGAGACACTAGGCTTTACCTACCTACCTAGCACCTACCTAGGAGGGTGCTACACAAGCTATTGTTATTTTGAGTCCATCTCCTTCCTAGTTGTTGTTGGATTTGCCAGATGTCATTCCTTGACTTAGAAATCACACAGCAACACGGGACAAGTCAATACATTTCGGGGGCCAAAACAATGTACATGGAATGAGAGTCACTGTTGGTGGTATTTGGTATTTGTATTACTTGGTAAAACAGACCCTAATTTTGGGTCTTGGTGTAAAAAAAAAAAAAAAAAAAAAAAACAAGCTAATTATTTTTAATGGCATATTCAATGGATTTGCAAGTCTTGGGTTTCCATATCTCTCTGCCTCCTATTTTTTGGTGGAGAATCCAAAAAATATACTAGTAGACCTCTTCTTTTAAAGTATACATTGAAACACATTGCTTCAACTACTTGCCGACCGCCGCACGACTATCTACGTCGGCGGTCAGCCCCTCACAGGCAAAGTGACGTAGATCTACGTCGCTCGCCTGCGAGGCTCTAGGGGGCGAGAGCGCGCCGCCGCCCCTGCTCGCTCCCTAACATCTCTGCGCGTGTGACTGGTGGACCCGATGTCCGCCGGTCACTCGCGATTGTCGGGTGGAGAGGGAGAAAGGCAGGCGGCTAATGTAAACAAAGCCGCCTGTCATTCTCCCCTGTGTAATGACAGAGATCATACGGTCCTGCTATGCAGGATCGTATTTCTCTGTTGTTACATGAAAAGTCACGCCCCATTACAGTTAGCTAGGGACACACTTAACCCCTCCTTCTCCAATAAAGTTAACCCCTTCCCTGCCAGTGTCATTTTTACATAACAGTGCATATGTATAGCACTGATTGCTGTAGTAATGTCACTGGTACCCCTAAAAGTGTCAAAAATGTCAGTCAAGGGTCCGATCTGTCCGCTGCAATGTCGCAGTCCCGCAAAAAAAATCGCAGATTGCCGTCATTACTCGTTAAAAAAAAAAAAAAAAAACACCAAAAATGACAAAAATCTTTCCCTTAGTTAGTAAACGCAATAACTTTTGCGCAAACCAATCAAAATACGCTTATTGAGATTTTTTTTACCAAACATATGTAGCAGATTGGCCTAAAATGTTAAAAAAAATTTGATTTTTACATTTTTTTGGGGGGAATTTCATATAAAAAATTTTGAAAAATATTGTAATTTTTTCAAAATTTACGCTCTTTTTTTGTTTATAGCGCAAAAAGTAAAAATCGCACAGGTGATCAAATACCACCAAAAGAAAGCTCTGTTTGTGCGGAAAAAAGGACGTCAATTTTATTTGGGTACAGCGTCGCACAACCGCGCAATTTTCCGTTAAATTCACGCAGTGCCGAATCGCAAAATAGGGCCTGGTAAGGAAGGGGGTAAAATCTTCCGGGGCTTAAGTGGTTAAGACATTATGGTGTAAACCATGCTGATTGCACACAATATCAAGATTTGTTCTTTGACATCTATGTTTACCCCCCAGGCAACTATGATGAGGATGAGGAAGGTGTGTACACCAATGTGTGTGAGCCCGATCAACGGAGAGAGAAGAATGATACAAAAGCAGGAGGTAAGCTTTTACCATAGCAAGGTACAGCCTTCTGTCCTACTCCAGGTCCTATGGAGGAGACACATCCTAATTATTAGGATATTTACTAGCAAAAATATTTTGTAGTCTTGGCTCTATAAATCTTGTAACCTTATAATAACCACTTCTGGACCAGAAGTGAAACCACGGACTGGTGGTATCTTTGCCAAGTTGTCCATCACTTTTCATGGATTGAGGGATTCCCTTATCGTTCTCAGTGTTTAACCACTTCTGGACCGGAAGAATTTCCACCCTTAATGACCAGGCCATTTTTTGCGATTCGGCACTGAGTTACTTTAACAAACAATTGCGCAGTCGTGCGACGCTGTACCCAAATAAAATTGATGTCCTTTTTTTCCCCACAAATAGAGCTTTCTTTCGGTGGTATTTGATCACCTATGCAAAGTTTTATTTTTTGCGCTATAAACAAAAAAAGAGCGACAATTCTGAAAAAAAATATATATTTTTTTTTTTCACTTTCTGCTATATACCTTTCCCAAAAAAAAAAAATCACAATTTTTTTTTATCATTTTAGGCCAATTTGTGTTCTGCTACGTATTTTTGGTAGTATTTTGATTGGTTTTCGCAAAAGTTATCACGTCTACAAACTAGGAGAAAGATTTATTTCATTTTTATTTATTTATCTGTTTTACTAGTAATGGCGGCGATCAGCAATTTTTAGTGGGACTGCGACATTGTGGCGACAGATCGAGCCCCTAACTGACATTTTCGGGGGGAATCAGTGACATTACTACAGTAATCAGTGCTAAAAATATGCACTGTTACTGTAATAATGACACCGGCAGGGAATGGGGTTAACCCAGGGGCGATCAAAGGGTTAAATGTATGCCTAGGGGGTGTTTTCTAACTGTGAGGGGGGTGGGCTTGTGGAATCAACACAGAGACCTGTGTTCCAAAATGGGAGGATCACAGGCGCTATGTATTGATACCAGAGAGAACAACAGTCTGCTGTGTTTACAACAGCAGACCGCCGTTCTTTCTCCACAGGGAGCGATCGCAGGTTCCTGGTGGCAATTGCGGGCGCCGGCCCCCGTGAATCAGCTTCCCCGCTGGTGAATGGGGGCATGTGCTCGCCCGCGGATCGCCGTACAGGTACGGCGTTTCGCGCAGCCGAGCCAGCCTGCCGCAGTAGGCAGCCTGGGTGGTCGGCAAGTGGTTAAGAAGTGTTGTATTTGTTTGGAGCACATAAGCCAATGAAAGAGAGCTTCTTATTGATCATCATACATTAGTGTATTATTCACCAATTATTGCTGTATGAAGACCAATACCTAAATGTGATATTTATTTAAATAAAGGTTCTGGAGGAATACGTACAACTCAACAGCACCTGTCATGAATGTCACATTAAAAGGATGAAAAAATTTGATTTTTACATTTTTTTTTTTTGGGAATGTTATATAGCAGAAGGTGAAATATATATATATATATATATATATATATATATATATATATATATATATATACATTTTTTTCAGAATTGTCACTCTTTTTTTGTTTATAGCGCAAAAGAATAAAAATCGCAGAGGTGATCAAATACCACCAAAAGATAGCTCTATTTGTGGGAAAAAAGGACATCAATTTGATTTGGGTACAGTGTCGCACAACCGCGCAATTGTCTGTTAAAAAAAATGCAGTGACGAATCGCAAAATATGGCCTGGTCATTAAGGGGGAGAAGCTTACGGTCCAGAAGTGGTTAAAGAAGGACTATCATTGTAAAGGAACCGCCGACCCACACTATGTTTGTGGTCTTCCGTTAGTATACGGCTTTCTACAATCTTGAACATAGATAGAGATCCCAGCCGCCCTCCATACAAAACTAGCCTGAACATAGCTTGTATTAATCTGAAAACAACTAACTCCTTTATTGAACAAGAAACAGACTTTTATACACTGGAGAAGTATGTCAGTCACTACATGAACAATGACCCGAATATTTACCCAAAACATCACACAATGGTTAGATAACGAGGTACAGCTGACTCATGGTTTATCCCATCCAGACAAGGTTATCCTTCATATGCTAATTAACTTGGCACACTTAAACCAGCCTGGAGGACCAGACTGTGGGCAACAAAGCTAAAACAAAAAAAACAAAATTATACATTATCCTAAGTATAAAAACAGAACACCTTATTATACAGACAATGGCAAGAGACCCCAGTATCAGTCTGTCCGTCTCCTACATTGAAGTACAAGTACATGGAATACACATTATTTAGGAGTCACAGACTTCATGACAATGGTCTACAACAGTCTAGGTCTCACAGGGTAAAGTGGGATTCAATCTTCATATTTCATGAGAGATATTGTTGATAAATATTGTTCTCCCATTTGAAGTAATCCAAACCATTTTCTGTGTCCATTAAGTCCATCATTTCCTTGGCCACCCTGTGCCTCTAATAGACACAGGGGGACTTACACATAAGAGGAGCCTAGGGACCTGAGACAGAGATTTCCCAACCTCTCTAAGGTAAGCTGGGTTCCACAGGCCCCCCATTCAAAGTGACTCCCATCACAATCATTATAATTTTTTTGTTGTCTATACAGATTTATTTCTGTTAATGTACATAGAAAAGTTGAATCCTTCTATTAGGCCCTACAATTCCTCAGCTTCTGCAGGTGCATATCCACCCTTTATGTTCCTGGTATAGATGACCTGGGCTCTGTGCTTGGACACCAACTTAATCAGGCCTGCTAACTCCCTTTGCAGGATGGCTGCGAGAGAGTCTACGCCCACCTTTGTTGAGAAGTTCCTGGAGGGCAACCCTGGCCAGTGAGCCTGTGATCTTCAGCCTCTCAGACACCACAGCTGGAGTAATGAGCTTTTAAATGGGAACTTCTTTACACAGCATGTCATAGAGCACGAGATTGTTTAGCTTGTCCCCTACTTTTCCTTTTTACCACTTCTTCTTTTTGACCTTGCCCCTAGACTTATTGACTGGGTCCTTATCCTTCTTGGAAGACTTGCAAGCATCCTTCTTTCTCTTTTTATCTTTAGGTGGTGTGAAGGTACTCACCGTCACTGGGAATGAAAGACAGATACTTAAGGGACACAGAGAATATGGTTTGGATAACTTCAAATGGGAGAGTAATATTAATCAACAATATCTCTCAAGAACTATGAAGAACTATGAAGATGCCGGTAACGTTATGGAGCAAGCTAACACCCATGTAGCGTCCCCATATGAGGAGGAGTTTCTCTGGAGGTTGCAGCAACACTTGGCTCAACAGGATGGGCCTGTATCAGAGGAAGGCATACTGGACTGGAGAGATGCCACTTGAAAGGAAGTGTGGTATGAGGCCTTAGAAGATGTGCAGCGGAGGCGGAGATGGAGCCTTGCCAGTGAAGAACAGAGGTTCTAGGTTTACGTTGCCCTGTGGTTACCTTTCCTAGGAGAGCAACCCCTGGATGAGTGGGTGACGGAGCTGTGGGACCCGATTTGGAAGGAGTTGTGGCTGGATGAAGCACTAAAGTGGTGCGCTTCCCGGCGCAACCACTGTATAACTGATGACAATATGCCGGAAGGTGAGGACTATAATGGCCCAGGCTTACTGTGGGAGGCCTTTGAGGAAAGCAATGACTTTGGATGTCCAGCAGAGTGTCGGCTCTGGGACATCCACGACACCAGGGAAACCCTACTGGATCTCTCCAGAGTGGACGACCTGGGGTCAGACCTGATTCATCTGGTCAGAAGGGAGTGGGAACTGGAGCAGGACTACCAATGACTGCTCTGCTCCATTCTGCCCCAATCTACCCTGCAAGCAGAGCCGGAGTGCTGGGTGGCAGATCCAGATCTACAACCCTTCAGTTGGAGAGACATTATAGACTGGTACTGGGAAGACCCACTGATAGCAGATGGAGATGGGACCAAGGTCTCTCTACCGGCCCTACAGGGAGGCTGGGCAGCCGGCCCAGATCCCCAGCTACAGCAGGAGTTACTGGGAATAGAGACAGTCAGTTCTACTCCCCAGTGGCAGAGTCACAGGGAGCCAAAGGTGTCGTCCTTCCTCCCCAGCGGCAGTATGTGTTACAGGGAGCTGAAGGTGTCATCCTTCCTCCCCAGCAGCAGTGTACCTTCCAGGGAGGGGAGACAACTAATCCTTCTCCCAAACAACGGGGAGACAGCAGCCCTGACCCCAACGGTGTACATTGGACCGTGGTCTCTGCACCAGACCTACAGGCATGCTGGACGGCCGGTCCAGATCCCCAACCTACCCCGCAGGAATACCAGGAGGAGGAGGTAGGTAATTCCTCCTCTCTACAGCAGACCCCCAACCAGGTCCTCGGGGTAGTATTCGCCAACCACAACCCAGCAGAAGAGCTGGCAACAGAGCAGAGTGTGGCTGGCCTCTGTCCTCAATGTACAAAAGATGGAGTTCCTGTGGTAGTGGATGGGACTACAGTCTTCACTTGTATATCCCAGGGATGCTGGACAGTCAGCCCAGATACCCAACAGCCTGACGAAGTGAGCCCCACCACCATGTCTTTTCTCCATCGGCTGAAAGGAATCCCGGGAGAAGGGCCAGTCCACGCTTATTCCCAGTGGCGGGTATGTGGTATGAGAGAGGCAGAGGTTGGCTGGGTGAGTAACGCTGTTTTCCAGACAATTTGTTTGGGGTACTGGGGGAAGACATTGGGAGGGCCCGTGGAACACAACCTACCTTAGAGAGGTTGGAAAATCGCTCTCTTAGCCCCCTAGGCCTCTTTTATGCCTAAGTCACCCTGTGTCTATTAGGGACACAGGGTGACCAAGAACCCCAGTCTGGTCTGCCCAAACCAGACTTCCACAGACTGATCGGCTATGAGAGCTCCATGCGCCTTGCCAGGACAAACTTACAAACTATGTGGAACATTGTCAAGGAAGCTGCCATGATGGATTGGAGGTCTGGTACCTGGTTAGTCTACCTTTGGGGGAAGATATGTGATGGTACTCACCGGCAGACAGGGCCGGACTGGCCTACCGGGATACCGGGAGATTTCCCGGTAGGCCGACTACCCTGGGGCCGCTTTGAGAGCAGCAGCACTCAGAGGGCCCGCCCGCGCGCAAATTCCAGCTGCCCGCAAGTTCCGGCCGCCCGCCATTCTCGGCCGCCCGCCCGCAAGTTCCGGCCGCCTGCCCGCCATAACCATTCTCGGCCGCTCGCCCTCAAGTTCCAGCCGCCTGCCCGCCATTCTCGGCCGCTCGCCCGCAAGTTCCATTCCACCGCTGTGTGACTGGGGGAGTGGCCTGGCCACCGTTGTCTGCTCACTGCTAAGGGGAGGCTGGCTGAGTGAGCAGTGTCACTGCAGACCGCCTATCCTCTCGACTCCGCCCAATCGCCCATTGCTTCAGCGAGAGAAGCTGAAGGTGCCGGTGTCGGCAGTACACCGGTGGAAGGAGAAAGTCAGCCGACGCTGTCCCTGACGACCAATAGAGTGAGGGGGAGGAGCTCTGCTCTCTGCTGGGAGACCCGCCGCCACACGTCAGAAGAAGCATCCCTGCAGGGCAGCACGTGTGAAGAGGCACTGAGGCTGAATCGACTGACAAAGTAAGTACAGTAATCAGCAGTGCAATTGATCCCATCCTCCATCACCACTGCCCCCTGCTGATCCCACCACCGGCACCCCCACAGATTTTATCCCTGATAGGATGGGGGGGGCACCCCCGCCCCCCATCACCACTGCCACTAATCTCCCCTCAGTCACCACTATAGCTGCCACTGATCCCACTCCCCTCACCACCATCACTGATCCAACCCCCCGTCCCACCACCACCACCACCACCCCTGCCACTGATCCCACCCCCCCACCACCACCACTGATCCCACCAGCACTGATCCCATCCCCCTCACCACCCCCCCTGCTGCCCACCCCTGCCGCCACTCATCCCACCCCCCTCATCACTACCACCATCGCTGCCACCGATCCCACCCCCCTCACCACCGCTGCCACCGATCCCACCCCCTCATCACCACCACCGATCCCACCCCCCTCATCACCACCACCGCTGCCACCGATCCCACCCCCCTCACCACCACCACCGCTGCCACTGATCCCACCCCCTCACCACCACCACCGCTACCACTGATCCCACCCCCCTCATCACCACCACCGCTGCCACCGATCCCTCCCCACCTCACCACCATCGCTGCCACCGATCCCACCCCCCTCACCACCGCTGCCACTGATCCCACCCCCTCATCACCACCACCGATCCCACCCCCCTCATCACCACCACCGCTGCCACCGATCCCACCCCCCTCACCACCACCACCGCTGCCACTGATCCCACCCCCTCACCACCACCACCGCTACCACTGATCCCACCCCCCTCATCACCACCACCGCTGCCACCGATCCCTCCCCACCTCACCACCACCGCTGCCACTGATCCCAACCCCCCCTCACCACCACCATCTTCATCACCCCTGCTGCCACTGATCCCACCCCCTCACCACATCCACTGCCACTTATCCCACCCCCTTCAGCACTGCCACTGATATCACCCTCCTCACCACTACAACCAGGGCTGCCGTTAGAAATTATGGGGCCTTGTATAGCCTACCAGACCTGTTTTTTATCCTGAAGCTATTCTCCCCTACCCTGCAGCAGCCGGCAGCAGAAAAAAGAGAAGAAGCGTCAGAGCTGCTGTAGGGGCACAAAGGACAGCAGGCGGAAAGTGGTCATCAACAGTTGTTTACTAGAACAGATCTCCTGTGGTTCCCCCCTTCCCTCTGCAGCAACTGAAAACATATGGGAGGGAGAGAAGATGAAGCCAGCAGCGCTGCGAGTAAGGGGGACACATACAGGGGAGCCTGGGCAGTAGGGAAAAGGGGGCATCTGACCATGGACAGGAGGGGGTGATCAGTATAGAGGGGGGCAATTGCAAGAACCAAAGCAGCAGGAGAGGGAGGAGGAAAAGCCAGCTTTCAGCTGCTGCAGGGAGACCCATACAGGGGATCGGTTCCTGTAATTTTCCTACCGCCACACCAGTCACCCCCCTTTTCCATGATCTGATTCCTCCTACTGCCTGGGCCCTCCTGCTGAACTGATGGGGCCTGGGCCTCATACAGGAGGCCCGTACCCAGCTCACTCCTCTTGGCCCTGCTTCCTAGCTGGGGGGGGTTGCCTAGGGTGTCAAAAATCTTTCCACCAGCCCTGGTGGCACCCGTATAGTATATGGCTGCAGCTAGGCCGGGGAAGGCCAGTAGTGACGTAATGGCACTGGGCGGTGTCATTTTTATAGAAGGGCACTGATCTTGGTCGGGGTGGTGAAGCGCGCCTTTCTACACCAGGGGCGGGTAAGACTGGACCCCTCCGCAGCCTCTGACATCTCCTGTGCCATGTCTGCAACCTCTGACATCTCCTGTGCCATGTCTGCAACCTCTGACATCTCCTGTGCCATGTCTGCAACCTCTGACATCTCCTGTGCCATGTCTGCAACCTCTGACATCTCCTGTAACATGTCTGCAACCTCTGACATCTCCTGTAACATGTCTGCGACCTCTGACATCTCCTGTACCATGTCTGCAACCTCTGACATCTCCTGTACCATGTCTGCAACCTCTGACATCTCCTGTGCCATGTCTGCAACCTCTGACATCTCCTGTGCCATGTCTGCAACCTCTGACATCTCCTGTAACATGTCTGCAACCTCTGACATCTCCTGTAACATGTCTGCAACCTCTGACATCTCCTGTACCATGTCTGCAACCTCTGACATCTCCTGTGCCATGTCTGCAACCTCTGACATCTCCTGTGCCATGTCTGCAACCTCTGACATCTCCTGTATCATGTCTGCACAGCCTATGACCATCTCTTGTCTTTTATCATGTCTGCAGTCTGAGGGGGAGTCTGGAGAGGAGTCAGGTGTGGGAGTGCCACCAGGATGGGGGTCAGGGGAGAAGTAAGATGTATGTGGACTGTGGAGAGAAGACTATACGATAAACCCAGAGCCAACAAGCTGGAACCAACTGACTGGGCCCTGCACGGTGCACCTGAGAGGAGGTCAGTGACAGCTCCGCCAGACCAGTCTGAGTAGGGGTCAGTGACGTAAGGGGGAAGTGAATACAGTAACCCCCCCCTTCTTTCTGCAGAAGGTAGTCTCTGGTCACATTTCCAGAGTTCCTGGGGTTCCCCTTTACATCAGTCTGCAGGATTCACCATTACAGTGCAAGGGGGAACTCTGTGGACCCTCATGTAAAGACAGACTTTGATTATTTTTTATTCTCGTAATATATCACCATCGCAATAAGTGGACTGTTCTTGATAATTGCTCCACTTTTAACTGGAATTTGCTCTTATGTACAGTATGTATTATGTATGTATGTATCTATCTATATACATATAGATATAAAACCCTATGTGATTTTATATCTGTCTTATCTACATATAATACACGCTTTACATGTGCTTTAAAATGCATGGTTTTCCCTTTTATGATCAAGAAAATAATGACGCTATGCTGTTGGGCCGGTATAATAATGCTATGGGGCTGGTATGAAATTATTTCCAGGGCTGGTTTTTATTCCCAGTCCGGCCCTGCTGGCAGATACTTAAGGGACATAGAGTATATGGTTTGGATAACTTCAAATGGGAGAGTAATATTTATCAACAATATCTCTCAAGAACTATGAAGATTTAATCCCACTTAACACTGTGAGATCTATAGCCTGTTACCATGAAGTCTGTGACACCTAGATGTGTATTCAATGTACTTCGATGAAGGAGACGGACAGACTGTCATTGGCAGTCTTGTCCTATTGTCTATCTATTGAGGTGGGATGTGTATTGTGTGAAGTCTGCCTGTCCCATTTTTAAATGTTAATGACCTCACATTGTTCTGTCCAGATGGCTAGATAATTAGTTCAGGTTAATTCTGTTTCTGTATACAATTTAATCTGCATATGATAATGTAATCAGGCAGAAGGGAGGGATTGTGTACACTGTATGGGAGTGACTGAGTGTAAAACTCAGTTTTTATTGGATTGTGAATTTCATGTCCTGTTCCCCACAAGGTCCATCTGGGCGGGAACTTTGTGGGGAAAACTGTATAAAAGAGCAGCCGTACCATTAAACCTAGAGTTATACTTCACCCTCAATCTAGAGTTCTGTCTCTTATTGGGGGAATTGCTATGCTCTTCATACTCCCTTGAATAATCACTAAGCTCTTGTAAGAGCTTGTTCCTGTTCCTGTTCCTGCTTCACCTCTGGGGAAAGAGAGGTTCGCCCACTGGAACCTGGAGCCTTGTCGTAGGTCCAGGGTGGGAAGGAGACGGCGAGACCCCAACCAAGCTGTGGTGGTTCGTGGGGTCTGCGGTGGTTCTGGTGTCTGGTGGAGTGCTTGGAGCCCTTGGGAAGCACTAAGAGCATCCGTCAACGGAGGTACCCAGTGGGGGTGCCAGTTGATCTGTTACAGGTGGCATGCTGCTGCTGTCTCAAAGAAGTCGGACAGAAAGATCACTCTGCCCCCTATGGGACAAAGAACACACAGGGGGCAGATCACTTTGTCCCATGTCGGTTGGTGTTTTGTAAGTCTAAGTATGAAGTCTGTCAAATCCAAGAATGACTAGGAAGGAGATTTTCACCATCTGTGTCCTCTTCACTTCCTGTCCCATAGACAAACAGGAAGTGAGAAGAAATCCCTGCAAATTAAGGACTTTAAGGATCTTTAAGGACCCCCAGGTCACTAGAACTAGTGTCCTGATTGGAAGATTACCCCTCTATTATTTTTCTGGGGACAACCTAAAATTTGGGATTTTTTTTTTACAGCAGAAAGCAGCTGCTTGGGATAACAGCTGAGCAGCTGCCTTACCGCATCGGTTATTAGCATAAGAAAACCGACCACTCGCTCTGAAGAACGGGGGTGATGCCTGCAGCTGCATCAGGGGAGGACTGGGCCAGAGGGCAAAGGGGAAATTTCCCCCTGGGTCCCTCTGATGCCCTGTAAAAAGGCTGCTCTGCTTCTGCCACAGACATGCCTAAAGGATTCCTAATGAAGAGAAGTAAAAGTCCCCGCCGCTGACATACTGAGTGCGGGTTGAAGACAAGGACAGAGAGCCCCCCCCAGCATGGGTGGTGTAAACTGTGTCAGAGCAGAGGCCCGTTCCATGCCCCACTGGAGACTCTCCTCCCCCTGCCAACCCCAACCGAACTGTCCCAGCTCCCCCAAACCGCCCCTGGCCGGATTTAACCAGTGAGTAGAAAGTACCCAGAGTAAGGCTTCAGCCTGGAATGGGGGTTAAAGGGAGGACAGGAAGAGGGAAAGTGGAAAGGGGGCTGAGTCATTGCACCATGGGCCTCTGGTTTATACTTGCCCCCTGGGCCGAAAGTTGCCAGTTTGCCCCTGAGCTGCACAATACACCCTTTCTGTTGTTTTTAAAGCTGAGTTCCGGGCACAGATCTCATTTTTTGATGAACATACCCCCGGGACAGTCAGGGCTAGCACATTCCACAATGGCTAGCCTCTGATCTGTCCCGGTTCGCACTTACCTGCAAGAAGAAATACTTACTTTGAAAATTTCTTCCACAGCGTTTCCATCTCTCTTGTGGGCAGCTGAAGCCGGCGCGGTCCTCTTCGGTATCTTCTTCCGCGTCTTCTTCTCCCAGAATGCACCGCACCGGCCCCTCTCGTCACTTCCGGTGCGGCGCCGCATTCCTAAACAGCTTCTGGGCATGCCCAGAAGCTGTGTAGCAGGGGAATGCGGCGTCGCCCGGAAGTGACGTGCGGGGCCGGTGCCGTCACATTGATTCCTAGGAGCGATGACGTTCAGCTCCCAGGAATCATCGCGAGGCAGGAAGTGACGGGGTGAGCCTCGGCGCTGGAGGAGGAAGTACCCTGAGGTGAGTATTTACGATCTTCGATTACAAGGTGAGTGTACAAAAAAAAAAATAACTATCCAATTCCTTTTCAGGTTATGTGTAGCTAGCGGAGGGGCACAAAAAAAAAATACAGATTTTGTGCCCGGAACTCCGCTTTAAGCAGGTTTAGTAGTGTTTTAGTTATTTTACTTGGTGCTATTCCTTTCCTAATATTATTGATTCTTGTAAGTATTGTATATTGCTTGGATTACTTTGTAAAACACCCTTAATTTGGCTCTTGGAGTAAAACAAGCAATTTTTTTCTAGTGTTTTCAAAGCACATCTTGGGTTTTCAATATCTATTTGCCCCCTAGGTTTTAGTGGAGTGTCCAACCAATACTGGTAGACCTCTTCTATCTTATCTTTTTTATATTATGCATTGAAACACATTGTTTTAGGACCTTACAGTGTAAACCATATTGATTGCACACAATGCCAAGATTTGCTTTTTCAAATCTATGTTGCCCTCTCCCAGGAAACTATGAAGAGGAAGTTGTGTATGCCAATTTCTGTGATCTTGATCAATGGAGAAAGAAGAAAACCAAAGGTGAGCCTTTACTATAACAAGGAAAAACCCATCTGTTCTACACCAGGCCCTACTCCATTGGAAAACACACGGCTCAATTTATATGACATTTACCCTTTACTGATACAAATATTTTGTACTCTTGGTGCTAAAAATCTTATGAAGTGTTGTATTTGTCTGGAGCACAAAAGCCAATAAAAGAGAGATTCTTATAGATTTTTCATACATTGGTGTATCAAACACAAATTAATGGTGTAAGAAGACCAATACCTGAATGTGATATTTTTTTATGAAGGTTATGGAGGATTACGTACAATTTAGCAGACATAAATGTCAGTATGGCATGGTGGTAATAACCAACCACATTGTTTAGGATTCTGTTGAAACGGCTTTGTGTATGGATGAGGATTTTCTTTAACAGTTGATGGCTGAGGCCTGTTCAATTGTCTGTCTATAATTATTTCAGCTGCGGGGAATACACATGGTCGGCTCATACTGATCCAGGCTGTCCTTCTCTTCTTCTTGTTCCTCGTTCTGGTTGTCTTCATAGGTATCATGTTCACCTTCTGTGAGTATTACTGCTACGGCTATAAAGTATCATGTGATTTTTGTTTTGAAGCCACTTTTGTCCTCAAATTGGCCTAGCATTGGTTTACACTATATGAATACAAGTCATCATAACTTTAACCACTTTACCACCGGTGGATTTTGCTTTCTTACGTCCAGGCCACTTTTTGCGATTCGGCACTGTGCAACTCCAACTGACAATTGCGCGGTCATGCAACGCTGTACCCAAACGAAATGTACGTCCTTTTTTCCCCATAAATAGAGCTTTCTTTTGGTGGTATTTGATCACCTGTGGAATTTTTACTTTTTGCGCTATAAACAAAAAAAGAGCGAAACATTTTGAAAAAATAACAATATTTTTCACATTTTTTTATATGAAATTCCCCCCCAAAAATGTAAAAATCTAAATTTTTTATCATTTTAGGCCAATTTGTTTTCTGCTACATATTTTAGGTAAAAAAAATCACAATAAGCGTATTTTGATTGGTTTGCGCAAAAGTTATTGCGTTTAATAACTAAGGTAAAAATTTCTGCCGTTTTTGGTGTTTTTTTTTTTTAACAAACAATGGCGGCGATCTGCGATTTTTTTTTGCGGGACTGCGACATTGCGGCCGACAGATCGGACCCTTGACTGACATTTTTGACACTTTTGGGGGTACCAGTGACATTACTACAGTAATCAGTGCTATAAATATGCACTGTTGCTGTAAAAATGACACTGGAAGGGAAGGGGTTAATTTTATTGGAGAGGGAGGGGTTAATGTATGCCTGGTGCTTACTGACATGTGTGGGGGGAGGTGACTGAGTGACACAGGGACAGATCGCATGTTCAGCTATGCTAAATCCTGCAATCTGTCCCTGCCTGTCACTTAGGAGATCCGCCCGCTTTGTTTACACAAGCGGGCGGATCTCCACACTCGATTCCCCGACGATCGGGGAAGAGCAGCGGCGATCGCTGCTGCTCCTCCCCTGGCCCGACTCCCGCTGTGACTGAATACAGTGGGAGCGAGCCTCTGGCGGCGCGCGTGCGCCGCCGAGAAGCGTGAATGTCTGGCGACGTAGGTCTACGTCGCCAGACGTTATCGAGCCACTTTGCTGCAGTAGAGCTCTAGTGAGCAGTGCGGAAGTGGTTAAAAAGCTTGTTGGACATCCCATTCCAAAACTATGACAGTTAATATGTAGTTGTCCCCTTTTGCAACAGCCTTTATTTTTCTGGAAAGGCTTTTTACAAGATTTTAGGGATGTCTGTGGTAATCTGTGCCCATTTATGAGATCAGGTACTGATGTTGGGTGAGAAGATCTGGCTGACATGTTGGGCCCCACACTGGGCGCCAAAAAAAGACCTGGCTCACAACTGATATTCCAATACATCTCTTTGGTGTTCAGGAGAGTTGAGATTAGGGATCTGTGTAGGTCACTTAAGTGTTCCTCCACACCAAACTGGTCAAACCATGTCTTTATGGGGCTGGCTTTGTACACAGTGGCACAGTCTTGCTGGAACCATTAATGATCTTCCCCAAACTCTTACCGCGAGGCACATGTGTCTAAAATGTCACTGTCTCACTGTAGCATTAACTTTTACTGGAAAAACTTAAATTCCATAATTAAATACTAAACTAAATAGATATGGGCCAGTGCAATCTTGCTGACCAAAAATGTATTTGGAATTTAAAATAGGTTAAAATTGAAAAAATGTAAAAATATGTACTTAAATTTAAAATAAATTTTAGTTTAGGATTGAAGTTGAATTAAACCTGAATCTAAATCTCAGGTAAGATAAATTATATTGTCAAAAGTATTGACCTTGCTTTGTGCACTGGTGTGCGGTCATGTTGGAACAGGAAGGGGCCATCCCCAAACTCCTCCCACAAAGTTGGGAGCCAAAGTTGTCCAAAATGTCTTGGTTTGCTGACGCCTTAAGAATTCCCTTCACTGGAACTAAGGGTCCAAGACCAACCCTGAAAAACAACCCCACGCCATAATTCCCCCTTCACCAAATTATTTTGACCAGTGCACTAAGCAAGGTCCATAAAGACACGGATGAGTGAGTTTGGGGTGGAGAAAGTTGACTGGCCTGCACCTGACCTCAACCCGATAGAACACCTTTGGGATGAATTAGAGCGGAGACTGTGAGCCAGGCCTTCTCGTCCAATATCAGTGCCTGACCACACAAATGTGCTTCTGAAAGAATGGTCAAACATTCCCATAGACACTCCTAAACCTTGTGGACAGCCTTTCCAGAAGAGTTGAAGCTGTTATAGCTGCAAAGGGTGGGCCAACTCAATATTGGACCCTACGGACTTTGACTGGGATGACATTAATTTTCATGTGTGTAGAGGTAGGCGTCCCAATACTTTTGACAATATAGTGTAAGTGTACCTATGTGCATTCTCTGTCATTGGATAACATTTCCTATTATTGTTTTATCCTAACTAGATAAGAACCTGGCCGAGGAGCAGTCACGTCTGTTGGATACCGGTAGGTGAATAAGGAGCTTGTATTGCTATCTGGCAGCTTCTATAAATTATTTATTTGAGATTTCTCCTCGAAAAACGTCCTAATTAAAGTAGAAGTACAGTCCATGGAATCCAAAATATGATGATGTTTTACAGCTTGACTTGAAAGTCCTGATTTCAGTGCTCTGGTGGAGGCAGGCTAAGAGTTTAGCATGGGCAGCTCAGTGGGCAAAAAATTGACAAAGTGCAGAATTCATTGGATAACATTTTTTTATTATTATTTTATCCTGCGCAGATAGTAACATCACCGAGGAGCTGTCACATCTGAGAGAAACCGGTAGGTGAATAAGGAGCTCGTATTCCCATCTGACAGGTTCTATCAATTATTTCTTGGTTTATGCAAGTAATATCTTTAAAAAAAAAAACGTCCTAATTAACCGCTTGCCAACCGCCGCACGACTATTTACTGCGGCGGTCAGCCCCGTACAGGCAAAGTGACGTAGTACTACGTTGCTAGCCTGTGAGCCTCCAGGGGGCGAGCGCGCGCCGCCGGAGGCGCGCTCCCGCTCGTTCCCTAACAAGTCCGCGCGTGTGACCGGCGGACCCGATATCCGCCGATCACTTGCGATCCCACGTGGAGAGGGAGAAAGGCAGGCGGCTGATGTAAACAAAGCCGCCTGTCATTCTCCCTGGTGTAACTGCAGAGACTATAAGATCCTGCTATGAAGGATTGTATGTCTCTGTGGTTACATCACAAGCCACACCCCTTCACAGTTAGAATCACGCCCCTAGGGACACACTTAACCCCTGCATCATCAATAAAGTTAACCCCTTCCCTGCCAGTGTCATTTTTACAGTAACAGTGCATATGTATAGCACTGATTACTGTAGTAAAGTCACTGGTAACCCCGAAAGTCTCAAAAATATCAGTCAAGGGTCTGATCTGTCCGCCGCAATGTCGCAGTCCCGCAAAAAAAAATCGCAGATCGCTGCCATTACTAGATAAAAAAAAAAACACCAAAAATGACAGAAATCTTTCCCTTAGTTAATAAACGCAATAACTTTTGCGCAAACCAATCAAAATACGCTTATTGAGATTAATTTTACCAAACAAATTGGCCAAAAATGTTAAAAAATTTTGATTTTTACATTTTTTGGGGGGGAATTTCATATAAAAAAATGTGAAAAATATTATTTTTTCAAAATTGTCGCCCTTTTTTTGTTTAAAAGTAAAAATTGCACAGGTGATCGAATACCACCAAAAGAAAGCTCTGTTTGTGGGAAAAAAAAGGACATCAATTTAATTTGGGTTCAGCGTCGCAGGACTGCGCAATTGTCCGTTAAAGTCACGCAGTGCCGATTCGCAAAATAGGGCCTGGTAAGGAAGGGGGTAAAATCTTCCGGGGCTTAAGTGGGTAAAGTAGACGTACAGTCCATGGAAATGAAACGATGACAATGGTTTACAGCTTGACTTGAAAGATTTAATGTCAGTGCTCTGGTGGAGGCAGGCCAGGAATGTATCAGGAAAAGTCCAGTGCACAAAGAGATGGCGAAGCGCAGAATTTGTTACAAAGTTTCCACAATTCAGAGTGATGCATTCCTATGAAGATAAAAAATAACAATGACCCACATGATAGAAACAGCTCTTGTTCAGGTCCAAACTAAACAAGTAGAGAGTTTGCACTTAGAAAACACGTATGACATGTAGCACTGCCCCCTAGAGAGCTGCTGAGAATTACACTTTGTGGGTTCCCCTGGGTTACCATTAGCAACTGACAGCAGATAAACGGCATTAAAAGTCATTGGCTCAGACAATAATCAGTCCAGGGGATGTTGTTTTTTGTGTTTTATTTAGAACTGGGAAGGGAGAAGGGATGAGTGCGATACTCCAACTAGTAACTATGCACAATTCTTAGGACAACTGACTGTAGAATGCGGCAAGGCCGCTGCTTCACCCTGCCACTGAAGTGAAGTTAAATTGATCGTTCCTGTTTGAATATTCTCTTCAGGGTTAAGAACTTGGCACCTCCTTTTTGCTCACTGCCCGTGAGCTGACACCCGCCCGCTGACTCCAGCCACTGGAATGGTCTCCCTTCCTGGGCAGACCCATTGGCAAGCTCCCCTGTACTCACGGACACTGTTTTTCCCAAGTTGCTCTGCCTTCACCTCCACAGTCAGCTTCACTGGTCCTCTGGGTTCAGCCACACCACTGGTTCACTAGGCCGACTGCCTACGACCACCCTCACAGCTGCAGAAGAGGAGAGACAGCCATCATCCTCCTTCTGGGACTTGGCTTCCTGCCCAAAGACCCCCTGTCACATGTGCCCTTGGCTTTTATAATGTATCCCAGGATGCAACACTGCTTGTGCCAACCCACTGAGATAGTTACAAAAGCCTGTGCGTCACTGGCTGGGTTTCCTCCACTGTCCAACAGGCTCCCCTATTGGATGCAGTGGGGACACTCCCTCAGCCCAGATGAATCAAAGCCTGGACACATGCAACTATTAATCAGGCTCTCCTGATAAGCAGACAGAGCAGCTATACTTTATCTGCACCTACCTAGGAGGGTGCTACAGACACATTATGGGCACTGAAATTCCATACCATTTGTAAACAGCTAAAGGATAAAACTACATTTTCAAAAGGAACTCCCTTCCTGAGGTGAGAAGCCAACATTGGTTCTTCCTTTACCGACTCCCAACGGGTAGTGGCCTTTGGAAGCTATGTTCAAGGATACTCGCTTTGCTAGTCTTTGGAAATTGTCCCACAAAATCACTTTCAGATGGTATGTCACTCCTTATCACTTGAACAAAATGGACCCCTTTATTTCTTCTCTTTGCTAGAGGGACCGTGGGTCCACTTTTAACCTATATCATATCTTTTGGACATATATTAAAGTGACACACTTCTAGGTTGTCATTTTTTTGACTAGTTTCAGATACTAGAAATATCTATACCAGGGTTTCTCAACCAGGGTTCCTCCTGAGGTTGCTCGGGGTTTCTGGAGCAATGGGCAATTTCTGCTTCTCAGATAAGTTTTCAATGACACCATTGTTCCTTTTAGCTATCTGTAAGGGGGTAATTCTTCCCAATGATGACAAGAGTAAGGAGCATTCTTCCCACTGACTGTCACACTAATGTATCATGAGTTGTAGATTTTTAATTTTTAGCAGGGGTTCCCCGAGACCAGAAATTTATTTCAAGGGTTCCTCTGTGTGGAAAAGGTTGAGAAAGGCTGCTCTATATGATACACACTTGACTGAGATCCACTCCTTTAAAACTCCCGACTTACAATCTTCTAAACTAGAATGTACACTCTTACTCCTATACAGTTCTATCTTTAGATTACTATATACAAATGATACCGCTTTCACCACTAGGATAGGCAGGCACTGGTTGGGAAGCTGGGAGGCCATTCCTGGGGAGAATCCTCCATCTTCTCTTATGTCTATTAGAATTCTCTTCCTCAGGAGATTGGAACAGGCTTTCCACCCCCAGTCCTCTCCTATCTAGTATTCTATTCCTGCTCTTACCTTACTGCCCCCTGCTGGCCCCCAGCACGGCTGGGGGCGTTATCACAGACAAGCGCAGCCGCCTGTGCAGAGCCAATGTGGACAAGCTCACGTTCATTAAAATGAAGCAGGCATGGATTTTCCGTACCTTGTGCAAAATAGACATGTGTACCGGCCTTACCCAGCCATTGTTGTAATTTTGATCTTTCTTACTCTTTTGGGGTGTACCCTAATTTAAAAATAAAAATTAAATTAAAGACAACAACCAGTGTTGGCTACCTCGTCCTCCTCCACCGCCGCTTCTACCTACACCGCCACATCCACCGCCACCTCAACCTCCCTCCTACTCCATATGGGCCTCGTCCTCCTAGATCAAGATGATTATTTTTTATTTGTATGTATTTTATGTTATTTTAAGTTATTTCCCTATCCACATTTGTTTGCAGAGCACTTGCCATGCTCTTAACAACATTTTGCTGAGATTTGCAGCCCTCTAGCCCTTTCCATGACTTTTTTAGAGCCATTTTAGTGCTCAAAAGTTCGGTCCCCATTGACTTCAATAGGGTTCGGGTTTCGCGGTCAAGTTCGGGTTAAGTTTAGTTAAGTCTAACTTTTTTGCGAAGTTCGGCCGAACCCGTCGAACCTGAACATCCAGGTTTTCGCTCAACTCTAATTCCAATGCATCACTTTGGTGTTCAGGAGAGTTAGGTTTAGGGATCTGTGTAGGTCACTTAAGTGTTCCTCCACACCAAACCGGTCAAACCATGTCTTTATGGGGCTGGCTTTGTACACAGTGGCACAGTCTTGCTGGAACCATTAATGATCTTCCCCAAACTTTTACCACGAGGCACATGTATCTAAAATGTCACTGTCTCACTGTAGCATTACTTTTTACTGGAAAAACTTAAATTCCATAATTTAATACTAAACTAAATAGATATGGGTCAGTGCAATCTTGCTGACCAAAAATGTATTTGGAATTTAAAATAGGTTAAAATTGAAAAAATTGAAAAATATGTACTTAAAGCGGTAGTATCCCGCTTTTTGACACTTTTACCTACAAGTAAGCCTATAATAAGGCTTACCTGTAGGTACAAATAATATCTCCTAAACCGGCATGGTTTAGGAGATATTTACAGTGCATGCAGCCGCTCTCGCGAGCGGGGCATGCGCTCTGAAGGTCCGGGGGGACCTTCAATTAAGTTGCCGGGAGCTTGCCGGAAAAATCACTCCCGCGCGCATGCGCGGGAGTGACGTCATCGCGGCTCCGGCCAATCATCGCGCCGGAGCCGTCTCTTCCGGCCAATCACCGCACCGGAGCCGCCGAACCCGGAAGAGACGGCGAGGGATCATGGCAGCGCCAGCAGCGATGTCCGGGGGTCCGTGTCGGGGCTTCGTTCTAAGGTAAGTTACACCCACTATGCGATGCATACTAGCCCATTATGCCTTTGTCTTGCAGGTTTTTTTTTTTTTTTTGTTCTAAGGGTTTACAACCGCTTTAAATTTAAAATACATTTTAGTTTAGGATTGAAGTTGAATCAAACCTGAATCTAAATCTCAGGTAAGATAAATTATATTGTCAAAAGTATTGACCTTGCTTTGCACACTGGTGTGCAGTCATGTTGGAACAGGAAGGAGCCATCCCCAAACTCCTCCCACAAAGATGGGAGCATGAAATTGTCCAAAATGTCTTGGTATGCTGACGCCTTAAGAATTCCCTTCACTGGAACTAAGGGGCCAAGACCAACCCCTGAAAAACAACCCCACGCCATAATTCCCCCTTCACCAAATTATTTTGACCAGTGCACTAAGCAAGGTTCATAAAGACACGGATGAGTGAGTTTGGGGTGGAGAACGTTGACTGGCCTGCACCTGACCTCAACCCGATACAACACCTTTGGGATGAATTAGAGCGGAGACTGTGAGCCAGGCCTTCTCGTCCAATATCAGTGCCTGACCTCACAAATGTGCTTCTGAAAGAATGGTCAAACATTCCCATAGACACTCCTAAACCTTGTGGACAGCCTTCCCAGAAGAGTTGAAGCTGTTAAAGCTGCAAAGGGTGGGCCAACTCAATATTGAACCCTACGGACTTTGACTGGGATGACATTAATTTTCATGTGTGTAGAGGTAGGCGTCCCAATACTTTTAACAACATAGTGTAAGTGTACCTATGTGCATTCTCTGTCATTGGATAACATCCTAATTAAAGTAGAAGTACAGTCCATGGAATCCATAATATGATGACGTTTTACAGCTTGACTTGGAGGCAGGCTAAGAGTTTAGCATGGGCAGCTCAGTGGGCAAAAAATTGACAAAGTGCAGAATTCATTGGATAACATTTTTTTTATTATTATTTTATCCTGCGCAGATAGTAACATCACCGAGGAGCTGTCACATCTGAGAGAAATCGGTAGGTGAATAAGGAGCTCGTATTCCCATCTGACAGGTTCTATATATTATTTCTTGGTTTATGCAAGTAATTTCTTTAAAAAAACTTCCTAATTAAAGTAGACGTACAGTCCATGGAAATGAAACGATGACAATGGTTTACAGCTTGACTTGAAAGATTTAATTTCAGTGCTCTGGTGGAGGCAGGCCAGGAATGTATCAGGAAAAGTCCAGTGCACAAAGAGATGGCGAAGCGCAGAATTTGTTACAAAGTTTCCACAATTCAGAGTGATGCATTCTTATAAAGATAAAAAATCAATGACCCACATGATAGAAACAGCTCTTGTTCAGGTCCAAACTAAACAAGTAGAGAGTTTGCACTTAGAAAACACGTATGACATGTAGCACTGCCCCCTAGAGAGCTGCTGAGAATTACACTTTGTGGGTTCCCCTGGGTTACCATTAGCAACTGACAGCAGATAAACAGCATTAAAAGTCATTGGCTCAGACAATAATCAGTCCAGCGGATGTTGGATTTTGTGTTTTATTTAGAACTGGGATGGGAGAAGGGATGAGTGGGATACTCCAACTAGTAACTATGCACAATTCTGAGGAGAACTGACTGTAGAATGCGGCAAGACCGCTGCTTCACCCTGCCACTGAAGTGAAGTTAAATTGACCATTCCCGTTTGAATATTCTCTTCAGGGTTAACAACTTGGCACCCCCTTTTTGCTCACTGTCTGTGTGCTGACACCCATCTGCTGACTCTAGCCACTGGAGTGGTCCCCCTTCCTGGGCAGACCCATTGGCAAGCTCCCCTGTACTCACGGACACTGTTTTTCCAGAGTTGCTCTGCCGTCTCCTTCACAGTCAGCTTCAATGGACCTCTGGGTTCAGCCACACCACTGGTTCACTAGGCCTATGACCACCCTCACAGCTGCAGAAGAGGAGACAGCCATCACCCTCCTTCTAGGACTTGGCTCCCAGCCCAAAGACCCCCTGTCACACGTGCCCTTGGCTTTTATAATGTATCCCAGAATGCAACACTGCTTGTGCCAAACCACTGAGATAGTTACAAAAGCCTGTGCATCACTGGCTGGGTTTCCTCCACTGTCCAACAGGCTCCCCTATTGGATGCAGTGGGGACACTCCCTCAGCCCAGATGAATCACAGCCTGGACACATGAAACAGGCCTAACTATTATCCAGGCTCTTCTGATAAGCAGACAGAGCAACTTTACTTTATCTGCACCTACCTAGGAGGGTGCTACAGACACATTATGGGCACTGAAATTCCATACCATTTGTAAACAGTATTTCTCTTTTTGCTAAACTGCTAAAGGATAAAACAACATTTTCAAAAGGAACTCCCTTCCTGAGGTGGGAAGCCAACATTGGTTCTTCCTTTACCGACACCTGATGGGTAGTGGCCTTTGGAAGCTATGTTAACCACTTGCCGACCGCCGCACGACTATCTACGTCGGCGGTCAGCCCCTCACAGGCAAACTAACGTAGGGCTACGTTGCTTGCTTGTGAGGGTCTAGGGAGCGAGCGCGCGCCGCCGGAGGCGCGCTCCCGCTCCCACGTGGTCACGGACCCCCCCCCCGCGCGTGTGACCAGCGGACCCGATGTCCGCCGGCCACTCGGCGATCGGCGGGGGAGAGGGAGAATGTCAGGCAGCTTGTGTAAACAAGCGACCTGTCATTCTCCTCGCTGTAAAGACACTGATCACTCGGATCTACTATGTAGATCCGTTGATCAGTGTCCTTACAGCTCAAGCCACAGCCAATCACAGTTGAAACCACGCCCCTAGGGACACACACAGCCACTCCCTCCCAAATAAAGTTAACCCCTTCACTACCAGTGTATTTTTACAGTAACAGTGCATATGTATAGCACTGATTACTGTAGAAATGTCACTGGTAACCCCAAAAGTGTCAAAAATGTCAGTCAAGTGTCCGATCTGTCCGCCGCAATGTCGCAGTACCGCAAAAAAAATCGCAGATTGCCGCCATTACGCGTTAAAAAAAAAACAACAAAAATGACAAAAATCTTTCCCTTTGTTAGTAAACGTGATAACTTTTGCGCAAACCAATCAAAATACGCTTTTTGCGATTTTTTTTTACCAAACATAGGTAGCATAAAACAAATTGGCCGAAAATGTTAAAAAATTTTGATTTTTACATTTTTTTTGGGGGGAATTTCATATAAAAAAATGTGAAAAATATTGCTATTTTTGCAAAATTGACGCTCTTTTTTTGTTTATAGCGCGTGATCAAAAAAATCGCACAGGTGATCAAATACCACCAAAAGAAAGCTCTGTTTGTGGGAAAAAAAGGACGCCAAATTAGTTTAGGTACAGCGTCGCACGACCGCGCAATTGTCCGTTAAAGTCACGCAGTGCCGAAACGCAAAATACCCCCTGGTCGGAATGGGGGTAAAATCTTCCGGGGCTTAAGTGGTTAAGGATACTCGCTTTGCTAGTCTTTGGAAATTGTCCCACAAAATCACCTTCAGATGGTATGTCACTCCTTATCACTTTAACAAAATGAACCCCTTTATTTCTTCTCTTTTATAGAGGGACAGTGGGTCCACTGGCAACCTATATCATATCTTTTGTGGAGCAATGGGCAATTTCTGCCTCTCAGATAAGTTTCCCAATGACACCATTGTTCCTTTTAGCTATCTGTAAGGGGGTAATTCTTCCCAATGATGACAAGAGTAAGGAGCATTCTTCCCACTGACTGTCACACTAATGTGTCATGCGTTGCAGATGTTTCATTTTTAGCAGGGGTTCCCCGAGACCAGAGATTTATTTCAAGGGTTCCTCTGTGTGGAAAAGGTTGAGAAAAGCTGATCTATATGATACAAACTTGACTGAGATCCACTCCTTTAACCACGTAAGCCCCGGAAGATTTTACCCCCTTCCTGAACAGGGCCTATTTTGCGATTCGGCACTGCGTGAATTTAATGGACAATTGCGCGGTCGTGCGACGCTGTACCTAAACGAACTTCACGTCCTTTTTTTCCCACAAACAGAGCTTTCTTTTGGTGGTATTTGATCACCTGTGTGATTTTTTGATCATGCGCTATAAACAAAAAATGAGCGTCAATTTTGCAAAAATAACAATATTTTCACATTTTTTTATATGAAATTCCCCAACAAAAATGTAAAAATCAAAATTTTTTAACATTTTCAGCCAATTTGTTTTCTGCTACATATGTTTGGTAAAAAAAATAGCAAAAAGCGTATTTTGATTGGTTTGCGCAAAAGTTATCGCGTTTACTAACTAAGGGAAAGATTTTTGTCATTTTTTTTTTTTAACGTGTAATGGCGGCGATCTGCGATTTTTTTTTGTGGTACTGCGACATTGCGGCGGACAATTCGGACCCTTGACTGACATTTTTGACACTTTTGGGGTTACCAGTGACATTACTACAGTAATCAGTGCTATACATATGCACTGTTACTGTAAAATTACACTGACAGGGAAGGGGTTAACTTTTTTTGAGAGGGAGGGGCTGTGTGTGTCCCTAGGGGCGTGATTCTAACTGTGATTGGCTGTGGCTTGAGCTGTAGGAACAGTGATCAACGGTCCTACATAGTAGAACCGTATGATCAGTGTTTCTACACAGGGGAGAATGACAGGCGGCTTGTTTACATTAGCCGCCTGCCTTTCTCCCTCTCCACCGACGATCGCAGAGTGACCGGCGGACGATTGGGTCCACCGGTCACACGTGCGGGGGGGGGGGGGTCCGTGACCGCGCCTATGGCGGCGTGCGCTCACTCCCGAGACCCTCACAGGCTAGCGAAATAGCCCTACGTCACTTTGCCTGTGAGGGGCTGACCGCCGCAGTAAATATACTGTGGGTAGTCGGCAAGCGGTTAAAACTCCCGACTTACAATCTTCTAAACTAGAATGTACACTCTTACTCCTATACAGTTCTATCTTTAGATCACTATATACAAATGATACCGCTTTCACCACTAGGATAGGCAGGCACTGGTTGGGAAGCTGGGAGGCCATTCCTGGGGAGAATCCTCTATCTTATCTTATGTCTATTAGGATTCTCTTCCTCAGGAGAGTGGAACAGGCTCTCCGCCTCCAGTCCTCTCCTATCTAGTATTCTATTCCTGCTCTTACCTTACTGCCCCCTGCTGGCCCCCAGTGCCGAATCCCAAAATATGGCCTGGTCATTAAGAGGGAAAATCTTCCGATCCAGAAGTGGTTAAGCATATGATCTACCAGAACACCCACATCTATGCGGTTGCAGTTTTAAGCGCATTGTGTGGTGCATTTTGCGTTTTTGAACTTTTTTTTTTTTCTTTAACAAACTGCGTATAGCTGGTTAAGGAGTGATCCAAGAAGCCGGCCACAGCATCCTTAACCACCTTCCACCCAAACCAATTCTGACACTTCACTTCTGACACTAAAAAAACATCATTTTTTTTTTATCGAAAATTACTCAGAACTCCCAAACATTATATATATGTTTTTTTTTTTTTTTTTTAACAGAGACCCTAGGGAATAAAATGGTGGTCGTTGCAACTTTTTAAGCCGCACAGTATTTGCGCAGCAATTTTTCAAACGCATTTTATATGGAAAAAAAAAATCATTAATTAAAAAAAAGCAAAAGAGCAAAGTTAGCCTGATTGTTTTGTAGAATGTGAAAGATAAGGTTATTCCGCATAAATAGATACCTAACATGTCACGCTTTAAAATTGCGCACACTTGTAGAATGGCGCCAAACTGCTAACTGGTACTTAAAAATCTCAATGGGCAAAGTTTTAAAATGTTTTACAGGTTACCTGTTTAGAGTAACAGAGAAGTTATTGGGCTAGAATTATTTCTCTCACTCTAACGTTCACGGTGATACCTCACATGTGTGGTTTGAGCACCGTTTACATATGAGGGTGCGACGTATGTATGTGTTCGCTTCTGTGACGGTCGCTTTAAATTATTTTATTCTTTTTAGTTTATTTTACTTTTATTTTTATATTTTGATACTTTCTCTTTTTTTTTTTTTTTTATGATCACTTTTCTTTTACTATTACAACCAATGTAAACATCCCTTACAATAGGCATAGGGCATGACAGGTCCTCTTTACAGAGAGACCTGGGGTCCAAAAGTCCCCACATCTCGTCTCCAGAATTATGTCTTGTACACACTATCAGATTATCTGAAGACTTTTGTCTGTAGACTTACCAAAACCATATAATATGAGGTCAAACCTAAACACTTTCAATTTGTATGCAATCCGGCAGGCCCTTGCACTACATAGAAAAGGTAAATCTGAAGACAAATGTCTTCAGATAATCTGATAGTGTGTACAGGGCATTAAAAAGAAGAAAAAATCTTGGCTTCCCGGCCGAGGCAAAGGCAGTGTACAACTGCCGAGGCCGGACGTGACGTCATAACGTCATAACATCGCGCCCGGCCTCCGAAGGTCACAGAGATGACCGGGGACCACCTGGTCTTTGGTCAGCTCTATGGTAAATGGCCGCCAATTGTGAAACAGATGCCATGATTGTTTTTATGGTGCAGGGAATTGCCAGCAGAAAAAGAAGATATCTGAATGATGCCTGTAGCTGCACCCATCATTCAGAAATCCCCACTCAAAATCATATGATGTAGTTAGGCGGATAGTGGTTATCAACCAATGAGTTATCAGCTGTCAGCGGGCTTCCCCACTGACAGCTGAATGTAAAAACAAGCATTGACGACAATAAGAAAATCGGTATAACAATGGCGTGGGGTCCCTCCCCAATCCATACCAGGCCCCTCAGGTCTGGTATGGATTTTGAGGGGAACCCCACACCAAAATGGTGTGGGCCCCCCCCCCCAAAGTCCATACCAGACCCTGCCGGTTTCCCTTAGTGGAGATGGTGACGGCAGCACCCGATAGGCAATAGAAAAATTGGCTCAGATGAGGACACCGCTGAATTCCTGGACAGGAAAGTACCCTAATATAAAAATTCAGCAGTTACAATATTTGTAGATTTTTTACTGGGGGAGCTTGGAGCTCCTTTAGAAAGTCTGCTGTATAATATTAACCACTTACCGACCACCCACCGTCGTTTTACGTCGGTAATTTGATGCTAAATACCGGAATTCTGCCATAACCCCGGTATTTTTAAAAACGGCGGGCAATCGGCTTTCAGCTAAGGTTGGTCCCAGTGGCGGATTCGCCATAGAATCACCCTTACAGTGAGGCGGAAGAGGTGAGCCCCATCCCGCCACGTCCCGGCCGTTTTCCACGCTTACCGGGCCCGCCGGCAGCGAGGAAAACGATCCGGTCCCGGATACTCTTAGACAGGAAGTTGAGTGAGGGCAAGATGGCCCTCACTCGACTCCATGGTCTTGGAGGACCGGAGCGACGTCAAACGTCGTTGCCTAGCAACCGGCTTAAAGAGACGATTTTTTTTAAACCATTTTTTTTTTCTTTTTTTACTGTCCTTGTGAGATGTGAGGACTTTTTGACCCCCAGATCTCACAATAAAGAGTACCTGTCATGGCTATTTCTGTTACAAGGTATGTTTACATTCCTTGTAATAGGAATACAAATTATCAATTTTTTTTTTTTTTTTAAAACTGTGTAAAAATCAAAAATAATAAATAAAATAAATAGGGGGGGGGGGAATTAAAGCACCCTGTCCCCGTTAGCTCGCACGCAGAAGCAAACGCGTACGCAAGCCCCGCCCACATATGTAAACGGTATTCAAACCACACATTTGAGGTATCGCCGTGATGGTTAGAGCGAGAGCAATAATTTGAGCCCTAGACCTCCTCTGTAACTCTAAGCTGGTAACCTGTAGGAATTTTTAAATATGTCGCCTGAGGGGATTTTTAAGTACCAAAGTTTGTCGCCATTCCGCGAGCGTGCGCAATTTTGAAGCATGACATGTTGGGTATCTATTTACTCGGCGTAACATTATCTTTTACATTATGGAAAAAATTGGGCTAACTTTACTGTTTTCTTATTTTTTAATTCAAAAAAAGTGATTTTTTTTCCAAAAAAATTGCATTTGGAAGACCGCTGCACAAATACGGTGTGATAAAAAATCTCCATTTTATTCTATAGGGTCTCTGAAAAAAATATATATAATGTTTGGGGGTTCTAAGTAGTTTTCTAGCAAAAAAAAAAATGATTTTAGCTTGTAAACACCAAGTGTCAAAAATAGGCCTGGTCGGTAAGTGGTTAGTAATAATAATAATAATAATAATAATGCGTAGTTATATTTTCCAGTCATTGCATCCTCTTTTTTTTTTTTTCCTCCTCAGTTTTCAACATAACGAACGAACTGAACAAGATAAAGGAGAAAGGTAACAGATGAGTATTATGTATCTCCCAATAAATAGCAGTGATGGGGTGGAATTCCTAGCAGGTCAGGGAGTGTGCCCATCTGGAAGTCTTTGAGAGAATGTCCTAAGCCTTTTAGATATAACAAATTGAAATTGTCCTGCTGTAGGTACAGCAGACCGTTTGTACTCGCTGCATCAGAGCGTATGGCTGTCATAATTCATCATTGAGAGGGGACATCAGTTGGGACAGCAACCAGATTGTCTACAAGGAAACCTGGGGGAAGCCTAGTACTGGTTTGATTGTCTAGGGGCCAATCTACCACCTTCATACTCCTGAAGTACACCAGAAGAATTGTGCAATTGGTCAAATTTCCAGACACCTTGCCTGTCACAAGTATATACTTGTAGGCAGTTGACTTCTGATGGTTCTTTACTAGTACAGAATATGTTCTCTGTTCATATTAAAATCCTTATTTTTAGGGATTATATTTAGTTTCTGGTCTGCACACCTGCTGTGTTCATTGAGAGAAGGTCACATTATCCCTGTGCTTAATTTCAGGGCCTGTACACTTGCTGTGCACATTGTGAATGGTTCCCACCATCCATGTCCACGTGAAATAACAGACTACTAGACTAACTAAAAAAAAAGTGTTTCCAAATCATAATCCTGGTGAGTCTGGAATGCCCCATACACCCACTCTGCATAACTCATATGGGGGAGGAAGGGTACACTCAGAGCCCTCCCTACACTCTTGTACACCTCCTATATTAAAAGGGCACTGAAGCAGAAAATGATCCATGGACTCCACCGTTCCTCCACACTCTACTCTTGGGCAGCCCCGATCACTCACAGACAGAAACTTCAGGTTGCCCTTCACATATATTTTTTTCATGGAAAGCGAGCCAAGCCTGATCTCTATACTTCATTGGGATTCTCTCCAAATTAATCGAATGCAAACCCTCCCCCAAAACTAGGCTTGGGCAATACCTTAAGGCCAGTGGTTCGCAAAAAACAGAGCTCATGATCCGCTTCTCAAGAAGTTTCCTTGGAAGAGATCTGACCTCCCCTGCCGTTACTTGCCACTGCCGAAGTATTTTCACACATGGGGCAACATAAGCTGGGAGCTTATCATGCTTGACCCTCAGGCTTTTCACTGGCCCACCATTTTCCCAGTTTCACAGAAAGGGCCTAAACCAGAACTGGAAAATACCCACCCAGGCGGTCTCTCTGCCAACATGTTACCCAGGTTGTACTTTACAAACATCAGAGAGAAAAAGACTACAGGGTTGATCATTCCTAAACCACCCTCCCGCCTAGGAAGATAAGTCAAACTCCTTTTGACAAGGTTTATTCTGTTCCCCCATAAAAGCTGGAAGAAACAACTATAGATCCTGGTATAGAGAGACACTGGCAAAACGCAGACAAAACTGACATACAGAAAAATTGGAATCAGGTAAGCTTTGATCAGATCAACCTTTTCCCTTAAGGAAAACCGCCAACTTTTCCAGCTCGCCACCTTGGCATTGGCATTCTCCAGCCTGTTCACCCAATTTGCATGACCATAGTCACCTGGGCCAATCAATGAAACCCCCTCCAGGCCATACTTGCCAAGAAGGAGCCATAGGTACTCATGATTAACCCTATCAAAGGCCTTAGCCTGATCCAATGTCAGCAGATATTTACCCTAACCAGCAGCCCTACAACGCTCCAAGGCCTCCCAGACAGCTAACACAGCTAAGAAAGTGCTTCTACCCTGAACTGAGCAGTACTGGTGATGGGATAACAAACCGCCTGCCACTGATGATAATCGCCAGAAAAAAATCTTTGCCAGTATCTTTCTATTGACATTAAGAAGGCTAATGGGGTGCCAATGCTTAATAATCGAAGGATCTTTGCCCTTTGACAGAAGAATCGCTGCAGATTGCCTCATGGAAGGAGGGAGAGAACCCTCATGCAAACAGCTATTTAAAACCTCCGCAAGGTGTGAGGCCAGGATTGTCTTAAAACATTTATAAAATTCAGCTTTTAAACCATCTGGCCCTGGCGTTTTCCTAATGGCTAGTTTGTCAATTGCCTGGATCACCTCATCTGCAGTGATTTAATCTGTCAAATTCATCAAAGGAACAATATTTTCCAGACCTGGTGTAGAGTCCAAGAAAATTAACATCCCTACCCGATCAAGGTTCTTTCCTCCCAGGAGATCAGCATAGTATGACCTGATGACCTCCAGAATCCCTGACCTAGACATTGTCAGAGAGCCCGTACTGTCCTTCAGGCCATTGACCGTCTTAACTGCTATGCTCTGTTTACAGTTCTGGTAAGGGTCAGGAGAATGGTACTTCCTATAGTCCCTTTCCTGAACCAAAGAGGCGTGCCGGTCATATTGATGTCTCCTCGGGAGGAGCTTCACCTCAGAGATTGCCCCAGAATCTCCTCCATTCGAAACAAGGCGGTCAAGTTTCCTCCGCAAATGCTGGTAGGTGATATACTTATCGTGCTGTCTCTTTCTCCCTATTGCCTTGAAAAGCCTAACAGTCCGCTGTTTTATAAGCTCCCACCATTCTGACTTACTGTTGCAAAAGTCTAGGATAGTTACCTGTGCCTGAAAAAATTCCACAAAGGATTGTCTTACTTCCTCGTCATCCATGAGGGCTGAATTCAATCTCCAGATACCCCACCCCCTAGGTGGCACGCCTGAGGCATTCAGAGTCACAGATAGAATACAGTGATCGGAAAACTCCACTGCCCAACACACAGATGCCGAAAAAGTAGAGTCCCCCTTTAAAAAAAAAACTATCTATCCTACTCTGAGTATTACCTCGCTGAAAAGTGGACCCTGTGCTGTCTGGGCAGCGCTTAATGTGCGCATCTACTAGACCTGCTTCCCTAACCATCGCATTCAGGAAAAGGTTGTCATAGCCCAGCTTATCTCTGAAACCTCTCCTGTCTTTAGACCTAATAATGGTGTTGAAGTCACCTCCAAAGATAACCTGCTGAGCCATTAAAACAAAATCTTAATCTTTGTAAAGAGGCATTTCCTGTCCCATTTCATCTGGGGACCATAGATGTTAATCAGGCGCAGGTCCTGCCCCCTCACAGAGATATCCAAAATCATGCATCTCCCAATCTCTACCTCAATTACCCGTCGGCACATTACCATACCGGAAAAAAGGACCGCAACCCTGCTCTAAGGCTCGGCCGACAGAGACCAAAATGAGGGACCACGCTTCCACTCCTTCTTTGCCAGATGTATATCAGCCAGACTACTCAGATGGGTCTCTTGCAAAAACAAAATGTCAGCATCAAACTCGCTGAGCAAAAATAAGGCCATATGAAGGAGCACTCACTGATTTTAAGCTGGCAACATTAATGGTTGCCACTTTTAACAAAGTGGGAAATGCCATTAGGATAATTGAGGCAGCCGTTTCTTACCCTAACTACTCTCTCTCTCCCTGGAGAACCAGTGTGCTTCAGTGCAACCTGGGACTCATCATCCATAGAGGACGCTGTACTCAACGAGTCCCATTCATCGTCATCATCTGACAGGACCCCAAACTTATTTGTCAAAGGCAAAACGCAAAAAGGACTTTGGGTAATTGAACACGTTTTTTTTCCTTCTTTTTCCCTTCTTCCTTTTCTCCTCCAACCATTCCACATCATCCTTGGACAAACTGGAAATAACAGTTTCCCCCCCTTCCCCTTCACCCCCACTCTCCCTTACCTTATTTGCCACCAGGCCAGCCTCTTCACCATTCTCCCCACTGCTCTGCACCTCATGGTCCCTAATAAAAGCCCTGCAATGTTGAGGGGGGGGGGACTGGCACTGTACTTGATGCCCCTCTATCAGCACCTTTTGCTGCCTCTGCAATTTTGGAAGACATAGACACAGAAGGATTGGACACATTCTCGGTAACTAATACCTTAGATACAGACTGGGTCGACACTGACACACTAGGCAAAGGCACAGATTGGGGCACCACAGACTGGGAAGACACACAGACACAGGCACACTAGGCAAACGCACAGACTAGGAAGACACAGGCACACTAGGCAAACGCACAGACTGGGGCGCCACAGACTTGGAAGACACAGACACACTGGGAATTGGCACAGACTGGGGCACCACAGACTGGGGCACCACAGACTGGGACGACAGAGGCACACTAGGCAAATGCACAGACTGGGGCGCCACAGACTTGGAGGACACAGGCACACTAGGCATTGGCACAGACTCAGAGGGAATCGCAGGCACCCTAGCTGCTGAGCTCTGAGCATCCTTCATGTCCAGGCGGAAGAACTCTCTCATGAGCTCAGGCTGGTTATGCATTGCCTCAGGACACTGACTATAAGGATGCCCCACCGCATTGCAAAAGTTGCATCTTATAATATTGCAATCCTTTGCCAATTGCCCTAAATCCTGACACAGACAGCACTTCATTACAGGACAGGGGGATGCAAAGTGCCTTTTATCCCCACACTTATTGCACAGCTTTGGATGGCCTGGATAGAAAATGGTCAGCCTGTCCCTCGCCAGGAAAGCTGAGGATGGCAGATGCTGAATAACATTGTCAATGACTCTCAGTTTTAGCTGCACAGACCATCCCCCGTCCATATTCCCCGATCATCCATACTTTTCTGTAAGGGGCTCAGGATGTCTCCATATCTCCTCAGCCATACAGGTAAATCCCCTTGTGGTATGGATTCATTGTGAACAAGAATTGTCACAATTTTAATGAGTGACTGGCATGATACAACCTTGGGGAGAAGCCCTTTCCAGTCCGGCAGGCTCCTACACACATGTTCATATTTTTCCCAAAATATGTCCAAAAAATCTGGACAGTTAAAGGACAAATCATTCTCATAGGAGCCGGTCGGACTGATCAGGGCAAAGATATCTGTGGGTCTAGACCCCATCTGCAGAATCTTATCAACCACTGCTCTCCTATATGGAGGAATACCCTCACCCTCCCATTGAAGCTGCACAACATTCCTCCTTTTAAAACATGAGGAAGATAAAGCATTTCCATGCTCCTTCCCTGCTTGCCCCCCCCTCCCAGATCCTGCAGCAGCACCAGCATATGTTTTCCTCCCAGACACACCACCAGCAATTACAGCATTGTCTTTAGACACAGCCACACCTGCTGACAAGGAGCCTGAAACAACCCTTGCAGTCTTTGGAGCAGCAGAGACAAGACCCACCCCCTCCCCTTGCTCTGAGCACTCAGCTGCTTTCCTGGGTTCAATCACAGTCTTGTCTACTGCAGACTCCAAAAAAGTAGCACTACTGCTCCCAGCATCTCCTCCACCATTCTCAGGAACAGCAGCTTTATCTGGGTCAGGAAAAGCCTCTGTAATGTCCATGGTGCACCTCTCTGCAGACTCTTCAACCAGAAGCTCACAGTTTTTTCCAGCTTTCCCGCCAATTGCATTTAAAGTTTTTTCAGTAAGTGCATCGGGTTGCACTGCATGCTGCACATTGTCTATGGGTCTGGGGTGACAGTCAATAGCACTACAACCCTCAGCAAGCACATTGTCATTATTAAAGTTTACATCACCACTTTGCACACACAGTGTACCTGCTTGCTTTGTTACCTCTGCTGTGTCATGGCTGATGGTGGGATTAAGCTTTCTCCTGGTTGTTGCAGACTATGGTAAATCTTCCTTTCTCCACAGGTCTCTCTTTCACAGGGCGAGGAACAATATCCATCTCCTCATCTGAGGAATCTGCAGAGAAATGGAACTTTCTTCCATCCAGAGGGGATTCCAGCTCAGTGATGAACTCCAGCATGCCAGCAGTACCCCCCTCAACCTCCTGCTCAGATGTTCCAAATTGCTGCTGCGGAGGGAGGGAGACAGAGGCCTCCACCATTGGGGGCTCAGCAGATGTCTGAGGTGTTGAAGAGCTGGGCTCATCTTCCCGGCCCACTTTCTCACTCTCTGCTGAGTCTGTCGGTACCTGCATCTCCTCACTGACTGGGTCACTCTCCATGCTGGAAACGGCTCCTCTCCTCGTACAGCTGAAACGTTCCTCATTCTTGTATTTCTCCTTAAATGCTCCGCTGCTTTCCTTCAGAGAGCTCACCAGCTCTTTCTGCTTCCTCAAAGCTCGCTCTAAGTCCTTCAATTCAGGCCTCAGAGCCGGTCTCTTCTTGCTGTAGAGTTTAGCACAAAACAACTTTTTCTTTTTGAATTCCGCTTTCAAAGCTACCAATTTCTCCTCCTCTTTCTCAATCCGTGTAATCTTTTCAACAATCCTCCATCTAAAGGTAGACAGGGATTCATCTCTCCTTGGGCCAAGCCCAATGTCTTCCATAGACTGAGGCCTAGTCTCAGGCCTATCCAGGGGGCCCCCGCTGGGGTCCTCCCCAGGATACAGCATCCCTTCTGGGGCAGAGAAGCAACTCTAGCCCCTGGCTTCTGGAAGTACACGAGCAAAGGAACCAGCAACCTCACTGTCAAGGAGTGGAATGGCAGTTTCCCACCATCCCTGTGCTGAGTTCCCAGGTCTCTAGACCTGCAGTGACAATTATGGAGGCATCCCGCCATTCCTAAGCTCCAAAGCCTACCTACTGTATTCGTTTGATGGTCTCCCAGTATTTCTGATGGATTTTGTATGTATTTTGCTGTGACACACAAAGATAGGTGGAATCACACAAAATGTCCAGGTGTACAGAAACAGAGCCAGAAATTAGGGCAGAGAGATCTCATTGTTGGACATATACATATAAGTCATTTAAGAGTCCAGGATTGGACTCTGGGACATGATGACTTTTATCTATGATTTTCTTTTATTTTTATAATTTTAACATCTTGGCTATAACCATGAAAATCCACCATGACCCACGTAATCCTCTTTCTTGCTCCCTTAGTCACCTCTGATCCAATATGCAGTGTGGGATGGATGCCATATGGATTCAATTGTTACTACTTCTCTTCGAGTTTGAAGTCATGGAACACCTCCAAGAAGGACTGCGAGGACAGGCAGGCCCATCTGGCGGTCATTAATAGTGAAGGAGAGATGGTATGTATGGTAAACAGATAGACACTTCCCACTGTGACAGTCCCACTGTCAGATCACATCACTGATCACATTGAGCTTCATGCTCTCATCCTTACCCTGCAAAGAGATTTTCCATTGCGCAGGACAATAATCCAAGCACCAAAAGCCTGATAATAATTTTTACTGAGGCATTTTTATAGGAATTGTTTACAGAAAAGGTATTACAAAAAAAAAAAAAAAACAGACAAAAGCAATAGTAAAATAAATGGTTTAAAAATAGAAACATACTTAAGTAAAGTTAACCTGGTGTTTGGTTCTGTGCATAATCTGATTCGCTTGCAGAGTAAATCCAATCTGATATATCAGAGTAACTGACCCTCATAAATTACTCCTAGGACTCCTTCAAAATTTCTATGGCAAGATGAGAGCCCAGAGCTGTGAGGGCAGCCATCTTTTCTTGTCACCTCACTGGGAGTTGCAGAACAGCCACTCAATAAAAAGGTTGCTTTTTACCAACCATCTTAAAAACATCTATACAGGATTTTTCAATCCTTTAGGTGTTTGTAGGTAGGTGCAGTTTATTTTCTCCCCATTGAAAAGAGAAGGCCACCTAGGCTCAAACCATAGCAGCACTCAGTCCCCAAGGTACACGAAAAACCACAGAGACAGGTTCAGTCTATTTTCTCCACTGCAGGTGGCGCTCTTCTGCAGCAGCACTGTTGTTGGAGATGAAGTCAAGAGGAACAGTGTTTCTCTATGGTTTCCTGGGTCACTGGAAAAGCTATTCTATTGGATGCTGCCCCTCCATGTGACTCAAGCAGCCAATCTTGGTTCGAACCAATCTTATTTAGGGCCCTGGCTTCCAGGTTTGGCATGCATTTTGCGAGTTGGCAGAGTAGAGAGAGGTACCCAATCTATTAGGGAGAGTTCTAGCAGTAGGAAAAGGTTCCTGATGAGGAGGGGAAGCGTAGGGTTGGGACATCTTCCCAAATCGGCATGAGACAGCCATGCCGCATTCTGCCCCTCTCTGCAGATGCTGGTTTGCTGGTTTGTTGTGAACTTTTGCTGCATTACTTCAATACAAGTTTTATATTGTACCTGACTGTTTGAATTATTGCCGCGTATCATGCTGCACCCCACCTACATGTTATTTAGCAACATTAAATTAAATTTGTTAGACATCAAATGTGATTTAGATCTTATGCATATATCTATTGTCCTATTAGCCTTCTGGACCTTGTACATGAGCTGTGTTTGATATCTAACTAATTGGTATCTTCTATACAAATTACTGTAACCACATTTATTAGGATAAGTTTAGTACAGTAAGAAATCTGGAGACCGTTAGAAAACCAACTCTGTATGTTATCATGTACCTGATAGTGGCCAAGCCGAAAAGAGGGCCTGCCTGTCCAATACCCTCAGGAGGTGATGACAGGGTGCAGCAGGATGAGGAGCAGCACGGGTTCCTGTGGTAGGTCCTGACACAATGACAATTCATTGCCAGCTTCTTAAAAAAAAAAAAAAACATTAAAAAAACCAGCACATTGACCAGACCCCCCCCCCCTCTCCCCTCTCCTCCCCCAGGGGCCTGCTATATATTTTAGGAGGCCTTTGGAGGTGTCTGTGTTCTCTCTCTTTTTTTTTTTTTTTTGTAATTTGACAACAATTTAAACTGTCAAATTTGTTTCTCTATTAATGTCACTTTTGCTCTAGTACATCCCATAGTATGAATGTATAGAGCCCAAAGTTCATTGCAATTTTTTTGAGGGGGCACACTCAAGCAAAGAAAAAAAAAGTGTGAGGCCCCCAGGAAATCCATACCAGACCTTTAATCAAAGCATGCTGCCTGGCTGGGCGGAATAGTGGGAAGAAGTGCATGACCCCACACCAGTTGAAGTGTTTTCCGACACAGTGCACGCACATTATCCCAACACTATTCATAGTTGTAGCTGAATGGTGACTCCCGAGCTGTTATCAGCTATATAATGGAAGGGGCAGGGCTGGTGGTGAGGTCATTGCCACCTCACCACAGTGATGTCCCTGCAATCCCCACGATTTGCTCAAGAGGCAGGATTCCTGGTGACATCAGTGGGACACGGTGGCTGCAAGCACCTGCAGCTTCCTTAGTAACCAGTGACAGTGGGAAGCTGTTACATATAGAAGTGGTAGAGGTGGCTTCTATATATGATGCTTGGGTCTTGCTGAACTGGGGGGCTGGACAGACAAAAGTTCAAAATGAATCATCAACTCATCCGTAGCAGTGATCTTAAGCAGATGTGTGGAAAGAATTCCTGAAGGCCTTCATCCCCTGGCAGTAGATAAATACACTGGTAAAGGAAATTAAAAGTGAAACTACAGCCAACAATAATTACTGGGACAAGTAGAGAGGGAAAATCTACCTAACGGAGATACAGAGTGAAATAATAACTTGATGGGAGAGGTTAGCAATGGAGCACCAATAACATGCTGGGAGAGGTTAGCAAGGGGACACCAACTATGTGGCCAATTATTATTGTTATATCCAGTTAACCACTTGCCGACCGCCGCACGACTATCTACGTCGGCGGTCAGCCCCTCACAGGCAAACTAACGTAGGGCTACGTTGCTTGCTTGTGAGGGTCTAGGGAGCGAGCGCGCGCCGCCGGAGGCGCGCTCCCGCGTGGTCACGGACCCCCCCGCACGTGTGACCAGCGGACCCGATGTCCGCCGGCCACTCGGCGATCGGCGGGGGAGAGGGAGAATGTCAGGCAGCTTGTGTAAACAAGCGACCTGTCATTCTCCTCGCTGTAAAGACACTGATCACATGGATCTACTATGTAGATCCGTTGATCAGTGTCCTTACAGCTCAAGCCACAGCCAATCACAGTAGAAAGCACGCCCCTAGGGACACACACAGCCCCTCCCTCCCAAATAAAGTTAACCCCTTCACTACCAGTGTATTTTTACAGTAACAGTGCATATATATAGCACTGATTACTGTAGAAATGTCACTGGTAACCCCAAAAGTGTCAAAAATGTCAGTCAAGGGTCCGATCTGTCCGCCGCAATGTCGCAGTACCGCAAAAAAAATCGCAGATCGCCGCCATTACGCGTTAAAAAAAAACAACAAAAATGACAAAAATCTTTCCCTTTGTTAGTAAACGCGATAACTTTTGCGCAAACCAATCAAAATACACTTTTTGCGATTTTTTTTACCAAACATAGGTAGGATAAAACAAATTGGCCGAAAATGTTAAAAAATTTTGATTTTTACATTTTTTTGGGGGGGAATTTCATATAAAAAAATTTGAAAAATATTGCTATTTTTACAAAATTGACGCTCTTTTTTTGTTTATAGCGCGTGATCAAAAAATCGCACAGGTGATCAAATACCACCAAAAGAAAGCTCTGTTTGTGGGAAAAAAAGGACACCAAATTCGTTTAGGTACAGCGTCGCACGACCGCGCAATTGTCCGTTAAAGTCACGCAGTGCCGAATCGCAAAATACCCCCTGGTCGGAATGGGGGTAAAATCTTCCGGGGCTTAAGTGGTTAAGAACAAGCAACACTTTCTGCAGATTGCTAACATCCCCCCCCCTCCCTCCTTCATCAGGTTTTGAAAGTGTAGAGTCTGGTTTGTTGCTTGGTGTCTCTGATTTGACAGCCTGGTTGGAAGGGGACCTCTTGGAATCCTGAGAACACACTAACTGTTCTTCTTAACCAGATACAGTATAATGGTGAATACATTAATCTGTACATAATATACACAGTTGGCAGTCCAACCACATTGTTGAGAAACCCAGAGACATTCTGTATACTAGAGAGAAGCCTATAAGGATATTCATACAATTACTACATACCCAATCCCAGAAGACAATCCACGGCTCCTCATCTCCACTAGCGTTGCAATGAAAACCTGCCAGAGGTTATAATTCTTTATCAGTCCATAAAAACTACAATGAAAAAGTTTTGGTTGGAGTTCTAGCCAGACCACTGGCATATTTAGAAGGAGGTCAGAAAAGAAAACCTACATAATTTAATTAATATAGGTTTCCTTTAAGGCAAACAAAGAGCAATCTCTTACTGATATCCTCTTGGCTTCATGGTTCAACTATTCCCATTACATCTGAATAATAAAGAAAAGGCCTCAATTTCTTTTTTTTTTCTGTTATACTACTTTACTACATGTTGATGGGGACTACTTTTTAAACCTTTTTTCATGTTGGATTGTTGACATTTCTGAACAATGAACAGAACTTTAGTGTTTTACACATTATTTGAAACAACTAGACTGGGTTTCTCAACCAGGGTACTATAGAACCCTAAGGCTCCTCCAGAGGTTGCTAGGAGTTCCTTGATCAATGTTTGCCTCTCAGATAAGTTCCCACTGACACTTTTGATCTTTTTAGCTACCTGTAAGGAGGTAATTCTTCCCAATGACCACAAGTGTAAGGAGCATTCTTCACACTCATGTACTGTATCATGAGTTGTACAAACCCGATTCCAAAAAAGTTGGGACACTGTACAAATTGTGAATAAAAACAGAATGCAATGATGTGGAAGTTTCAAATTTCAATATGTTATTCAGAATACAACATAGATGACATATCAAATGTTTAAACTGAGAAAATGTATTATTTTAAGGGAAAAATACGTTGATTTTAAATGTTATGGCATCAACACATCTAAAAAAAGTTGGGACAAGGCCATGTTTACCACTGTGTGGCCTCCCCTCTTCTTTTTATAACAGTCTGAAAACGTCTGGGGACTGAGGAGAAGTTGCTCAAGTTTAGGAGTAGGAATGTTGTCCCATTCTTGTCTAATACAGGCTTCTAGTTGTTCAACTGTCTTAGGTCTTCTTTGTCGCATCTTCCTCTTTATGATGCGCCAAATGTTTTCTATGGGTAAAAGATCTGGACTGCAGGCAGTACCCGGATCCTTCTTCTACGCAGCCATGATGCTGTAATTGATGCAGTATGTGGTCTGGCATTGTCATACTGGAAAATGCAAGGTCTTCCCTGAAAGAGACGACATCTGGATGGGAGCATATGTTGTTCTAGAACTTGGATATACCTTTCAGGATTGATGGTGCCTTTCCAGATGTGTAAGCTGCCCATGCCACACGCACTCATGTAACCCCATACCATCAGAGATGCCGGCTTCTGAACTGAGCGCTGAAAACAACTTGGGTTGTCCTTGTCCTTTTTAGTCCAGATGACATGGCGTCCCAGTTTTCCAAAAAGAACTTCAAATTTTGATTCGTCTGACCACAGAACAGTTTTCCACTTTGCCACAGACCATTTTAAATGAGCCTTGGCCAAGAGAAAACACCTGCACTTCTGGATCATGTTTAGATATGGCTTCTTTTTTGGCCTATCGAGTTTTAGATGGCAACGGTGAATGGCACGGTGGATTGTGTTCACCGACAATGTTTTCTGGAAGTATTCCTGAGCCCATGTTGTGATTTCCATTACAGTAGCATTCCTGTATGCGATGCAGTGCCGTCTAAGGGCCCGAAGATCACGGGTATCCAGTATGGTTTTCCGACATTGACCCTTACGCACAGATTTTGTTCCAGATTCTCTGAATCTTTGGATAATATTATGCACTGTAGATGATGATAACTTCAAACTCTTTCAAATTTTTCTCTGAGAAACTCCTTTCTGATATTGCTCCACTATTTTTCGCTGCAGCATTGGGGGAATTGGTGATCCTCTGCCCATCTTGACTCCTGAGAGACACTGCCACTCTGAGAGGCTCTTTTTATACCCAATCATGTTGCCAATTGACCTAATAAGTTGCAAATTGATCCTCCAGCTGTTCCTTATATGTACATTTATCTTTTCCGGCCTCTTATTGCTCCCTGTCCCAACTTTTTTGGAATGTGTAGCTCTCATGAAATCCAAAATGTGCCAATATTTGGCATGACATTTCAAAATGTCTCACTTTCAACATTTGATATGTTATCTATATTATATTGTGAATAAAATATAAGATTATGAGATTTGTAAATTAGTCCATTCCATTTTTACTCACAATTTGTACAGTGTCCCAACTTTTTTGGATTTGGGTTTGTAGATATAGTCATTTTTAGCAGGGGTTCCCTGAGACCAGAAAATTATTTCAAGGGTTTCCCTGTGTTGGAAAGGTTTAGAAAGGCTGATCTAGATGGTGGAGAGTAGTTCTGAAGAAAATCCTTTTTAGGAGAAACATGCAGTCATGGAATCATATTTACATCTCCCTATAAAATTGCCAGTTTCCTGGCGTTCATGCTGAGACTCTGCCTTCTGTGTTTTGATTCATTGACCTTGAATAAGAGTTTGTCTAAGAAAAAATGTGAGTATTAATACTCACGTGATCGTGCCTGGGTATTAGATCAATATTAGTGTTGTGAAAAATGAAAAGAAAAGAAAAGAAAAATGAGCTGCTAGTCAAAAAACAACAGTGAGTTGTGAAATTGTGAAAAATAATAGGACAGCGCTCAATTAATTACTTACACAGTTTTCTACACGTGAATCAAAATCAAATCAATAACTTTTAATAAAAAAATATAAAAAAATATATATATATAATTGCCTAATAAACACAATTAAATGAACCAGTGGGTTACCCCTAAAGTGCTTAAACCTTAAAGTGATTGTGCTTATAATAAATTATATTGCATATACAGTCCTTGTGTCTTCAAAAGTGCTAGTGCAAAAGTGCAGCCAAAAAATCTGAGTGATTATTTTTAAAGTGCTTAGTGTTCAATGAAGATGCATTTCCACATGCAAAATAAGGGAAGGAAATCCGTCACCGAAAGTTCAGCCCACTCACCAAACAACCCCTTGGGGTCTAGCGTAGGTAAAAGGTCTCTTTATATGGTTCCTGGTATTTCTGTCAGTCAGACTTGTATCTCCCCGCTGATAATGTGTCCGGGAATGCTAGCCGTTAGCTTGGAAGAGGGCTGGGTGGGATTCCGATATATGTCCCGTTCGAGAGTATGGTGGTCTCAGTATGCCATGAAAAAAGCAGGGAAACTCATGGTGCGGTATGTACAAATGCGATATTTAAGATAATCAATAGCCACTTCAATATCAGTATGAAAGGAACAGCTGAATCAATGGAGCAGCGCCGTAGCCGGTTTGCGTTCTGGGTGCATTCCAGATACCGGAAGTGACATGGGGTGTAGCATGGGACCTGACGCATTTCGTCAGCAAGCGTATGACGTCATCAGGGATCACGTGCTACGCTCGGTCTAAGTTTACTTATATACCTCCGGAGCAGGAGATAGGGAGTAAAGGAATTTAGGCGGCCACCCAGTGGACATTAAATCGGTTGTATAGTAAAAAAAAAACCCCTGCAAGACAAAGGCATAATGAGCTAGTATGCATCGCATACTAGCTCATTATAAAATACTTACCTTAATACGAAGCCCCGACACGGACCTCCGGACACCACTGTGGGAGCTGACATGCTCCCTCGGGGTCTCTGTTCCGGGTTCGGCGGCTCCTACGCTGTGAGTGGCCGGAGCCGCGAGCCTGTCACTCCCGAGCATGCGCGCGGGGGATTAAATTTCCGTCAACTTCCCGGCAAGGAACTCTGAAGGTCCACCGGACCTTTAGAGCGCATGTGTCACTAGCGTCAGTGGCTGCATGCAGTGCAAATATCTCCTAGACCGTGCAGGTTTAGGAAATATATTTATTGTACCTACAGGTAAGCCTTATTATAGGCTTACCTGTAGGTAAAAGTCAACAAAATGACTATACTACCGCTTTAAGGGTTACGCACAGAATAGATATAAATTATCATCATGCCTAAGATGAATTAACCATCTCCATGCGCCACCTAGTGGAAATTTATACATATAATTATAATTATATAATAATATAATATCTGCTATATATAATATATCTATATATAATATTAATATATATGTATATATATATATATATATATATATATATATATATATATATATATATATATATATATATATATATAATCTGCTATATATAATATTATATAATAATATAATATCGGCCATATAATTATCTAATTTCTCATACTTAATTTCTTATGAGGTATATAAATATAACTATACATAAATAAATATACATTATTAATTATAGATACATTTTATACATGAGTTAATTTAATAAACATAAATAAAATATAAAATATTTTAATTAAATATAACATTAAAAATCTATAAAAAAATATTAAATTGGTGTAATTATGAACTCATTATATTGGAACTAAAATTGTGAATATAATTATAAACTCATTATATAAAAATTGTAAATATTAAATCTCATTATATGAGACTTAAATTAAATCGAGTAATTAAAATACGATGCCTAAAAATATATTAATATATATTATTATCTTTAATACTAAATTTCATTAATGTTAAAACTGATGTTGGTATTTAATAATTGGATATGAAACAGTTAACCCTCCTCTCATGTTAGGGTCAGAACCGACCCGTTTTCAGGTTTTGAATGTCTATAAGTATCACAGAAATTTGTTTATTGCATCAAGATTTTTTTACTTTGTCAGGAACCTCTGTTTAAACAATGTAATAGAAAAAGAATAATTTTCACTAAATTATAAAATACTGTGGTGAAAATTAAGACGTTTATGGTGTTAGGGTCAATTCTGACCCAGTTATAATATAGGATTATAGGACACTAATAAGTGCCAAAACTGAAATCATAAACACTCTCTCTGCTTAGTAACACTGACAGCCAATCTCCTCTCAACCCTGTGAACTGTAGTTAGGGAGGGGCCTATCTCTTTGCCTGCTTGTCTGCTTCTCTAAATAAAGTAAAGAAACATAGGACCAATACATTTCAGAGTTGCTGGTTTATTTTAACATTTTTTTAAATTTGAAAATGAGAGGTATGCTATCAAAAGAAAGGTCTAAGGGGTCACACCAAAAATATTAAAACCAAGAGGTAAGAAACAAATTGGATGATAAATAATTGTTCAGAGGGTATTTTATGGCTGATTTAAGACACGGGTCAAAACCGACCCGTTAACATCATGGATAGTAACAGAAAGCTAACATAAGAGGAGAGTTAAGATCTATATCAAAATTCATCCAAAAAAACGCCAGCGCCAAAAAAACGCCCAGGTGTGTTTTTGCAGCTGGTGTTTTTTTTTTGGGGGCATTTTTTGGGGTCTTTGGAGGCAGGCAAAACATCTGAACGTCTGTATAGGGGTATATATATACACACACACTTATATGTATTTTACACTTACACATATATAGGTGTGATAGGAGCGGAGCCATGTTGGTGTTAATTATTTCATTAGCGCAAGTATAGTGTTCTGCTACTTTCACACCTATATATGTGTAGGTGTGTATATATACCCCTATACAGAAGTTCAGATGTCATGCCTGCCTCCAAAGAACCCAAAAAAAACCTGCAATAGCACACCTGGGCATTTTTTTTTGGCGCAGGCGTTTTTTTGGGCATTTTTTTGGAGTCAGGCAAAACATCAGAACTTCTGTGTAGGGGTAAATATACACACATACTTATATGTATATATACCCATACACATATATAGGTGTGAAAGGAACAGAACACTATACTTGCGCTAATTAAACAATTAACACCAATATGGCTCCGCTCCTATCACACCTATATATGTGTAAGTGTAAAATACATATAAGTGTGTGTGTATATATATACCCCTATAAAGAAGTTCAGATGTTTTGCCTGCCTCCAAAGAACCCCCAAAAAATGCCCAAAAAAACGCTAGCGCCAAAAAAAAAAAACGCCCAGGTGTGTTGTTGCATGCATTTTTTGGGGTTTTTGGAGGCAGGCAAAACATCTGAACTTGTGTATAGCGGTATATATACACACATACTTATACAGTGGGTACGGAAAGTATTCAGACCCCCTTAAATTTTTCACTCTTTGTTATATTGCAGCTATTTGCTAAAATCATTTAAGTTCTTTCTTCTTCCTCATGAATGTACACATAGCACCCCATACTGACAGAAAAACACAGAATTGTTGACATTGTTGCAGATTTATTAAAAAAGAAAAACTGAAATATCACATGGTCCTAAGTATTCAGACCCTTTGCTCAGTATTTAGTAGAAGCCCCCTTTTGATCTAATACAGCCAGGAGTCTTTTTGGGAAAGATGCAACAAGTCTTTCACACCTGGATTTGGGGATCCTCTGCCATTCCTCCTTGCAGATCCTCTCCAGTTCTGTCAGGTTGGATAGTAAACGTTGGTGGACAGCCATTTTTAGGTCTCTCCAGAGATGCTCAATTGGGTTTAAGTCAGGGCTCTGGCTGGGCCATTCAAGAACAGTCACGGAGTTGTTGTGAAGCCACTCCTTCGTTATTTTAGCTGTGTGCTTAGGGTCATTGTCTTGTTGGAAGGTAAACCTTCGGCCCAGTCTGAGGTCCAGAGCACTCTGGAGAAGGTTTTTGTCCAGGATAATCCTGTACTTGGCCGCATTCATCTTTCCCTCGATTGCAACCAATCGTCCAGTCCCTGCAGCTGAAAAACACCCCCACAGTATGATGCTGCCACCACCATGCTTCACTGTTGGGACTGTATTGGACAGGTGATGAGCAGTGCCTGGTTTTCTCCACACATACCGCTTAGAATTAAGGCCAAAAAGTTCTATTTTGGTCTCATCAGACCAGAGAATCTTATTTCTCACCATCTTGGAGTCCTTCAGGTGTTTTTTAACAAACTCCATGCGGGCTTTCATGTGTCTTACACTGAGGAGAGGCTTCCGTCGGGCCACTCTGCCATAAACCCCCGACTGGTGGAGGGCTGCAGTGATGGTTGACTTTCTACAACTTTCTCCCATCTCCAGACTGCATCTCTGGAGCTCAGTCACAGTGATCTTTGGGTTCTTCTTTACCTCTCTCACCAAGGCTCTTCTCCCCCGATAGCTCAGTTTGGCCAGACGGCCAGCTCTAGGAAGGGTTCTGGTCGTCCCAAACGTCTTCCATTTGAGGATTATGGAGGCCACTGTGCTCTTAGGAACCTTAAGTGCAGCAGAAATCTTTTTGTAACCTTGGCCAGATCTGTGCCTTGCCACAATTCTGTCTCTGAGCTCTTCAGGCAGTTCCTTTGACCTCATGATTCTCATTTGCTCTGACATGCATTGTGATCTGGAAGGTCTTATATAGACAGGTGTGTGGCTTTCCTAATCAAGTCCAATCAGTATAATCAAACACAGCTGGACTCAAATGAAGGTGTAGAACCATCTCAAGGATGATCAGAAGAAATGGAAAGCACCTGAGTTAAATATATGAGTGCCACAGCAAAGGGTCTGAATACTTAGGACCATGTGATATTTCAGTTTTTCTTTTTTAATAAATCTGCAACAATGTCAACAATTCTGTGTTTTTCTGTCAGTATGGGGTGCTATGTGTACATTCATGAGGAAGAAGAATGAACTTAAATGATTTTAGCAAATGGCTGCAATATAACAAAGAGTGAAAAATTTAAGGGGGTCTGAATACTTTCCGTACCCACTGTATGTATTTTACACTTACACATATATAGGTGTTATAGGAGCGGAGCCATATTAGTGTTAATTATTTCATTAGCGCAAGCATATATTTCTGCTACTATCACACCTATATACTGTATGTCTAGGTGTATATATACATATAAGTATGTGTGTATATATACCCGTATACACAAGTTCAGATGTTTTGCCTGCTTCCAAAGACGCCCAAAAAATGCCCAAAAAAACGCCAGTGCCAAAAAAAAAAGCCCAGGTGTGTTGTTGCAGGCATTTTTGGGGGTTTTTGGAGGCAGGCAAAACATCTGAACTTGTGTATAGTGGTATATATACACACACACTTATATGTATTTTACACTTAGACATATATAGGTGTTATAGGAGCGGAGCCATATTAGTGTTAATTATTTCATTAGCGCAAGCATATATTTCTGCTTGATATTTCTTTCAATATAGGCCAATGCTTCCGGATGATAGCCTCAAATTGTTTGTAGTCGCGGTTAAAATTAGTTAAGCCATTTCTCCTTGGTTGTTCTTATCCCTATTTCTAGTTTTAAGCATTTCCTTTCGAGCCATATTTCTAACTTTCTCTTGAATTTTCGGCAATTCATTTGATTCATAACCCTTTTCTTCAAATCTCTGTAGCAATAGATTTGATTGTCTTTCGTAATCTGCGTTATTTCGACAATTTCTACGGATCCTCATGAACTGCCCTTTAGGGATGGCTTTAATCCATTTTGGTTTCTTTTTTTTTTTCTTTTTTTGTAACCACTTAAGCCCCGGAGGATTTTCCTGCTAAAAGACCAGGGGGTATTTTGCGATTCGGCACTATGTGACTTTAACGGACAATTGCGCGGTCGTGCGACCCTGTACCTAAACGAATTTGACGTCCTTTTTTTCCCACAAACAGAGCTTTCTTTTGGTGGTATTTGATCACCTGTGCGATTTTTTGATCACGCGCTATAAACAAAAAAATAGCGACAATTTTGCAAAAATAACAATATTTTTCACATTTTTTTATATGAAATTCCCCCCCAAAAAAATGTAAAAATCAAAATTTTTTAACATTTTTGGCCAATTTGTTTTATCCTACCTATGTTTGGTAAAAAAAAATTGCAAAAAGCGTATTTTGATTGGTTTGCGCAAAAGTTGTCGCGTTTACTAACAAAGGGAAAGATTTTTGTCATTTTTGTTGTTTTTTTTTTAACGCGTAATGGCGGCGATCTGCGATTTTTTTTGCGGTACTGCGACATTGCGGCGGACAGATCGGACCCTTGACTGACATTTTTGACACTTTTGGGGTTACCAGTGACATTTCTACAGTAATCAGTGCTATACATATGCACTGTTACTGTAAAAATACACTGGCAGTGAAGGGGTTAACTTTATTTGGGAGGGAGGGGCTGTGTGTGTCCCTAGGGGCGTGATTCTTACTGTGATTGGCTGTGGCTCTAGCTGTAAGGACACTGATCAACGGATCTACATACTAGATCCGTGTAATCAGTGTCTTTACAGCGAGGAGAATGACAGGCAGCTTGTTTACACAAGCTGCCTGACATTCTCCCTCTTCCCCCGACGATCGCCGAGTGGCCGGCGGACATCGGGTCCGCTGGTCACACGCGCGGGGGGGTGCGTGACCGCGCCTCCGCGGGCGCGCGCTCGCTCCCCAGACCCTCCCAGGCTAGTGACGTTAATTAACGTCACTCTGCCTGGCAGGGGCTGACCGCCGCAGTAAATCTACTTGCGGCGGTCGGCAAGCAGTTAATCCATTTCCGGTATCTGAAACGCAGCCGGAAGGCAAACGGGCTACGGCGCTGCTCCATTGATTCAGCTGTTCCTTTCATACTGATATTGAAGTGGCTATTGATTTTCTTAAATATCGCATTTATACATACCGCACCATGAGTTTCCCTGCTTTTTTCATGGCATACTAAGACAACCATACTCTCGAACGGGACATATATTGGAATCCCACCCAGCCCTCTTCCAAGCTAACGGCTAGCATTCCCGGACACATTATCAGCGGGGAGATACAAGTCTGACAGAAATACCGGGAACCATATAAAGAGACCATTTACCTATGCTAGACCCCAAGGGGTCGTTTGGTAAGTTGGCTGAACATTCGGTGACGGATTCCCTTCCCTTATCTTGGATGTGGAAATGCATCTTTATTGAACACTAAGCACTTTAAAAATAATCATTTATATTTTTTTCGGCTGCACTTTTGCACTAGCACTTTTGAAGACACAAGGACTGTATATGCAATATATTTTATTATAAGCACAATCACTTTAAGGTTTGAGCACTTTAGGGGTAACCCACTGGTTCATTTAATTGTGTTTATTAAGCAATTATATATTTTTTTTATATGTTTTTTTATTAGAAGTGATTGATTTGATTTTGATTCACATGTAGAAAACTCTGTAAGTAATTAATTGAGCGCTGTCCTTCTATTTTTCACAAGAGTTTGTCTAAGAAAGCCAGTGGGTAATGTAGCTGCAATTCAAATTGTATATTTAGTAGGAGGTCAACAGTGGCAACCCCTGTGTATATCTTGTGTCAAATTTACTTTAAAATAATCTTCAGTGGAAATATTTTTCTTTTTTCAGAGTCTACAGGATTCTATGCTAAATCCATGGCTCTAAATTCTGTGATCTTATGTTGGGTTTCCACACACCGTCAAAATATTGTTTTTCAAGAATAAGTGTCCTCTTTCCTCCATTTTTAACCTTGATCTTGCTGTCCTTTTTCTAAGGCTGACCTCAGGGGTGTCACAAGCCTTGAAATGGGCCGTACCATGTCTGTGTCCTGGGGGGGGGGGGGGGAATACATTTGTGTTGGGGTGTGAATTGTCCTCACCATTTTCAAGATGGTTTTCCTCTAGGTGCCCCAGTTTCCTATCTATTTTCTCATCTGCCCCAGTTTCCTATCTAATCCAAAAACATACTGGTAGCCCAACTGTCATGGGACCAAATCGGCCATTCTGTGTGTATGCGTATAATAATTAATCTTCTAACAACTTCTGTCTTTTGTGTTTCTTAAGAATTTTCTGAATGGGATTTTAAAGAAGGTCTTGTGGATCGGTCTAACAGATATGGATGGAGCCTGGAAATGGGTGGATGGAACACCCTATGACACAACTCCAAAGTAAGACACTGAAACCCCAATTATCACAACCCTTCTCACATATCTCCAACACTAAGATCTGACAAAATAATCTGGTAAGCTCACACACCGATGGACTGTTGAGCCGAGGTACATTGTTAGGACTTTATTTTACTCCTCCCAGTGCTTTACAAAATGTTTCCACCCAGAAAGCTAGCAGAACGTATCAGAGTAGGGGCTGGGTAGAGGGACTGACACTTCCATAAAGAGTGCTGCGTCTTCTCCGGATCTATGTACTTGATGTACTCCCTCTTGCTTGATGTACACGCCTCTTGGCGTGAGTGAAAGGTGATTATCCTAAAATTTAGGGTACATCTAGGTCAAACATTTAATTGTCTGGATGGCTGTGAAACATTTATATTAATATCTGTCTATTTTATTAGCAATGCTTTTATATCCTTAGTACTTTTCCAGAACTCATTTACCTCCTGACATTTGTAGACGCACACAAAAAAAAAGGAATTGGATGGTAGGACAGGGCTTACTTCCTGCAACATGTAGAGGCTAAAGTCAAATCTAGGCTTTCTTTATTGAGTAGGAAGTGATGTCACTGTGATGAGCCTTACACGTCCTGGAGGTAGTACAGAGTTGTGAAATTTCCTGGTCACTGGAAGACACATGTTTCTAACAACAAATCCCACACCCCCTTAGTACGCCACTGCAGTACCAGATAATTCAAGAATCTTTTTACAAAACTCCCACCATAGAACACATTAATAATCAACGCATTAAAATCCTGGATGACTATCTTGGGTATCTATATCTATTTAACCTCCAAAAAAAGTATGTCATCTATCATAACTTAACGACTTACCCAATTTTTTTAAATTAAGGGTCTGATAATATTTAAATACATTTTTTAAAATGTATTGTGATAATGACTTATACAGTAAATTACCAAAGGTATTGGAACACTTGCCTTTGCACACACATGAACTTTAATGGCATCCCAGTCTTAGACCATAGGGTTCAATTTAGAGTTGGCCCACCCTTTGCAGCTATACCAGCTCTTCTGAGAAGGCTGTCCACAAGGTTTAGAAATGTGTCTATGGGAATGTTTTACCATTCTTTCAGAAGCTCATATGTGAGGTCAGGCACTGATTTTGGACAAGAAGGCCTGGCTTGCAATCTCCCCTCCAATTCATCCCAGCCGTGTTCTGTCGGGTTGAGGTCAGGACTCTGTTCAGATCAGTCAAGTTCCTCCATCCCAAACTCACTCATCCATGTCTTTATGGACCTTGCTTTGTGTACTGGTGCGCGGTCATGTTGGAACAGGAAGAGGCCGTCCCCAAACTGTTCCCACAAAGTTGGAAGCATGAAATTGTCCAAAATGTTTTGGTATGCTGACGCTTTAAGAGTTCACTTCACTGGAACTAAGGGGCCAAGCCAAAGCCCTGAAAAAAAAACCCACATCATAATCCTCCCTCCACCAAATGTTTTGAACCAGTGCACAAAACAAGGTCCATAAAGACATAGATAAGCGAGTTTAAGGTGGAGGAACATGACTGGTCTGCACGGAGTCCTGACCTCAACCCAAAAGAACACCTTTGGGATGAATTCAGTGCCTGACCTTCAAAATGAGCTTCTGGAAAAATGGTCAAACATTCCCATAGCCTTGTGCACAGCCGTCCCAGAAGAGTTTAAGCTTTTATAGCTGCAAAGAGTGGGCCAACTCAATATTGAACCCTACAGACTAAGACTGGGATGCCATTAAAGATCATGTGTGTGTAAAGGCAGGCGTCCCAATACTTTTGGTAATATAGTGTGGTTTGAGTCCTCAGGATATAATAAAGGATTTCAGGTTTGCTTTGTTCCTGATCCCATCTCTACATTCCTTCTAATCAATTATGAAAAAAAAAAAATATGCTCAGCTTTCTCCCCCTATCAACATGCATATCAGCATGCAGATCCTGTGCATATGGCCAATCCCAGCGGCTCCATGAGCTCTCTTCAACTGCATAAAGGAAAGGGTGGGAAAAGCAGTGACCTCATTGCGTCATTGGCTAAATATGACCATGGTCATATTTGGTCACTGTCATTAGTCATGGTAAGTTATCATACAACTTAGGCAGTGATGCCGCTGCTATTCTTGTCCCTTTGCTTGTGCCATATACTGTAAGCAATATGCCGGTGACCTGCTGCTTCTTTAGGAACCATTGACAGTAGGAAGCTGTCATATAGAAGCAGTAGAAATAGTATATGATATGTGACGCTATATGTTACTATAACATATAAACCACCATATGATGCTTGGCTCCTGCCAAACGAAGGGCTAAACAGGTAACGATTTGGTCTGAACCTAACCGTTGATCCATAGACAATCAGGAAAAGGAGGGAAAGAACTCCTCACATAGCCAATCAGGTATGGACCTGGAGAAGAGAACTCTTCACATAACCAATCAGGGAAAGAGGTGGGGGCCAAGTGGGGCTTTATATGTACCAGATTGGCTAACGCTGATCTAACCTAGGCTCTCCTTCTAATTTGAAAGCATTTCTGAAGTCTATTACTATTGTCTCTTCTGTCCTACAGGTTCTGGATGGAGGGTCAGCCTGATGATTATATAAATCAAATTTTAGGAGAAGGAGAAGACTGCGCTCAGTTAATACCTGAAAAAGGTTGGAATGATTATCACTGTTCCCAGGCCTTTGGATACATCTGTGAGAAGAAGATATTCTGATATGGAATGATGGACATCAGAGGACGCCTGATATCTCTACCTGCCTTTTCTTCTTCTCGATCATATTGGGGCCATATAGAATCTACTGCTGCATAAAATAATGCTACAGGATATGCTGGGACTTGTAGTTACTCTGAATTGGGAGGATCTCAGTGTCCAAACTGAAGTTTTAAAGCTGAATTCCAGCCTTGCCTATAGTCTTGCACAGTTGTATAGGCTACTGTATTTAACCACATGCTGTGAGCTTCACACAATGTACATTAGAAGCTGCAGCAAGTCAGATAGAGCCCCATGCTATTTTCTTGGCTGGAGCACATCCAGCATCATCTAGCCTATATCTCAATAGCTTGACTGCCCCTGGCCCGACCCATTTCTTTCATTGGATTACAGATCCAATGGAGGCTCAGCATCACATGTAGGCATTATTTAGGGTTATCTGCATGCAAATGCAACCATCCTAGGAACACCCATTCCTCCATATTGATGTCCACCCATCAAGGAGTTTTGGAGTTTTGATATTTGCATAACCCCTCTGAAGAGCCAGCTCACTGCTTGCATCAGGCCTTAAAACGCAGTCCCCCACACTCTGCAAAAATGTGAAGTCAGCAGCTACACATACTGTACACATACTGTAGCTGTTGACTCTTAATATTAGGACACTTACCTGTCCTGGAATCCAGTGATGTCGCCACCCCAGCCAATGTTTGCATCGGCTGTTGGGTGCTGCCGCTGCCATTGCCGGTAAGGGAACCCGCAAGGCTTCACTGCCGGATTCCCTACTGCACATGCGTGAAGCGCGCTGATTTCTCTTACTGGCTTGGCAGTGGGGGAAGGAGGAGGGAGAAGAGGGGGGGGGGGGTTGAACTGGTGACGTACCTCACTGCGGCAAGGTACGACAGAAGTGGGGACAGGGTACCTGTCAAGAATAGGTACCCGCTCCCCCATCCCCCCCAAAAGGTGCCAAATGTGGCACCGGAGGTGGGGAGGAATCAGCTAAGTGGAGCATCCACTTTTGGTTGGAACTCCCCCTTTAATAAAGTGCCCTTCCAGCCCCTCCCACCAGCCATTGCACAGAGAAGTAAAGAGACCCAGTGATTACATCAGTAGCTTTAACAGATAGTATTATTAAAGTTGAATTCCAAGCAGTGGTGACCCGTCCATTGGGGGCGCAGGGTTGCCGCCCCCTTATCCATGCATCTGGCCCCCTAATCTGCATGCAGGGCACCGGACGCATGGATTCCAATAGTGGAAATTTTTTTTTTTGAAGCACGTGATTAGAGCCAGAGGCTCTAATAGGCTTAAAAAAAGGGTGGGCTCCGGGCGCAGAGCACTGCACCCTGAGTCCACCCAGTTATATGGCAATAGCAAATAAATATTCGCTATTGTCACACTGACTCTCCTCCCAGTTAATCAGGAAGAGGGTTGTGAGACCCCTTTCCCAACTGGCCAAAAGGAGACATGATCTTACTATCCAGTGGCCAGGAAGAGGCAGAAGACACAGGAGAAGGCAAGCGGCTCAGCCATCCAGCACTCCCCGGCTCAGACAGGAGGAGGTAAGGAGGCAGGCCATTCGGGGGGGGGGAGGAGGGAATGTGTTGCCTGCCTACCGACCGCCCAACCATCTGGGGGGTGCATTGGTTTGCCACCCCCCCAAATTACCAAGCACCAGCCACCACTGATTCCAAGAATTCAGCCACTTTCTAAAATGTGCCAGATTATTAGGGGTTAGGTCCATTGAGGTGTGTCTCTTTAATTTACAAATTACATTTTTACTGAACACCAGGAGCATAGCTGTCATTATACTTCCAGTACGGTGACGCAGGATCTTCTGGTCTCAGCTCCAGCAGTTGCAGAGACGCATGCAGCCGCTCTGACCTTTCCTCCCTTCCTCCTGCCAAATCACAGAGCCCTTTTTATTATGTATACCTATTCACAAAATACAAAGCCTTCCTGTGAATGGACGGTGGAGGGGCGGGAGGAGCTGCTGCGTATGAGAAGACAGCGCCTGTCCTGTCGGAGTGCCGGGAGTGTAGTGATAGCTGTACTCCCAGCGTTCATTAAAACTGTCAGTTATAAATAAAAGAGATAAGTCCAGGGACATGCACCTCATTGGACTTAACTATTAGTATATCAGCAGATTTTAGGAAGAATTCAGCTTTAAGGTCCTATCCTAATACCAGCCCTGCCACTATAGACAGGGGAGATAAAAGGCTCTCAAAACAATGAATTGGTCTCCCAGAGCAAAAACATGATTGTACCTATTGTAGCCGGGTCACCCGTCTGCATTCATGTCCGTGCCCCCTTTAACCACCTCAAGTCCAGACACTTTCACCCTCTTCCAGTCCAAACCATTTTTTAGCTATCAGGCTGTCACGCTTTGAATGACAACTACTCAGTCATGATGCACTGCACCCAAATAACATTTTTATATTTTTTTTTAGACAAATAGAGCTTTCTTTTGGAGGTATTTAATCACCACAAAAAATTCCCAGCTCAACTCACCAGCCAGCCTGCTACCAACCAAATTCTCCTATCTAGCAATTTGCAAAAAGTAGGGGTTTAACCTCACCTTATGCGGGAGATACCTAACCAGGCGTGGCTGTATCTTAACCACCTGCCGACTGCCAGCAGTACATATACTGCGGCAGGTCGGCTCTGTCCTGCGAAACTACCTAACTGTACGTCGCTTAGCGGGACCGCGAGTGGAGGCGCGCGCACCCATTCGCCACAGGGGAAGATGATCTGCGGGTCCGGCGGCTGCAATCGCTCCCCGTGGAGACAGAACGGCGATCTGCCATTGTAAGCACAGCAGACCGCAGTTCTGTCAGCAATGAACACACGGATCCTGTGATCCTCCTTTTTAGGAACAAAGGTCTTTGTGTTTATTTCAAAAGCCCATCCCCCACACAGTTAGAAAGCGCCCCCTAGGGACACATTTAACCCTTTGATCGCCCCCTGGTGTTAACCCCTTCCCTGCCAGGGTCATTAGTACAGTAACAGTGCATATTTTTAGCACTGATTACTGCTGTATGTTACTGGTCCCCCCAAAAGTGTCAAAAATGTCAGTTAGGGGTCCAATCTGTCCACCACAATGCTGCAGTCCTGCTAAAAAAACCTCTGATCATTGCCATTACCAGTAGGGTTGAGCGAACACGGACTGTATTGTTCGGGATCGTACCGGACTTTTGGGTGTTTGGTACCCGGACCCGAACATTTCACCTTATGTTCGGGTACTGTCCGTTGTTCAGTAATGTTATTTGTTTTTTTTTTTAGATGTTTTGGCGTAGTTTTAATGGCGCGGTTTCAACAGCTGCAGGGCAGCCAATCAACAAGCGTTTAACTAGTGTGCCCTTAGAAGTCATCACAGCCATGCCTACTAATGGCATGGCTATGATTGGCCAGTGCAGCATGTGACCCAGCCTCTATATAAGCTGGAATCATGTAGCGCTGCACGTCACTCTGCTCTAACTACTGTAGGGAGAGGTTCCTGATGCTGCTGAAGGACAGATAGGAGATTATTGTAGGGTCAGGCTGGAGATTGCTTTCAGGGAAAGAATAGGAAGAATCTTCTTTAATCAAACAGCGATGTACATTGATTTTATTGTGTATGGGTGCAGTGCACGATCTTTTTTGCCCTGACCTGAGCCCAGTGAGGAGGAGGGAGAAAAAAAAACTTTTATCAGTCTGTTAGATGGGCGGCATGCGGCGTGTAGCGGCCATGTAATGCAAGCTCAGTGCATATGTGTCTGCTTAATCTGGATTTAAAAAAAAAAAAACTTTTTCCGTCATATTTTACTGTGACATACAGCGTTTAGACACTGCTGTTCTAATCTGCCAATCAAAAATCACCAATTTAAATTGAATTTTTTTTTTTTCATTTTTTCCTTTATATGTTAATGTGAGATAAAGCCTTTACACACTGCTGTGTTCTAATCTGCTCTTCAAAAATTACCAATTAAAGGGAAAAATATTTTTTTTTCATTGATACGTTACTGTGAGATACACCCTTTGGATACTGTTGTTCTATTATGCTATTCAATAAACACCCATTTAGGGGAAAGAAAGATATTAAATTGCGGCTTAGTCTGTATCTGTACGTGTGAGATACACCCTTTGGATACTGTTGTTCTATTCTGCTATTCAATAAACACCCATTTAGAGGAAAATTAATAATTTTACAGCGTTTGCTGAATATGTTACTATGAGATACACCCTTTAAATTTGTTTGCGCATCTCCTTCCACCACCGAGGATTGCAGGGCGCTTCAGTTTGCCTCCTGTTGCTAACTCCTCCTACTCCGCTTCCTCATCCTCATCCTCTACCGCCTCCGCATCTGGAGCAGTGATCATTTCCAAGACTTTCAGGGCAGATATTCACAAGTGGCTCAGAGGGTGGGTTCCTGTACCCACAAACGCCAGGTACACAATTGTCCAGCAAGGGCACAGTTCTGGAGGGTGACAAGGTGGAGGATGAGGAGGAGGAGATGGAGGAGGAGGAACCATGTTCACAGCAGGTTGGCACCCAGATAACAACAGATACTACACTTGATCTTAGCCAAAAGGTCGAGAAGCGATGCTGGTGGCATTCCAACCTGACAGCGGGGGCACAATGGAAGCACAAGGCAAAGGCAGAGGAGGAGGAGGTCCCCAACGCAGCCAGGGCACTGCCAGCACCTCAGAACGAAGGGTTAGCATGTATGAAATATAGAAAAGTTTTGTCGGCACGCCACAACAACCAGGACCACCAGCTGTTTTTGTTTGTTTTTATTAAGCCCGTGGGGTGTGTGAACACACTCAGACTATCACCTGGTGGGTGCATAAAAAAGTGCACACCAAAAAAGTGAAACACAAAAAGTGCACAGGGTGTACACATGGTCCCTGACCCTGATCCCCCGGGGCGCAAGGCTCCTGACAGGGACTGGAGTACTTACACTGGCTAACCTGGCTGAAACCAGGCAGCCCCGTTCTTTAGGAGGTCTGCTGAAACGGACCACCCCAAGTACTAGGTGGGGCTCTCCCAAAGAGAGAACCCATGAGAAAGGGCAAACCAAGCCAGAAGGCCATATCTACCCCCTCCCAAGACTTTCAGGGACAGGCCCAAGGGCCTTACACCCTACTAATCACGCTGTGCAAAATAAAGTGTACCGCCACAATAAAAAACACAAAACGTGAGACACACAACACATAAAAGTGGGAAAGGGATAGTGGAGAAGTGCAGGGTTAGTGCCACGTTGCAATACTATGGCAGGCCCTGCGGCCAGGAATAAAAAAATCCCTTGGTCCTGACTCCTGACCAAAAGGCCCGGCCCTAGAGGCAGGTGTGAAAAACGTGTGTAGGAAGTGCAGTGTCCTTGGTGCCATACTCATAGTGTTGCCATCCACCGTGAATTATGGCACCCCTGGACTGCCACTCCAGGGGCACATACACCACAGGCTTTTCAGAATCCCGGTCTCTGGCAAGATTAGTGCAGCCCCGTCCCTACTAGAAGGCCTCAGAACTTAGACAGCTTTGGGAGAGCCCGGCCCACAACCAGGGACACATACCTTTTCCAAGGCCAGACTCAACCCAGAAGGGGGAAAAAAAAACCCTGCTGCCATCACCGTTCCTTGCCATATACCATATACAGTTCCTTACGTACTATACACGTACTGAATGACGGTCTGCCCCCTTCAACTTTTGGGTCTCCAAATTGGGCACATGGCCTGAGCTTGCCCTTTACGCCTTGGAGGTGCTGGCCCCAGTGTATTACCTGAACGTGTATTTAGCACGGCTGGGGGCGTTATCACAGACAAGCGCAGCCACCTGTCCAGAGCCAATGTGGACAAGCTCACGTTCATTAAAATGAACCAGGCATGGATCCCACAGGACTTGTCCGTACCTTGTGCAGAATAGACATGTATACCGGCCTTACCCAGCCATTGTTGTATTTTTGATCTTTCTCACTCTTTTGGGGTGTACCCTAATTTAAAAATAAATTTAAAATTAAAAACAAAAACCAGTGTTCGCTACCTTGTCCTCCTCCACCGCCGCTTCCACCTACACTGCCACATCCACCGCCACCTCAACCTCCTACTCCATATGGGCCTCGTCCTCCTAGATCAAGATGATTATTTTTTATTTTTATGTTTTTTATGTTATTTTAAGTTATTTCCCTATCCACATTTGTTTGCAGAGCACTTGCCATGCTCTTAAGAAGATTTTGCTGCCATTTGCAGCCCTCTAGCCCTTTCCATGTTTTTTTTAGAACCATTTTAGTGCTCAAAAGTTCGGGTCACCGTTGACTTTAATGGGGTTTGGGATCGGGGTAAAGTTCGGGTTAAGTTTGGGTCACGAACCCAGACTTTTTTTTCAAGTTCGGCAGAACCTGCCGAACCCAGACATCCAGGTGTTCGCTCAACTCTACTTACAACCTATTAACATCAATAAAGGTTTGGAATTTATTGAGCTTCTTTTTTGGGGTGGATTTCAGTCCCTTATTTAGAACAAATAGATCATCCTTCTCTAGTGTCTCAGAACTGAGATTGAAAATCCCTTGGTTTAATCCGTGATCTTTCTTTTCTTGGGATCTATTTGTCCTCCTCCCTCCTCCATACCTCCCAACTTTTGAACTTCGCAATGAGGGATACTGAAAGAGAAATGAAACCTGCAAATTGTGGGTGTGGCCAATTGCTTAGCAGTGGGAGGGGCTTAAGGGGTAGGGTAAACAAAACCCAGACTTCCTATTACTCATAAAATATGCTTTGATTGCTCAGCCTACCTTAAAGAAGAACTTCATTAAAATAGTCAGAGACTGCATAGCAACCAGCAACTGTTGGGACAATGAAGACTTTGGTGAGAAGTATATAATGTACAGTATTGTGTATATAGTGCAGGAGAGTGTAATGTACAAAATGCAGGAGACAGGATTATGTAATGTACAGAATGCAGGGGTCGGACTCTGCACCATCCATCCCCCCCAGCTCTATACACCCCCAAATGCCCACCCAGCTCCATACACCCCCCATCCACCCCAAATGCCCCCAGCAGCTCTATCCACCTCAAATGCCCACCCTAGCTCCATCCACCCCAAATGCCCACCCTAGCACTATCTATCCCAAACACCCATCCAACCTCCAAACACTCCAAATGCCCACCCCAGCTCCCTCCACCCCATATGCCTACCCCAGCTCCATCCACCCAAATGCCCCCAGCTCCATCCAACCCAAATGCCCCCTTTTGGGGGGCGCAAACAGAAAAATATAATAGGCATTGCTTTGCGGCAAAAAACGCTGTAAAAAATTGCGTGACTTTGAGGTCACAAAAGTGTGAAAGGGGCCTTCAGTAATCAAGGTAGAGTGTGCCCCCTTCAATGCAGAGTGACCAGCGTGCCCCCTTTCAATGCAGAGAGACCAGCGTGCCCCATTCAATACAGAATGACCAGCGTGCCCCCTTTCAATGCAGAGAGACCAGCGTGCCCCATTCAATGCAGAATGACTAGCGTGCCCCCTTCAATGCAGACAGACCAGCGTGCCCCTTTCAATGCAGAATGACCAGCGTGCCCCCTTTCAATGCAGAGAGACCAGCGTGCCCCATTCAATGCAGAATGACTAGCGTGCCCCCTTCAATGCAGACAGACCAGCGTGCCCCTTTCAATGCAGAATGACCAGCGTGCCCCCTTTCAATGCAGAGTGACCAGCGTGTCATGCCCCCATTCAATGCAGAGTGACCAGCATGCCGTGCCCCCCTTCAATGCAGAGAGACCAGCGTGCCCCCTTTCAATGCAGAATGGCCAGCGTGCCCCTTTCAATGCAGAATAACCAGTGTGACCCCTTTCAATGCAGAATGACCGGCGTGACCCCTTTAATGCAGAATGACCAGCGTGACCCCTTAATGCAGAATGACCGGCGTGACCCCTTAATGCAGAATGACCGGCGTGACCCCTTAATGCAGCGTGACCCCTTAATGCAGAATGACAAGTGTGACCCCTTAATGCAGAATGACCAGCGTGCCGTGCCCCCCACCCGAGACCGGTGTACTTACCTGCAGCGGCTTCTCCTCTGTCCCCCGGTGTCTCCTCGAGTCCTTCTTCCTCCTCCTCGGCCAATGGCATGGTTTTGCCTTTTGGCCAATCAGGAAGACCCGCTACATTGACCAAAAGCCTGGATCTCCTCTTTTCTATGTGCACTAGTCAGCAGTCTGAATCTCCTCCATTCACTGGTCAGAAGCCTGCAGTGCACCCCTCCCTCTCTTTTTACCAATCAACAGTCTGAATCTCTTCTTCTCCCTACAAACTGACCAGAAGCCTGAGTGTATCCCCTCACTTCTCTATTCATTGATGAGCAGTCTGATTTTCCTCTCCTTCTCTCTATACAATAACCTGAAGCCAGGCTGTATCTCCTCTCACTGATCATCAGTAAACATAGAAGAGAGGGGATACAGCCTGGCTTCAGGTTATTGTATAGAGAGAAGGAGAGGAAAATCAGACTGCATGGCAATCAGTGAAGAATAGAGGAGTGACAAAAAAGCACACACCTGCACATTTCCCAAAATACTGTAACAGAACACACCAATATAAGTCTGACAAGCTTCATAAGGCTGTTAATACATAATGCTCCATAAAATACCTCCCTCTGCCCTCAACTTCCCATCCCCCCATTCCCTAAAGCTCCACACATGAATAGCTTTCTAAAAGCACCTTTTTGTTGCTGGCTGTCAGTTACACACATATTCAGTTCCTGAACTCCCGAACTTCTAAGGATGTCCGATGGTAGTGCAGTGCAGGGAGACCTGGTGAAGTAGGAGAGCGGCATGGCACCTTTTCCCCAGTCAGCAATGTACGGAACCCTACTCTATTCACTTGTTGCTTGACGGAGAGGGTGGGGGCGGGGCGGGTCCGGGGGTGGGTCCCGCCCATTCCCGACATCACATCTTGATTTTGACAGGTGCAGTCTCTCTATGAGGCTGCACAGTGCACACCCAGCCAGCTTTCTCACCAACCCCTGCGCTGCTGCATGTAGACAGCGCTGCAGCTCCTTCTGAGCTAGAAATTAGGAAATAATCAGAAGAATAATGCGGGACAAAGCCTCTGTACAGCGGGACAGAGGTGTAAATGCTGGACAGTCCCGCCCAATCCGGGACTGTTGGGAGGTATGCTCCTCTCTTTCCTCTCTTCCATCGGAGTACCAATTTCTGCCCCTAAAATATGCCCATTGGCATTGCCATTCATAGGTGGTGGTGGGCCCCCGTACATATGAGCTCGTTCGGAAGAAGAACTACCACCCCCATTTCTGGGTTCTAGAATTGGGTCCTCGGGGTTATGCTGGTAATTTCCTCTAGGAGTATCAGGCTGGTGGTAACTCTTCCGTCTAGGGCCCTGCAGCCTCCATGCTCTATTGGGGTTCTGACAAGAGATGGCCTTGTGGTTCGCCCGGCGGTCGGCTCGCGGCGAACTTTGCTTGTTCACTACCCGTCAAATTTTCGGACACATGTCGTCGTTCGCGGCGGCCATATTTGTTTACAGTGGGGAGAACTTTGACCCATGACACAGCCGTCAGGTGGAACGGGACAGCCAATTGAAACATTCCAGCACATGGACATACCCCCTACCTTATAAATAGACCTAACCTGGCAGCCGTTACACATTCCGTTTTCTGCCAGTGTAGGGAGAGGTCTGCTGTGCTCATCAGGGAGAGTTTGCTAGACACATATAGCGCTGTGAAGATCCACAAAAGTCCTTTCCAGGTTTGGTATTTTGGTATAGGCCTTCTACAGTCTCTTTTCAGGTTAGGGACAGGTATCCAGTGGTTGCTTTAGGGGCAGTTAGAGATCGGCAGCAGTCACAAATCGCTCTGTCAATGTCCACAAAAGACCTTCTCAGGGCTGGTATTTCGGTATAGGTCTAGTATCTTTTGAGCTTAGGGAGAGGTATCCTGTGGTTGCTTTAGGGACAGTTAGATATCGGCTGCAGTCGCACAGAAATTGCTTTGTCAATGTCCACAAAAGTCATTTAAAATGTTACAATGTCGTTTTAGGGTCTATTACAGTCTCTTTAACATTAGGGCCAAGTATCCTGTGGTTGCTTTAGGGGCAGTTAGATATCGGCTGCAGTCGCACAGAAATCGCTTTGTCAATGTCCACAAAAGTCATGTAAAGGGCTGCAAATTTTTTGGTATTGTTGTGCAGTGCACTAAAAAGGGGGGGGGGGGTAATACACAGTATAATACACTTTGTAGAAAGCATATTATAGTGGATTAGTACTATTATTGTGCACTGTGCAGCATTGTGACAGGTGTGGTGGTGAGACTGAGCATTTCTGCAGCAACACTACACACAGTGACAAAAGCACGTATTATAACTGGTGTGAAAGACCAATCCCCCCCCCCCCCCATGCCACATATTGAAGTGGGGTGTTATCTGAGTAACCTTTTTCAAGTGTATTAGTGTCATGCAACAATATTGCCTAGTTTGCACCAATGCTACATATTGAAATGGGGTGTTATTTAACAATATAATTTTCTAAGAGTGTATTTTAGTCCTGCAAACATTTCGCCTCTTTTGCTGTGTTAACTCTGCTACACACAGTGACAACAGATACTGGCCAATTGTTTGTAAAACTGGTGTAATAAACCTGTGCCCCCCCCCCCCATGCCACATATTGAAGTGGGGTGCTCTCTGAGTAAACTTTTTCAAGTGTATTTGTGTCATGCAACAATACTGCCTAGTTTGCTGAGTGAGGTCTGGTACACACAGCGCCTAACTCACTGGCCAATTTTTTGAACTGGTGTGCTACACCAATGCCCCCCCCCCATGCCACATATTGAAGTGGGGTGTTATTTAACAGTATACATTTCTAAGAGTGTATTTTAGTCCTGCAAACCTTTGGCCTCTTTTGCTGTGTTAACTTTGCTACACACTGTGACAACAGTTACTGGCCAATTATTTGTAAAACTGGTGTAATAAACCTGTGCCCACCCCCCAATGCCACATATTGAATTGAGGTGTTATTTAACAGTATACTTTTCTAAGATTGTATTTTAGTCCTGCAAACATTTGGCCTCTTTTGCTGTGTTAACTCTGCTACCCACAGTGACAACAGTTACTGGCCAATTATTTGTAGAACTGGCAGTGGCGGACTGACGGACCGGCAGATAGGGAGGAGAGGCAGGCAGAACTTGCATTGCAGAAGAGGAAGAAAGCAGACTGCAAATGTATCAGGAGCAAGCTATCAACCATGTACAGTCACATCTGGCGCTCCCAGGACGCCGGCACATGGCTCCGCAGTGTGGGCTTTTATTAATGTGTTCATTGCTGACACCACTGTTGCCATCTGCAGCCTTTGCAGTCAACGCATAAGTCGCGGTAAGCCCAACAGTCACCTAGGGACAACCACCTTAAGAAGGCACCTGAAATCCCATCACCAAGCCCAGTGGGAGCAAAACTGTCAGAACCCACAAAGCTACACTCCATGCTCTCACCATCCAGCCTCTTCTCCTTCTCCTCCCCTTCTCCTTCTCCTGTCTCCTCACAGTTGTCCAACACTCCACCTTCCATGATGCCGTCGTCATGTTTTTCTGGAAAAAGGCAGGCTTCTGTGGCTCAAATTTTGGAGCGTAAAAAAAGGTGTCAGTTCCACCCATGTGAGCTCGTGTTTGCGGCCTAAACAGCCCGTCACCAACTTGTGTATACCGTGAACGCCTACTGTACCTCTAGCCATCATATACTACGTTCTCTGCTGTCAGTTCAACCCATGTGAGCTCATGTTTGCGGCCTAAACAGGCCGCCACCAGCTTGTGTATACTGTGAACGCCTACTGTACCTCTAGCAATCATATACTACGTTCTTTACTGTCAGTTCAACCCATGTGAGCTCATGTTTGCGGCCTAAACAGCCCGCCACCAACTTGTGTATACTGTGAATGCCTACTGTACCTCTAGCAATCATATACTACGTTTTTTGCTGTCAGTTCAACCCATGTGAGCTCATGTTTGCGGCCTAAACAGGCCGCCACCAACTTGTGTATACTGTGAACGCCTACTGTACCTCTAGCCATCAAAAACTAAGTTTTTTGCTTTCAGTTCAAACCATGTGAGCTAATTTTTGGAGCCTATCTGAGTATACTTTTACGAGTGTATTTGTATCCTGCAACAATATTGCCTCTTTTGCTGAGTGAAGTCTGATACACACAGTGCCAAACTCACTGGCCAATTTTTTGAACAACTGGTGTGATAAACTAGTGGTCCCCCAATACCACATATTGAAGTGGGGTGCTATCTGAGTATACTTTTACAAGTGTATTTGTGTCCTGCAACAATATTGCCTCTTCTGCTGAGTTAAGTCTGATACACACAGTGCCAAACTCACTGGCCAATTTTTTGAACAACTGGTGTGATAAACCAGTGGCCCCCCAATAGCACATATTGAAGCGGGGTGTTATTTAACAGTATACTTTTCTAAGATTGTATTTTAGTCCTGCAAAAATGTGGCCTCTTTTGCTGTGTTAACTGTACTACACACATTGACAACAGATACTGGCCAATTATTTGTAGAACTGGTGTGATAAACCTGTGGCCCCCCGATACCACAGATTGAAGCGGGTGTTATCTACACAGACACATGGTCTAGCAAACACAGGCAGGGAAGGTATATCACTTTTACTGCCCACTGGGTGAACCTTCTGACGGCCGTTAAGCATGCAACCCGTGGCACCCGTGTAGATTTAGTTGTACCGCCACGGATTGCAAGCAGGCCTGCCTCTTCTTCTCCTCCTCCTCCATCCTCCCTCTCCTCCTCGGCTGACTCCTCCTCTTCCACTGCTACCGTCTCTTCTCCTGCGCCGCCCAAGATCCCCAGAGCCTATTCCACATGCCAGGTGAGACGTTGCTTGCCATGCTGTGCTGTGTCTGTTGTGCCTGGAAGCCAAGAGCCACACTGGTCCTGCACTCCTTTCAGCTTTGCGTTCACAGGCAGATCAGTGGCTGACACCGCTGAATTTGTCAGTTGGTAAAGTGGTGTGCGACAATGGTGCCAATCTGCTGAGCGCGCTGAAACAGGGCAAAATAACACATGTGCCATGCATGGCACACGTCCTGAACTCGGTGGTGCAGCGATTCTTTGCCAAATACCCTAGGGTCCAGGACTTCTTGCGGCAGGCCAGGAAAATCTCGGGCCATTTCCGCAGATCTTACACAGCCATGGCTCGCCTTGCTGAGATTCAGCGGCGACACAACCTGCCCCTCGGGCATCTTATTTGTGACTGCCCGACGCGATGGAACTCAACGTTGTATATGCTCGATAGGCTGCTCCAGCAGAAAAGTGCAGTTAATGACTACTTGTTCGAACTCGGAGGCAGGACAGGTTCTGGGGAGCTTGGGTTTTTTTCACCTCGTTAGTGGCTGCTCATGCGGGACACATGCAGACTTCTGCGGCCATTCGATGAGATCACCAAACTGGTCAGTCATGGCCAGTGCGCCATAAGTGACATCATACCTTACGCCTTCTTTCTGGAGCGTGCATTGCATTGCGTCATTGATCAAGCCGTCGAGGAGCAGGAGCAGGAAGATCAGGAAGTCGCAATGTTGAATGAATTCCCAGGGGGTGCTACTCCATCTGAGACAAATCAACAGCAGGAGTCTGAAGAGGAGTCAGAGGAGGAGGATGGTGCTGGGGGGGATGAGGAGGAGCAAGAAGAGCATGCTTTAAACCTTTCTGGGATCCCTTGTGTTATCCGTGGATGGGGGGGAAGAGGACAAAATTATCCTGGATGATGAGCTGGAAGCAGGCCACTATACCGCTTCCAGTTTAGTGGGAATGGGGGCCTACATGCTGCTGTTTTTTTTGTTTTGTTTTTTACAAATTTTATTGGTGATGAGGAAAGGAAAAAGGAGGAACGAAGTAAAGTAGGGAGGGAAGGGGGGGGGAGGGAGGGAGTACAAGGTTCAACGTTTACTTGTTCACCTCCTCTAGGAGGGATAGACGGGTGAGGAGAGAGGGGGCATCCCAATATATTAACGCATTATGGGCAGCAGGGACTCATAGGAAGGAACTGGGATAAAAGGAGGGAAGGGGGAAGGGAATGAGGGAGGAAAGAAGAGAAGGGAGTGATGGGAAAGAGAGAGTGACCGAGTGAACTAAATCCGCAGACATTTCAGGTTAGCAAGCAGCAGTAAAATAAGACATTACAGGATACTCAAACAATTACTAAGGCATAGCCATTAAGGAAAATTGGGTGAGAGTATTGGGGGCGAAGGGCCCCTCTGGTTGGAAGAAGGGGACATAAGACCACTCGGGCTGCAAGGAAGGTGGGCGAAGTCCTGAGTATCATAGTAGGCAGACCATTTACTCCAAAATTTGCAAGGGTCAGTTTTACGTAGAAGCATGTCCAAATGTTCTCTGTGGAGCAAAGAGTCCAGATCGGCTTTAACTTCCCGCAGCGATGGGACAGTAGAGGAAACCCAGTGGCGGAGGATGACCCTCCTAGAGATCATAAAGCATATAGCAATCCAAAGCTTTTGTTTCCTTATGGTGAGGGACCGTTGATGAGTGTGGGTCCCCAGGGATGATTTAGGTAGGCCGTCCAGATATCCGAATAGGAGAGGAAACGGATCCTTTGTGGGCTGCAGGCCTGTGACTCTATAGGCTAGAAGTTCGACTTGGTTCCAAAAGTCAGAGATGCAAGGGCAAGACTACAGTCTATGTATCAGGGTGGGACAGTGGGCCAGACACCAGGAGCATCCTTGATACAGGGAGTGTAGAGGGAACGAGGAGAATGGAGCGTATGCAGAATGCAAGATTTTGAACTGCTGCTCCCTCCAAAATGCATTGCAGACGAAGGAGCACGTGGTGTTGAAGCCTGCTAGAATAAGTGGTTTCGTGGCTTGATGAGAAAGTGCTGCGTCCCAGGAAGAATTGTGAAAGTCCTTGGAGCCGGAGTGGAGGAAAATCTGGAGTGGTCTGTATAGTTGGGAAAGTTTTAGGGGAGAATGGTGCGGAAGAGAGTCCAGCAGACTAGGAGCAAAGTGAGTCGAGGCCTTTGAGCATATCTTGTTGGTGAAGGCTTGAAGTTGATGGACGTACAGGTAGTGGGAGGTCGGCAGTCCATATTGTTCCCGGAGGGCATTAAAAGAGAGGGGCTCTCCAGAGGCTAAGTCATACATTTGGGCCATAGTGCACAGACCCAGGGATGCCCAATGGGAATAAATCCGTTCCAGGTGCAAGTAGGCCCTGGCGGGGTGACCACCAATGGGAAGGTGAGGGGAGATGAGTTGTGGAAGCCCAAGTTTTTTGCTCAATTCTTTCCAAGCAGCCCGAGTGTCTCTAAGCAGAATGTGTTGATGAAGTGGTAAGGGCAGGTCAGACATTGAACAATGCAATATGGCAGGCAAGGTGTAGGGTTTGACTATATGCAATTTAAGGGAAAAATTGGAAAAGTCGGAGGAACCATGGATCCAGTTTGGACCTACTCTCGCTAGGCTACATAAGTTATACAAGCGGATATCAGTAAGGTTCATGCCACCTCTGAGCCTGGGGGGATAACGTTTATGAAGGGCTATACGTGGATTCTTGGAGGACCACAGGAAAGAGGTAAGTGATTTATGGAATGCAGTTATGTCCTTATGTTTGATGAGGAGGGGCAGGGTTTGGAGGACGTATAGCAATTTGGGGATAGTGACCATTTTATACAATTGGCAGCGACCTATAAGCGATAGGGGGAGTTTAGCCCAGTCGGTTAATTCTTTGGTGAGTTTGGCAAAGAGGGGGATATAATTTAGATGGTACAATGAAGATGGGGTTCTCCCTATCAGTATGCCTAGGTATTTAATATGGGTTTTGGCTATTGGGAAAGGGGAAGAGGAGGACCAAAATGGAACCTGAGGGGAGCCCAGGGGGAGTATTTCACTTTTTGAATAATTAATTTGAAGCCCGGATAAGCGAAACGTGTCAAAGATCTCCTTGACCATGTTAGAGTCATTTGCGGGGTCCGATGTGAACAGCTGAATGTCGTCCGCAATATACGGAGCACAGTTCGTCCTGGCCAATGCGGACACCCGTCAGAGGGGCATGGAGCGCTAGATAGCGGGATAGAGGTTCTAAAGCCAAATTGAAGAGGAGGGGGGAAAGGGGGCAGCCCTGGCGGGTACCCTTGTGTAGAGGAATACTATTAGATATGAAATTGGAAGTGACTACTTTCGCCAAGGGGGATGCATACACGAATGCAATGAGATGCATAAAAGGACCCGTGAAGCCACATTTTTGCATGGTGAGTTTGAGCCATGGAAAACTTACATTATCAAAAGCCTTTTCGGCATCTAACGTGAGAATTGCAATGTCGGAGGAAGGCGTAGATTTGTGATGGGAGAGCACCGCCAGTACCTTGCGAATGTTCGCAGTGGCCGAGCGCCCCTTGGTAAAGCCGGATTGGGAGGGGTGAAGGATCGTGGGCATGATGAGCGCCAGGCGGTTGGCCATGATTTTGGACATTAGCTTTGCATCCAGATTGATCAGGGAGATTGGGCGGTACGAACCCGGTTCTGAGGGGTCCTTCCCATATTTAGGAATAAGCTTAATAAAGGCTTGGGCTCCCGACGGCATATATGGACCACCATCCAAAATGTGTTGGAAAAGGGTGAGTAAGGACGGGGATATACTGTCTTTGGTTAACTTGAAAAATTCAGAGGAGAAGCCATCAGGGCCCGGTGCCTTGCCCGGGGATAGCGAGGATATGGCGTCTTGTACTTCGGTAATGGTGAGTGGGGCATTAAGGTGGGACAGTTGGGAGTCAAAGAGTCTTGGTAAAGTATTGTCACGGAGGAATGCTAACGCTTCAGTTTCGTCAATAGAGTCAGGGCCATATAAGGTGGCATAAAATTGCTCCATGATCTGATTAATTCCTTCCGGGGTGGAATGCAAGTTCCCAGAGGAATCTTTTAGGGAGTGTATGGGGGTGTTGGTGAAAGGGCCTTTACAGAACCTGGCCAGTAGCTTACCCGACTTGTTTCCAAACTTATGGAAATGGAGATCTTGGATTGATTTGTGAAAGGCTTCCTGTGTCAGTGCCCATTTGTCGAAGTCTTGTTTGGCAGCCTTCCAGAGTGTGATGTTCTGGGCTGAATGATGCTGTCGGAGACGTGCGTGAGCCTTTTGGAGTGCAGTGCTAGCCTGGTTATAGCTAGCGACAGCCCTAGGGAGTAAAAAGTGTATGACCCGCCGACCGGGTAAGCAAGGCACCACACATCAGTAAGGTGAACGCTATCTGCAAAAGTCGGGAGATATGAAGGTGACGCAGCATAACTGGAATTGGAGCCGGGCGGCCTCGCTGACCGGTCCACTAAGGGGGGGTTCATCACTGAGTTAAAGTCACCCCCAGGAGAAGTGGCATGTGGATGTGCGGGGCCAATTAACCGGTTAAGCATTGGAAGAAAGGGGTCGAGGAAGGGGTAGGGGCGTACACATTTGCCAGGATAAAGGAGTCAGTGGGAGATGAGAGTTGGAGTTTGAGGATTCTGCCGTTATCATCCAAATGTAATGGGGAGACATCTAGGGTAAGTCTTTTGTGGATCAATATGAGAACACCCAGGACCCGACCCACCCAAAGCTTTTTCATACGATCCAAGTCTGCCGGGGGAAGGTGAGTTTCCTGAAGCAGTGCAATATCTGTGCGCAAACGGCGCAGATGGCGCAGTACAGCCATTCTCTTATGGGGGGAGTGGAGACCCTTTACATTCCATGAGATCACTTTGAGATCGGAAGGGTTGAAATAGAGGATAAAGGGCTTGCCAATGAACGTGAGCATATTTAGTGTGGTGAGCTTCACTCGGATGACGCGAAATGAGGGACCAGGATTCAGGGGTGGCAGGAAGGGGGGGGGATAGGGAGAAGAACTGTTTCGGGCTGTCTGCCCTCCAGGGAGTCCGGAGTGGAGAGGGGAGAAACCAAAACTGTAAACAAAAACATATAGAAACATACCGGAAAATCTATGGACTTCACTTTTTTTCCGCATGGTAACTGACCTTCCGACAGCGTTACCGTGCGTCAACTGGTTCCGCTCACTGAGGATATGTGGACAACATGCAGAGTAGAGAAGAAGAACACGATCCAAGCCGAACATCCTCGGTTTAAGTAGCGATCAGAAGCAGCGACTAAGGCAAGGCTGTGCGAGGAGAAATAAAAGAAGACAACCAGAAAAATAAATGAACAGTTAAAACAAGCTCAATGAACGCCTAGTCATTTGCACATCTGGCCCAAACGGTCTGAGCAGAGCAAATAGTAGTGTATATGCAAACTGAATCTGATTAGTGATCAAAACAGTAAAGACGCTACCGTCTCATCACAATATACCGCTCAAAGTGGTTATATCAGGACAGAATGTCATGGCGCCACCGGGGGCGAAGTAAACTCAATGGAATCTGTCTCTGTGTGAAGATCTTGCAGAATAGCGACCCCTTTTGGGGGAATCTTTGCGGGGGCTCCGTTGATCTCCAAAGAGAAGTCATTTGCTGCCGTCCAATGTGAGTGATTTGGCATTCTTGAAAGATTTCAGTATGGCCAGTCTGTCAGCATAGTTCAAATATCGCATGACAGGACGGGGGGGGTTTTGCGGTCGTTGGAGGGTGCTCCCAGGCGATGCGCCCTCTCAATAGTGCAAGGAGATGGAATGCCAAGGGCTTGGGGTATGCGGGAAGAGCACACTTCTGGGAGCAGGCTAGCATTAAAAGATTCAGGAAGCCCTATGATCCATAAGTTGTTCCTGCGGGATCTGTTTTCCAAATCGTCAATTTTATCCAGCAGATATTGTTGTGTTTGCTGGGATTTGGCATCATTGGTGAAGGAAGACTGGACTTCTTCCTCAAGGTCAGAGAGTCTATGTTCCACCTCCATCAGCCTTTTGGCCTGGTCTCCCAGCTCCTTCTTGAGCTGAGAGATGCCCGCTGTCACAGCCTTCTCCACTGCCTCTGTGATAGTGGGGGAGAGGATATAGGCCACTGCCTGAGTCATGAGATGATATTGGGGGTGCATAGCTGAGGAAGACAGAGGCATCGGGGGTGGCGGGCTCACACTGTCAGTGGCGGGAGCAGCGGCCATATCGCCAGTATGTTGTGAGAAGGCCTGGAGAGCAGCGTCCAGATGTGGAGGGACACCGCCGGCTTCGTGGACGAGGTAACGGTCCATAGGAGCGGAGGAAGGAGTGAGTGACTCACCGGCGGCCTCTGTGTGGAGATCGGGTGTCAGCGAGCAGGGATGGATGGCTTTGTAAGCTGTTCGTGCCGGATCCACTGTGAATCACTCCTTCTCCATTCGGCGCCGGAACCGGAAGTCCCATGCTGCTGTTTTAAGGGGGACCCCCGTATAAAACGCATAAAGGCCAAGGACCAGTAGTGGGTGGCAACGTACTTAGACCCCCGGTACAAACACAAAATGGTGGAAATGTTACCACAATCACAGAGGGCGGTCAGAATGCAGCACTTCCAGGCCTTGTTGGCCTTGAAAATGCTGCATTCTGCTTTTCCGTGCGCTGGCAGAGGAATTTCCAGTCACAGAGAGACAGTTGCGGGTAGCAATCCAACAGCGCCTGCAAGAAGAGGGCGGTTGGAAGATGTCTTGGTCACTTCAGATATGAGATCCTTCTTTCAGCCGAACCATCGACAGCTGTACTCCCGATCCAGCATGAGGGAACGCCTAGACCGACAGATGTCCGACTACATCGGGTTAACGGCCGATGTGGACGCTCTGAGGAGTGACGCACCCCTGGACTACTGGGTGGGCAGGCTTGACCTCTGGCCAGAGCTTGCACAATTTGCAATGGAAATGTTGGATTGCCCCCCATCCAGTGTCCTGTCCGAAAGGACGTTCAGCGCAGCAGGGGGGATCGTGACCGATAAGCACACTCGCCTAGCTCATGACAGTGTAGACAACCTCACATTTATAAAAATGAATGAGGCATGGATCTCTGAGGAATTCAACACATGTGACCAGTAGACCAGGTTTCATCGAAATTCCTCCACCCACAACAATTCCTGGTCCTTGGCTTCGCTACATTCAGCGGCATAAAAGGCATTTCATGTCCATTGAATGGCAAATTTTTGGGGCCTTTCAGGGCCGACAATTATTTTTTCTGTGAATGCCTAATGTACCTCCAGCCACCAAATACTAAGTTCTTTGCTGTCAGTTCAAACCATGTGAGCTAATTTTTGGAGCCTATACAGGCCGACACTTACGGTTCTGTGTACTGTGAACGCCTACCATACCTCTAGCCATCAAAAACTAAGCTTTTTGCTGTCAGTTCAAACCATGTGAGCTAATTTTTGCAGCCTATACAGTCCGACACTTACTTCTGTATACTGTGTGAATGCCTAATGTACCTTCAGCCAAAGAATACTACATTCTTAGCTGTCAGGTAAACCCATGTGGGCTTTTTTTTTGGTGCCTTTTATGGCCGACACTTACTTCTGTTACCTGTGAATGCCTAATGTACCTTCAGCCACAGAATACAATGTTCTTAGCTGTCAGGTAAACGCATGTGGGTTCATTTTTGGGGCCTGGAATGGCCGACACTTACTTCTTTATCCTGTGAATGCCTAATTTTTCAGGCTGGAAATGAAAAACAATGGGTCTGTAAAGGTTCCGCCAAATTGTGGAATGGATGCGGACGCATTTTACAGATGTGTGAATATACCCTATATGTATTAGACAATGTATTCACCGGCTGCTGTCAGTTCTGCCTGATTTATGGAAAAAAAATATATATTTTTTTGCTGTAAAAAAAAAAAAAACATTTAGGGCAACTTTTTCAATTGCAATACTTCTGTTATGACATTGTCCATGTGCTGGGACTATTTTTGCACAGCTAGTAAGTCTTTTGTGGCTGCAAATATGACCTAAAGGTTTTTAAAGTTCGCCTCCCATTAAAGTCAATAGGGCCCGCCGCAAACTCGTGGCTCGCGGACTTTTGAGAAAATTTGCGGCTGGCGTTCGCGAACAGCCCCGGCCGATGTTCGTCCATCACTAGTTCTGACCATCATTCCTAGTTCCACTCCTACCATTATCCCATCCACCATGCCTAGGTGTGTTAATTGGAGTTATAGTGCAAGTCAGGGCCGGGGCCAGAATTATGGTAGTTCCCTGATCTATTGGATGGTCCTGAAAAATTTTGTGGATGTTCAAATATATAGTCAGGTCCATAATCCTCCTCCCTATAGCTCCTCAAGGGTTAGAAATGATTTCTTGTAGATAAATTAGGTCCTCCTTTATAGTAAGTGCCCTTAATACCAGAGGCATCACTGGAGCCCTGGTGGTTAGTGGCATTTTGTTTCTTTTTCTGCTTAGATTTCTTTTTTGGCTTTCTAACTGATATCCAAGGGTTAGAGGGTCCTGCAGATTCCCTCTCAGGGTGGACTTCATTTACTTCAGTAATCACCTCCACCTCAGTCACCTGCCATTTGAAGACCACTCCCTCCTTGTAATCCTCTGTATCTCTATTATACTTCTTCTTCTTTTTGAACTTCTGATCTTTCTCTGTATTATTTAAGATTTTACTCAATTTCTCTGATTCTCTCATAGTCCTCTCTCTATTTAAATGGTACCAATTTTTCCCTGGTGACATTAATATCTGCATCAAGTTGAACAAGTTTTTTCTTTTTCCTTATGACTAGTAGGGATGATCGAACTTTTGAAAAGTTCGGTTCGACCAGAACACCCGAACTTCACGAAAGTTCGGTTCGGATTTCAGAACCCCATTGAAATCAATGGGACCCGAACTTCTGTAATCAAAAAACACCATTTTTAAGCCCTAAAACCCAATAAATGCCCCTAAAAAGTGCCTAGGGTTCTGGGTCATGCCCCAGGGACTATTAATCACACAAAAAAAAGTTCTTAAAAATTGTCGTTTTTGATAGATAGCCAATTATTGAAAAAATTAAAAAAAAAAAAAAAAAAAGAGATTTCTTTGGATTTAGTGTCTGGGGGTTCTAAAAGTTGTACCTGTGAAGTTTCAGCTCTGTAGCATGTCCAGAACCAGAATTACAGCATACCAAACCTTCAAAAATGACTTTTTTGCTTAACCGCACCTTTCTTTTGCTCCTAATCAACGGCTCAGCCAATGTGTATGATGGGGACATAATGCAGTGCACTGGGAACAAGATTAGAGGTTTTTTTGGAAAAAGGTGCTGTCTCTTTAAATGTGCATATAATTAACGGGTGTATTTCCACAATGGGGCTATTATTACCAAATGTTTCAAGAAGTCCAAAGATGTATGTAATTGCACTTTATTTCATGTAAAATGGTGTTTGGTGCACTTTAACTTGAAATCTCACAAGAAACAGACATATATGCACGGATACATTGAGGGTTAGGGGTAGGGGCCACAATGTAGTGCACAGTGAACAAGATTAGAGATGTTTTGGATGAATACTGTTGTCTCTTGACTTTGAATAGAAGTAAAGGATGCTTAAAAATTGGGCATTTGGTGGTGCGGACGATGCCTTGACACCATATCCCTATGAAAGTGCTGGTAATGAAAGCAATAATTGCCTTTGTAAGGAAAAAAATTACAATGATATGCATCTGTGTGACAGGTGCGCAAAAATTGTTGTTTGGGTGTTGGCGGAGCCATACCACTGTAAGCCCAAAGAGCTGGTGTTGAAGAAGGCGTAAAAATTATGAAGGTGTGCACATGTGGAACAGGTGCGCAAACATGGTAGTTTTGGTGTTGGCGGAGCCTCCCCACCATAACCCCAAAGAGCTGGCTTTGAAGGAGGCCCAAAAATTGTAAAGGTGTGCACCTGTGGAACAGGTTCGCAAACATGGTAGTTTTTGTTTAGCATAGCCTCCCCACCTTAACCCCAAAGAGCTGGTGTTGAAGGAGGCCCAAAAATTGTAAAGGTGTGCACCTGTGGAACAGGTGCGCAAACATTGTAGTTTTTGTTTAGCATAGCCTCCCCACCTTAACCCCAAAGAGCTGGTGTTGAAGGAGGCCCAAAAATTGTAAAGGTGTGCACCTGTGGAACAGGTTCGCAAACATGGTAGTTTTTGTTTAGCATAGCCTCCCCACCTTAACCCCAAAGAGCTGGCGTTGAAGGAGGCCCAAAAATTGTAAAGGTGTGCACCTGTGGAACAGGTGCGCAAACATTGTAGTTTTTGTTTTAGCATAGCCTCCCCACCTTAACCCCAAAGAGCTGGTGTTGAAGGAGGCCCAAAAATTGTAAAGGTGTGCACCTGTGGAACAGGTGCGCAAACATTGTCGTTTTTGTTTTAGCATAGCCTCCCCACCTTAACCCCAAAGAGCTGGTGTTGAAGGAGGCCCAAAAATTGTAAAGGTGTGCACCTGTGGAACAGGTGCGCAAACATTGTAGTTTTTGTTTTAGCATAGCCTCCCCACCTTAACCCCAAAGAGCTGGTGTTGAAGGAGGCCCAAAAATTGTAAAGGTGTGCACCTGTGGAACAGGTGCGCAAACATTGTAGTTTTTGTTTTAGCATAGCCTCCCCACCTTAACCCCAAAGAGCTGGTGTTGAAGGAGGCCCAAAAATTGTAAAGGTGTGCACCTGTGGAACAGGTGCGCAAACATTGTAGTTTTTGTTTTAGCATAGCCTCCCCACCTTAACCCCAAAGAGCTGGCGTTGAAGGAGGCCCAAAAATTGTAAAGGTGTGCACCTGTGGAATAGGTGCGCAAACATTGTAGTTTTTGTTTTAGCATAGCCTCCCCACCTTAACCCCAAAGAGCTGGTGTTGAAGGAGGCCCAAAAATTGTAAAGGTGTGCACCTGTGGAACAGGTGCGCAAACATTGTCGTTTTTGTTTTAGCATAGCCTCCCCACCTTAACCCCAAAGAGCTGGTGTTGAAGGAGGCCCAAAAATTGTAAAGGTGTGCACCTGTGGAACAGGTGCGCAAACATTGTCGTTTTTGTTTTAGCATAGCCTCCCCACCTTAACCCCAAAGAGCTGGTGTTGAAGGAGGCCCAAAAATTGTAAAGGTGTGCACCTGTGGAACAGGTGCGCAAACATTGTCGTTTTTGTTTTAGCATAGCCTCCCCACCTTAACCCCAAAGAGCTGGTGTTGAAGGAGGCCCAAAAATTGTAAAGGTGTGCACCTGTGGAACAGGTGCGCAAACATTGTCGTTTTTGTCATAACCAAAATGAGGTTCTGTGAACGTAAAGAGAATGAGAGGAGGGTTTGAGGGTGGCACCATGGTCCAGGCTTAAACTGAGGCTCAACTGCCACATCACAACGATAGCCTAGTCTACAAGGTCTGCATCAGGTGCATCAAAGCTTGATATCCACGACTGATTCATCTTAATGAATGTCAAACGGTCGACTGAGTCGGTGGAGAGTCTAGTTCGATGGTCTGTGACGAATCCTCCTGCTGCGCTGAATGCCCGTTCCGATAGGACACTGGAAGCAGGGCAGGCCAACAACTCCATGGCATACTGGGCCAGTTCTGGCCAGTGGTCTAATCTTAAGACCCAGTATGCCAGTGGATCGGATTCGTCACATGAAAAGCCCTCTGTGTCACTTTGTGCCCTCACGTAATCGTCCACCATGTGATGCAGACGGTGTCGATGCGATGTGGCAGCTGAGAGGCCTGGGCGGTGAGGACTAAAAAAAGACCGAAAGGCATCCGTCAACCGCACGCCTTCTCCAATGCTCCTCTCGTGACCACCAGTAGAATCCATGGTAGGTTGTCCCCGCCCCTGCACCCTACGGGAGTCGGGGAACATGTTCACCAGATTCCTCTTGAGACTGTCCTCAAGGGATTTGATCCTGTGGACTCTCTGGGTGGATGGGAAAAGCTCCGAGACTTTACACTTGTACCGGGGGTCAAGTAGGGTGGCCAACCAATAGTGGTCAGTCTCTTTAATGGCCTTGATTCTGGGGTCCTTTCGCAGGCTCTGGAGCATGATGTTTCCCATGCGTCGCAAATTAGCGAAGGCCTGAGAAGCTGACTCCTCGGGGTCACTCATAACGACATTATCTTCAACGGGCTCCTCCTCCTCCCAGCCACGTACTACTCCAAAGTGTCCCGAGGGAGTCAAACTAGGCCTTGCAGATTGCCGCATGTCTTCCTCCTCCTCCTCCTCAAACCCTGCAAAAGTTCCCGCAGAATCGTCCTCCTCCTCCTCTTCCACCCCTGGATCCTGCTCGGGCCTCTGGGAGCTAGGCATAATGGGGTCAGGATTCTCAGGATAAAGGGGGCCTTGAGAGGCAAGGAAGTCCTCCTCTTCCTCCTGCTGCTCTGCCTCCAGTGCCCTGTCCATAATGCCACGCAGAGTGTGCTCCAACAAAAACAGTACCGGTAGGGTGTCACTGATGCATGCGCTGTCCCGGCTGACCATCCTTGTGGCCTCCTCAAATGGCGAGAGGACAGCGCATGCATCCTTAATCAAAAGCCACTGCCGTGGTGAAAAGAATCCCAGGCGCGCAGAGCCAGTGCTGGTGCCGTACTCGCATAGGTATTCATTGAGGGCCCTCTGCTGCGTGTACAGGCGCTGCAGCATAGCCAAGGTGGAGTTCCAGCGGGTGGGCATGTCACAGATGAGGCGGTGTACCGGCAGGTGAAACTCGCGCTGCACTTCGGCCAAACGTGCAGTGGCACTGTACGACCGCCTGAAGTGACTGCACACCCTTCTTGCCATCCTTAGCACATCCTGCATTCCCGGGTACGAGTTCAAAAACCGCTGTACCACGAGATTCAGGACATGCGCCAGGCATGGCACATGGGTTAACTTTCCCTGACGAAGGGCGGCCAGGAGGTTTGACCCATTATCAGTAACCACCATCCCTGGCTGCAGCTGGCGTGGTGTCAACCACCTCTGGGCCTGTGCCTGCAGAGCCCCAAGAATCTGAGGGGCAGTGTGCTGCCTGTCCCCTAGACACACAAGCTGCAGCACTGCGTGACACCTTTTGGCCTGAGACATAGAATAGCCCTTTGAACGTTTACGTGGTACCTCATCATATTCAAAGGACCATTCTGCAGAGGAGGGCATGGAGGAGGTAGAGGAGGAGGAGCAGGAGGGGGTAGAAGTGATCGATCTACCCGGATCAGCGACACCACCAGCTGTTTGCAGACGTGGGGGCAACACTGGCTGCAGCACCGAGCCCTGGCTACAATCCCTTCCACTGGCAAGCAGTGTCACCCAGTGAGCAGTGACAGAAATGTACCGTCCCTGCCCATGTTTGCTTGACCAAGTGTCAGCCGTCAAGTGTATCTTACGGCTGAATGACTTGGCCAGGGATGACACTACATTGCCTTCCACATGTTGGTATAGGGATGGCAGGGCCTTACGGGAAAAGTAATGCCGACTTGGCACCTGCCACTGTGGAACTGCACATTTTGCGAAGTCACGGAAGGGAGCAGACTCTACCAGGTTAAATGGTAATAGTTGCAGAGCCAGTAGTTTAGCCAAACTACTGTTTAGACGCTGGGCATGTGGGTGGCGGGGAGTATACATTTTTTTTCGTTCCAGCATGTGTGGAATCGAAATTTGGCGTCTAGATGTTACAGATGGTGGTGTGCTGGAGGTAGATGTGACACTGCCTGCTATATCATCATCCCTGCCAGTGGAGGCTGCCAACAGGTGACGAGTGACTATAGCAGGGCCAGGAACAGACTGATGTGCAGGTGGAGCAGGTGGAGCAGATGGAGCATGAGGAGGAGCGCGAGGAGAACTAGGAGGCCGACTGACCGATCTTTGGCCCTTTTGTGGGTTCTTTAAATGCTCCTGCCAACGGGCCGAGTGGTGGGTTGTCAAATGCCTGTTTAGGCAGCTTGTACCCAGGTGGTTGACATTTTTGCCACGTTTTATACCCTTCTTACAAATCTTGCAGATCGCAACTGTTTTATCTGCATGGGATGTCTCAAAAAAGGCCCAGCAAGATGAGGTGTGTATAGTGGCCCGGGAGACAACAGGTGCGGCCTTAGATGGAGTAGGTCGTCTGCTCTCCCCTCTTGCTTGCTCTGCCTCCTCCTCAACCTCAGACCCAACATCTGACTCCATCAAAGACTGAGCATCAGGCCTGGCCTGGGAGACAACAGGTGCGGCCTTAGGTGGAGCGGGCCGTCTGCTCTCCCCTCTTGTTTGCTCTGCCTCCTCCTCAACCTCAGACCCAACATCTGATTCTATCAAAGACTGAGCATCAGGCCTGGCCTGGGAGACAACAGGTGCGGCCTTAGATGGAGCGGGCCGTCTGCTCTCCCCTCTTGTTTGCTCTGCCTCCTCCTCAACCTCAGACCCAACATCTGATTCTATCAAAGACTGAGCATCAGGCCTGGCCTGGGAGACAACAGGTGCGGCCTTAGATGGAGCGGGCCGTCTGCTCTCCCCTCTTGTTTGCTCTGCCTCCTCCTCAAACTCAGACCCAACATCAGACTCCATAAAGGACTGAGCATCAGGCTGGAGTAGATGGCCGACACTGTGGTCAAACAGCTCAGCTGACTCCTCTGTCATGTCTGAAGTTGGGTCTAAGGGAGGACGTGAGGTGGACATGGACTCATCTGTATTTGTTCTGACAACTGCAGAAGACTGACCACTTTTCTCTGCCTGGGTCACTGTAGTTGCAGATGATGCCGATGATGAGGGTTTGTTCATATAGTCCACCACCTCCTGTACATACTGTGGACGTATAGCTTGGCCACTGCCGGAGAACAATCCAAATGGTGGCCTGGCTGAGGACTGACCACCATGTCCACCCCTGCCTCTAGACACCCTAGAAGCTGTGCCCCTTTCCGCAGCAGGGCCACGTATGCCTTTTCTTGGTCTACCAGGCATATTTCTCACTGATGCGTTGGCAACTGTGTGCGGTGAAAAACGCAAACTGCTATGCGACCCACAGTTGTCGCTGGATACAGCACAGCAGTTGCGGTTCACGCACAGTAGCAAAGCCTTTTGCACAGTGGACCTAACGCTTTGAACAACAGGCGTTAGGTTGTCACTGATGCGTTGGCAACTGTGTGCAGTGAAAAACGCACACTGCTATGCGACCCACAGTTGTCGCTGGATACAGCACAGCAGTTCCGTGTCACGCACAGTTGCAAAGGCTTTTGTACAGTGCACCTAACGATTTGAACAACAGGCGTTAAGTTGTCACTGTATTTTGCTGCCTAGCAAGCACGTACACCTGCTGTGATAGAGCAGCACTGTGCCACGTGCTCACTAAACAGAACCCTCACACTTTCCCTACAGAAACTAAATTTTCAAATCTAACTAATGTAGTACAAAGTTCCCTAACTACACTAGATATCCCTTTCCACTAAATAGAAAGCTCCATACAGCAGAAGACTGACACTGTCCCTTAAGTTTTTTTTTTTTTTTTTTTAACTCTAAGAACCAGCACAATCGCTGTATCTAACTACACTGGCTGTAAGCTAAATACAATTCTGCTATATGGAGCTTTAGAACCACTCGATATGTAGGAAATGTAGTGTAGCAAGCAGGAGTCAGACAGAACTGCTTCAACTCTCTTCAACAGGCTCTGGATAACTGTGCTAGGGGTTAGGCGGGGCCATCTTATATAGTGTGGGGCGTATTCACTCCTGATTGGCCTCTGGTCCCCGTAGTCACTCCAATCACGTTCCTAGGAGACTCCTGCCCCCTCATTGGCTTTTGCAGACGTTTCTGGGCCAATCACGGGCTTTTAAAGCCCAGTTCCTGTCCCAGTGCATTTTGGGCGGTTCTGGTGGCCGAATACCGAACTTTTGCCGCAAAAAGTTCGGTATTCGGCCGAATATCGAACATCCAATGTTCGGGTCGAACCGATGGTCGACCCGAACCGTTCGATCATCCCTAATGACTAGGAATTTCAGCAGATCAATGCCTGCCTCATTGAAAAATGTGTACCATTCTTGTTCATCCCCCAGACCATCCTGCTCTGGGGGTACATCCCATCTAAGGGACCTGGGAACCATCCTTTCTACTATATAATGTTCTAATAATGAAATGTCCCATGCCACCCTAATCTCAGATTATCTCAGATATATGATTGAAGCAGAGTCACATTATGTTGCTTTTTCATGTTTTTTTCATGCTCTACGAGTGACTGACTACTGGAGGATTTTTTACCTTCATGGTTCTCTGCATAAAGCTGTATCTACACTGCTGTAGGACTTATACAACTTTTCACTGTGAACAGTTTTAAAAGCTTAGTGACACTTTCTTTGGGCGCTGCACATCCTTTTACCTTCTATTCACCTGTTTACCAATGACTTTGCTAGGTGTGCAGTGTGTAGGACCTTTCCTAAGGAATATCCACAGTATATAGTTACATAGTTACATAGTAGGTGAGGTTGAATAAAGACAAAAGTCCATCCAGTTCAACCTGTGTAGGTGTGTGTGGCCGTAATCATCTTGCATACCCCTGAATGTTCTGATTCTTGAGATGTACGTCTAAGAGTCTTTTGAAAGCCACCATACTTCCCACAGAAACCAGCTCTTGTGGTAGAGAATTCCACAATCTTGTAGCTCTAACAGTAAAGAACCCCCCTCGTTGCCTGAGGTTAAAACGCTTCTCCTCCAGACGCATTGTATGCCCTCTAGTCCTCATGCAGTCCTTCCGACTGAATAGCTTTTTTTCTATGCTGAGATCCCCATTGAGATATTTATAAATTGCTATCATGTCCCCTCTCAGGCGTCTCTTCTCCAGGGAGAATAAATCAAGCGATTGCAGACGCTCTTCATAATTAAGGTCCTCCAATCCCCTAATTAGTTTAGTTGCCCTTCTCTGGACCCTCTCCAGCTACAACACATCCCTCCTGAGGACCGGCGACCAGAACTGGACAGAATACTCCAGATGCGGTCGGACCAGAGTTTTATAAAGTGGTAGGATTATAGTTTTATCTCTGGAATACATCCCTTTCTTTATGCATGCTAATATTCTACTGGCTTTGGCAGCTGCTGCTTGACATTGCATTCTATTGCTTATTCTATCCTCTACCAGGACTCCCAGATCCTTCTCCATTTTTGATTTCCCCAAAGGTTCCCCCCCTAAAGTGTATTGTGCTTTTATGTTTTTAGTCCCCAAGTGCAAAACCTTACACTTCTCCACATTAAACCTCATTTGCCATGTCGTTGCCCACTCCGTTATTTTGTCCAGGTCATTCTGTAGGATATCTGCTTCATGCTGTGCAGTTATTGCCCTGCCCAATTTTGTGTCGTCTGCAAAAATTGATATAGAGCTACTGATCCCGTCCTCAATGCTATTTATGAATAAATTGAACAGGGTTGGTCCCAGGACTGAGCCTTGGGGGACCCCACTTACCACCTCAGACCAGTCTGAGTATGCGCTATTTATTACCACCCTTTGGACACGCCCTTTTAGCCAGTTCCGTATCCAAGAGCAAACCTTGCAGTTCATGCCTGCAGACCTTATTTTATAAATTAAGCGCTTGTGGGGAACTGTATCAAACGCCTTAGCGAAATCCAGGTACACCACATCCACAGGTCTCCCCCTATCTAGCTCACAGCTCACCTCATCGTAGAATGTTAAGAGATTGGTTTGACAAGAACTCCCATTTGTAAACCCGTGCTGGTTACTGCTGATGATGTTGTTGTCTTTAGCAAACTCTACGATATAGTCCCTTATCATCCCCTCCAGAAGTTTACATACTATCGATGTCAGACTGACAGGCCTATAATTTCCCGGGATATGCCTCTGCCCTTTTTTGAATATCGGAATCACGTTAGCTTTCCTCCAATCCCCTGGTACATCTCCTGTCCTAATACTGTCAGCAAAGATCAGGAACAGTGGTCTAGATATAGACTTACTAAGTTCTTTGAGTACACTCAGATGTACGCCATCCGGGCCTGGTGATTTATTTGTGTTAATTTTATCCAGCCTTTTCCTAATTTCACCCTCTGTTAGCCATAGCGGCAAGTCCTGTGTATTACTACTAGCCATACAGTCATGGTCAGTGTACCCCTCCTTTTCCTGAGTAAAAACTGACGAGAAAAAGGCGTTCAGCACAGTTGCCTTTTCAGTGTCCTCTGTAACAATCCCCCCATCTTCGTTAATTATGTGTGCAATATGCTCTGCCCTAGTTTTTTTGCTGTTGATATATTTAAAGAATTTCTTTGGGTTCTTTTTACTATCCTCCGCTATTTGTCTCTCAAAGCTGATTTTAGCCATTTTGATTTCGTATTTACATTTCTTATTTGCCTCCTTGTATTGCTTGAAAGCCGATACTGTGCCCTTTGATTTATAATTCTTGAAGGCCAATTTTTTTCCCTTAATACGTTTTTTAACATTACGGTTTAGCCAGCCAGGTTTTGCTTTGTCTCTTCTAAATGTATTTCCCATAGGAATGCACTGCAAGATGTTTAATATGTTCCTAAAGCATTCCCATTTTTCCTCTGTGGTCAGTGTTCCTAGGGTTTGGTCCCAGTTTACCCTTTCCATCATGGAGCACAATTTGGGAAAGTTTGCCCTTCTGAAGTTTAGGGTTCTTATGTTCCCCACTTGCCTTGCTATATTGTTATTTACGCTAAATGTGATCATCCTGTGATCGCTAGAGCCCAGGTTGTCTGTGACTCCTACCTCCGAGATTAGGTCTGGGTCATTAGTGATCAATAGATCCAGCACTGCATTTTCTCTAGTAGGAGAATCCACCAACTGAGACATGTAGTTATCCTGCAAGGTTTCCGTGAATAGACGGGCCTTCTGTGAGTGTGTAGTCCCCTCTTCCCAGTCAATGTTGGGATAATTGAAGTCCCCCAATACGATGACTGATCCCAGTTTTGCCACTTTTCCCAATAGTGATATAAATTCCAGCTCTACCTCCTCCCTTTGGTTGGGTGGCCTATAGCAAACCCCCACAATTACTTTTCTCTTTTCTTCTTCCCTGTTGAGTTCTACCCATACGGATTCTAACTCCATACTCATCCCTTCTGTAATATCACTCCTCTCTATCACCCTTACATTGTTCTTGACATAGAGACATACCCCTCCCCCTCTTTTTCCTGCCCTGTCCTTCCGGTACACCGAATACCCTTGGATAATGGCCAGCCAGTCATGTAAGGGTTCGAACCAAGTTTCCGTTATTCCCTCAAGGTCTATGTCCTCCTCATGTCCTAACATTTCCAACTCATCCATTTTATTAGCTAGGCTCCTAGCATTTGCATATACCCCTATTAGTTTTGTGGAAGTTGATAGTGAATGGCGATTATTTTTATTCCTGTTTGGTCTGAGGTTTCCCGCACAGACCCCCCCCCCCCCCAATTGACGTTATGGAACTACTGCCACTGCTGACTCTACTACTGCCCTCTGTCCTTTGCTCCCTCCTGACTGACTCTACTTCTGAGCCCTCCCCCCGTCTCCTAGTTTAAAAGCCCCTCCAACTTGGTGGCCATCTTTCTCCCCAAAAGAGCTGTACCATCCCCATTAAGGTGCAGCCCATCCTTACTAAAGAGCCGGTAGCCGACTGAGAAGTCAGCCCAGTTCTCCAGGAACCCAAACCCCTCCTTCCTACACCAATTCCTCAGCCACTTGTTAAGTTCACTAAGCTTCTTCTGCCTCCCTGGTGTGGCTCGAGGTACAGGCAGTATTTCTGAGAAAACCACCTTGGAGGTCCTTTTCCTCAATCTATTCCCTAAGTCCCTGAAATCGTTCTTTAGGATCCTCCACCTTCCTCCTAATTGGTCATTAGTGCCCACATGCACCATGACCGCTTGGTCATCCCCAGCTCCGCCCAATAATCTGTCTACCCAATCCGCAATGTGCCGAACTCGCGCGCCCAGTAAACAACATACTGTCTGGCTACTGCAATCTTTTCGACAGATTGCCCTCTCTGTCCTCTTGATGATTGAGTCCCCCAGTACCACAACCTGTCTAACCTTTCCTGAGTCTCGGCCCCCCTTTTTCCTGGAGCCACCACTCCCCTGGCAGCTGGGGGGAGGGCGCCTGCTCCAGCTCTGCCACCCCTAAGCTGCTATCCCCCTCAACCTGCAACTTGGCAAATTTGTTAGGGTGTACCAACTCAGGACTGGCCTCCCTGGCACTCATCCCTCTACCCTTCCTAACGGTCACCCAACTGCCTACATCTTACATAGTTACATAGTTAGTGAGGTTGAAAAAAGACATCAGTCCATCCAGTTCAACCTATGATGTGTGTGTGTGTGTGTTTGCTGTTAACCGTACAATCTGATGCCTGCGTCTCATCTACTCCTCCCACCTCTATGCTGGCCCCTGCCAGCGCCTGATGGGTAATGGCCAAGCTCCTTTCCAGGTTGTTGATGCTACGCAGTGCTGCCACTATGTTTTCTAGATCCAGGATCTGGGCTTCCAGAGAAACAAGTCGCACACATCTTGCACAGCAGTATTCGCCCTCGATTGGTTCATCAAGGAATGCATACATGGAGCAAGTAGTGCACTGAGTGGCAAATCCTGTCGGACATTATTACCCTCTATTCTATGGGGATAATTAGTAACGATCTGCTTTTCCTTACCTACACTACCTCTATCTCCCCTGGTACTAAACCTGGGGTACTCACCAGTCGCTAAGATACTCACCAGTCGCTATGATACTCGCCAGTTGCTAAGATACTTACCAGTCCTCCCAGGCACTCAGTCGCAGAGCATGGTCAGTCAGTCGCAGAGCACGGTCAGTCAGTCGCAGAGCTTGGTTGGTCGCAGAGCACGTCGGTCGCAGTTAGTCGCAGGGCACAGTCAGTCACAGGGCACAGTCAGTCACAGGGCACAGTCAGTCACAGGGCACGGTCGGTTGCACGGCACGGTCGGTCGCAGGGCACAGTCGGTCGCAGGGCACGGTCGGTCGCAGGGCACGGTCAATCGCAGGGCACAGTCGGTCGCAGGGCACAGTCAGTCGCAGAGCACAGTCAGTCGCAGCCAGTCGCAGGGCAAGTCAGTCGCAGGGCACAGTCAGTCGCAGGGCGCAGTCAGTGGCAGGGCACAGTCAGTCGCAGGGCACGGTCAGTCGCAGAGCGCGGTCAGTCGCAGAGCATGGTCAGTTGCAGAGCACGGTCAGTCGCAGAGCACGATTAGTCAGTTGTTGCAGAGCGCAGTCAGTCAGTCATCGCAGAGCGTGGTCAGTCAGTCGCAGAGCGTGGTCAGTCAGTCGCAGAGCGCGGTCAGTCACAGACCACGGTCAGTCGCAGAGCGTTGTCAGACAGTCGCAGAGCACAGTCAGTCGCTGAGTACAGCCAGACAGTCGCAGAGCACAGTCAGTCGCAGACCACAGTCAGTCAGTCAGTCACAGATCACTATCACTCGCAGAGCACGGTCAGTCAGTCACAGATCACTTATCAGTTGCAGAGCACAGTCACACAGCTCTCTCCCCCCGCCTTGCTTGCAGCTGCTGCTGCTGCCTCGCACTCTGCCTCTGCTTCCAGGAATGGTCTCCTCCTCCTCTCCTCCTCCTCTGCTTCCGGTCACCTCCTCTCTCCACAGTACCGTGCGGTGTCCATCCTCCGCCACTGCAGCCGCTACCACTGCTACTGCCGCTCACTGTCCCGGTCCCTGAGGTCCTCTGCACCTGCACCCGTGCCCAGTTTCCTAGTGCAGCTCCCCCGCACGTGTCATCCCCGGCTCTTCCTCCACACAGCTCCCTCGCTGTTTGCTGCTCCGCCCACACACACACACTGCTTCTGGGAATGCTCTCTCCTCCCTGGGTATCTGTAGAAGACCAGAAACAATAAGTGGAAGCTTCAGCGCCCTATGGTTGGGTTTTCTTTACTGATTTTTTTTTTTATTGGTTGAGCCAGATGTATTTGTGTCTTTTTCAACCTGACTAACTATGTAATATAAAAGGAATAGTAGTGGTAAAAAAAACAAAAAACTTGTGGGTTTATATATATATATATATATATATATATATATATTACAATTCTCTTTTAGGGGTGTGGCAGGGGGTGTGTCCTTTGCCTGCATACTTTTGCTAATAGGTGTTCCTCATTCCCATCTTAAAAGGTTGGAAGGTATGCTGGACATGTGTCTGTCTGTGATGTTCCTTCATGTACAGTATCTCACAAAAGTGAGTACACCCCTCACATTTTTGTAAATATTTTATTATAACTTTTCATGTGACAACACTGAAGCAATAACACTTTGATACAATGTAAATTAGTGAGTGTACAGCTTGTATAACAGTGTAAATTTGCTGTCCCCTTAAAATAACTCAACAAACAGCCATTAATGTCTAAACCACTGGCAACAAAGTGAGTACACCCCTAATTGACAATGTCCAAATTGGGCCCAATTAGCCATTTCTCCTCCCTGGTGTCATGTGACTAATTAGTGTTACAAGGTCTCAGGTGTGAATGGGGAGCAGGTGTATTAAATTTGATGTTATCACTCTCACTCTCTCATACTGGTCAATGGAAGTTCAACATGGCACCTATTGGCAAATAACTGTCTGAGGATCTGAAAAAAAGAATTGCTGCTCTACATAAAGATGGCCTAGGCTATAAGATTGTCAAGACCCTGAAACTGAGCTGCAGCATGGTGACCAAGACCATACAGCGGTTTAACAGGACATGTTCCACTCAGAATAGTCCTCGCCATGGTCAACCAAAGAAGTTGAGTGCACGTGCTCAGTGTCATATACAGAAGTTGTCTTTGGGAAATAGACATATGAGTGCTGCCAGCATTGCTTCAGAGGATGAAGGGGTGGGGGGTCAGCCTGTCAGTGCTCAGACCATACATCGCACACTGCATCAAATTGGTCTGCATGGCTGTTGTCCCAGAAGGAAGCCTCTTCTAATGATGATGTACAAGAAAGAAATAGTTTGCTGAAGACAAGCAGACTAAGGATATGGATTGCTGGAACCATGTCCTGTGGTCTGATGAGACCAAGATAAACTTATTTGGTTCAGATGGTGTCAAGTGTGTGTGGCGGCAACCGGGTAAGGCGTACAAAGACAAGTGTGTCTTGCCTACAGTCAAGCATGGCAGTGGGACTGTCATGGTCTGGTGATGCATGAGTGCTGCTGTGCTGACACTGGGAGCTACAGTTCATTGAGGGAACCATAAGCCCCCGTTCACATAGGGGCGATCCGACTTCGGGTGGCGACCTCCGAGATCGTGGTGCGAGCAGCGCGCCGCGACCTCGGAGCGGCCGCCACGGACTTCATAACATTGAAGTCTATGGCGGTCACCTCCGGGTCGCCACAAAGAAGCTCCGGACCCTTTTTCTAGGTCGGAGCGACTTGTGTCGCTCCTATTAGAACGGGTCCCCAGCTTCCCTATGGAAGGTGACCTGCGGCGACCTGTGAGGCGACCAGGTCGCCTCACAGGTCGCCCTAGTGTGAACGGGGGCTAAATGCCAACATGTACTGTGACATACTGAAGCAGAGCATGATCCCCTCCCTTCGGAGACTAGGCTGCTGGGCAGTATTCCAAAATGATAACGACCCCAAACACACCTCCAAGACGAACACTGCCTTGCTAAAGAAGCTGAGGGTAAAGGTAATGGACTGGCCAAGCATGTCTCCAGACCTAAACCCTATTGAGCATCTGTGGGGCATCCTCAAATGGAAGGTGGAAGAGCTGCAAGGTCTCTAACATCCACCAGCTCCATGATATCTTCATGGAGGTGTGGAAGAGGACTCCAGTGGAAGCCTGTGAAGCACTGCTGAACTCCATGCCCAAGAGGGTTAAGTAAGGGATGGAAAATAATGGTGGCCACACAAAATATTGACACTGGGCCCAATTTGGACATTGTCACTTAGGGGTGTACTCACTTTTGTTGCCAGCAGTTTAAACATTAATGGCTGTGTGTTGAGTTATTTTGAGGGGACAGCAAATGTACACTGTTATACAAGCTGTACACTCACTACTTTACATTGTAGCAAAGTGTCATTTCTTCAGTGTTGTCACATGAAAAGATAGAATAAAATATTTTAAAAAATGTGAGGGGTGTACTCACTTTTGTGAGATACTGTATATGAGCTGTAACATTTTTGCTATGCAAATAAAGAATTGGTAAAGAATAAATGCAGAACCCCCTCAGATGAATGATCCTGTTCATTAGTAGGTACACTTTATTCTGCAGAAATATTCTACAGAACATTAAAGAACCCCACGCACTTCCCCTTTATTGCGAAAGTTCCTAAAACTGAAATATAGTGAGGGGTGAAATCTTTTTTTAGGAAGTCCCCAAAGATAAATAAACCAGATATTGAGGGCGCAGATCATACAACACGTAGGCTCGAGTTTGTCCGCAGCGTGCAATGAAGGGAGCTGAAAATCTGGAGATGGAGTCAGGTAGGTCATAGATAATTGATGAATATTGAGGGAGGCAGGAATCCTCACATAATACCATTAAAGGGTGTTTAATCAATGAGCCCCTCTTATCTACACCATTCTGGTCTGTTAAATACACTATTGAAATTGTTTTGTAATATTTGTTTAATTTGTAAAGAAGCAAAAAAAAGAAGAAAATAGATAACCCCCCAGAAGGGATATATTGTTTTTATATTAATTTTTGTATATTGTTTACAGCACTATTGCACTTCATTGCACTTTATTGCACTGTAGCACTTACACTGCATACGTGTTTTTGTTATGTTTGTGAGATTTATAGCAAAAGCAGCGCTGACACATCTTCTTTTATTAACCCCCAGAAGTGATAGGATTTTTAAGGCATCGAATAATTACTCTCATAAAGAAAAGCACGATCCTTAACTGTGTAAATACATATAAAATGTAATATAATAAAAATTCTAAATACATAAAAACCATCACATAGATAAGTGAGCACAACAGTGCTGAGCAAAATGCTTCTGAGCCAAAAGAACCCGTAAGTAGTCCGACCTGTAGCTGGGTCTGTGTCTGAAGACCATCAAGATGGCCGACCTCCTATGCCAGGGTCAAAAGTGTTTCTAATGTACAAATCTACCAATGGATTGCTACTCGTTTCGCTATGCAGCTTCTTCAGGGGATCCCATTGGAGTTACAATATAGGACAGAGGGTACCCAATAATCACTTGGATGGAGGCTGTAGAGTAATAATGGTGGTAGAATTATTCCAACTGGAACTGACCAATGTGCATATATATATATCCTTCCTGCAAAGGAGCCACAGCTTGCGTACATGCCGATCCGATCAAGGTGGGATAGCCCCTCCAGCAGCGAGACAGTGGAAATGTCCCCTCAAAATATTTGTTTAATTTGGGCAAAAAAAAAAATCCTGTTGATCCTGCCAGAAATCTTTCGCTATCTTCTACCTTCTGTCTGTGCTGTATTTCTATCAGGACTACAGAACACTTCTGAGTTATAAAGATAAATAGGGGGTGTTCAGTTGTCTTGTCCTATAGAGAATATATAAACTATATTGTCAAAAGTATTGGGACACCTGCCTTTACATGCACATGAACTTTAATGGCATCCCAGTCTTAGTCCGTAGGGTTCAATATTGAGTTGGTCCACCCTTTGCACCTATAACAGCTTCAACTCTTCTGGGAAGGCTGTCCACAAGGTTTAGGAGTGTGTCTATGGGAATGTTTCACCATTCTTCCAGAAGCACAGGTGTCAGGTCAGGCACTGTTGTTGGATGAGAAGGCCTGGCTTGCAGTCTCCACTAATTCATCCCAAAGGTGTTCTATCAGGTTGAGGTCAGGGCTCTGTGCAGGCCAGTCAAGTTCCTCCACCCCAAAATTGCCCACTAATGTCTATATAGACCTTGCTTTGTGCACTGGTCCAAATCATTTGGTGGAGGGGGGATTATGGTGTGGGGTTGTTTTTCAGGGGTTGGGCTTGGCCCCTTAGTTCCAGTGAAGGCCGCTTTCAAGGCGTTTTCTGGACAATTTCATGCTCATGACTTTGTGGGAAAAGTTTTGGGATGGCCCCTTTCTGTAACAACATGACTGTACACAAGTGAATAAAGCAAAGTCCATAAAGATATGGATGAGCGAGTTTGGGGTGGAGGAACTTGACTGGCCTGCACAGAGTCCAAACCTCAACCTGATAGAACACTTTTGGGATGAATTTGAGCGGAGACTGACAGTCAGTCCTTCTTGTCCAACATCAGTGCCCAATCTCACAAATACGCTTCTGGAAGAATGGTCAAATATTCCCATAGACACACTCCTAAACCTTGTGGACAGCCTTCCCAGAAGAATTGAAGCTGGTATAGCTGCAAAGGGTGGGCCAACTCAATATTGAACCCTACGGACTAATGCCCCGTACACACGCGTCGATAGTTGGCCGTGAATTTTCGGCTTGTTAGTATGATGCTTCCGAAAACTGACTCCGACTTTTCGGCCGAAAAAAATCTGGTGTGCAGGCTATAAAATTTTTGTTGGCCGTCACCACAACGGCCGATTTTCCGTCAGTCAGTACAGATTTCGGCAGACAAAAATCTGATGAGCAAGACTGGGCATGCTCAGAGATGAAAAAACACACGGAATGTAAACCATCACATGACATCACTTCAGAAGTAGATTTTTGTTGGCCGAGAAAATTCGTGTGCAGTCTAGGCACATTCCAACTAACACAACAACACTGGACAAAAGTCGGCCGATCGGTCGGCCGATAATCGTTGCGTGTGTACGAGGCATAAGACTGGGATGCCATTAAAGCTTATGTGCATGTAAAGACAGGCGTCCCAATACTTTTGACAAAATAGTGATAGAGGAAGAGAGAGAGAGAGAGAGAGAGGGTGAGAGTGATGGGCTTCGGAGGTATAATTCAGAGGGAAAAAAGCTAAGCTTTCGGTTTTCTCTGGGTTTTGTAATTCTCAGATCAGGGTCTGGAGGCTTTGAAGAGCTTTGGATTGGAAGAAGTCTCTACAGCCTTGCACATATGATGAGAATATCAGACGAATGATTGTCCATTTTTTTATTTTGCATGCTAGTCTCCATATCGAAAATGAAGAGGTTATTCAACTTATGAAAATTTTATTCCACTGTAAAGCTTGGTGTCATCTGCAAACACTGAAACTGTACTTTTAATCCCAGACCAAATATCATTTATAAAGATATTAAATAGTAAGGGTGCCAACACTGAACCTTGGGGTACACCACTGATAACTTTAGACCAATCAGAGTAAGAATCATTAACCACTACTCTCTGAATTCTATCTTTAGCCAATTTTCTATCCATTTACAAACTGATCTTTCCAAGCCTGTAGACTTTACCTTACACATTAGCCGTGTGTGGGGAACTGTGTCAAATGCTTTGGCAAAATCCAAGTATACTACGTCTACAGCCACCCCTCTGTCCAAGTATACCACGTCCACAGCCACCCCTCTGTCCAAGTATACCACGTCCCCCAGCCACCCCTCTGTCCAAGTATACCACGTCCACAGCCACCCCTCTGTCCAAGTATACCACATCCACAGCCACCCCTCTGTCCAAGTATACCACGTCCACAGCCACACCTCTGTCCAAGTATACCACATCCCCAGCCACCCCTCTGTCCAAGTATACCACATCCCCAGCCACCCCTCTGTCCAAGTATACCACGTCCACAGCCACCCCTCTGTCCAAGTATACCACGTCCCCCAGCCACCCCTCTGTCCAAGTATACCACGTCCCCAGCCACCCCTCTGTCAGAGTATACCACGTCCACAGCCACCCCTCTGTCCAAGTATACCACGTCAACAGCCACCCCTCTGTCCAAGTATACCACGTCCCCAGCCACCCCTCTGTCCAAGTATACCACGTCCCCCAGCCACCCCTCTGTCCAAGTATACCACGTCCTCAGCCACCCCTCTGTCCAAGTATACCACGTCCACAGCCACCCCTCTGTCCAAGTATACCACGTCCCCAGCCACCCCTCTGTCCAAGTATACCACGTCCCCAGCCACCCCTCTGTCCAAGTATACCACGTCCACAGCAACCCCTCTGTCCAAGTATACCACGTCCACAGCCACCCCTCTGTCCAAGTATACCACATCCCCCAGCCACCCCTCTGTCCAAGTATACCACGTCCTCAGCCACCCCTCTGTCCAAGTATACCACGTCCACAGCCACCCCTCTGTCCAAGTATACCACATCCCCCAGCCACCCCTCTGTCCAAGGTTTTACTTACCTCCTCATAAAAATAAATCAGGTTTGTATGACAACTTCTGTCCTTAATGAATCCATGCTGTCTGTTACTTAGAATATTTTTTCCCAGCAAGAACTCATCTATGCGGTCTTTTATTAAACTCTCCAGTATCTTCCCGACTATAGAAGGAAATCTAACAGGTCTATAGTTACTTGGTAAAAACTTTGATCTCTTTTTTAATATAGGCACCACATCGCCATTCCAGTGGTATTATTCCAGTTATTAAATAGTCCCTAAACATTAGAAACACTGGCTTTGAATCCAGAGAGGGATCACTTTGCTGCAATTGTCCAGTGAGGGATCACTTTGCTGCAATTGTCCAGAGAGGGATCACTTTGATGCAATTGTCCAGAGAGGGATCACTTTGCTGCAATTGTCCAGAGAGGGATCACTTTGATGCAATTGTCCAGAGAGGGGTCACTTTTATGCAATTGGACAGTGAGGGGTCACTTTGATGAAATTGTCCAGTGAGGGGTCACTTTGATGAAATTGTCCAGTGAGGGGTCACTTTGATGCAATTGTCCAGTGAGGGATCACTTTGATGCAATTGTCCAGAGAGGGGTGACTTTTATGCAATTGTCCAGTGAGGGGTCACTTTGATGAAATTGTCCAGTGAGGGGTCACTTTGATGCAATTGGACAGTGAGGGATCACTTTGATGAAATTGTCCAGAGAGGGATCACTTTGATGAAATTGTCCAGTGAGGGATCACTTTTATGCAATTGGACAGTGAGGGATCACTTTGATGAAATTGTCCAGTGAGGGGTCACTTTGATGCAATAGGCCAGTGAGGGATCACTTTGATGAAATTGTCCAGAGAGGAATCACTTTGATGAAATTGTCCAGTGAGGGATCACTTTTATGCAATTGGACAGTGAGGGATCACTTTGATGCAATTGTCCAGTGAGGGATCACTTTGATGCAATTGTCCAGTGAGGGATCACTTTTATGCAATTGGACAGTGAGGGGTCACTTTGATGAAATTGTCCAGTGAGGGGTCACTTTGATGAAATTGTCCAGTGAGGGGTCACTTTGATGCAATTGTCCAGTGAGGGATCACTTTGATGCAATTGTCCAGAGAGGGGTCACTTTTATGCAATAGGCCAGTGAGGGATCACTTTGATGAAATTGTCCAGAGAGGGATCACTTTGATGAAATTGTCCAGTGAGGGATCACTTTTATGCAATTGGACAGTGAGGGATCACTTTGATGAAATTGTCCAGTGAGGGGTCACTTTGATGCAATTGTTCAGAGAGGGGTCACTTTGATGAAATTGTCCAGTGAGGGATCACTTTTATGCAATTGGCCAGTGAGGGGTCACTTTGATGCAATTGTCCAGTGAGGGATCACTTTGATGAAATTGTCCAGTGAGGGATCACTTTTATGCAATTGGCCAGTGAGGGGTCACTTTGATGCAATTGTCCAGAGAGGGATCACTTTGCTGCAATTGTCCAGTGAGGGGTCACTTTGATGAAATTGTCCAGTGAGGGATCACTTTTATGCAATTGTCCAGAGAGGGATCACTTTGATGCAATTGTCCAGTGAGGGATCACTTTGATGCAATTGTCCAGTGAGGGGTCACTTTGATGCAATTGTTCAGAGAGGGGTCACTTTGATGAAATTGTCCAGTGAGGGATCACTTTTATGCAATTGGCCAGTGAGGGGTCACTTTGATGCAATTGTCCAGAGAGGGATTACTTTGCTGCAATTGTCCAGTGAGGGGTCACTTTGATGAAATTGTCCAGTGAGGGATCACTTTTATGCAATTGTCCAGAGAGGGATCACTTTGATGCAATTGTCCAGTGAGGGATCACTTTGATGCAATTGTCCAGTGAGGGGTCACTTTGATGCAATTGTTCAGAGAGGGGTCACTTTGATGAAATTGTCCAGTGAGGGATCACTTTTATGCAATTGTCCAGAGAGGGATCACTTTGATGCAATTGTCCAGTGAGGGGTCACTTTGATGCAATTGTCCAGTGAGGGATCACTTTGATGAAATTGTCCAGTGAGGGATCACTTTTATGCAATTGGCCAGTGAGGGGTCACTTTGATGCAATTGTCCAGTGAGGGGTCACTTTGATGCAATTGTCCAGTGAGGGATCACTTTTATGCAATTGTCCAGAGAGGGATCACTTTGATGAAATTGTCCAGTGAGGGATCACTTTGATGAAATTGTCCAGTGAGGGGTCACTTTGATGCAATTGTCCAGTGAGGGATCACTTTGATGCAATTGTTCAGTGAGGGATCACTTTGATGAAATTGTCCAGAGAGGGATCACTTTGATGCAATTGTCCAGTGAGGGGTCACTTTGATGAAATTGTCCAGTGAGGGATCACTTTTATGCAATTGGCCAGTGAGGGATCACTTTGATGAAATTGTCCAGTGAGGGGTCACTTTGATGCAATTGTCCAGTGAGGGATCACTTTTATGCAATTGTCCAGAGAGGGATCACTTTGATGAAATTGTCCAGTGAGGGATCACTTTGATGAAATTGTCCAGTGAGGGGTCACTTTGATGCAATTGTTCAGAGAGGGGTCACTTTGATGAAATTGTCCAGTGAGGGGTCACTTTGATGAAATTGTCCAGTGAGGGATCACTTTGATGAAATTGTCCAGTGAGGGATCACTTTTATGCAATTGTCCAGTGAGAGGTCACTTTGATGAAATTGTCCAGTGAGGGATCACTTTTATGCAATTGGCCAGTGAGGGATCACTTTGATGAAATTGTCCAGAGAGGGATCACTTTGCTGCAATTGTCCAGAGAGGGATCACTTTGATGCAATTGTCCAGTGAGAGGTCACTTTGATGAAATTGTCCAGTGAGGGATCACTTTTATGCAATTGGCCAGTGAGGGATCACTTTGATGAAATTGTCCAGAGAGGGATCACTTTGCTGCAATTGTCCAGTGAGGGGTCACTTTGATGCAATTGTCCAGTGAGGGATCACTTTTATGCAATTGTTCAGAGAGGGATCACTTTGATGCAATTGTCCAGAGAGGGATCACTTTGATGCAATTGTCCAGTGAGGGGTCACTTTGATGAAATTGTCCAGTGAGGGATCACTTTAATGCAATAGGCCAGTGAGGGATCACTTTGATGAAATTGTCCAGTGAGGGGTCACTTTGATGCAATTGTCCAGTGAGGGATCACTTTGATGCAATTGTCTTGTGAGGGATCACTTTGATGAAATTGTCCAGAGAGGGATCACTTTGATGAAATAGTCCAGAGAGGGGTCACTTTGATGCAATATTCCAGTGAGGGGGTCACTTTGATGCAATTATCCAGAGAGGGATCACTTTGATGAAATAGTCCAGAGAGGGATCACTTTGATGCAATTGTCCAGTGAGGGATCACTTTTATGCAATTGTCCAGTGAGGGATCAATTTGATGAAATTGTCCAGTGAGTGGTCACTTTGATGCAATTGTCCAGTGAGGGATCACTTTGCTGCAATTGTCCAGAGAGGGATCACTTTGATGAAATTGTCCAGAGAGGGATCACTTTGCTGCAATTGTCCAGAGAGGGATCACTTTGATGCAATTGTCCAGAGAGGGGTCACTTTGATGCAATTGTCCAGATCACTTTTATGCAATTGTTCAGAGAGGGATCACTTTGATGCAATTGTCCAGAGAGGGATCACTTTGATGCAATTGTCCAGTGAGGGGTCACTTTGATGAAATTGTCCAGTGAGGGGTCACTTTGATGCAATTGTCCAGTGAGGGATCACTTTTATGCAATTGGCCAGTGAGGGATCACTTTGATGAAATTGTCCAGTGAGTGGTCACTTTTATGCAATTGGCCAGTGAGGGATCACTTTGATGAAATTGTCCAGTGAGGGATCACTTTAATGCAATTGGCCAGTGAGGGATCACTTTGATGAAATTGTCCAGTGAGTGGTCACTTTTATGCAATTGGCCAGTGAGGGATCACTTTGATGAAATTGTCCAGAGAGGGATCACTTTGATGCAATTGTCCAGAGACGGATCACTTTGATGCAATTGACCAGTGAGGGGTCACTTTGATGAAATTGTCCAGTGAGGGATCACTTTGATGCAATTGTCCAGTGAGGGGTCACTTTGATGCAATTGTCTTGTGAGGGATCACTTTGATGCAATATTCCAGTGAGGGGGTCACTTTGATGCAATTATCCAGAGAGGGATCACTTTGATGAAATAGTCCAGTGAGGGATCACTTTTATGCAATTGTCCAGTGAGGGATCAATTTGATGAAATTGTCCAGTGAGGGATCACTTTGATGAAATAGTCCAGAGAGGGGTCACTTTGATGCAATTGTTCGCAGAGGGGTCACTTTGATGCAATTGTCCAGAGAGGGATCACTTTTATGCAATTGTTCAGAGAGGGATCACTTTGATGCAATTGTCCAGTGAGGGGTCACTTTGATGAAATTGTCCAGTGAGGGATCACTTTTATGCAATTGTTCAGAGAGGGATCACTTTGATGCAATTGTCCAGTGAGGGATCACTTTGATGAAATTGTCCAGTGAGGGATCACTTTTATGCAATTGTTCAGAGAGGGATCACTTTGATGCAATTGTCCAGTGAGGGATCACTTTTATGCAATTGTCCAGAGAGGGATCACTTTGATGAAATTGTCCAGTGAGGGATCACTTTGATGAAATTGTCCAGTGAGGGGTCACTTTGATGCAATTGTCCAGTGAGGGATCACTTTGATGAAATTGTCCACTGAGGGATCACTTTTATGCAATTGTTCAGAGAGGGATCACTTTGATGCAATTGTTCAGAGAGGGGTCACTTTGATGCAATTGTCCAGTGAGGGGTCACTTTGATGCAATTGGCCAGTGAGGGATCACTTTGATGAAATTGTCCAGAGAATGATCACTTTGATGAAATTGTCCAGAGAGGGATCACTTTGCTGCAATTGTCCAGAGAGGGATCACTTTGATGCAATTGTCCAGAGAGGGATCACTTTGATGAAATTGTCCAGTGAGGGATCACTTTTATGCAATTGTCCAGTGAGGGATCACTTTTATGCAATTGGCCAGTGAGGGATCACTTTGATGAAATTGTCCAGAGAATGATCACTTTGATGAAATTGTCCAGAGAGGGATCACTTTGCTGCAATTGTCCAGAGAGGGATCACTTTGATGCAATTGTCCAGAGAGGGATCACTTTGATGAAATTGTCCAGTGAGGGATCACTTTTATGCAATTGTTCAGAGAGGGATCACTTTGATGCAATTGTCCAGAGAGGGATCACTTTGATGCAATTGTCCAGAGAGGGATCACTTTGATGCAATTGACCAGTGAGGGATCACTTTTATGCAATTGTCCAGTGAGGGGTCACTTTGATGAAATTGTCCAGAGAGGGATCACTTTGATGCAATTGTCCAGAGAGGGATCACTTTGATGCAATTGACCAGTGAGGGGTCACTTTGATGAAATTGTCCAGTGAGGGATCACTTTTATGCAATTGGCCAGTGAGGGGTCACTTTGATGCAATTGTCCAGTGAGGGATCACTTTTATGCAATTGGCCAGTGAGGGGTCACTTTTATGCAATTGTCCAGTGAGGGGTCACTTTGATGAAATTGTCCAGAGAGGGATCACTTTGATGCAATTGACCAGTGAGGGGTCACTTTGATGCAATTGTCCAGTGAGGGATCACTTTTATGCAATTGGCCAGTGAGGGATCACTTTGATGAAATTGTCCAGAGAGGGATCACTTTGATGCAATTGTCCAGTGAGGGGTCACTTTGATGAAACTGTCCAGTGAGGGATCACTTTAATGCAATAGGCCAGTGAGGGATCACTTTGATGAAATTGTCCAGTGAGGGATCACTTTAATGCAATTGGCCAGTGAGGGATCACTTTGATGAAATTGTCCAGTGAGGGATCACTTTAATGCAATTGGCCAGTGAGGGATCACTTTGATGAAATTGTCCAGTGAGGGATCACTTTTATGCAATTGGCCAGTGAGGGATCACTTTGATGAAATTGTCCAGAGAGGGATCACTTTGATGCAATATTCCAGTGAGGGGTCACTTTGATGCAATTATCCAGAGAGGGATCACTTTGATTAAATAGTCCAGAGAGGGATCACTTTGATGCAATTGTCCAGTGAGGGGTCACTTTGATGAAATTGTCCAGTGAGGGATCACTTTTATGCAATTGTCCAGTGAGGGATCACTTTGATGCAATTGTCCAGAGAGGGATCACTTTGATGAAATTGTCCAGTGAGGGATCACTTTGATGAAATTGTCCAGTGAGGGATCACTTTTATGCAATTGTTCAGAGAGGGATCACTTTGATGCAATTGTCCAGTGAGGGATCACTTTTATGCAATTGTCCAGAGAGGGATCACTTTGATGAAATTGTCCAGTGAGGGATCACTTTGATGAAATTGTCCAGTGAGGGGTCACTTTGATGCAATTGTCCAGTGAGGGATCACTTTGATGAAATTGTCCAGTGAGGGGTCACTTTGATGCAATTGTCCAGTGAGGGGTCACTTTGATGCAATTGGCCAGTGAGGGATCACTTTGATGAAATTGTCCAGAGAATGATCACTTTGATGAAATTGTCCAGAGAGGGATCACTTTGCTGCAATTGTCCAGAGAGGGATCACTTTGATGCAATTGTCCAGAGAGGGATCACTTTGATGAAATTGTCCAGTGAGGGATCACTTTTATGCAATTGTCCAGTGAGGGATCACTTTTATGCAATTGGCCAGTGAGGGATCACTTTGATGAAATTGTCCAGAGAATGATCACTTTGATGAAATTGTCCAGAGAGGGATCACTTTGCTGCAATTGTCCAGAGAGGGATCACTTTGATGCAATTGTCCAGAGAGGGATCACTTCGATGAAATTGTCCAGTGAGGGATCACTTTTATGCAATTGTTCAGAGAGGGATCACTTTGATGCAATTGTCCAGAGAGGGATCACTTTGATGCAATTGTCCAGAGAGGGATCACTTTGATGCAATTGACCAGTGAGGGATCACTTTTATGCAATTGTCCAGTGAGGGGTCACTTTGATGAAATTGTCCAGAGAGGGATCACTTTGATGCAATTGTCCAGAGAGGGATCACTTTGATGCAATTGACCAGTGAGGGGTCACTTTGATGAAATTGTCCAGTGAGGGATCACTTTTATGCAATTGGCCAGTGAGGGGTCACTTTGATGCAATTGTCCAGTGAGGGATCACTTTTATGCAATTGGCCAGTGAGGGGTCACTTTTATGCAATTGTCCAGTGAGGGGTCACTTTGATGAAATTGTCCAGAGAGGGATCACTTTGATGCAATTGTCCAGAGAGGGATCACTTTGATGCAATTGACCAGTGAGGGGTCACTTTGATGCAATTGTCCAGTGAGGGATCACTTTTATGCAATTGGCCAGTGAGGGATCACTTTGATGAAATTGTCCAGAGAGGGATCACTTTGATGCAATTGTCCAGTGAGGGGTCACTTTGATGAAACTGTCCAGTGAGGGATCACTTTAATGCAATAGGCCAGTGAGGGATCACTTTGATGAAATTGTCCAGTGAGGGATCACTTTAATGCAATTGGCCAGTGAGGGATCACTTTGATGAAATTGTCCAGTGAGGGATCACTTTAATGCAATTGGCCAGTGAGGGATCACTTTGATGAAATTGTCCAGTGAGGGGTCACTTTGATGCAATTGTCCAGTGAGGGATCACTTTTATGCAATTGGCCAGTGAGGGATCACTTTGATGAAATTGTCCAGAGAGGGATCACTTTGATGCAATTGTCCAGTGAGGGGTCACTTTGATGAAACTGTCCAGTGAGGGATCACTTTAATGCAATAGGCCAGTGAGGGATCACTTTGATGAAATTGTCCAGAGAGGGATCACTTTGATGAAATTGTCCAGAGAGGGATCACTTTGATGCAATATTCCAGTGAGGGGTCACTTTGATGCAATTATCCAGAGAGGGATCACTTTGATTAAATAGTCCAGAGAGGGATCACTTTGATGCAATTGTCCAGTGAGGGGTCACTTTGATGAAATTGTCCAGTGAGGGATCACTTTTATGCAATTGTCCAGTGAGGGATCACTTTGATGCAATTGTCCAGAGAGGGATCACTTTGATGAAATTGTCCAGTGAGGGATCACTTTGATGAAATTGTCCAGTGAGGGATCACTTTTATGCAATTGTTCAGTGAGGGGTCACTTTGATGCAATTGCCCAGAGAGGGGTCACTTTGATGCTGTTGGCCAATGGCCAGAGAGGGATACATTTGATGCAGTTGGCCAGTAAGGAATCACTATGATGCCATCGTCCAGAGAGGGATCACTTTGATGTAGTTGGTCAGAGAGGGATCACTTTGATGTAACAGTCCAGAGATGAATAACTTTGACACAGTTGTCTAGAAAGGGATCACTTTGATGCAATAATGCAGAGAGGGATCATTTTGATGCCATTGTCCAGAGAGGGATCACTTTGATGCAATTGTTCGCAGAGGGGTCACTTTGATGAAATTGTCCAGAGAGGGATCACTTTGATGAAATTGTCCAGTGAGGGATCACTTTTATGCAATTGTCCAGTGAGGGATCAATTTGATGAAATTGTCCAGTGAGTGGTCACTTTGATGCAATTGTCCAGTGAGGGATCACTTTGATGAAATTGTCCAGTGAGGGATCACTTTTATGCAATTGTTCAGAGAGGGATCACTTTGATGCAATTGTCCAGTGAGGGGTCACTTTGATGAAATTGTCCAGTGAGGGATCACTTTTATGCAATTGTCCAGTGAGGGATCACTTTGATGCAATTGTCCAGTGAGGGATCACTTTTATGCAATTGTCCAGTGAGGGATCAATTTGATGAAATTGTCCAGTGAGGGGTCACTTTGATGCAATTGTCCAGTGAGGGGTCACTTTGATGCTGTTGGCCAATGGCCAGAGAGGGATACATTTGATGCAGTTGGCCAGTAAGGAATCACTATGATGCCATCGTCCAGAGAGGGATCACTTTGATGTAGTTGGTCAGAGAGGGATCACTTTGATGTAACAGTCCAGAGATGAATAACTTTGACACAGTTGTCTAGAAAGGGATCACTTTGATGCAATAATGCAGAGAGGGATCATTTTGATGCCATTGTCCAGAGAGGGATCACTTTGATGCAATTGTTTGCAGAGGGGTCACTTTGATGAAATTGTCCAGAGAGGGATCACTTTGATGAAATTGTCCATTGAGGGATCACTTTTATGCAATTGTCCAGTGAGGGATCAATTTGATGAAATTGTCCAGTGAGTGGTCACTTTGATGCAATTGTCCAGTGAGGGATCACTTTGATGAAATTGTCCAGTGAGGGATCACTTTTATGCAATTGTTCAGAGAGGGATCACTTTGATGCAATTGTCCAGTGAGGGATCACTTTGATGAAATTGTCCAGTGAGGGATCACTTTTATGCAATTGTTCAGAGAGGGATCACTTTGATGCAATTGTCCAGTGAGGGATCACTTTGATGAAATTGTCCAGTGAGGGGTCACTTTGATGCAATTTTCCAGTGAGGGATCACTTTGATGAAATTGTCCAGTGAGGGATCACTTTTATGCAATTGTTCAGAGAGGGATCACTTTGATGCAATTGTTCAGAGAGGGGTCACTTTGATGCAATTGTCCAGTGAGGGGTCACTTTGATGCAATTGGCCAGTGAGGGATCACTTTGATGAAATTGTCCAGAGAATGATCACTTTGATGAAATTGTCCAGAGAGGGATCACTTTGCTGCAATTGTCCAGAGAGGGATCACTTTGATGCAATTGTCCAGAGAGGGATCACTTTTATGCAATTGTCCAGTGAGGGATCACTTTTATGCAATTGGCCAGTGAGGGATCACTTTGATGAAATTGTCCAGAGAGGGATCACTTTGCTGCAATTGTCCAGAGAGGGATCACTTTGATGCAATTGTCCAGAGAGGGATCACTTTGATGAAATTGTCCAGTGAGGGATCACTTTTATGCAATTGTTCAGAGAGGGATCACTTTGATGCAATTGTCCAGAGAGGGATCACTTTGATGCAATTGTCCAGAGAGGGATCACTTTGATGCAATTGACCAGTGAGGGATCACTTTTATGCAATTGTCCAGTGAGGGGTCACTTTGATGAAATTGTCCAGAGAGGGATCACTTTGATGCAATTGTCCAGAGAGGGATCACTTTGATGCAATTGACCAGTGAGGGGTCACTTTGATGAAATTGTCCAGTGAGGGATCACTTTTATGCAATTGGCCAGTGAGGGGTCACTTTGATGCAATTGTCCAGTGAGGGATCACTTTTATGCAATTGGCCAGTGAGGGGTCACTTTTATGCAATTGTCCAGTGAGGGGTCACTTTGATGAAACTGTCCAGTGAGGGATCACTTTAATGCAATAGGCCAGTGAGGGATCACTTTGATGAAATTGTCCAGTGAGGGATCACTTTAATGCAATTGGCCAGTGAGGGATCACTTTGATGAAATTGTCCAGTGAGGGATCACTTTAATGCAATTGGCCAGTGAGGGATCACTTTGATGAAATTGTCCAGTGAGGGGTCACTTTGATGCAATTGTCCAGTGAGGGATCACTTTTATGCAATTGGCCAGTGAGGGATCACTTTGATGAAATTGTCCAGAGAGGGATCACTTTGATGCAATTGTCCAGTGAGGGGTCACTTTGATGAAACTGTCCAGTGAGGGATCACTTTAATGCAATAGGCCAGTGAGGGATCACTTTGATGAAATTGTCCAGAGAGGGATCACTTTGATGAAATTGTCCAGTGAGGGGTCACTTTGATGCAATATTCCAGTGAGGGGTCACTTTGATGCAATTATCCAGAGAGGGATCACTTTGATTAAATAGTCCAGAGAGGGATCACTTTGATGCAATTGTCCAGTGAGGGGTCACTTTGATGCAATTGTCCAGTGAGGGATCACTTTTATGCAATTGTCCAGTGAGGGATCACTTTGATGCAATTGTCCAGAGAGGGATCACTTTGATGAAATTGTCCAGTGAGGGATCACTTTGATGAAATTGTCCAGTGAGGGATCACTTTTATGCAATTGTTCAGTGAGGGATCAATTTGATGAAATTGTCCAGTGAGGGGTCACTTTGATGCAATTGTTCAGTGAGGGATCACTTTTATGCAATTGTCCAGTGAGGGATCAATTTGATGAAATTGTCCAGTGAGGGATCACTTTGATGAAATTGTCCAGTGAGGGATCACTTTTATGCAATTGTTCAGTGAGGGGTCACTTTGATGAAATTGTCCAGTGAGGGATCACTTTTATGCAATTGTCCAGTGAGGGATCACTTTGATGCAATTGTCCAGAGAGGGATCACTTTGATGAAATTGTCCAGTGAGGGATCACTTTGATGAAATTGTCCAGTGAGGGATCACTTTGATGAAATTGTCCAGTGAGGGATCACTTTTATGCAATTGTCCAGTGAGGGATCAATTTGATGAAATTGTCCAGTGAGGGATCACTTTTATGCAATTGTCCAGTGAGGGATCAATTTGATGAAATTGTCCAGTGAGGGATCACTTTTATGCAATTGTCCAGTGAGGGATCAATTTGATGAAATTGTCCAGTGAGGGATCACTTTGATGCAATTGTCCAGTGAGGGGTCACGTTGATGCTGTTGGCCAATGGCCAGAGAGGGATACATTTGATGCAGTTGGCCAGTAAGGAATCACTATGATGCCATCGTCCAGAGAGGGATCACTTTGATGTAGTTGGTCAGAGAGGGATCACTTTGATTCAATTGCCCAGTGAGGGGTCACGTTGATGCTGTTGGCCAATGGCCAGAGAGGGATACATTTGATGCAGTTGGCCAGTAAGGAATCACTATGATGCCATCGTCCAGAGAGGGATCACTTTGATGTAGTTGGTCAGAGAGGGATCACTTTGATGTAACAGTCCAGAGATGAATAACTTTGACACAGTTGTCTAGAAAGGGATCACTTTGATGCAATAATGCAGAGAGGGATCATTTTGATGCCATTGTCCAGAGAGGGATCACTTTGATGCAATTGTTCGCAGAGGGGTCACTTTGATGAAATTGTCCAGAGAGGGATCACTTTTATGCAATTGTTCAGAGAGGGATCACTTTGATGCAATTGTCCAGAGAGGGATCACTTTGATGCAATTGTCCAGTGAGGGATCACTTTAATGCAATAGGCCAGTGAGGGATCACTTTGATGAAATTGTCCAGTGAGGGGTCACTTTGATGAAATTGTCCAGTGAGGGATCACTTTGATGAAATTGTCCAGAGAGGGGTGACTTTTATGCAATTGTCCAGTGAGGGGTCACTTTGATGAAATTGTCCAGTGAGGGGTCACTTTGATGCAATTGGACAGTGAGGGATCACTTTGATGAAATTGTCCAGAGAGGGATCACTTTGATGAAATTGTCCAGTGAGGGATCACTTTTATGCAATTGGACAGTGAGGGATCACTTTGATGAAATTGTCCAGTGAGGGGTCACTTTGATGCAATAGGCCAGTGAGGGATCACTTTGATGAAATTGTCCAGAGAGGAATCACTTTGATGAAATTGTCCAGTGAGGGATCACTTTTATGCAATTGGACAGTGAGGGATCACTTTGATGCAATTGTCCAGTGAGGGATCACTTTGATGCAATTGTCCAGTGAGGGATCACTTTTATGCAATTGGACAGTGAGGGGTCACTTTGATGAAATTGTCCAGTGAGGGGTCACTTTGATGAAATTGTCCAGTGAGGGGTCACTTTGATGCAATTGTCCAGTGAGGGATCACTTTGATGCAATTGTCCAGAGAGGGGTCACTTTTATGCAATAGGCCAGTGAGGGATCACTTTGATGAAATTGTCCAGAGAGGGATCACTTTGATGAAATTGTCCAGTGAGGGATCACTTTTATGCAATTGGACAGTGAGGGATCACTTTGATGAAATTGTCCAGTGAGGGGTCACTTTGATGCAATTGTTCAGAGAGGGGTCACTTTGATGAAATTGTCCAGTGAGGGATCACTTTTATGCAATTGGCCAGTGAGGGGTCACTTTGATGCAATTGTCCAGTGAGGGATCACTTTGATGAAATTGTCCAGTGAGGGATCACTTTTATGCAATTGGCCAGTGAGGGGTCACTTTGATGCAATTGTCCAGAGAGGGATCACTTTGCTGCAATTGTCCAGTGAGGGGTCACTTTGATGAAATTGTCCAGTGAGGGATCACTTTTATGCAATTGTCCAGAGAGGGATCACTTTGATGCAATTGTCCAGTGAGGGATCACTTTGATGCAATTGTCCAGTGAGGGGTCACTTTGATGCAATTGTTCAGAGAGGGGTCACTTTGATGAAATTGTCCAGTGAGGGATCACTTTTATGCAATTGGCCAGTGAGGGGTCACTTTGATGCAATTGTCCAGAGAGGGATTACTTTGCTGCAATTGTCCAGTGAGGGGTCACTTTGATGAAATTGTCCAGTGAGGGATCACTTTTATGCAATTGTCCAGAGAGGGATCACTTTGATGCAATTGTCCAGTGAGGGATCACTTTGATGCAATTGTCCAGTGAGGGGTCACTTTGATGCAATTGTTCAGAGAGGGGTCACTTTGATGAAATTGTCCAGTGAGGGATCACTTTTATGCAATTGTCCAGAGAGGGATCACTTTGATGCAATTGTCCAGTGAGGGGTCACTTTGATGCAATTGTCCAGTGAGGGATCACTTTGATGAAATTGTCCAGTGAGGGATCACTTTTATGCAATTGGCCAGTGAGGGGTCACTTTGATGCAATTGTCCAGTGAGGGGTCACTTTGATGCAATTGTCCAGTGAGGGATCACTTTTATGCAATTGTCCAGAGAGGGATCACTTTGATGAAATTGTCCAGTGAGGGATCACTTTGATGAAATTGTCCAGTGAGGGGTCACTTTGATGCAATTGTCCAGTGAGGGATCACTTTGATGCAATTGTTCAGTGAGGGATCACTTTGATGAAATTGTCCAGAGAGGGATCACTTTGATGCAATTGTCCAGTGAGGGGTCACTTTGATGAAATTGTCCAGTGAGGGATCACTTTTATGCAATTGGCCAGTGAGGGATCACTTTGATGAAATTGTCCAGTGAGGGGTCACTTTGATGCAATTGTCCAGTGAGGGATCACTTTTATGCAATTGTCCAGAGAGGGATCACTTTGATGAAATTGTCCAGTGAGGGATCACTTTGATGAAATTGTCCAGTGAGGGGTCACTTTGATGCAATTGTTCAGAGAGGGGTCACTTTGATGAAATTGTCCAGTGAGGGGTCACTTTGATGAAATTGTCCAGTGAGGGATCACTTTGATGAAATTGTCCAGTGAGGGATCACTTTTATGCAATTGTCCAGTGAGAGGTCACTTTGATGAAATTGTCCAGTGAGGGATCACTTTTATGCAATTGGCCAGTGAGGGATCACTTTGATGAAATTGTCCAGAGAGGGATCACTTTGCTGCAATTGTCCAGAGAGGGATCACTTTGATGCAATTGTCCAGTGAGAGGTCACTTTGATGAAATTGTCCAGTGAGGGATCACTTTTATGCAATTGGCCAGTGAGGGATCACTTTGATGAAATTGTCCAGAGAGGGATCACTTTGCTGCAATTGTCCAGTGAGGGGTCACTTTGATGCAATTGTCCAGTGAGGGATCACTTTTATGCAATTGTTCAGAGAGGGATCACTTTGATGCAATTGTCCAGAGAGGGATCACTTTGATGCAATTGTCCAGTGAGGGGTCACTTTGATGAAATTGTCCAGTGAGGGATCACTTTAATGCAATAGGCCAGTGAGGGATCACTTTGATGAAATTGTCCAGTGAGGGGTCACTTTGATGCAATTGTCCAGTGAGGGATCACTTTGATGCAATTGTCTTGTGAGGGATCACTTTGATGAAATTGTCCAGAGAGGGATCACTTTGATGAAATAGTCCAGAGAGGGGTCACTTTGATGCAATATTCCAGTGAGGGGGTCACTTTGATGCAATTATCCAGAGAGGGATCACTTTGATGAAATAGTCCAGAGAGGGATCACTTTGATGCAATTGTCCAGTGAGGGATCACTTTTATGCAATTGTCCAGTGAGGGATCAATTTGATGAAATTGTCCAGTGAGTGGTCACTTTGATGCAATTGTCCAGTGAGGGATCACTTTGCTGCAATTGTCCAGAGAGGGATCACTTTGATGAAATTGTCCAGAGAGGGATCACTTTGCTGCAATTGTCCAGAGAGGGATCACTTTGATGCAATTGTCCAGAGAGGGGTCACTTTGATGCAATTGTCCAGATCACTTTTATGCAATTGTTCAGAGAGGGATCACTTTGATGCAATTGTCCAGAGAGGGATCACTTTGATGCAATTGTCCAGTGAGGGGTCACTTTGATGAAATTGTCCAGTGAGGGGTCACTTTGATGCAATTGTCCAGTGAGGGATCACTTTTATGCAATTGGCCAGTGAGGGATCACTTTGATGAAATTGTCCAGTGAGTGGTCACTTTTATGCAATTGGCCAGTGAGGGATCACTTTGATGAAATTGTCCAGTGAGGGATCACTTTAATGCAATTGGCCAGTGAGGGATCACTTTGATGAAATTGTCCAGTGAGTGGTCACTTTTATGCAATTGGCCAGTGAGGGATCACTTTGATGAAATTGTCCAGAGAGGGATCACTTTGATGCAATTGTCCAGAGACGGATCACTTTGATGCAATTGACCAGTGAGGGGTCACTTTGATGAAATTGTCCAGTGAGGGATCACTTTGATGCAATTGTCCAGTGAGGGGTCACTTTGATGCAATTGTCTTGTGAGGGATCACTTTGATGCAATATTCCAGTGAGGGGGTCACTTTGATGCAATTATCCAGAGAGGGATCACTTTGATGAAATAGTCCAGTGAGGGATCACTTTTATGCAATTGTCCAGTGAGGGATCAATTTGATGAAATTGTCCAGTGAGGGATCACTTTGATGAAATAGTCCAGAGAGGGGTCACTTTGATGCAATTGTTCGCAGAGGGGTCACTTTGATGCAATTGTCCAGAGAGGGATCACTTTTATGCAATTGTTCAGAGAGGGATCACTTTGATGCAATTGTCCAGTGAGGGGTCACTTTGATGAAATTGTCCAGTGAGGGATCACTTTTATGCAATTGTTCAGAGAGGGATCACTTTGATGCAATTGTCCAGTGAGGGATCACTTTGATGAAATTGTCCAGTGAGGGATCACTTTTATGCAATTGTTCAGAGAGGGATCACTTTGATGCAATTGTCCAGTGAGGGATCACTTTTATGCAATTGTCCAGAGAGGGATCACTTTGATGAAATTGTCCAGTGAGGGATCACTTTGATGAAATTGTCCAGTGAGGGGTCACTTTGATGCAATTGTCCAGTGAGGGATCACTTTGATGAAATTGTCCACTGAGGGATCACTTTTATGCAATTGTTCAGAGAGGGATCACTTTGATGCAATTGTTCAGAGAGGGGTCACTTTGATGCAATTGTCCAGTGAGGGGTCACTTTGATGCAATTGGCCAGTGAGGGATCACTTTGATGAAATTGTCCAGAGAATGATCACTTTGATGAAATTGTCCAGAGAGGGATCACTTTGCTGCAATTGTCCAGAGAGGGATCACTTTGATGCAATTGTCCAGAGAGGGATCACTTTGATGAAATTGTCCAGTGAGGGATCACTTTTATGCAATTGTCCAGTGAGGGATCACTTTTATGCAATTGGCCAGTGAGGGATCACTTTGATGAAATTGTCCAGAGAATGATCACTTTGATGAAATTGTCCAGAGAGGGATCACTTTGCTGCAATTGTCCAGAGAGGGATCACTTTGATGCAATTGTCCAGAGAGGGATCACTTTGATGAAATTGTCCAGTGAGGGATCACTTTTATGCAATTGTTCAGAGAGGGATCACTTTGATGCAATTGTCCAGAGAGGGATCACTTTGATGCAATTGTCCAGAGAGGGATCACTTTGATGCAATTGACCAGTGAGGGATCACTTTTATGCAATTGTCCAGTGAGGGGTCACTTTGATGAAATTGTCCAGAGAGGGATCACTTTGATGCAATTGTCCAGAGAGGGATCACTTTGATGCAATTGACCAGTGAGGGGTCACTTTGATGAAATTGTCCAGTGAGGGATCACTTTTATGCAATTGGCCAGTGAGGGGTCACTTTGATGCAATTGTCCAGTGAGGGATCACTTTTATGCAATTGGCCAGTGAGGGGTCACTTTTATGCAATTGTCCAGTGAGGGGTCACTTTGATGAAATTGTCCAGAGAGGGATCACTTTGATGCAATTGACCAGTGAGGGGTCACTTTGATGCAATTGTCCAGTGAGGGATCACTTTTATGCAATTGGCCAGTGAGGGATCACTTTGATGAAATTGTCCAGAGAGGGATCACTTTGATGCAATTGTCCAGTGAGGGGTCACTTTGATGAAACTGTCCAGTGAGGGATCACTTTAATGCAATAGGCCAGTGAGGGATCACTTTGATGAAATTGTCCAGTGAGGGATCACTTTAATGCAATTGGCCAGTGAGGGATCACTTTGATGAAATTGTCCAGTGAGGGATCACTTTAATGCAATTGGCCAGTGAGGGATCACTTTGATGAAATTGTCCAGTGAGGGATCACTTTTATGCAATTGGCCAGTGAGGGATCACTTTGATGAAATTGTCCAGAGAGGGATCACTTTGATGCAATATTCCAGTGAGGGGTCACTTTGATGCAATTATCCAGAGAGGGATCACTTTGATTAAATAGTCCAGAGAGGGATCACTTTGATGCAATTGTCCAGTGAGGGGTCACTTTGATGAAATTGTCCAGTGAGGGATCACTTTTATGCAATTGTCCAGTGAGGGATCACTTTGATGCAATTGTCCAGAGAGGGATCACTTTGATGAAATTGTCCAGTGAGGGATCACTTTGATGAAATTGTCCAGTGAGGGATCACTTTTATGCAATTGTTCAGAGAGGGATCACTTTGATGCAATTGTCCAGTGAGGGATCACTTTTATGCAATTGTCCAGAGAGGGATCACTTTGATGAAATTGTCCAGTGAGGGATCACTTTGATGAAATTGTCCAGTGAGGGGTCACTTTGATGCAATTGTCCAGAGAGGGATCACTTTGATGCAATTGTCCAGAGAGGGATCACTTTGATGCAATTGACCAGTGAGGGATCACTTTTATGCAATTGTCCAGTGAGGGGTCACTTTGATGAAATTGTCCAGAGAGGGATCACTTTGATGCAATTGTCCAGAGAGGGATCACTTTGATGCAATTGACCAGTGAGGGGTCACTTTGATGAAATTGTCCAGTGAGGGATCACTTTTATGCAATTGGCCAGTGAGGGGTCACTTTGATGCAATTGTCCAGTGAGGGATCACTTTTATGCAATTGGCCAGTGAGGGGTCACTTTTATGCAATTGTCCAGTGAGGGGTCACTTTGATGAAACTGTCCAGTGAGGGATCACTTTAATGCAATAGGCCAGTGAGGGATCACTTTGATGAAATTGTCCAGTGAGGGATCACTTTAATGCAATTGGCCAGTGAGGGATCACTTTGATGAAATTGTCCAGTGAGGGATCACTTTAATGCAATTGGCCAGTGAGGGATCACTTTGATGAAATTGTCCAGTGAGGGGTCACTTTGATGCAATTGTCCAGTGAGGGATCACTTTTATGCAATTGGCCAGTGAGGGATCACTTTGATGAAATTGTCCAGAGAGGGATCACTTTGATGCAATTGTCCAGTGAGGGGTCACTTTGATGAAACTGTCCAGTGAGGGATCACTTTAATGCAATAGGCCAGTGAGGGATCACTTTGATGAAATTGTCCAGAGAGGGATCACTTTGATGAAATTGTCCAGTGAGGGGTCACTTTGATGCAATATTCCAGTGAGGGGTCACTTTGATGCAATTATCCAGAGAGGGATCACTTTGATTAAATAGTCCAGAGAGGGATCACTTTGATGCAATTGTCCAGTGAGGGGTCACTTTGATGCAATTGTCCAGTGAGGGATCACTTTTATGCAATTGTCCAGTGAGGGATCACTTTGATGCAATTGTCCAGAGAGGGATCACTTTGATGAAATTGTCCAGTGAGGGATCACTTTGATGAAATTGTCCAGTGAGGGATCACTTTTATGCAATTGTTCAGTGAGGGATCAATTTGATGAAATTGTCCAGTGAGGGGTCACTTTGATGCAATTGTTCAGTGAGGGATCACTTTTATGCAATTGTCCAGTGAGGGATCAATTTGATGAAATTGTCCAGTGAGGGATCACTTTGATGAAATTGTCCAGTGAGGGATCACTTTTATGCAATTGTTCAGTGAGGGGTCACTTTGATGAAATTGTCCAGTGAGGGATCACTTTTATGCAATTGTCCAGTGAGGGATCACTTTGATGCAATTGTCCAGAGAGGGATCACTTTGATGAAATTGTCCAGTGAGGGATCACTTTGATGAAATTGTCCAGTGAGGGATCACTTTGATGAAATTGTCCAGTGAGGGATCACTTTTATGCAATTGTCCAGTGAGGGATCAATTTGATGAAATTGTCCAGTGAGGGATCACTTTTATGCAATTGTCCAGTGAGGGATCAATTTGATGAAATTGTCCAGTGAGGGATCACTTTTATGCAATTGTCCAGTGAGGGATCAATTTGATGAAATTGTCCAGTGAGGGATCACTTTGATGCAATTGTCCAGTGAGGGGTCACGTTGATGCTGTTGGCCAATGGCCAGAGAGGGATACATTTGATGCAGTTGGCCAGTAAGGAATCACTATGATGCCATCGTCCAGAGAGGGATCACTTTGATGTAGTTGGTCAGAGAGGGATCACTTTGATTCAATTGCCCAGTGAGGGGTCACGTTGATGCTGTTGGCCAATGGCCAGAGAGGGATACATTTGATGCAGTTGGCCAGTAAGGAATCACTATGATGCCATCGTCCAGAGAGGGATCACTTTGATGTAGTTGGTCAGAGAGGGATCACTTTGATGTAACAGTCCAGAGATGAATAACTTTGACACAGTTGTCTAGAAAGGGATCACTTTGATGCAATAATGCAGAGAGGGATCATTTTGATGCCATTGTCCAGAGAGGGATCACTTTGATGCAATTGTTCGCAGAGGGGTCACTTTGATGAAATTGTCCAGAGAGGGATCACTTTTATGCAATTGTTCAGAGAGGGATCACTTTGATGCAATTGTCCAGAGAGGGATCACTTTGATGCAATTGTCCAGTGAGGGATCACTTTAATGCAATAGGCCAGTGAGGGATCACTTTGATGAAATTGTCCAGTGAGGGGTCACTTTGATGAAATTGTCCAGTGAGGGATCACTTTGATGAAATTGTCCAGAGAGGGGTGACTTTTATGCAATTGTCCAGTGAGGGGTCACTTTGATGAAATTGTCCAGTGAGGGGTCACTTTGATGCAATTGGACAGTGAGGGATCACTTTGATGAAATTGTCCAGAGAGGGATCACTTTGATGAAATTGTCCAGTGAGGGATCACTTTTATGCAATTGGACAGTGAGGGATCACTTTGATGAAATTGTCCAGTGAGGGGTCACTTTGATGCAATAGGCCAGTGAGGGATCACTTTGATGAAATTGTCCAGAGAGGAATCACTTTGATGAAATTGTCCAGTGAGGGATCACTTTTATGCAATTGGACAGTGAGGGATCACTTTGATGCAATTGTCCAGTGAGGGATCACTTTGATGCAATTGTCCAGTGAGGGATCACTTTTATGCAATTGGACAGTGAGGGGTCACTTTGATGAAATTGTCCAGTGAGGGGTCACTTTGATGAAATTGTCCAGTGAGGGGTCACTTTGATGCAATTGTCCAGTGAGGGATCACTTTGATGCAATTGTCCAGAGAGGGGTCACTTTTATGCAATAGGCCAGTGAGGGATCACTTTGATGAAATTGTCCAGAGAGGGATCACTTTGATGAAATTGTCCAGTGAGGGATCACTTTTATGCAATTGGACAGTGAGGGATCACTTTGATGAAATTGTCCAGTGAGGGGTCACTTTGATGCAATTGTTCAGAGAGGGGTCACTTTGATGAAATTGTCCAGTGAGGGATCACTTTTATGCAATTGGCCAGTGAGGGGTCACTTTGATGCAATTGTCCAGTGAGGGATCACTTTGATGAAATTGTCCAGTGAGGGATCACTTTTATGCAATTGGCCAGTGAGGGGTCACTTTGATGCAATTGTCCAGAGAGGGATCACTTTGCTGCAATTGTCCAGTGAGGGGTCACTTTGATGAAATTGTCCAGTGAGGGATCACTTTTATGCAATTGTCCAGAGAGGGATCACTTTGATGCAATTGTCCAGTGAGGGATCACTTTGATGCAATTGTCCAGTGAGGGGTCACTTTGATGCAATTGTTCAGAGAGGGGTCACTTTGATGAAATTGTCCAGTGAGGGATCACTTTTATGCAATTGGCCAGTGAGGGGTCACTTTGATGCAATTGTCCAGAGAGGGATTACTTTGCTGCAATTGTCCAGTGAGGGGTCACTTTGATGAAATTGTCCAGTGAGGGATCACTTTTATGCAATTGTCCAGAGAGGGATCACTTTGATGCAATTGTCCAGTGAGGGATCACTTTGATGCAATTGTCCAGTGAGGGGTCACTTTGATGCAATTGTTCAGAGAGGGGTCACTTTGATGAAATTGTCCAGTGAGGGATCACTTTTATGCAATTGTCCAGAGAGGGATCACTTTGATGCAATTGTCCAGTGAGGGGTCACTTTGATGCAATTGTCCAGTGAGGGATCACTTTGATGAAATTGTCCAGTGAGGGATCACTTTTATGCAATTGGCCAGTGAGGGGTCACTTTGATGCAATTGTCCAGTGAGGGGTCACTTTGATGCAATTGTCCAGTGAGGGATCACTTTTATGCAATTGTCCAGAGAGGGATCACTTTGATGAAATTGTCCAGTGAGGGATCACTTTGATGAAATTGTCCAGTGAGGGGTCACTTTGATGCAATTGTCCAGTGAGGGATCACTTTGATGCAATTGTTCAGTGAGGGATCACTTTGATGAAATTGTCCAGAGAGGGATCACTTTGATGCAATTGTCCAGTGAGGGGTCACTTTGATGAAATTGTCCAGTGAGGGATCACTTTTATGCAATTGGCCAGTGAGGGATCACTTTGATGAAATTGTCCAGTGAGGGGTCACTTTGATGCAATTGTCCAGTGAGGGATCACTTTTATGCAATTGTCCAGAGAGGGATCACTTTGATGAAATTGTCCAGTGAGGGATCACTTTGATGAAATTGTCCAGTGAGGGGTCACTTTGATGCAATTGTTCAGAGAGGGGTCACTTTGATGAAATTGTCCAGTGAGGGGTCACTTTGATGAAATTGTCCAGTGAGGGATCACTTTGATGAAATTGTCCAGTGAGGGATCACTTTTATGCAATTGTCCAGTGAGAGGTCACTTTGATGAAATTGTCCAGTGAGGGATCACTTTTATGCAATTGGCCAGTGAGGGATCACTTTGATGAAATTGTCCAGAGAGGGATCACTTTGCTGCAATTGTCCAGAGAGGGATCACTTTGATGCAATTGTCCAGTGAGAGGTCACTTTGATGAAATTGTCCAGTGAGGGATCACTTTTATGCAATTGGCCAGTGAGGGATCACTTTGATGAAATTGTCCAGAGAGGGATCACTTTGCTGCAATTGTCCAGTGAGGGGTCACTTTGATGCAATTGTCCAGTGAGGGATCACTTTTATGCAATTGTTCAGAGAGGGATCACTTTGATGCAATTGTCCAGAGAGGGATCACTTTGATGCAATTGTCCAGTGAGGGGTCACTTTGATGAAATTGTCCAGTGAGGGATCACTTTAATGCAATAGGCCAGTGAGGGATCACTTTGATGAAATTGTCCAGTGAGGGGTCACTTTGATGCAATTGTCCAGTGAGGGATCACTTTGATGCAATTGTCTTGTGAGGGATCACTTTGATGAAATTGTCCAGAGAGGGATCACTTTGATGAAATAGTCCAGAGAGGGGTCACTTTGATGCAATATTCCAGTGAGGGGGTCACTTTGATGCAATTATCCAGAGAGGGATCACTTTGATGAAATAGTCCAGAGAGGGATCACTTTGATGCAATTGTCCAGTGAGGGATCACTTTTATGCAATTGTCCAGTGAGGGATCAATTTGATGAAATTGTCCAGTGAGTGGTCACTTTGATGCAATTGTCCAGTGAGGGATCACTTTGCTGCAATTGTCCAGAGAGGGATCACTTTGATGAAATTGTCCAGAGAGGGATCACTTTGCTGCAATTGTCCAGAGAGGGATCACTTTGATGCAATTGTCCAGAGAGGGGTCACTTTGATGCAATTGTCCAGATCACTTTTATGCAATTGTTCAGAGAGGGATCACTTTGATGCAATTGTCCAGAGAGGGATCACTTTGATGCAATTGTCCAGTGAGGGGTCACTTTGATGAAATTGTCCAGTGAGGGGTCACTTTGATGCAATTGTCCAGTGAGGGATCACTTTTATGCAATTGGCCAGTGAGGGATCACTTTGATGAAATTGTCCAGTGAGTGGTCACTTTTATGCAATTGGCCAGTGAGGGATCACTTTGATGAAATTGTCCAGTGAGGGATCACTTTAATGCAATTGGCCAGTGAGGGATCACTTTGATGAAATTGTCCAGTGAGTGGTCACTTTTATGCAATTGGCCAGTGAGGGATCACTTTGATGAAATTGTCCAGAGAGGGATCACTTTGATGCAATTGTCCAGAGACGGATCACTTTGATGCAATTGACCAGTGAGGGGTCACTTTGATGAAATTGTCCAGTGAGGGATCACTTTGATGCAATTGTCCAGTGAGGGGTCACTTTGATGCAATTGTCTTGTGAGGGATCACTTTGATGCAATATTCCAGTGAGGGGGTCACTTTGATGCAATTATCCAGAGAGGGATCACTTTGATGAAATAGTCCAGTGAGGGATCACTTTTATGCAATTGTCCAGTGAGGGATCAATTTGATGAAATTGTCCAGTGAGGGATCACTTTGATGAAATAGTCCAGAGAGGGGTCACTTTGATGCAATTGTTCGCAGAGGGGTCACTTTGATGCAATTGTCCAGAGAGGGATCACTTTTATGCAATTGTTCAGAGAGGGATCACTTTGATGCAATTGTCCAGTGAGGGGTCACTTTGATGAAATTGTCCAGTGAGGGATCACTTTTATGCAATTGTTCAGAGAGGGATCACTTTGATGCAATTGTCCAGTGAGGGATCACTTTGATGAAATTGTCCAGTGAGGGATCACTTTTATGCAATTGTTCAGAGAGGGATCACTTTGATGCAATTGTCCAGTGAGGGATCACTTTTATGCAATTGTCCAGAGAGGGATCACTTTGATGAAATTGTCCAGTGAGGGATCACTTTGATGAAATTGTCCAGTGAGGGGTCACTTTGATGCAATTGTCCAGTGAGGGATCACTTTGATGAAATTGTCCACTGAGGGATCACTTTTATGCAATTGTTCAGAGAGGGATCACTTTGATGCAATTGTTCAGAGAGGGGTCACTTTGATGCAATTGTCCAGTGAGGGGTCACTTTGATGCAATTGGCCAGTGAGGGATCACTTTGATGAAATTGTCCAGAGAATGATCACTTTGATGAAATTGTCCAGAGAGGGATCACTTTGCTGCAATTGTCCAGAGAGGGATCACTTTGATGCAATTGTCCAGAGAGGGATCACTTTGATGAAATTGTCCAGTGAGGGATCACTTTTATGCAATTGTCCAGTGAGGGATCACTTTTATGCAATTGGCCAGTGAGGGATCACTTTGATGAAATTGTCCAGAGAATGATCACTTTGATGAAATTGTCCAGAGAGGGATCACTTTGCTGCAATTGTCCAGAGAGGGATCACTTTGATGCAATTGTCCAGAGAGGGATCACTTTGATGAAATTGTCCAGTGAGGGATCACTTTTATGCAATTGTTCAGAGAGGGATCACTTTGATGCAATTGTCCAGAGAGGGATCACTTTGATGCAATTGTCCAGAGAGGGATCACTTTGATGCAATTGACCAGTGAGGGATCACTTTTATGCAATTGTCCAGTGAGGGGTCACTTTGATGAAATTGTCCAGAGAGGGATCACTTTGATGCAATTGTCCAGAGAGGGATCACTTTGATGCAATTGACCAGTGAGGGGTCACTTTGATGAAATTGTCCAGTGAGGGATCACTTTTATGCAATTGGCCAGTGAGGGGTCACTTTGATGCAATTGTCCAGTGAGGGATCACTTTTATGCAATTGGCCAGTGAGGGGTCACTTTTATGCAATTGTCCAGTGAGGGGTCACTTTGATGAAATTGTCCAGAGAGGGATCACTTTGATGCAATTGACCAGTGAGGGGTCACTTTGATGCAATTGTCCAGTGAGGGATCACTTTTATGCAATTGGCCAGTGAGGGATCACTTTGATGAAATTGTCCAGAGAGGGATCACTTTGATGCAATTGTCCAGTGAGGGGTCACTTTGATGAAACTGTCCAGTGAGGGATCACTTTAATGCAATAGGCCAGTGAGGGATCACTTTGATGAAATTGTCCAGTGAGGGATCACTTTAATGCAATTGGCCAGTGAGGGATCACTTTGATGAAATTGTCCAGTGAGGGATCACTTTAATGCAATTGGCCAGTGAGGGATCACTTTGATGAAATTGTCCAGTGAGGGATCACTTTTATGCAATTGGCCAGTGAGGGATCACTTTGATGAAATTGTCCAGAGAGGGATCACTTTGATGCAATATTCCAGTGAGGGGTCACTTTGATGCAATTATCCAGAGAGGGATCACTTTGATTAAATAGTCCAGAGAGGGATCACTTTGATGCAATTGTCCAGTGAGGGGTCACTTTGATGAAATTGTCCAGTGAGGGATCACTTTTATGCAATTGTCCAGTGAGGGATCACTTTGATGCAATTGTCCAGAGAGGGATCACTTTGATGAAATTGTCCAGTGAGGGATCACTTTGATGAAATTGTCCAGTGAGGGATCACTTTTATGCAATTGTTCAGAGAGGGATCACTTTGATGCAATTGTCCAGTGAGGGATCACTTTTATGCAATTGTCCAGAGAGGGATCACTTTGATGAAATTGTCCAGTGAGGGATCACTTTGATGAAATTGTCCAGTGAGGGGTCACTTTGATGCAATTGTCCAGTGAGGGATCACTTTGATGAAATTGTCCAGTGAGGGGTCACTTTGATGCAATTGTCCAGTGAGGGGTCACTTTGATGCAATTGGCCAGTGAGGGATCACTTTGATGAAATTGTCCAGAGAATGATCACTTTGATGAAATTGTCCAGAGAGGGATCACTTTGCTGCAATTGTCCAGAGAGGGATCACTTTGATGCAATTGTCCAGAGAGGGATCACTTTGATGAAATTGTCCAGTGAGGGATCACTTTTATGCAATTGTCCAGTGAGGGATCACTTTTATGCAATTGGCCAGTGAGGGATCACTTTGATGAAATTGTCCAGAGAATGATCACTTTGATGAAATTGTCCAGAGAGGGATCACTTTGCTGCAATTGTCCAGAGAGGGATCACTTTGATGCAATTGTCCAGAGAGGGATCACTTCGATGAAATTGTCCAGTGAGGGATCACTTTTATGCAATTGTTCAGAGAGGGATCACTTTGATGCAATTGTCCAGAGAGGGATCACTTTGATGCAATTGTCCAGAGAGGGATCACTTTGATGCAATTGACCAGTGAGGGATCACTTTTATGCAATTGTCCAGTGAGGGGTCACTTTGATGAAATTGTCCAGAGAGGGATCACTTTGATGCAATTGTCCAGAGAGGGATCACTTTGATGCAATTGACCAGTGAGGGGTCACTTTGATGAAATTGTCCAGTGAGGGATCACTTTTATGCAATTGGCCAGTGAGGGGTCACTTTGATGCAATTGTCCAGTGAGGGATCACTTTTATGCAATTGGCCAGTGAGGGGTCACTTTTATGCAATTGTCCAGTGAGGGGTCACTTTGATGAAATTGTCCAGAGAGGGATCACTTTGATGCAATTGTCCAGAGAGGGATCACTTTGATGCAATTGACCAGTGAGGGGTCACTTTGATGCAATTGTCCAGTGAGGGATCACTTTTATGCAATTGGCCAGTGAGGGATCACTTTGATGAAATTGTCCAGAGAGGGATCACTTTGATGCAATTGTCCAGTGAGGGGTCACTTTGATGAAACTGTCCAGTGAGGGATCACTTTAATGCAATAGGCCAGTGAGGGATCACTTTGATGAAATTGTCCAGTGAGGGATCACTTTAATGCAATTGGCCAGTGAGGGATCACTTTGATGAAATTGTCCAGTGAGGGATCACTTTAATGCAATTGGCCAGTGAGGGATCACTTTGATGAAATTGTCCAGTGAGGGGTCACTTTGATGCAATTGTCCAGTGAGGGATCACTTTTATGCAATTGGCCAGTGAGGGATCACTTTGATGAAATTGTCCAGAGAGGGATCACTTTGATGCAATTGTCCAGTGAGGGGTCACTTTGATGAAACTGTCCAGTGAGGGATCACTTTAATGCAATAGGCCAGTGAGGGATCACTTTGATGAAATTGTCCAGAGAGGGATCACTTTGATGAAATTGTCCAGAGAGGGATCACTTTGATGCAATATTCCAGTGAGGGGTCACTTTGATGCAATTATCCAGAGAGGGATCACTTTGATTAAATAGTCCAGAGAGGGATCACTTTGATGCAATTGTCCAGTGAGGGGTCACTTTGATGAAATTGTCCAGTGAGGGATCACTTTTATGCAATTGTCCAGTGAGGGATCACTTTGATGCAATTGTCCAGAGAGGGATCACTTTGATGAAATTGTCCAGTGAGGGATCACTTTGATGAAATTGTCCAGTGAGGGATCACTTTTATGCAATTGTTCAGTGAGGGGTCACTTTGATGCAATTGCCCAGAGAGGGGTCACTTTGATGCTGTTGGCCAATGGCCAGAGAGGGATACATTTGATGCAGTTGGCCAGTAAGGAATCACTATGATGCCATCGTCCAGAGAGGGATCACTTTGATGTAGTTGGTCAGAGAGGGATCACTTTGATGTAACAGTCCAGAGATGAATAACTTTGACACAGTTGTCTAGAAAGGGATCACTTTGATGCAATAATGCAGAGAGGGATCATTTTGATGCCATTGTCCAGAGAGGGATCACTTTGATGCAATTGTTCGCAGAGGGGTCACTTTGATGAAATTGTCCAGAGAGGGATCACTTTGATGAAATTGTCCAGTGAGGGATCACTTTTATGCAATTGTCCAGTGAGGGATCAATTTGATGAAATTGTCCAGTGAGTGGTCACTTTGATGCAATTGTCCAGTGAGGGATCACTTTGATGAAATTGTCCAGTGAGGGATCACTTTTATGCAATTGTTCAGAGAGGGATCACTTTGATGCAATTGTCCAGTGAGGGGTCACTTTGATGAAATTGTCCAGTGAGGGATCACTTTTATGCAATTGTCCAGTGAGGGATCACTTTGATGCAATTGTCCAGTGAGGGATCACTTTTATGCAATTGTCCAGTGAGGGATCAATTTGATGAAATTGTCCAGTGAGGGGTCACTTTGATGCAATTGTCCAGTGAGGGGTCACTTTGATGCTGTTGGCCAATGGCCAGAGAGGGATACATTTGATGCAGTTGGCCAGTAAGGAATCACTATGATGCCATCGTCCAGAGAGGGATCACTTTGATGTAGTTGGTCAGAGAGGGATCACTTTGATGTAACAGTCCAGAGATGAATAACTTTGACACAGTTGTCTAGAAAGGGATCACTTTGATGCAATAATGCAGAGAGGGATCATTTTGATGCCATTGTCCAGAGAGGGATCACTTTGATGCAATTGTTCGCAGAGGGGTCACTTTGATGAAATTGTCCAGAGAGGGATCACTTTGATGAAATTGTCCATTGAGGGATCACTTTTATGCAATTGTCCAGTGAGGGATCAATTTGATGAAATTGTCCAGTGAGTGGTCACTTTGATGCAATTGTCCAGTGAGGGATCACTTTGATGAAATTGTCCAGTGAGGGATCACTTTTATGCAATTGTTCAGAGAGGGATCACTTTGATGCAATTGTCCAGTGAGGGATCACTTTGATGAAATTGTCCAGTGAGGGATCACTTTTATGCAATTGTTCAGAGAGGGATCACTTTGATGCAATTGTCCAGTGAGGGATCACTTTTATGCAATTGTCCAGAGAGGGATCACTTTGATGAAATTGTCCAGTGAGGGATCACTTTGATGAAATTGTCCAGTGAGGGGTCACTTTGATGCAATTTTCCAGTGAGGGATCACTTTGATGAAATTGTCCAGTGAGGGATCACTTTTATGCAATTGTTCAGAGAGGGATCACTTTGATGCAATTGTTCAGAGAGGGGTCACTTTGATGCAATTGTCCAGTGAGGGGTCACTTTGATGCAATTGGCCAGTGAGGGATCACTTTGATGAAATTGTCCAGAGAATGATCACTTTGATGAAATTGTCCAGAGAGGGATCACTTTGCTGCAATTGTCCAGAGAGGGATCACTTTGATGCAATTGTCCAGAGAGGGATCACTTTTATGCAATTGTCCAGTGAGGTATCACTTTTATGCAATTGGCCAGTGAGGGATCACTTTGATGAAATTGTCCAGAGAATGATCACTTTGATGAAATTGTCCAGAGAGGGATCACTTTGCTGCAATTGTCCAGAGAGGGATCACTTTGATGCAATTGTCCAGAGAGGGATCACTTTGATGAAATTGTCCAGTGAGGGATCACTTTTATGCAATTGTTCAGAGAGGGATCACTTTGATGCAATTGTCCAGAGAGGGATCACTTTGATGCAATTGTCCAGAGAGGGATCACTTTGATGCAATTGACCAGTGAGGGATCACTTTTATGCAATTGTCCAGTGAGGGGTCACTTTGATGAAATTGTCCAGAGAGGGATCACTTTGATGCAATTGTCCAGAGAGGGATCACTTTGATGCAATTGACCAGTGAGGGGTCACTTTGATGAAATTGTCCAGTGAGGGATCACTTTTATGCAATTGGCCAGTGAGGGGTCACTTTGATGCAATTGTCCAGTGAGGGATCACTTTTATGCAATTGGCCAGTGAGGGGTCACTTTTATGCAATTGTCCAGTGAGGGGTCACTTTGATGAAACTGTCCAGTGAGGGATCACTTTAATGCAATAGGCCAGTGAGGGATCACTTTGATGAAATTGTCCAGTGAGGGATCACTTTAATGCAATTGGCCAGTGAGGGATCACTTTGATGAAATTGTCCAGTGAGGGATCACTTTAATGCAATTGGCCAGTGAGGGATCACTTTGATGAAATTGTCCAGTGAGGGGTCACTTTGATGCAATTGTCCAGTGAGGGATCACTTTTATGCAATTGGCCAGTGAGGGATCACTTTGATGAAATTGTCCAGAGAGGGATCACTTTGATGCAATTATTCAGTGAGGGGTCACTTTGATGAAACTGTCCAGTGAGGGATCACTTTAATGCAATAGGCCAGTGAGGGATCACTTTGATGAAATTGTCCAGAGAGGGATCACTTTGATGAAATTGTCCAGTGAGGGGTCACTTTGATGCAATATTCCAGTGAGGGGTCACTTTGATGCAATTATCCAGAGAGGGATCACTTTGATTAAATAGTCCAGAGAGGGATCACTTTGATGCAATTGTCCAGTGAGGGGTCACTTTGATGCAATTGTCCAGTGAGGGATCACTTTTATGCAATTGTCCAGTGAGGGATCACTTTGATGCAATTGTCCAGAGAGGGATCACTTTGATGAAATTGTCCAGTGAGGGATCACTTTGATGAAATTGTCCAGTGAGGGATCACTTTTATGCAATTGTTCAGTGAGGGATCAATTTGATGAAATTGTCCAGTGAGGGGTCACTTTGATGCAATTGTTCAGTGAGGGATCACTTTTATGCAATTGTCCAGTGAGGGATCAATTTGATGAAATTGTCCAGTGAGGGATCACTTTGATGAAATTGTCCAGTGAGGGATCACTTTTATGCAATTGTTCAGTGAGGGGTCACTTTGATGAAATTGTCCAGTGAGGGATCACTTTTATGCAATTGTCCAGTGAGGGATCACTTTGATGCAATTGTCCAGAGAGGGATCACTTTGATGAAATTGTCCAGTGAGGGATCACTTTGATGAAATTGTCCAGTGAGGGATCACTTTGATGAAATTGTCCAGTGAGGGATCACTTTTATGCAATTGTCCAGTGAGGGATCAATTTGATGAAATTGTCCAGTGAGGGATCACTTTTATGCAATTGTCCAGTGAGGGATCAATTTGATGAAATTGTCCAGTGAGGGATCACTTTTATGCAATTGTCCAGTGAGGGATCAATTTGATGAAATTGTCCAGTGAGGGATCACTTTGATGCAATTGTCCAGTGAGGGGTCACGTTGATGCTGTTGGCCAATGGCCAGAGAGGGATACATTTGATGCAGTTGGCCAGTAAGGAATCACTATGATGCCATCGTCCAGAGAGGGATCACTTTGATGTAGTTGGTCAGAGAGGGATCACTTTGATTCAATTGCCCAGTGAGGGGTCACGTTGATGCTGTTGGCCAATGGCCAGAGAGGGATACATTTGATGCAGTTGGCCAGTAAGGAATCACTATGATGCCATCGTCCAGAGAGGGATCACTTTGATGTAGTTGGTCAGAGAGGGATCACTTTGATGTAACAGTCCAGAGATGAATAACTTTGACACAGTTGTCTAGAAAGGGATCACTTTGATGCAATAATGCAGAGAGGGATCATTTTGATGCCATTGTCCAGAGAGGGATCACTTTGATGCAATTGTTCGCAGAGGGGTCACTTTGATGAAATTGTCCAGAGAGGGATCACTTTTATGCAATTGTTCAGAGAGGGATCACTTTGATGCAATTGTCCAGAGAGGGATCACTTTGATGCAATTGTCCAGTGAGGGATCACTTTAATGCAATAGGCCAGTGAGGGATCACTTTGATGAAATTGTCCAGTGAGGGGTCACTTTGATGAAATTGTCCAGTGAGGGATCACTTTGATGAAATTGTCCAGTGAGGGGTCACTTTGATGCAATTGGCCAGTGAGGGGTTACTTTGATGAAATTGTCCAGTGAGGGGTCACTTTTATGCAATTGGCCAGTGAGGGATCACTTTGATGCAATTGTCCAGAGACGGATCACTTTGATGCAATTGACCAGTGAGGGATCACTTTGATGCAATTGTCCAGAGACGGATCACTTTGATGCAATTGTCCAATGAGGGGTCACTTTGATGCAATTGTCTTGTGAGGGATCACTTTGATGAAATTGTCCAGCGATGGGTCACTTTGATGCAATATTCCTGTGAGGGGGTCACTTTGATGCAATTATCCAGAGAGGGATCACTTTGATGAAATAGTCCAGAGAGGGATCACTTTGATGCAATTGTCCAGTGAGGGATCACTTTGATGAAATTGTCCAGTGAGGGATCACTTTTATGCAATTGTCCAGTGAGGGATCACTTTGATGCAATAGGCCAGTGAGGGGTCACTTTGATGCAATTGTCCAGAGAGGGGTCACTTTGATGCAATTGTCCAGAGAGGGGTCACTTTGATGCAATTGTCCAGTGAGGGGTCACGTTGATGCTGTTGGCCAATGGCCAGAGAGGGATACATTTGATGCAGTTGGCCAGTAAGGAATCACTATGATGCCATCGTCCAGAGAGGGATCACTTTGATGCAGCTGGTCAGCGAGGGATCACTTTGATGTAGTTGGTCAGCGAGGGATCACTTTGATGTAACAGTCCAGAGATGAATAACTTTGACACAGTTGTCTAGAAAGGGATCACTTTGATGCAGAAATGCAGAGAGGGATCAATTTGATGCCATTGTCCAGAGAGGGATCACTTTGATGCAATAGTCCAGCACAGAGGCGTAACTAGAACCTTCAGGGCCAGGGCCCGGTCGCAGGTGTGACCTTTGCGATCCTGGAAGTTTCACCCACTGGGGTCAGTAGTTTTTATTTTCTGGTATTTTGATTGAATTATTTTTTAACATTTTATTTTATTTTTTTACAATGTCACTGACTATGACTCTGTCCATTCAGAAACGGAAGGAGCTGGTAAATTACATATTTACCGACCCCTTCTTGGTTCTCTGTTGTGACACATCCTCTGCATCAGCCGGCAGGAGAGGGGAGGGTGGGGGTGGGGGGAAGCACAGTGGGGGGGGGACCAGGGGAGCACAAAGGGGCCCAGATACAGCAGAACACAAATTAACTTGATAGGAGGGGCGGCGAGGACAGCATACAGAGGAACCAATCTCCTCCATTTTCCTCCTGCAGCTACAGGAGGAAAAGGGAGGACGGTGATTTCTCTACATGCTGCCCCCCCCCCACCCCTCCTATCCAGGTGTACAGGGGAGCCGCACAGGCAGGGCCGGTGCTTCTACTAGGCAAACTAGGCAGCCGCCTAGGGCGCATTGCAACTTAGGGGCGCAGCCATGAGTTGGCACTCTCTGTCCATCATGAATGATCCTTGTGAGCTGAGGGGAGGGGGCGGCAGTGGGGGAGGAAGAATGGACAGAGGAAGATGCCAGGTGTCTGGGGCAGTGGCTGAACTACCAGGCCCTGGCTTTCCACCACTGTTGGGGGGCCAAGAGGCAGGAAGGGAGCCCACAGGAGTGCTGCCTGCATGATGATACTCTTTGGCTGGAGCTGAATGGTGTAAACCCTGGGCAGGAAGGGACTCTCTGCACTGAGCTGGTGGGCAGCCGTTCATTTCCCTGGGTCGGTATTAAGCAGGGAGCGGAGGAGAGCTGAACCTGACCCCAAGCTTGGCACTGGAGGGTGGTACCTTTACTGGAGCAGAAACGACGAGGCACCGAAATGGTCTGAGGAGGTTGGGGATTAGGGACGTGCAGAGTTCTCTGACTGCTGCTTCTCCCTTCACCAGGAGCCGGTGGTCCAGAAGAGGAGAATCCTAGAAGAAGGAATCAGCAGGATCACGGTGAAGGAGGGCAGAGTGTGGGCCACTTTCTTCATACCGCCCAGTCAGTGTTCCCAGAACAGGGGATCAGGGTCCCTGGGTGTGACATGGAGGTTCCCTGGTGTGAAAGGGAATCAGGGTCACCACGTGTGCCATGGGGGATAGGGGTCACCGGGTGTAACAGGGTTTCGGGGTCACCAGGTGTGCAATGAGGAATTGGGGTCCCTGGGTGTGCCATGGGGGACTGAGGTCCCCAGGTGTGACATGGAGGAACATCAGGGTCCCCAGGTGTGACATGGAAAAACATCAGGGTCTTTGTGTATGACATGGAGGAACATCAGGTGCCCCTGGTGTGACATGGAGGATCATCGAGGTCCCTTGGTGTGGCATAGAGGGACATTAGGGTCCCCAGGTGTGACATGGAGAAATATGGGGTTCACTGGGTATGACAGCATAACATAGAGGAGCCGTCAGATCAGGGTCACTGGGTATGACCTAGAGGGGTTTTTAACCCCTTCCCTTTTTCTTTTTTTTGGGGGGCGGGTGGGCGCAAGTAGCTGGTCTTGCCTAGGGTGTAAAATAGTCTAGCACCGGCCCTGCGCACAGGCCCCCTGGAGCATGGGGCCCGGTTGGTATTGCAACCCCTGTAGTTACGCCTCTTGTCCAGAGAGGGATCACTTTGATGCCATTGTTCGGAGAGGGATCACTTTGATGCAGTTGTCCAGAGAAATGATCACTTTGATGCAGTTGGTTACACTTTATGTAACATGCTGAATATTTCCTGTTGCAACTTCATTTCACTCACTGAAATAGTGTTTTCTCAATGTTAAAGAAGGAACAGATTTATTACCGTCAAGAAACGTATCAACTTGATTGAATTGTCTATAAGGCAAAAAATTGAATCTCTCCGAGAAGAGAGAGACTTCTTCATCAGATAAAATTCTGTGTGACAAATTTAGAACATTATGGGTTATTTCTGTGTTTGCCTATGGAGCTTGTATTCAACCAATATAGCCGTTCATTTCAATTTCAATGAGCGCCATGCCGGCAATGCCTCACCCTATTTATACAAGGAATGGAAGGAATGAAGACTGCTACGAGCAGAACCAGCACCTAATAATGTGATAGTGGAGGTGGAGCAGGAGACTGATCTGGAGCGGTGTTTTGTTTCTTCTGTTTACTTCAGTGATTCTTAGTTTCTGGGCAATCAGTGGCATTGATCTGTGTGACCGCTAATCCACGCCACTGATTGTCCAACAAGGATGGAACCACTGAGCTTCTGTGTAACACCGATAAACTGATGAAGTGGCCTACCAGCCACCAAACAGTTCTTTGTGGTGTAATAACCACATTCATGATCTCTGCTCTAATTATGATGACTCCAACTCCTCTATAACCAATACCAACATGTAACCACGGACGCTTCGGCCACACAAATGTCTAACGGGCGTTTTGCTCCTCTATTATTTTAATAATTGAAACTTTAACTGACATCATCTGCAGATTGAAAGACGTCTTTTTGATCTGCAGAGGAATGAAACAGAGTAAATATACAGTAATAATAATGTTTCATTGTATCTCTGAATTGCACTGCTGTGCATGGTTTATAAACACGGTTCAGAAGGTCCCTTTTATGACAGCAGTGGTTGAAATTGCTGGCACCTCACAAAATATAGAGGTGGTGGGGGTACTGGTGACAGCAGGGAGAAGAATAGGGCGTGCGATGTACTGCATGTCCTGTGTTCTTTGATGAAGTTTTTTTGAGAATTTGTATTTTAAAAGTAAATCTGGCACCATATCTATTCAGGGAGAAGTGAGCCCTCATTTACATCAACTCTGAACTCTTCACATCACATTGTATGGGGGGAGTGTTGGAAATTTTATTGATACCATTCCAGATCCAGCTCCCAATCTGCTCAGTGTTCATAGTCTAGTACAGCCTTTCTCATCCTTTTCAACACAGAGGAACCCTTGAAATAAATTTCTGGTCTCGGGGAACCCCTGCTAAAAACTAAAAATCTACAACTCATGATACATTGGTGTGACAGTCAGTGGGAAGAATGCTCCTTACTCTTGTCATCATTGAGAAGAATTACCCCCCTTACAGATAGCTAAAAGGAACAATGGTGTCATTGGGAACTTATCTGAGAGGCAGAAATTGCCCATTTCTCAAGGAACCCCCAGCAACCTCAGGAGGAACCCTGGTTGAGAAACCCTGGTCTAGTAGTAGTGGACCTGTTATGTGAACTTTACAACTCAAATATGAATCAATTGCTGATATGTCACATCAGAATTTTCCATTGGTGACATTCTATCTTCTAAACTCTGTATATTCATACAACAATCGTCTCATATATTTTAGGGTCACATTATTTTATGCAGTTGATTTTTTCTGTCCCTAATGTTTTCTCTCTTCCTACCTTGTTATTATTATACATTTTTATTATACAGGATTTATATAGCGCCAACAGTTTGCGCAGCGCTTTACAATGAGTTGCTTATTTTTATCCCTCTGTGTATTTAGGAAATTGATCAGCACTTCATATGTTCTACACCAGGGCTCAACATTCCAAAGCAGGCCTTAAGAGTTACTAACCACCAGTTGCCCCATCCAACCCCAACCTTGCCCTGCCCCTAATTCCGCCCCTTAAAATGCCCTTTTAAATTATCTCATGAAATGACACTGTTAAATGTTTTATGCAGAATTAGGTTACAAAAATAAATAATTAACAAACACTTTATTAGTGCAGCCTCATCAATGCAGCCTCATTGGTGCAGCTTATCAGTGCCCATCAGTGCTGCCCCATCAGTGCAGTCCCAACAGTGGCCTTCAGTGCAGCCTCATCATTGCCCCTCGCTGCAGCCTAATCAGTGCCCATCAGTGCAGGCTTATCATTGCCCATCAATGCAACCTCATTAGTGCCCATCAATGCAACCTATCAGTGCTTATTAGTGCCCATCAGTGCAGCTTTATCAGTGCCCATCAGTGTAGCCTATCAGTGCCCATCAATGCAGTTTCATCAGTGACCACCAATGCGGCCTTACCAGTGCCCATCAGTGCAGCCTCATCAGTATACATCAATGCAGATTCATCAGTGCGCGTCAATGCAGTCTCATCAATGCCCAATAATGATGCCTTATCAGTGCCCATCAATGCAGCATATCAATGCCCATCAGTACCCATCAATACAGCCTATCAGTGCCCATCAATGTAGCCTATCAGTGCCCATTAATGCAGCCTATCACTACATGGGGAATCACAGGAAAGAATCGGGAGGAGAGCAGACCGGATCACACAGAGCGGGGATCTGTAACGCCGGCCGCTGTCAAACAAAGTCCCGCCTCCTTGACCGGCTATAATGATTTGTCACTCCCCTTCCAATGCGGCTCCACACTTGCCCTCGCCTTGGTTCCATTCGCCAAGTGCAAGCAGGGGAGTGGAAATTTTTGAGGGCTGTCCTACACATTTTCCATCATAACACCAGCTTTTGGTTGTCACACGCTTTGTATTTGTCACACTTACCTTTTCCATGCCCTGCATCCAGCACCAGGTCTTTTCCTCTGTGTGAAGCCATTCACTTCCAGCCAATCACAGAGGGGTGCAGTCCTAAAGGGCTAGCCGGACTCCCTGTGTTCTCTTCTTGTGCTTTTTTCGGCTTTAAGTATTTCCCATTGCTTTGTAGCTTGTTCACAGTGAGTCTTAGCCTGGTTCCAGCCTTGTGTCCCCAGTGTGCCCAGTCTGCTTCCAGTCTTGTGTTCCCAGGCATGCCAAGTCTGCCTTCCAGCCTTGTGGTCCCAGTGTGTCCCAGCCTGCTTCCAGTTTTGTGTTCCCAGTGTGCCCCAGCCGGCTTCCAGCCTTGTGTTTCCAGTCTGCTTCTAGCCTTCTTTTTCCAGTGTGTCCCAGCCTGCTTCCAGCCTTGTGTTTCCAGTGTGTTCCAGCCTGCTTCCAGCCTTCTGTTTTTAGTTCGCCCCAGCCTGCTTCCAGGCTTCTGTTTCCAGTGTGCCCCAGTCTGCTTCCAGTCTTGTGTTCCTAGTGTGTCCCAGCCTCCTTCCAGCCTTGGGTTCCCAGTGTGCCCCAGCCTGTTCTCAGCCTTGTGCTTCCAGTTTGCCCCAGCTTGCCTCAAAACTTATGTTACCGATGTGTCACAGCCTACCTCCAGCCTTGTGTTCCCAGTGTGCCCCAGCCTGTTTCCAGCCTTGTGTTCCCAATGTGTCCCAGCCTGCTTCCAGCCTTGTGTTCTTAGTGTGCCCCAGCCTTCTTTCAGCCTTGTGTTCCTAATGTGTCCAGCCTGCTTCCAGCCTTGTATTCCCAGTGTGTCACAGCCTGCTTCCAGCCTTGCGTTCCCAGTGTGTTCCAGCCTGCTTCCAGCCTTCTGTTTTCAGTTCGCCCCAGCCTGCTTCCAGGCTTCTGTTTCCAGTGTGCCCCAGTCTGCTTCCAGTCTTGTGTTCCTAGTGTGTCCCAGCCTCCTTCCAGCCTTGTTTTCCCAGTGTGCCCCAGCCTACTTCCAGCCTTGGGTTCCCAGTGTGCCCCAGCCTGTTCTCAGCCTTGTGCTTCCAGTGTGCCCCAGCCTGCCTCAAGATTTATGTTACCGATGTGTCCAGCCTGCCTCCAGCCTTGTGTTCCCAGTGTGCCCCAGCCTGCTTCCAGCCTTGTGTTCCCAGTGTGCCACAGCCTGCTTCCAGCCTTGTGTTCTTAGTGTGCCCCACCCTGCTTCCAGCCCTGTGTTCCCAATGTGTCCCAGCCTGCTTCCAGCCTTGTGTTCCCAGTGTGCCACAGCCTGCTTCCAGCCTTGTGTTCTTAGTGTGCCCCACCCTGCTTCCAGCCCTGTGTTCCCAATGTGTCCCAGCCTGCTTCCAGCCTTGTGTTCCCAGTGTGCCCCACCCTGCTTCCAGCCTTGTGTTCCCAATGTGTCCCAGCCTGCTTCCAGCCTTGTGTTCCCAGTGTGCCACAGCCTGCTTAGAGGCCTTGCGTTCCCAGTGTGTCACAGCCTGCTTCCAGCCTTGTGTTCCCAGTGTGCCACAGCCTGCTTCCAGCCTTGTGTTCTTAGTGTGCCCCACCCTGCTTCCAGCCTTGTGTTCCCAATGTGTCCCAGCCTGCTTCAAGCCTTGTGTTCCCAGTGTGCCACAGCCTGCTTAGAGGCCTTGTGTTCCCAGTGTGCCCCAGCCTGCTTCCAGCCTTGTGTTCCCAGTGTGCCCCAGCCTGCTTCCAGCCTTGTGTTCCCAGTGTGCCCCAGCCTCCTTCCAGCCTTGTGTACCCAGTGTAACCAGCCTGCTTCCAGCCTTGTGTTCCCAGCCAAGGTGTCCCAGCCTGATTATAGCTGTGTTTGAGGCGATCCTTGGAGCCCTGGACTCTGCCACCACTGATTTTCAACTGTCATTATTCCTTACCATCTTTGAGGAGTTAGTTACAGCCAAGTCTCCCTTGTATCCTATCTGTTGTTGTTCACTTGGACATGCATTCCTCTGTTGTTTTTATTAATGCATCTTGAAGTATGTGATATACTATTTTTCTCCTGAAGGAGACTCTTTAAGAGTTGAAACGTGTTGAGGTTTTCTCGTTGCCATCTGAATGACACCTTAAAGCGGAGTTCCACCCTGGGAACGTTTTTTTTAATAAAAAATACCTCCGGTACAGTCAGGGCTAGTGCATTCCACAATGGATAGCCTCTGATCTGTGCCAGGTTGCACTTACCTTTTAGAAGAAATACTTACCTTGAAAATGTATTGTCCAGCGCTGTCATCTCAGGTGTGGGCAGCTTGAAGCCAGCGCGATCCTCTTCTGTGTCCTCTTCCGTCTTCTTCGGTCCCACGATGCACTGCACCGGCCCCGTCGTCACTCCCGGGGCTGCAGCGTCATCCCTGCACAGCTTCTGAGCATGCCCAGAAGCTGTTTAGCAAGGTATGACGGCGCCTGCACCGGAACTGACGTCGGGGCTGGTGCAGGCGCATTGATTCCTGGGAGCGATGACGTTCAGCTCCCAGGAATCATTGCAAGCCAGGAAGTGACGAATCGCCGTGGCCGCCGAGGGGAGGAAGAGTAAGTAAGGTAAGTATATTTTCTTCTAAACAAGGTAAGTAAAAAAAAAAAATTGCGATTATCCGTTTGTTTTTCAGGTGACCCGGAGCAAGAAGATGGAGGTAAGTATAATTTTAGGGTGGAACTCTGCTTTAATGAATGGAACTTGATATGATGCAAAGCTTTACTGATGCATTGCTTGTTATGTTCTCTTTATGTATGGTCATTTTTCATCTCTGTCTGTGAATATTTTACATTTTCTTTTATTAGTCAATTTGATACCGCTAAAGTCCCATGCGGTTCTCCCTTCTTTGAGTAATTACAGGTACCATTTATGACATAGATTGGGATTTAGCAACAAGCATAGGTGTGTTCTGGACATTTTATAGATAGGAAACTCCTATCCTCATATTGATTAGTGGTTCCGAATTAATAATAACTACTGCAGTAGGGAACAGACACAAAATAACTATTCTTTTTTTTTTTTTTTTTTTACACAATTGAAGGCTTTTATACACATGATTACGTAGGTATTATATTATTATTACATTTGTACTTTTATGGTAACAAGGGGCGTAACATAGGGGGGCTAATTCTTATCAGGACTCGAAAGAATGCAAACGTGTAATGGAAACATTATTAGTACCGTGTGCACAATGAGTGCAGTGTGCAATACATACAAAATAAAATACAATAATATACATGATGTACAAATTTCCTTTACAGGTGCAAGGGCTGTTTTGTTTGTATACATAGTACTTGGTTCTGACACTGTTTAGTGTTTGAAAATAGTAGCTGCACTCTATATATTTCATTTTTATTTATTTATTTATTTATTTTAATAAGTGGGTGTGGGGTGTCACATTGAATATTTTTTTTAATTCCATTAAATGCTTAAAATGCCTAAATATATGTTGTTATACAGGTCCACATATCTTGGTATGTATCATTGGTGAATCTGTCAGTAACTTTCCAAGTCTCCATATACACTCACCAGCCACTTTATTAGGTCCACTTTACTAATACCGGGTTAGACCCCCTTTTGCCTTCAGAACTGCCTTCATTCTTCGTGGCATAGATACAACAAGGCGTTGGAAATATTCCTCAGAGATTTTTGTCCATAGTGACATGATAGCATCACACAGTTGCTGCAGATTTGTTGGCTGCACATCCATAATGCAAAAACTCTCATTGCATCACATTCCAAAGGTGATCTATTAAATTGAGATCTGGTGACTGTAGAGGCAAGCGGAGTACAGTGAACACAATGTCAGATAATTTGAGCTTTGTGACAAGTCGCATTATCCTGCTGGAAGGAGCCATCAGAAGATGGGGACACCAGGGCCGATCCTAGGGTCACAGGCGCCTGGGTGCAGAAATTTTTCTGGCGCCCCCATATGGGCGTGGTCATCTTACTAGCTCCTCCCCTTTACACATGTTTCTATGGCAACGACTCAAACACAGAGATGCTCCCCTAAGAAGTCTTCCTTACCCCGGGACCCTCCTACGATCTCTTAACAATAAACAAATTACAGGAAGAGAAGCAGAGTACTCTAATGGGAACTGGAGGGGGGTCTATCTAATGGACACAGAGAGGGCATCTGTTAGAGAGTCTGTTAGACAGAGCCCCCAGACAGGAGATGGTCAGAGACTGCAGACTTGATACAAGAGATGGTCAGAGACTGCGGATATGATACAAGAGATTAATGCTATGATGCAGCCTCATCAGTGCCCACCAAATGCAGTCTACCAGTGCCCACTAAATGCAGCCTACCAGAGCCCACCAAATGCAGCCTTATCAGTGCCCACCAAATGCAGGCTTATCAGTGCCCACCAAATGCAGCCTTATCAGTGCCCACCAAATGCAGCCTACCAGTGCCCACCAAATGCAGCTTACCAGTGCCCACCAAATGCAGCTTACCAGTGCCCACCAAATGCAGCCTTATCAGTGCCCACCAAATGCAGCCTACCAGTGCCCACCAAATGCAGCCTTATCAGTGCCCACCAAATGCAGCCTACCAGTGCCCACCAAATGCAGCCTCATCAGTGCCCACCAAATGCAGCTTACCAGTGCCCACCAAATGCAGCTTACCAGTGCCCACCAAATGCAGCCTACCAGTGCCCACCAAATGCAGCCTTATCAGTGCCCACCAAATGCGGCTTACCAGAGCCCACCAAATGCAGCCTTATCAGTGTCCACCAAATGCAGCCTTATCAGTGTCCACCAAATGCAGCCTTATCAGTGTCCACCAAATACAGCCTTCCAGTGCCCACCAAATGCAGCCTTATCAGTCCCCACAAAATGCAGCCTTATCAGTGCCCACCAAATGCAGCCTACCAGTGCCCACCAAATGCAGCTTACCAGTCCCCACAAAATGCAGCTTACCAGTGCCCACCAAATGCAGATTACCAGTGCCCACCAAATGCAGCCTACCAGTGCCAACCAAATGCAGCCTTATCAGTGCCCACCAAATGTGGCTTACCAGAGCCCACCAAATGCAGCCTTATCAGTGTCCACCAAATGCAGCCTTCCAGTGCCCACCAAATGCAGCTTACCAGTGCCCACCAAATGCAGCCTTATCAGTGCCCACCAAATGCAGCCTACCAGTGCCCACCAAATGCAGCTTACCAGAGCCCACCAAATGCAGATTACCAGAGCCCACCAAATGCAGATTACCAGAGCCCACCAAATGCAGATTACCAGAGCCCACCAAATGGAGCCTTAACAGTGCCCACCAAATGCAGCCTACCCCCCACCCTGACCACACGCTCAGATACCCCCCACTCTGATCACACCCCCCAGATACCCCACCATCCGGATCACAAACACCTCCAGATACCCCCACCCTGATCACACGCCCAGATACCCTCACTCTGAACACGCCCCCCAGCTACCCCCCACTCTGATCATACCCCCTACTCTGATCACGCCCCCCCCCCCCCAGATACTCCTTCATCCTTATCGCACACCTCCAGATATCCCCACTCTGATCACATGCTCAGATACCCCCTACTCTGAAAACACCCCTCATATACCAGCCCCCACTCTGATCACACCCCCCAAATACCCTCCCCCACTCTGATCACAGCCCCCAGATACCCCCATACTCTGAAAACTCCCCTCATATACCCACCCCCACGCTGATCACACCCCCTTAGATACCCCCTCACTCTGACCACCCCCCCTCCAGATACCCACCACACTCTAAACACACCACCTAGATACCCCCCCACCTAGATATCCCACCCCACTCTGATCACACCCCCCTAAATACCCCCCAGTCTGCTCACACACTACAGTCTTTCTTTACATTACAGTATCTCCCCTGTCTGGGGACACTTACTTTTGTCAGGCTCCAGAATGAGGACACATCATGGGACAGCCTCAGACATTAGGCTCACTACAGGCTCCTGGGGGAGGAGCCGAGTGCAGAGGGGTGGAGCCCTGTCCATAGTGCTGCATGTGGATCTTCTGATTGGCCCTCCGCTGTGGCCAATGGAGACAGAATAGGCGTGGACTAAAGCATGTGAGAGACACCGGCCGCTCTCTCTTCACCCGCACTGATAAGGGAGGGGGAGGGGGGGCACTCTGACAGCCCGCAGCTCGCCTCTCCCCAGTGTCACAGCGCCGGCCCTGTGTACACCTCTGGAGGAGGAGAGGACAGACCGGCGCCGCAGCTAGTCTCTCCCCTGTGTCACAGCGCTGGTCTGTGTACGCCGCTGGAGGAGGAGAGGACTCAGTGCCACTGGAGCTTCGGCGCCCCTCCCCCGCCTCAGCTCGCGGCGCCTGGGTGCGGTGAACCCCGTGAACCCGCCCAGGATCGGCCCTGGGGGACACTGTAGTCATAAAGGGATGGACATGGTCAGCAACAATACTCAGGTAGGCCATGGCATTTAAACGATGCTCAGTTGGTACTAAGGGGCCCACAGTGTGCCCAGAAAATATCTCCCCACACCATCACACCAACAACCTGAACATTGATACAAGGCAGGATAAATCCACGCTTTCATGTTGTTTACGCCAAATTCCTATCCTACCATCTGAATGTTGTAGCTATAATCCAGACTCATCAGACCAGGCAACGTTTTTCCAATTCTAGCAAAGAAAAGCCGCTAAGGTGAGACAAAATTTCCTGGTGCGAGTCGGATCCGCCATCCAAAGAACTTCACAGTCAAAAGAAAATGACCGCACTTAGGATCTTGATGAAAGCATCAAAGTATTTATTCCTCACCACAAGTAAAAGGTAGACAGTACATCACAGGAACATGTAAAGGTTGACGCGTTTCACGATACTGAAGATCGCTTAATTGTTTAATAAAAACAATTGGTTTTCTTCTCTCAAGCAATTTTTTCACAAAAAGGAAGCTCAATTTCCTAGAACCGACAAATGGCTGGGTCATGTCTCAAATCTCAATGAGTTTCATGAATATTTATAACTTCCCACCCGTAGGACATCCATGGATGTCTTTGGGTTTCAGTGGTTATACCGGGATGATGCCTGCACCTACAGGCATCATCCCAGTACCAATCTTTTCAGGTGGCAAATCCAAGTAATGCAGAAGTGATCCAAGTGACTTATTAGCCACTTCATCACTTCTGCAGGTGGCGGAAGGGGGTCCCACCCCCTCCCGCTGCTGCCTTTCCAGGGCTCCCCTGTCCCATTGTGGAGCCCGGGAGCGATGCGGCTGGCGCCAATGGATGCCTTGTACAGAGAGAGGGGAACTGACGTTGTTTCTCTCTGCAACCCTGAAAACCGGGAGTGATGAGTAGTACGTCACTTCCAGTCCCGCCCTTTGTTTACCTGGCTACCAGTGGCCAGGAAAGCAGCCAATCAGACTGATCTGTGTCTGATCGGCTGCATGGGAAGCTAGAGGAGAGATTTGGGTCTAATAGACTGCAAATCTCTCCATAAAGAAGACCTGTCATGGCCCAGGCTATAACAAGTGATGTTGTTCATTCTTTGTGATAGCAATAAAGTTTGTACAAAAAAAGAGTAAAAAAAATAAATAAAAATAAATAAAGAGCCCCCGTCCCACCATGCTTACATGCAAATGTGAACGCATATGTTACTCCCTCACACATATGTAAACGGTGATCACACCACACATGTGAGGTATTGTCACCAACGTCATAGCGAGAGCAATAATTCTAGCACCCGACCTCATGTGCAACTCTAAACTGGTAACCTGTAAAGGCGGTTAAGGCGTTGTCTGTGTAGAATTTTAAGCACCATAGTTTGCTGCCATTCCACGGCCCAGGCGCAATTTTAAATTCAATACATTTTTATTGTTGAAGGTTCAAAACAGTAAAGAAAAAATGGGAATACAACATAAAGGACAAAGGTTTACAGCATAGAGCAAGGATCCTCAAACTACGGCCCTCCAGCTGTTGCGGAACTACACATCCCATGAGGCATTGTAAAACTCTGACATTCACAGATGTGACTAGGCATGATGGGAATTGTAGTTCCTGAGCAACTGAAGGGCCGTAGTTTGAAGACCCCTGGCATAGAGCCGCATTACCTAGTAATGTATTGAGGCAAGTGAAATATGCACATCAAAATAAGGTTAACATATGAATAAAGCAAGGACAAACACTTTGCCGGGTCAGGCATTTAGACTAGGTGGTCAGAAGAAGAAATATCTGAGAAGATGTCGATCATTACCTAGAAGGGTAATCGGAGACCATATAGAAAGGACTAAAAGAGCCAACCCTGGCAAAGAAAAGAAGAGCTAGGTATACATGTTCAATCCCGCCTCTCCCATTAGGGGCTGGTTGAACCCACCCAAGGTGTGCCCTCTGTCATGAAATGTGGGTCCCTTTGACCCTATATCTCAATAATGGGGGTAGTGAGGCCCAAGACCCAGCATGTTCAATAATAACAGTCAAATATAAAACTAAAAAACTAAAAACCATGGATCCAGGTGAGATGTTGTCAAGGGGTCTGCATTCAGGAACGATGGCTCAAAAAAGGGAGGAGGCACATAGCCGCTCCTGAATGGGACCATCCTCTGTATATTTAAGGGAGATAAAGATATCTCCTAAAAGAGGATCCCCTGATGTGCATCTCTCACCTACTTAAATAGAAATGTTCCATTTCTGAACCAAAGGAAAACAAACTTAGAAAGAATAGAAGAAATAGAGAAGGAAAGGAGAGGGGAGATAGAAGAGCAGAGGAATACAGGTGTGGCTGAGTATAAGACTCATTCAAGGACAGATGCAATTTTAAAGCATGACATGTTAGGTATCTATTTCCTCAGTGTAACATCATTTTTCACATTATACAAAACAATTGGGCTAACTTTTGTTTTTTTATTTTTTTTTTTTTTTTCCAAAAAAACTTGCGTTTGAAAAACTGCTGAGCAAATATCGTGTGACATAAAAAAACTTCAACACCCACCATTTCATTCTCTAGGCCAGTGATGGCGAACCTCGGCACCCCAGATGTTTTGGAACTACATTTCCCATGATGCTCATGCACTCGGCAGTGTAGTTAAGCATCATGGGAAATGTAGTTCCAAAACATCTGGGGTGCCAAGGTTCGCCATCACTGCTCTAGGCCATGGAGATTTTTTATTTGAGTGTGTAGGTTTTATTTTTTTATTTTTTGAACTGGATGGACTTGTGTCTTTTTTCAACCAGATTAACTATGTATGTAACGTTATGATGTGAAATAGATATATACAGTATGTGTAGCGCACCCTTCTAAGGAGCAGCAAGTAGAATGGGATCCCCCACCCTGCACAGTCAGGCACACCGAATTTCCACAGGCACCCTTGAGTCAGAGAACAGTCCGTGACTTTGTTTTTTTTGTTTTTTTTTTAAATTGAGGGTAATAAACTTGGATAGGGATGGGAGATTATGGGATGTCCACTTGACTTTAAACAATTTCAGGGACAACTCTTCCCATATACAGTCTATGTACAGCTCGTCTTCTTCATACAACACACTCTTGCTTGCAGAACTCAGCTATGTCACCCTGTTGTGGTTTTGTAGCGAAGGCCCATTACAGGCAGGGACCCCTATATTTGGAGAACAGATAGGGTGACACAGCTTACACTTTCTCAGCACTTCCTCCTGTGTTCACTGATCCCAGCACCACCTACCTCTTAGGCCTTCTGGCTGCAGCAGCCCCTTTCACTAGCCCTCCAGGCTAACCTCTTCCACAGTCCTCCAGACTGACACTCATCAGCCCACCCGGCTGACTCTCAGGAGATCTCCAGAAATGTGCTGACCTCCTCCTGCTGTCCTCTCACTTGCTCCCATGCCTCCAGGAAAGGATACCTCCGTGTGTTGTAGAGGATCCCTCCAGCACCCGAGCCCCAGGCCTGAAGTCACCCCCCCCCCCTTCTGACTAAGTGGTGCCCTTTAAGGGCCACCAACAGCCAACTCAGCACTCCATTCCCATGTTCCACCCGACTGCCCTTGCTGGCATGACTCATACCTATTTATGAGGTGGCCGGCCCCCTACAAGACACTTTTTGCTGGGGATTGGTCGAGAATCTCATAAATATACCAAGAAGCTCTTCCTAGCTTCCACCCTTATGTCTAGAACATTCTCTAATGTTCCAGAGAAAAGGTGTAGGCATGAGAGAGGCTGCTTGCTGAGTCATCCAGCCCCTGAGTCACTCATCCATGACCCCTCCATGTGTTGTAGAGGGTCCCTCCAGCAACCGAGCCCCAGGCCTGAAGTCACCCCCCCTTCAGACTAAGGGGTGCCCTCAAGGGCCACTGACAGCCACCTCAGCACTCCATTCCTATGTTCCACCCGACTGCCCCTGCTGGCATGACTCACACCTATTTATGAGGTGGCTGGCCCCCTACCAGACCCTTTTTGCTGGGGATTGGTTGAGGACCTCATAAATATACCAAGAAGCTCCTCCTAGCTTCCACCCTTATGTCTACAACATTCTCCAATGTTCCAGAGAAAAGGTGGATGCATGAGAGAGGCTGCTTGCTGAGTCATCCAGCCCCTGAGTCACTCATCTATAACCCAGATTCACAACCTAGGCCTGGCTCTTAGCCAAACCAATTTACCTACACTAACAACTCCTCTATTTACACTAGCACACTAGCTAGAGGGTGTTACATATGGTCATAGTAAAATATTATTATATGCTCTAAGAGGAAGCAATATAGTTATATACAGTGAGGGCTTTTTTTCAGTGGGAAGATGGGGGAACGCAGTTCTGACATCTCCAACACTGAATGTATTTTATGGCAAGTTGTGCTGGAGGGTCTATTGATGCATGCTGCAGGGGGAACTATTGTTCCTGGGGGGATCTATTTTTGGTAGGGTGTTATTTTGTTGCGGGGGGGAAACATTCATTGTTGTTTGGGAGGAACTTTTGTTGTGTGGGGGATCTATTATTGCTGTGGTGGGGTCAGCTGCTGGGTGAGGGTCTACTGTTGCTGGGGTGGGGGTCTATCAAATTCTATACAAATTACTTAGTAGCACAAGATGATAGTTGACTCTGTATTCTCTAAAAAGAGCGGTACTGGGGGGTGCAGCCAATAAATAATGCTCAGATGTGGATAGGGGGTGGAAGCAAAGGGGTGACTTAGAAGGGGGGATTCCCTGTACCTATTCTCTGAGAAAAAAAAGGCCTTTATACAGTTATAGTAGAAGGTTAATATATGATAAAATAGGAAGCAATATAGATATATACAGTTATAGTAGAAGATTATGATCTGATATAATATAATAGGATGTGATATACCGTATATAGACTCTATATTTGGTTATAGTATAAGATTATTTTATTGTATTATCCCATGCCTGGTTGAGGCTGAGTTGAGGAGAGGGCTTACCTTACACCTCTTGTGATGTTTCCCCTGGGGGTAATGACAGGGTATAGTAGGGCAAAGAGTGCCATGGGTTCCTGTAGGAGACCCTGGCTGGGAGTATAAGATTATTTTATTGTATTATCCCATGCCTGGTCGAGGCTGAGTTGAGGAGAGGGCTTCCCTTACACCTCTTGTGATGTTTCCCCTGAGGGTAATGACAGGGTATAGCAAGGCAAAGAGTGCCATGGGTTCCTGTAGGAGACCCTGGCTGGGAGTATAAGATTATTTTATTGTATTATCCCATGCCTGGTCGAGGCCGAGTTGAGGAGAGGGCTTCCCTTACACCTCTTGTGATGTTTCCCCTGAGGGTAATGACAGGGTATAGCAAGGCAAAGAGTGCCATGGGATCCTGTAGGAGATCCTGGCTGGGAGTATAAGATTATTTTATTGTATTATCCCATGCCTGGTTGAGGCTGAGTTGAGGAGAGGGCTTCCCTTACACCTCTTGTGATGTTTCCCCTGGGGGTAATGACAGGGTATAGTAGGGCAAAGAGTGCCATGGGTTCCTGTAGGAGACCCTGGCTGGGAGTATAAGATTATTTTATTGTATTATCCCATGCCTGGTCGAGGCTGAGTTGAGGAGAGGGCTTCCCTTACACCTCTTGTGATGTTTCCCCTGAGGGTAATGACAGGGTATAGCAAGGCAAAGAGTGCCATGGGTTCCTGTAGGAGACCCTGGCTGGGAGTATAAGATTATGTTATTGTATTATCCCATGCCTGGTCGAGGCTGAGTTGAGGAGAGGGCTTCCCTTACACCTCTTGTGATGTTTCCCCTGAGGGTAATGACAGGGTATAGCAAGGCAAAGAGTGCCATGGGTTCCTGTAGGAGACCCTGGCTGGGAGTATAAGATTATTTTATTGTATTATCCCATGCCTGGTCGAGGCTGAGTTGAGGAGAGGGCTTCCCTTACACCTCTTGTGATGTTTCCCCTGAGGGTAATGACAGGGTATAGCAAGGCAAAGAGTGCCATGGGATCCTGTAGGAGATCCTGGCTGGGAGTATAAGATTATTTTATTGTATTATCCCATGCCTGGTTGAGGCTGAGTTGAGGAGAGGCCTTCCCTTACACCTCTTGTGATGTTTCCCCTGGGGGTAATGACAGGGTATAGTAGGGCAAAGAGTGCCATGGGTTCCTGTAGGAGACCCTGGCTGGGAGTATAAGATTATTTTATTGTATTATCCCATGCCTGGTCGAGGCTGAGTTGAGGAGAGGGCTTCCCTTACACCTCTTGTGATGTTTCCCCTGAGGGTAATGACAGGGTATAGCAAGGCAAAGAGTACCATGGGTTCCTGTAGGAGATCCTGGCTGGGAGTATAAGATTATTTTATTGTATTATCCCATGCCTGGTCGAGGCCGAGTTGAGGAGAGGGCTTCCCTTACACCTCTTGTGATGTTTCCCCTGGGGGTAATGACAGGGTATAGCAAGGCAAAGAGTGCCATGGGTTCCTGTAGGAGACCCTGGCTGGGAGTATAAGATTATTTTATTGTATTATCCCATGCCTGGTCGAGGCTGAGTTGACGAGAGGGCTTCCCTTACACCTCTTGGGATGTTTCCCCTGGGGGGTTATGACAGGGTATAGCAAGGCAAAGAGTGCCATGGGTTCCTGTAGGAGACCCTGGCTGGGAGTATAAGATTATTTTATTGTATTATCCCATGCCTGGTCGAGGCTGAGTTGACGAGAGGGCTTTCCTTACACCTCTTGTGATGTTTCCCCTGGGGGTAATGACAGGGTATAGCAAGGCAAAGAGTGTCATGGGTTCCTGTAGGAGACCCTGGCTGGGAGTATAAGATTATTTTATTGTATTATCCCATGCCTGGTCGAGGCTGAGTTGACGAGAGGGCTTTCCTTACACCTCTTGTGATGTTTCCCCTGGGGGGTAATGACAGGGTATAGCAAGGCAAAGAGTGCCATGGGTTCCTGTAGGAGATCCTGGCTGGGAGTATAAGATTATTTTATTGTATTATCCCATGCCTGGTCCAGGCTAAGTTGACGAGAGGGCTTCCCTTACATCTCTTGTGATGTTTCCCCTGGGGGTAATGACAGGGTATAGCAAGGCAAAGAGTGCCATGGGTTCCTGTAGGAGACCCTGGCTGGGAGTATAAGATTATTTTATTGTATTATCCCATGCCTGGTCGAGGCTGAGTTGACGAGAACGCTTTCCTTACACCTCTTGTGATGTTTCCCCTGGGGGGTAATGACAAGGTATAGCAAGGCAAAGAGCGCCATGGGTTCCTGTAGGAGATCCTGGCTGGGAGATCGTGTAGTAGATGTGGAACTGAAGACTGAGCAACTGGCAGATGCAGGATCTCAGATGCGTGGTCAGGCAGGCAGAAGTTGGGAACAACCAGGTGGCAGAGGTACAGAAGTAGGAACCAGGAGCAAAGTCAAAACCAGGGCAAGGTCAGTATCGGGTGAGCAGAGAGGGTAGCTGAACAGCAGGCAGGAAAGAAGGTTGAGTCACAAGCTAGAGTGAACAACAGACTTCCAGGAGCAAACGGGTTAAAAAAAAGCCAGGCCAAAACACAAATGTAAGGAAAAGGTCACAGACAGAAGGAGCTGACTACCGCTCAGCAATGATTTGGAGTTTTGCGGTGCTCTACATAGGCCACTAGGTGGCAAAGTCCATTCAAACCGAATGGGCATGTGTGCGCATGGCACTGACTGTTCTGTGCACATGTGCATTTTTTTTGAGCATGGGCATGAACTCGGTTTTCCTGACAGATATAATAGGATGTGATATAGATATATGCGGTTATAGTACAGTATAAATATGCTGAGGTGGAGCGCACAGATGATCCGGGATGAATATAAAATGTCTTTAAATGATATAAGAATTCTGTAGGATTATTATACCGGCTGATACACGCAGGATTATTCACTATCCTCTCTGTCTGTAGAGATTCCAGCTGCCAGGAGTACAAAGCACCGGGTGAAACTGATCCTGGGAGTTCTCCTAATATTGGCCTTCGTTGCTGTGCTCAGCCTCACCAATTTCCTGTTCAATGACTGTGAGTATCTCTATTATATTGGGATATAGGGTTTTGGATTGGGTATGTCCTTCATGAACTCACCCCTGAATCTGAGCCTGGGGTGTTCAGATCTTCACTACCTATTAGGAAAAAAAAATGCAAATTTGTAAATAATATTTAAAAAATTTATGTTGAGAGGGAAAATGTCTGGAACTAGACCTGTTTTTCGCTCTTGGCACTATCAGTGGTCAGGTTTCTGCCCTTTTTATCTTACATCAGGGACCAGTGGCCTCTTACTCCTTGATAAAGACCTAATCTGGTTCTTTCTATGCCTCTGAAAAAGCCTTAACAACCCATTAGGGACCTTCCTCTTAGCTCTGTATATCTCTCTATATCCCTATTTCTGCCTATCTATACAGTAAAACCTTGGATTGCAAGCATAATTGCATAATTCTTTCCGGAAACATGCTTGTAATCCAAAGCACTCTTAAATTAAAGCGAATTTCCCCATAAGAAACAATGGAAACTCAGATGATTCGTTTCACAACCATTTATTCAGAAGTCTTTCAGTTTATAGTCCATATAAAAAGATTCTAGCAATGTGATTGGTTGTGTAACCATAAAATGTTCATCCACAAATGGCGCCTCCACAAGGGGATTGGAAACAAATCCAGCAGGAGCTACAGAGTATAAAAGAGAAGAGAGGCGCCTCTAAGTGTAGCAATATGGTTACATTTAATGAAGGTTCAGCATTTAGCAACTCACATGGTTGATGTTTAAAACAGGCACATCTAAGTATGCAGGCATCTGGGCTAAAGCTGTCCACGTAGACCATCCTCCTCACCGCCATCAGTCTGTAGTCATGACCTAGAAGACTACCCTGCAGTAGAGCGATCTAAACGGGAGGCTTGAAGCACTCGTGGAGCGCAGCCTGGAAGGGATGACGTCTATGGCAGTACTGGGAAGGTCTGTGTGTACAGCTTTACCCCGGATGCTGCATTCTTAGACGAGCGTGTTTTAAACATCAACCATGTGAGTTGCTAAATGCTGAACCTTCATTAAATATAATCATATTGCTACACTTAGAGGCCCTCTCTTCTCTTTTATACTCAGTTGTGACATGACACTACTCGTATATAAAGACATCGCTTGTTTATCAAGTCAAGATGTATAAAAAAAAATTAGCTTGTTTTGAAAAATGCTCCTAAACCAAGTTACTCTCAATCCAAGGTTTTACTGTATCTCTATTTCACATCAGGGGCGTAACTAAAGGAGTTGCAGGGGTTGCAATTGCAACCGGGCCCCATGTTCCAGGGGACCTGTGCGGCTCCCCTGTACACCTGGATAGGAAGGGCGGCGGGGGCAGCATGTACAGAAATCACTGTCCTCCTCTTTCCTCCTGTAGCTGCAGGAGGAAAATGGAGGAGATTGGTTCCTCTGTATGCTGCCCCCGCCGCCCCTCCTATCCAGTTCACTTGTGTTCTGCTGTCTCTGGGCCCCTGTGTACTCCCCTGGTCCCTCCCCTTTCCTGCCCGCTGCTGCAGGGGATGTGTCACAATAGAGAACCAGGAAGGGGTCGGTAAATATGTAATTTACCAGCTCCTTCCTTTTCTGAATGGACAGAGTCATAGTCAGTGACTAGTGATGAGCCGAACACCCTCCTGTTGGGTTCGCACCAGAACATCTCCAACAGGGAAACGGTGAAAAATCACAAGTCCTCATTTTTAGGCTTAAATTTAAGTGACTATTAATCACCCGCTCACAGCCTCTCACTTGCTAGTCTTGCTAACAGCTACACCACCAAGGCAGCTGAGTAACCTAAGACAGCTCTTTTACAGGGCTCTGACATCACCAGTGCCCCAGAAATCCATTGCTCAGGTGCAGTGAATAAATTACTGATGTCACTTCAGAAGGGGCGGGACAATTAATAGGTTTTAATTAAAATACATAATTAACATTAATCACCTGCTGATTCAAACTCACAACCTTTTAAGGGGGGGGGGGCTAAGTCGCCCCCACCCCCATCTTGGCCAGCCAGGCTGTGTGCTTGGATAAGGGTCTAGTATGAAGTTTTGGCACTGGGTTCCCCTTAAAATCCATACAAGACCCGAGGGGCCTGGTACGGACTAGGGTGAACCCCACTCTGTTTTTTTTCAGCAATAACTTTGATCTCAACAAACTAAAAATCAAATATCTCTCTCTCCCTGCTTGGGATTCAATCTCACAACCATTGCCATTGCAGGGCTGGTATTCTAGCAGCTATGCCACCATCAAGTACAGCTAGGTTGCATACATTTTCCCTGTCCAACCAACCAACCAACCAACCAACCAACCAACCAACCAACCAACCAACCAACCAACCAACCAACCAACCAACCAACCAACCAACCAACCAACCAACCAACCAACCAACCAACCAACCAACCAACCAACCAACCAACCAACCAACCAACCAACCAACCAACCAACCAACCAACCAACCAACCAACCAACCAACCAACCAACCAACCAACCAACCAACCAACCAACCAACCAACCAACCAACCAACCAACCAACCAACCAACCAACCAACCAACCAACCAACCAACCAACCAACATGGTGGCGTAGGTGGTAGAATACCATTCTTGTAATGATAAGAGCTGTGAGTTCAAATCCACATGCCAGCCAGTAATTTATTTATTGGAATTCAGAAGTCAGAGAGTCCATGATAATGCAGGAAATCAAAGTTCCTGCGAAGAAGCACATATGTTCATCATTTGACGAACAAGCGAACAGCCAATGTTTGAGTCTAACTCGAAGCTCATCCCTATCAGTAACATTGTAAAAAAATAAAATAAAATGATAAAAAATAATACAATTAAAATACCAAAAACTAAAAACTACTGACACCAGTGGGTGAACTTCCAGGATCACAAAGGTCACACTTGCGACTGGGTCCTGGAATTCCAACACCGTGAGGAGGCCACCAGATGGCAGGAAGGGGGACGCTGCAGGAACATATTAAAGGGCCCTGCAACGAGAGTAAAGGGCCCCAGGATCAGTGGCAAGAGCCCCAGGCTTGAAGGGAAGGGCCCCTGGCCAGGGGTCCGGGGGCCCTTCATGTTTTTTTTTGCATTGGGGCCCTGAAGGTTCTATTTACGCCTCTGTTTCACATACAAGGCAGTAATCGTTGTATCCCTCATTCTTTGTTAGGTTAATGTCTTAGTGCCGGTTCACACTAGGGCGACCTGTGAGGCGACCTGGTCACCTCACAGGTCGCCGCAGGTCGCCTCCCATAGGGAAGCTGCGGACCCGTTCTAATAGGAGCGACACAAGTCGATCCGACCTAGAAAAAGGGTCCGGAGCTTCTTTGGGGCGACCCGGAGGCGACCGCCATAGACTTCAATGTTATGAAGTCCGTGGCGGCCGCTCCGCGGTCGCGGCGTGCTGCTCGCACCGCGACCTCGGAGGTCGCGGTGCGAGGTAGCGTCGCTGCAATGTGAACCGGCGCTTAATCTGTGGCCTTTTTTTTTGCAAGGAACCATTTCTGACTTTGCATTGGGACAAGGTAATGGTGAGGCCTAGGCCTCCCTTTTTACCTAATATAATGCCAGTTTTGCATTGTCGTCCCTCTCTATGTTTGCTTGACCAGGGCAGGGACAGCCTTACAAGTAAAAAAACCCCTTAATAAATATATATATATATATATATATATATATATATATATATAACACATATATAGGACACCTTTGGGATGAATTAGAGTGAAGACTGCGAGCCAGGCCTTCTCGTCCACCCTAATCTCACAAATGGCTTCTGAAAGAATGGTCAAACATTCCCATATACACATTTCTAAACTAGGGATGATCGAACTTTTGAAAAGTTTGGTTCGGCCAGAACATTCGAACTACCCGAAAGTTCGGCCTGGATTTCAGAACCCCATTTAAATCAATGGGACCCAAACTTCGGTAATCAAAAAACACAATTTTGAAGCCCTAAAACCCAATAAATGCCCTCAAAAAGTGCCTAGGGTTCTGGGTCATGCCCCAGGGACTATTAATCACACAAAAAAAGTTCTTAAAAATTGTCATTTTTGATAGAGCCAATTATTGAAAAAAAAAAAAAGAGATTTTGGATTTAGTATCTGGGGGGTCTAAAAAGTGTACCTGTGAAGTTTCAGCTCTGTAGCATGTCCAGAACCAGAAAAAAAAGAGATTGTTTGTATTTTGTCACTTTCAGATCACCAATATGGCTTCGCTGCCGTCAGCATTTTTTTTTTGCTGCAGGCGTTAATAGTGCTTTTTTGAGGACATGTTTGGAGTCAGGCATGACATCTGAACATGTCTATAGGGGTATATATACACACCCATGTATGTATATATACACCTAGACATATATAGGTGTTAAAGGAGCAGAACACTATACACGCGCTAATGAAATAATTTGAACTAATATGGCTAGGCTCCTAACACCTATATATGTGTAAATGTAAAATACATATCAGTGTGTGTATATATATACCCCTATACAGAAGTTCAGATGTTTTGCCTGCCTCCAAAGAACCCCCAAAAAATGCCCAAAAAAACGCTAGCGCCAAAAAAAACCACCCAGGTGTGTTGTTGCAGGCATTTTTTGGGGGTTTTTGGAGGCAGGCAAACTAAAGTGTAAAGGAGCACCCTAACTACACTAGATATCCCTTTCCTCACACTAATAAATGCTAAATGACACTTTTGAAGCCAATTTAAAGCGGAGTTCCGGGCACAAAAACGATATTTTTTTTTTGTGCCCGTCCGCTAGTTCAGCCTAACCTGAAAAGGAATTGGATAGTTAGATTTTTTTTTTTTTTTAAAACTCACCTTGTAATTGACGATCGTAAATACTCACCTATGACAGCTTCCTCCTCCAGCGCCGAGGCTCTCCCCGTCACTTCCTGCCTCGCAATGATTCCTGGGAGCTAAACGTCATAGCTCCCAGGAATCAATGCGCCGCACCGGCCCCGCTCGTCATTTCCGGGCGACGCCGCATTCCCCTGCTAAACAGCTTCTGGGCATGCCCAGAAGCTGTTTAGGAATGCGGCGCCGCACCGGAAGTGACGAGAGGGGCCGGTGCAGCGCATTCTGGGACACGAAGACGCGGAAGAAGACAGAGAAGAGGACCGCGCCGGCTTCAGCTGCCCACAACCGAGATGGAAATGCTGTGGAAGAAAACTTCTAAGTAAGTATTTCTTCTAAAAGGTAAGTGCGAACCGGGACAGATCAGAGGCTAGCCATTGTGGAATGTGCTAGCCCTGACTGTCCCGGGGGTATGTTAAAAAAAAAAACGTTTCTCTGCCCGGAACTCCGCTTTAACAGAACTGCTTCCACTCTCTTCCACGTCCCTGTATTACAATGCTAGGAACTTGCCGGGTCTATCTTATATACTGGGGGGCGTATTCACTAATGATTGGCCTAGGGACCCCCTAGTCACTCCAATCACATTCCTAGCATTCTCCTAACCCCTCAATTGGATTTTACTAATGGTTCTGGTCCAATCACAGGCTTTTAAAGCCCATTTCCTGAACCATTGCATTTTGGTCGGTTCTGGTTGCCGAATTCCGAACTTTTTGGGCAAAAAGTTCTAAATTCGGCCGAAACTCGAACACCCAATGTTCAGGTCGAACCGATGGTCGACCCGAACCGTTCGATCATCCCTATTCTAAACCTTGTGGACAGCCTTCCCAGAAGAGTTGACGCTGTTATATAGCGGCAAAGGGTGGGCCAACCCAATATTGAACCCTACGGACAAAGACTGGGATGCCATTAAAGTTCATGTGTGTGTAAAGGCAGGTGTCCCAATACTTTTGCTAATATAGTGTGTGTATATATATATATATATATATATATATATATATATATATATATACATATATATATACAGTGCATTGCGAAAGTATTTGGCCCCTTGAACTTTTTGACCTTTTGCCACATTTCAGGCTTCAAACATAAAGATATAAAACTGTATTTTTTTGTGAAGAATCAACAACAAGTGAGACACAATCATGAAGTGGAACGAAATTTATTGGATATTTCAAACTTCAAACAAATAAAAACTGAAAAATTGGGCGTGCAAAATTATTCAGCCCCTTTACTTTCAGTGCAGCAAACTCTCTCCAGAAGTTCAGTGAGGATCTCTGAATGATCCAATGTTGACCTAAATGACTAATGATGATAAATAGAATCCACCTGTGTGTAATTAAGTCTCCGTATAAATGCACCTGCACTGTGATAGTCTCAGAGGTCAGTTTAAAGTACAGAGAGCATCATGAAGAACAAGGAACACACCAGGCAGGTCCGAGATACTGTTGTGGAGAAGTTTAAAGCTGGATTTGGATACAAAAAGATTTCCCAAGCTTTAAACATCCCAAGGAGCACTGTGCAAGCGATAATATTGAAATGGAAGGAGTATCAGACCACTGCAAATCTACGAAGACCTGGCCGTCCCTCTAAACTTTCAGCTCATACAAGGAGAAGACTGATCAGAGATGCAGCCAAGAGGCCCATGATCACTCTGGATGAACTGCAGAGATCTACAGCTGAGGTGGGAGACTCTGTCCATAGGACAACAATCAGTCGTATACTGCACAAATCTGCCCTTTATGGAAGAGTGGCAAGAAGAAAGCCATTTCTTAAAGATATCCATAAAAAGTGTTGTTTAAAGTTTGTCACAAGCCACCTGGGAGACACCAAACATGTGGAAGAAGGTGCTCTGGTCAGATGAAACCAAAATTGAACTTTTTGGCAACAATGCAAAACGTTATGTTTGGCATAAAAGCAACACAGCTCATCACCCTGAACACACCATCCCCACTGTCACACATGGTGGTGGCAGCATCATGGTTTGGGCTTGCGTTTCTTCAGCAGGGACAGGGAAGATGGTTAAAATTGATGGGAAGATGGATGGAGCCAAATACAGGACCATTCTGGAAGAAAACCTGATGGAGTCTGCAAAAGACCTGAGACTGGGAGGGAGATTTGTCTTCCAACAAGACAATGATCCAAAACATAAAGCAAAATCTACAATGGAATGGTTCACAAATAAACATATCCAGGTGTTAGAATGGCCAAGTCAAAGTCCAGACCTGAATCCAATCGAGAATCTGTGGAAAGAACTGAAAACTGCTGTTCACAAACGCTCTCCATCCAACCTCACTGAGCTCGAGCTGTTTTGCAAGGAGGAATGGGCAAAAATTTCAGTCTCTCGATGTGCAAAACTGATAGAGACATACCCCAAGCGACTTACAACTGTAATCGCAGCAAAAGGTGGCGCTACAAAGTATTAACTTAAGGGGGCTGAATAATTTTGCACGCTCAATTTTTCAGTTTTTTATTTGTTAAAAAAGTTTGAAATATCCAATAAATTTCATTCCACTTCATGATTGTGTCCCACTTGTTGTTGATTCTTGAAAAAAAAATTACAGTTTTATATCTTTATGTTTGAAGCCTGAAATGTGGCAAAAGGTCGAAAAGTTCAAGGGGGTCGAATACTTTCGCAATGCACTGTATATGTATATATATATATATATATATATATATATATATATATACACACTATATTAGCAAAAGTATTGGGACACCTGCCTTTACACGCACATGAACTTTAATGGCATCCTAGTCTTTGTCCGTAGGGTTCAATATTGGGTTGGCCCACCCTTTGCAGCTATATAACAGCTTCAACTCTTCTGGGAAGGCTGTCCACAAGGTTTAGAAATGTGTATATGGGAATGTTTGACCATTCTTTCAGAAGCCATTTGTGAGATTAGGGTGGACGAGAAGGCCTGGCTCGCAGTCTCCACTCTAATTCATCCCAAAGGTGTCCTATCAGGTTGAGGTCAGGAGTCTGTGCAGGCCAGTCAAGTTCCTCCACCCCAAACTCGCTCATCCATGTCTTTATGGACTTTGATTTGTGCACTTGTGTGCAGTCATGTTGGAACAGTTAGGGACCATCCCCAAACTTTTCCCACAAAGTTGGAAGCATAAAATTGTCCAAAATGGCTTGGTATGCATTGCTGACGCCTTAAGAGTTCCCTTTACTGGAACTAAGGGGCCAAGCCCAACCCCTGAAAAACAACCCCACACCATAATCCCCCCTCCACCAAATGATTTGGACCAGTGCACAAGGTCCATAAAGACATAGATGCGCAAATAGGAAGATGGAAGCCCTCTCAGCGGTGACACCGCGCCCCTGGAGGGCTTTGTTTTAAGGTGTGTATTTCATAACAAGCTAGTATGCAATGCATACAAGCACATTCTGGTATTATTTTGCAGGGGGAAAGATTTTTTTTTCTTTTTTATTGCAGTGGTTTACTACCACTTTAAAAATGAATTCAGTTATTTCAATTATATAGATTTTTTTTTATTGCAGTGATTTACTGCCACTTTAAAAATAAATTTAATTATGTAAATTATATTCCTAAAATATAACCCAATGTTGCCATCTCTGCATTTGCTTGACCAGGGCAATGAAAAAAAAAAACAAAAAAACAAAAAACAGATACAAATAAAAAAATTAAATAATGTTTAACAACAGCAAAGAAAAAAAAACCCTACTACCTCCAAAAAAAAGCCCCCTACTACTTCCGTGTGTAGCACTTCACTTCTGCCTCTCAATTTCAAGCCTGCCTGGCACTACTTAACTCCTTCCCATCCGCGCTACAGCCTATATACGGCTGCAGCGCGGACTCACATTTTCGGGAGGCCGTCTTTATACGGCCTCCCAGTAACACGCTCCCCGCGCGCTCCCGCGAGCGCGCATATGGGAAAATCTGTGTCGGCCGTGTCCCTTGGACACAGCCAATCACAGATCGTGGTGAATGGCCAATCACAGCGGCCATAAACCATGTGATCGGACCGTCCAATGAGAGATGATCTCATATGTAAACATATGAGATCATCTCTCATCGCCGACGCTCCTTCCTCACACAGAGCCTGCAGTGTGAGGAAGGAGGAGAGCCGTCAGCCGCCGGGGACACACAGGAATCTAATCAGGGCACTGATCACCAGTGCCCTGATTACTAGAGGTAAAAAAAACATACACAAAGTGCCCACAGTGCCCGCCATCAGTGCCCCCCATCAATGCCCACAATCAGTGCCCATAGTGCTGCCAGTCAGTGCCCATCAGTGCCTGCTCATCTAGGCACTGATGAGCACTGACTGGCAGCACTATGGGCATTGAGTGTGGGCACTGATGGTGCTGACCATCAGTGCCCATCAGTGCTGCCCATCAGTGCTCATCAGTGCCACCCATCAGTGTCCATCAGTGCCATCCGCTAGTGCCCATCAGTGCCGCCTATCAGTGCACATCAGTGCCGCCCGTCAGTGCCACCTCTCAGTGCCCAGCAGTGCCACCTCTCAGCACCCAGCAGTGCCACCTCTCAGTGCCCTGCAGTGCCGCCTATCAGTGCTCATCAGTGCCGCCTATCAGTGCCGCCTATCAGTGCCGCCTATCAGTGCGGCATATTAGTACCTCCTCATCAAAGCCCATAAGTGCCACCTCATCAGTGCCCATAAGTGCCACCTCATCAGTGCCCATCAGTGCAGGCTATCAGTGCCCATCAGTGCCGCCTCATCAGCGCACATCAGTGAAGGAGAAAAATTTATTTTCAAAATTTACTCGCAGAAAATAAGAAAAACTTTTTTTTTTTCAAAATTTTCTGTCTTTTTTCTTTCTTTTTGTAAAAAATAAAAAACCCAGAGATGATTAAATACCACCAAAAGAAAGCTCTATTTGTGTGAAAAAAATGATCAAAATGTCATATGGGTTCAGTGTAGCATGACCGCGCAATTGTCATTCAAAGTGTGAGAGCGCTGAAAGCTAAAAATTGGCCCGGATGGGAAGGGGGTTTAAGTGCACAGTAGGCAAGTGGTTAAATAAAAGGATTGCCTAAATTTAATATCAAAAGGTGACTAAATATATTGGGCTTTGGTGCACACGATTTTACTACACAAGTATGCACTGACATACAACAAGCATACGCTCTACAGCCCCCCCCCCCCCAAAAAAAAAAAAAAAAATGAGATGATATATGGACATATGGACACTATGCTTAAAAACTCCAGAAGCCTGAGTCAGTCATTGACATTAATAACATAAAAGGTCATTTACAGGTTTCTCAGATTTTCATTCAAACAATTGTGTAAAAAAATTGCTATTAGAGCTCAACTCAAAGATTGATAGTGTAAGTTTACAAGGGGTAATTTACAGCAGCATCATTTTTTTTCAGAAAGCCTATACTATTGAGCTCTAGTCCGTGAGCTTTACTAATTAGTGACATACCTTATCACTTCTTGGTCTCTTGGCGAAGATCAAGTGTAATTTCTATTCCTATTAGTGTCAAGTAGGGGTGCTTTGCCATCATTCTGGCCTTATAGCTTCAATAGCTGACTGTATATTACCCCTGCTGATATGCTGGGTGTCCTGAGGGATCTTTCCATGGGAACAGAAACCGGTGCGCCCACTGGTTGAGGAAGGGGCCATGAGATATTCAGAGGGGCCCAATGCCTACTGCCTTGAGCAAGGCTATCTGGTCTGGCCAGGGGCTGAGAAGGCAGATGGCCCACAGTGTCAAGTGCCCCTTGGTAGTGGCATCCCGGGGTGCTGCGAGTATCACCATAGATGTGGGACCCTAACAAAAGGAGGGACACTAAACCACACCAGTGCAGCTTTTTTCTGCACAACACCTCATTGGCTAGGCCTATTGGTTGAGAATGGGGCAATTTTTGTTACCAGACTGTAGGGTCTAGCCATTGTCTTGCATATTGGCACTTTATATTTATTGTAGGGTGTCAGTCTTTAGGCTTACCCTGAAGTAGAAGCTAGGGGGAAGGTGTGTGATGATTAAGTTCCTTCCTCCCCTGACATGGGGGTCTCTCTTAGGCTCCCACCTAGTACTCGTTGATTGGCTTTGGCTGATCATAAGGAGTGGGGACCTCCGGCCTTTTGCTTAGGTGGACCAAAGTGTGCTTTACCACCCATCAGGAATTTTTCACCCCAAGGGTCAGGGAGTGATCCTTCCTTTTTGAGGAGGGACCATTTGAAACACCTTTGAGTGCTTTTTGTCTGTGTTAACATGCACTTTTTTAGTTCATTTTGGTGGTTGTTTTTCGCACATTGCACCACAGGCTCATGGATTAAATATGGTCTTAAATGACAATAGCGAAGATCCACAATACCCAAACCAGTTCTGTGCAAACAATGTACCATGTATTTCAGTTTTTAAACTTTATTTGCTCATGTGAGTTCTTCAACATCAAAGAACATTTTCTGACCTGGTTTTCTATTTTCTCCTCAAATAGAGAGGTAGGGGAAGGAGATCCTGCATGCATAATTCTGTGGAGGAGGAGGTAAAGGAAGGAGATTATGCATACATAATTCTGTGGAGGAGGAGGGTAGTGGAAGGAGATCCTGCATACATAATTCTGTGGGGGAGGAGGTAGTGGTGCTGCTTGCATACTCATGTGAGTTCTTCAACATCAATGCAAATTTTCTGACTTGGTTTTCTATTTCCTCCTCAGCTAAAAATATCAGCAAGGAACTATCACAGATAAAGAATGGTGAGTGTATAAGGATTCTGGATTGATACTGAGTTAATTTGGCAATTAGTACCTTCAAATAAACAACATGAAATGTTAGTGGGAAGTGTAGCAGAGATAATTCAGTGGAGGAGGAGGGTAGTAGAAGGAGACCCTGCATACACAATTCTGTAGAGGAGGAGGGTAGTGGAAGGAGATTCTGCATTCATAAATCTGTGGAGGAAGAGGGTAGTGGAAAGAGATCCTGGATGCATAATTCTGTGGAGGAGGAGGTGGTGGAAGGAGACCCTGCATACATAGGTCTGTGGAGGAGGAGGTAGTGGAAAGAGATGCTGCTTACATACTCATGTGAGTTCTTAAACATCAAAGAACATTTTCTGACTTGGTTTTCTATTTCCTCCTCAGATAAAAATATCAGCAAGGAAACGTTGCAGATAAAGAATGGTGAGTGTATAAGGATTCTGGATTGGAACTAAGTTACTTTGGCAATTAGTTCTTTCAAATAAACAACATGAAATGTTAGTGGGAAGTGCAGCAGAGATAATTCTGTGGAGGAGGAGGGTAGTGGAAGGAGATCCCGCATACATAATTCAGTGGAGAAGGAGGGTAGTAGAAGGAGACTCTGCATACATAATTCTGTAGAGGAGGAGGGTAGTGGAAGGAGATTCTGCATACATATGTAGCGCTGATATCCTCCTATATTTGTATACTTTAATGAAACGTCCATGGACGTTGCTATGTTTGAGTAGTTGGAGCCATCTAGTGACCAAATACTGGTAATGCAGCTATGTTTTTCTTTCTGAAAGAGACAGGAAGGGATTGTTGGTTTGGTGACCTACCCATGAACACCTTCTTGTGCAGGGCATGCTGGGTAGGGGATAATAGGGGCCGGAGCAGCCATTTTAGGTCTCTTGGAATCGTGTGGCCTGTCTGAGAGGACCTGTGGGGAGACAGTGGCCAGATTGCAGAGACCCAGAGACACTCATCCGAGCATCGGAGGACGGGATCCACCCAGTGGGGCTGAACGGAGCGATTGGTCCAGCTGATGGAGAAGCAAGTTTCAGTCACCGGACAAAAGTCACCACACAGAGTCTCTATCCAGTGGGTGAGCAGGTCACGGCCCACAGTTTGTTAAATCTCACATGCAGTTAGACTCATATACAGGCCTCACTGGAAATTATAGTTCCACGAAGGGGCAGAGCAACTGATACTGAGAAGGCTTGAGGCCTATCTACCAAGAAATGTTTAAATAGTTGTTACAGCTACACCAGAAGCATTTTTACTTCAATTTAATTCACCAAAACTGTGGATTACAAATCAGAAGGAGCCACTTTAGCTAGCGAAGAAAAGAAGACCCAGGACTAAGTACTCCAAAAAGTGAGATCTCACACATAGCTTATAAAGTAGGGGGAGCTCCCAGGTATATATATATATATATATATATATATATATATATATATATATATATATATGTATATATACTGTTTCTTTCTAATTGTTTATATTGAAATCCATTGTGCTGTTGTCTTATCCTGGAGTGACAATACAGGTATTTTGTACTATCTTACATTGTATTGTATTGCATTGCATCACAGCTGTGCCAAGGGGATTGAGCCAAGTTAGTGGGGTTTATTTGTAGAGTGCAGGCCCAGATCAAACCAGCAGCCCTTTCAGGGGTCAGTGCTACACATAAATCTGTGGAGGAGGAGGGTAGTGGAAGGAGATCCTGGATGCATGATTCTGTGGAGAAGGAGGTAAATGGAAGGAGAGCCTACATACATAATTCTTTGGAGGAGGAGGTTGCGGAAGAGGATCCTGCATGCATAATTCTGTGAAGGAGGAGGGTAGTGGAAGGAGATCCTGCACACATATTTCTGTGGAGAAGGAGGTAGTGGAAGAAGACCCTGCATACACAATTCTGTGGAGGCAGTGGAAGGAGATCATGTATACATAATTCTGTGGAGGAGGAGGGTATTGGAAAGAGACCCTGCATGCATAATTATGTGCATAAGGAGGTAGTGGAGATCCTGCATATACAATTCTGTGAAGGAGGAGGTAGTAGAAGGAGACCCTGTATAATTAATTGTGTACAGGAGGAGGTAGTGGACGGAGATCCTGCATACATAATTCTGTGGAAGAGGAGGTAGGGGAAGGGGATTCTGCATGTAAAAAATTCAGTGGAGGAGGAGGGTGGTGGAAGATGATCCTGCATACATAATTCTGTGGAGGAGGAGGTAGTGTAAGAAGACCCTGCATACACAATTCTGTGGAGGTAGTGGAAGGAGATCATGTATACATAATTCTGTGGAGGAGGATGGTGGTGGAAGGAGATTCTGCATACAAAAATTCAGTAGAGGAGGAGGTAGTGGACGGAGATCCTGGATGCCTAATTCTGTGGAGGAGGAGGTAGTGGACGGAGTTCCTGCATACAACATTTTGTGGAGGAGGGGTTAGTGGAAAATAATATATTTGGGTAACCAGATCCCCTGAAAACTATATGAAATAAATGGTCCTTTTACACTGTGGGCATCCTCTGAGCTCCTTGATAAAATTAAAGCTGACCTGGTTTGGCAGTGAGCCAGTATTGAAGGTCAATGCACTACAAAAGTTGCTACTACTACTGTCTGGAATAATTCCACTCCCAGAATTATCCACACACACCTATCCCTACCCAAATCTAAGGGGGGCATTGGACTTCCAGACCTCAAAAATTATTTTGGGAATTTCAGCTCATGAGGATAGTGGACTGGAATGCCAGCTCTGCAGAAAAGGATTTGGGGTGCTTGGTAAATGTGACAACAATTGCTGGAGTCCTTACCATAGCTGGCCTATAAATATATTGGCAAAACACATCTTACCAATCAGTTCCTAGGCACAATGCTAGGAACCTTTCATGCAACCTGTACCTTCCTTTCCGTGCCATCCTCACCAGACCCCCCTCTCACCCCTGGAATGTCATTAAAATTTCTTGCAAATCAATGATCTTATCTTTAACTCTGTGGTTATCAATTTTTCACATAGGAGTCATTTTGGGAAAGAATGAAACTGTCAAAGGATACCAGGGCAGAATCAATCCTGTGGTGGTCTTATTTGAAAAAAATAGTTTTTTTGACCAGCCCCATAATGCCACAATGATATGTATGGCCACTCACAGCACTAGAGTCCTTATGTACTGAAGAAACTTCTTAAAGTCATTAAATTACCATTGTATATGCTAGTGTGTTCTCTACTGTGCCCCAACATGGGCCCAGCAAAGCATGGGGGAAATATTTAGACCTTATATTATCGGAGTAAGATTGGGAACTTATTAACATGACTATCCATTAATGCTCTTTTAATGTCTTCACCCAGGAGTTGGCATATAAAGTACTCTCTAGTTGGTAGAGAACCTGTTGGTTCTCACCTTCCATAACTGACAAATGCTGCAATTGCAACAAAGCTGAACGCACTTTACTATTTACAGATTTTTTGGGCAAAGGCACCGCACTGTTGGGCAACTCGCCTGATTTTACACCGGCCAAATACCTTCTAGATTTTTTTTTTGTCCATAGGTGGGAAACATTTCAGGTCATTTCTGACAATGCACTGATTTATGCTGCCAGGCAGTATGTCCCCTTTCACTGGCAGTCACACAAACTCCAATTTTAAAAGAATTGGTACCTTAGGTTAAGCAAAATTGCAAAAATGGAAGAGTTCATCCATTATATACAAGCCTGTTTAGATAAATACGCTCAAACCTGGGCAGACTGGATGCATTACAAGACCACTGGTAATTACAATGAGATAATGTCTTCTGGTGTATGATCTAGAAGCAGAGTAGATCCAACTTCTCAAGTCTGGCTATTGCATAAGATGATCAGACTGCAATAGGAACACTAGATACCCCCAATATTGACTAAAATAGCACCTTCATTGTGACCAAAACCTTAAAATTCCAGCCACATCCAGATGCCCCACTCCCCTTCTCTAATCCCAGCTGCACAGTGGAGCACTTTTCCTGTTCTCCTCTCCTCTACTACCTCAGAGTTTCTTCATCTTATCCAATATTGTGTGCAGTCATTGGTTGCTAACTTAGTTCCTTCAGCTATACACCTCAGTAATTTGGGACGTTTTAGGCTTTTGGCTTAGATCAAGTGTAGTGGCTGTTCTTATCAGTGTCCAATAGGGGTGCTCCACTGTCATTCTGGACTTTTGGTTGGGATGACTGGTTGTATCCCTGTTGGAATTATGGGGTTCCTGAGGGATTTTCCCTCTGGGAGAGAAACCAAATGAAATGTTCACTGGGGAATGTGAAGGTTGGGAGCATTTCCCTGGTGTGGAGATCTCTGAAGGGCCCAGTACATCCTGGTTTGAGCGGCGCTAACGTGTCTAACCAGGGGTTGGGAAGGCAGAGAGCCTGTGATGTTAACTGTCCCCTGGGAGTGTCAAGCCAGGAGTGTTTTTAGTATCGCTATGGGTTTGGGACCCCCACTGTTTGAATGACCCTCTAGTTCACAACGTCACTTGTTATTTTTGTGCACATTGCCTCATAGGCTAGGCCTTTTCACTGAGACCAGGGCATTTTTTGTTACCAGACAAGTAACCATTGTCTATCTTTGTTGTATGGCGACACTCTCTATAAAAGCCACACTTACCCATAGACATTCATTAACTCCTTATACAGGAGTGCGACTGCGACATTGCGGCGGACAGATTAGACCCCTAACTGACATTTTTGACACTTTGGGGGGGGGGGGGGGGACCAGTGACATTACTACAGTAATCAGTGCTAAAAATATGCAGTTACTTTAATAATGATATTGGCAGGGAAGGGGTTAACCTAGTGGGTGATCAAAGGCTTAAATGTGAGCCTAGGGGAGTGTTTACAAACTGTGGGGGAGGGGCTTGTGAAATGACCATAGAGACCTGTGACCCTATATAGAAGGAACCCAGTGGGGAGCGATCGCGGGTGGCCGGCAGCAATCAATGCCACCGGTCCTGTGCATCAGCATCCCCGCTGCTTAGAGGAAGCGGGCGTGCAAGGCCAGCGGCGTGTGCTTGCCCCAGGACCACTCCCGCGAGCTGATGTACCCCTATGTCAGTTTGCGCAGCCGAGCCAGCCTTCCGCAGTAAATCTGTGGCAGGCGGTCGGCAAGTGGCTAAATATTCTAATCACATTCTGTATCCAGTCCCTATTCATGATCTCACAAAGAATGGGGGAGTTTTTCTGGAGCATGTAGATGGTTTGGAGCTTTGGTCAGTGTTTGAATGTATTGGGAATTCTCCTTATTGGATAGCGCCATATCCTTAAACTAAGAGTGAAGGAATGTCATTAGCACATGAAGGTCCTTGGTGTGCTGATGACATTTCTTCACTTTGAGTATCCATGGTTTCCAACCTATGGCCATTACAGCACCCAGCCGGTTATCTTGGATGTGTGTGTGGGGAATATTGTGTTTGGATATCCTTAAACTAGACTTGTCCCTGTTAGTGATAAGCCAAACACATCTGGGTCCTGTTCAAGCAGGGTGATGAGTAAAGTTGGGGTGCCAAATGTGAACACCATTAAAGTCAATGGCGAGTCGAATGTTAAAAATCAGTTCTGGTTATTTTCTAGGCTAATAAGGTATTGTCAAACAAATATTATGGGGGACTGTGCACTGTCCTGGAAGATATCACCTGACCCAGCCTGTGAAGTGACCCATCTGTAAACTAGATTCATCTAAACTAGACAGTTATATCATGTACAGCCCAACTGACAAAGTGCAATAGTCCTCAGCCCAACCCATCCACAGCCCTCACCTCTGCTTCTAGCACCACCCCCAATCCACAGCTCTCACCTCTGCACTCAGCCCCCACTCATTCACAACTCTCACCTCTGCATTCTGCCCTTAGCCCCAGCCCCACCCATCCACAGCCCTCACCTCTGCTTCTAGCACCACCCCAATCCACAGCTCTCACCTCTGCACTCAGTCCCCACTCATCCACAACTCTCACCTCTGCATCCTGCCCTTAGCCCCCAGCCCCACCCATCCACAGCTCTCACCTCTGCATCCTGCCCCCTGTTCCCAGGCCCACCCATGCACAGCTCTCACCTCTGCCCCAAGCACCACCCATCCACAGCTTACCTCTGCTACTAGCACCACCCCCAATCCACAGCTCTCAAGTATGCACCCAGTCCCCACCCACCCATACCTCTCACCTCTGCATCCTTCCCCCAACCCCACCCATCCACAGCTCTCACCTCTGCAACCACACCCCATCCACAGCACTCACCTCTGCCACTAGCACCACCACCAATTCACAACTAGTGTAGGAAGTGTGATCTTCTTGTGAATGCTGGTGCATAAAATTGTATGTTTTACATCACAGGAAGGGACCAGAAAAGTAAAGGGGTCCTGAGCCTCCTCTAACTGGGAGTTCCAATTACTTTTCTGGGCTCTTAGCCACTTCAATACCGGGCACTTTTGCCACCTTCCTCCCCAGGTCAATTTTCAGTGCTGTTGCACTTTGAATAACAATTAAGCGGTCATGCAACACTGTACCCATATGGAATTGTTATAATTTTTTTCACACAAATAGAGCTTTCTGTTGGTGATATTTAGTCACTTGTGGTTTTTTTATTCTTTGCAAAACAACGAAAAAAGTCCAAAAATTCTTTATCTTTATTTAAATCTTTATTTAATTTATAAAATTTTGAAAGTAAATAATCTTTCTTCATAACTTTAGGCCAGAAAACAGCAGCGTTGGAAATTGCAGAGGAGAGCTCGGAGCTGGAATGTGATGAAGGTATTTCCCACTATTCTATTTCAAAAACACACACTGGACATTATATAAAACACTAATAAAGTGGATTCTAGGATTTTAATGACACTAAACTAGGTTCACAAAGGATTCCTGGCAGGCAGGGATGTAAGGGAAGACCGCACATTACAGCAAAAAGACCTACCCCACATGTTCAGTACCAGATTTGTGTCAATAATTGTCTTTATTTTTCAAAAATTTAAATGTACAAAATATCGGCCCATATCTGCCGATATTGATATGCAATAGCCAAAATATCGGAATCGGCAACGAAAAACCGATATCGGTCAATCCCTAGTGAGTACACCCCTCACATTTTTGTAAATATTTTATTCTATCTTTTCATGTGACAACACTGAAGAAATTACACTTTGCTACAATGTAAAGTAGTGAGTGTACAGCTTGTATAACAGTGTAAAATTGCTGTCCCTCAAAATAACTCAACACACAGCTATTAATGTCTAAACCGCTGGCAACAAAAGTGAGTACACCCCTAAGTGAAAACTTTCAAATTGGGCCCAATTAGCCATTTTCCCTCCCCGGTGTCATTTGACTCGTTAGTGTTACAATGTCTCAGGTATGAATGGGGAGCAGGTGTGGTAAATTTGGTGTTATCGCTCTCACTCTCTCATACTGGTCACTGGAAGTTCAACATGGCACCTCATGGCAAAGAACTCTCTGAGGATCTGAAAAAAAGAATTGTTGCTCTACATAAAGAGGACCCAGGCTATAGGAAGATTGCCAAGACCCTGAAACTGAGCTGCAGCATGGTGGCCAAGACCATACAGTGGTTTAACAGGACAGGTTCCAATCAGAACAGGCCTCGCCACGGTCGACCACAGAAGTCCACGTGCTCAGAGTCATATCCGCAGGTTGTCTTTGGGAAACAGACGTATGAGTGCTTCCAGCATTGCTGCAGAGGTTGAAGGGGTGGGGGATCGGCCTGTCAGTGGTCAGACCATACGCCACACACTACATCAAATTGGTCTGCATGGCTGTCATCCCCGAAGGAAGCCTCTTCTAAAGATGATGCACAAGAAAACCCGCAAATAGTTTTCTGAAGCCAAACAGACTAAGGACATGAATTACTGGAACCATGTCCTGTGGTCTAATGAGACCAAGATATATTTATTTGGTTCAGATGGTGTAAAGCGTGTGTCGCGGCAACCAGGTGAGGAGTACAAAGACAAGTGTGCCTTGCCTACAGTCAAGCATGGTGGTGGGAGTGCCATGGTCTGGGGCTGCATGAGTGCTGCCCGCACTGGGGAGCTACAGTTCATTGAGGGAAAAATATAGGCAGTTTGGGACTTTAAATGAGACACAACCAGGTGATGCTTTGCGTCTCCATCCCTGTATATGAAAAAACTGAAGGAAAAGGGGACTAAAAGAGGTGCATGGAAAACAGCCAGCCCCTAGTTTGGTATACTCACCCACCAGTCTGCCAACCAACCGAATAAACCTGTCTAACAATGTAGGTTAAAAACAGGGGTTTAGTTGACACACATTTGCAAACGCATGTGTAAGCTGCAAGGCCCCTTCACGGCACCCTGTGTAACTTGCAGTCCTAACACTAATACATTTGAGTGTCTCCCCAGTGGAAGCACATGGTTGCTAATGGATGGATGGGAAACAGGTGGGCCTGGAGGTGGCCTGATGGGAACAGATTGGGGGAGGATCGGGCCACTTCCAGGCCCACCTGTTTCCCATCCATCCATTAGCAACCATGTACCTCCACTGTGGAGACACTCAAATGTATTAGTGTTAGGACTGCAAGTTAAACAGGGTGCCGTGAAGGGGCCTTGCAGTTTACACATGTGTTTGCAAATGCGTGTCAACTAAACCCCTGTTTTTAACCTACATTGTTAGACAGGTTTATTTGGTTGGTTGGCAGACTGATGGATGAGTATACCAAACTAGGGGCTGGCTGTTTTCCATGCACCTCTTTTAGTCCCTTTTTCTTCATTTTTTTCATGTACAGGGATGGAGAAGCAAAGCATCACCTGCTTGTGCCTCATTTAAAGTCCCGAACTGCCTATATTTTTCATGTAATCAGGGATGGAGGCGCTGTGCCTTACACAGCCAATTACAGCTATGATTAGGGATGAGCTTCGAGTTCAAGTCGAAGGTAAGTTCGACTCAAACATCGCCAATTCGATTGTTCCTCGAATGACGAACAAATGTGCTTCTTCGTGGGAAATTAGAGTTTCCCATAATGCACTGCGTGTGCGCGCCGCGTGTGCAGCGTGTTATGTGATTGGCCAAAGCATGCACCCTGACCTCATGCTTTGGCCAATCAAATGAACTCTGCCGTGATTGGACTAAAGGCAGGCTGCCTTTAGCCAATCATGTCTCAGGGGCCAAGTACACGCCCCACACTACACAAAGGCTGCTCGCGCAGTCGCAGCGTGTAGTGTCATTGTGTGGCAATCAGACAGGGACAGGCAGACGATTCAGGCAGGGAGAGAGTCATTTTTTTGGAGTCAGACAGTGCAGAGAGATATTTCTAGCAGTGTAGGGAGGGCGAGGTTCCTGTGTGAGGTAGGGATAGATTGATTTCTTTACATCATATCAGACAGTGTAGGGAGGGCCAAGGTTCCTGTGTGAGGAAGGGAGAGCTGTCTTTCTTTACATCAGATACCAGTCACAGTATTGTTCATTGGTCAGTTTCTGCAACATTCTAAAATATTCACAGACCTGTAGAAATAGACATCACTGCAGATATCAACCACAGTAATCTTTGCTCAGTTGTAGATCTTTCTATAGGGGTCACATACCTGTAGAAATAGAGATCATTGCAGATATAAGCCACAGTAACCTTTTTCTCAGTTGTAGATCTTTCTATAAAGATCAGTTGTGATTGGCCAAAGCATGCACACTGACCTCATGCTTTGGCCAATCAAATGATCTCTGCCATAAGTGGACTAAAGGCAGGGGCCAAGTACACACCCTACACTACATAAAGGGCTGTTCGCTCAGCCGCAGTGTGTATTGTCATTGTGCGGGCGATCAGACAGGGACAGGCACGCTATTCAGACAGGGAGAGAGTAGTTTTTTTTTTTAGTCAAACAGTGCAGAGAGACATTTCTAGCAGTGTAGGGAGGGTGAGGTTCCTGTGTGAGGTAGGGATAGATTCATTTATTTACATCAGATACCAGTACCAGTATTGTTCATCGGTCAGTTTCTGCAACATTCTAAAATCTTTATAGACATCACTGCAGATATCAGCCACAGTAACCTTTGCTCAGTTGTGTTTTTTTCTATAGGGGTCACATACCTGTGGGAATAGAGATCACTACAGATATCAGCCACAGTAACCTTTGCGCTCAGTTGTGTTTTTTTCTATAGGGGTCACATAGCTGTGGGAATAAAGATCACTACAGATATCAGCCACAGTAACCTTTGCTCAGTTGTGGATTTATCTATAGGGGTCACATAGCTGTGGGAATAAAGATCACTACAGATATCAGCCACAGTAACCTTTGCTCAGTTGTGGATTTATCTACAGGGATCACAGATCATCCATCTATAGGATTATAGAATACATAAGATATCAGTGAGAGTATTGATAATTGGTCAGTTGCGTACATATATAGCAACCACAGCTCATCTATAGGGCTATTAATTACATCATATTCAGTCATTGAGTATCTATTGGTCAGTTGCATATACCCTATATTGATCTGTATCAACATAATGTCCAAAAGGCAGACAAGGAGAGGCCGACGCTCATATGCCACAAAAAGAGGGCAAGCAGCCTCTGTGTCCATTGTGAAAAGTGGTGGTCACAATCGACATAGTGCATCCTCCGCAGGCAGGGCACGCCCGTCCTTTATTTTCAATGTTGTCCTTGCTATTCAGCCACAAGATGTGGAAGAGTTGGTGGAGTGGATCAATAAGCCATCCTCATCCTCCTCTTCCTCTGACACCCACGCTCCCAGTAGTTTTCCTTCCACCGCAGCTGCCAAAGCCCCACGTTCCACAGGCTCCTTCTCCTCAGCTACTCCTTCAGTTGCCCCACCATCATGCACGGAGGAATCACCTGAACTATTCGATCATAGTGTCAGTGACATGCTCCTGGAGGATGCCCAGCAATTTGAAAGCTGTGATGTTGTTTCCCAGGTTGATGAAGGGACTAACATGAGCCTAGAGAGAGGGGGTGGAAACGACGGACAAGAGACCAGCAGTCATGTTGCCACAGCTGAAGCATAATGCCAAGTTTGCTCCAGTGACGAGGATGGAGGGGATGATGAGATCACTGAATGTACTTGGGTACCTGACAGGATAGAGGAGGAGGAGGAGAAGGGGGAGGATGAGGAGGATGCACAACTGCAATGAGGCAGGATGTGCTCTATGGGCCGGCCTAGCAGTAGCCAACCTATTGCATCACAGCACAGAGCTCCACATGTGCAAGGTGCTGCAAAATCCCTGCGGACTCCAGAAAGTTCATTAGTGTGGGATTTTTTCAGCACCTGTGCAGTAGACCGCAGCATTGCTGTTTGCAGCATCTGTCTACAGCGGATCAAGCGTTGCCAGAACACCAGCCGCTTGGGCACCACATGCTTGACAAGGCATATGACTACCTGCCATGCAGTTTGTTGGCAACAGCACCTGAAATAGGCACCAGATCAAAACAAGCATACATCACATTGCTTCTCATCTGCAATCTCTAACCCTACTATACCTCATGCCTTCTCAAATACCAGCATTGAGAGGGATGATGGTATAGCAATGAGTGGCACAGAGAGTTGCACCCAATCTGCTAGTATTACACCACTGCTTGATTTCAGCAGCAGGCAGATTTCACTACCCCAGTATTTGAACTGTAGAAAGAAATACTGTCCCAGCCATCCACATGCTCAGCGTCTTAATGCTAGCTTGGCCAAATTGCTGGCATTACAGTTGGTGCCTTTTCAGATGGTAGACTCGGCTCCCTTTCACAAATTTGTGGAATGTGCTACACCACAGTGGCAGGTCCCAAAAAGACATTACTTTTCGCGCAAGTCCATTCCAGCTCTCTACCGTCATATTGAAGGTAGTGTTTTGGCCTCGTTGGACAAAGCGGTCATCCGGAAGGTGCACATTACTGATGAATCTTAGTTCAGCAGGCATTGACAGGGACATTACATTTCTTTCAATGGGCACTGGGTTACTCTGCTGGCAGCTGGGAAGGATGCAGGACAGGGTTTGGTCTTGCAGCTTGCTTTGCCACCACGCCTCCAAAAAGCTGGTGCTGGTTCTGCAACATCTGGCTACTCCACCACCTCCTCCTCTTCTTTCATGTCCTCTTCTGCGCAATTCTCCTCTGCAGCAGCAGTGCTCCCTAAGCGTTCAAGGGACTACGCAAGCAGTCAGGCTAAAAGATGCCATGCTGTGCTTCATTTGGTCTGTCTAGGGGATAGGAGTCCCACCGGTGCAGAGATTCTGTCAGCTCTGCAAGGGCAGGCTCAGACATGGTTGATGCCACGATAGCTTAAACCAGGAATAATTGTATGTGATAATGGCACCATACTTCTCTCCGCCCTCCGACAGGGAAACTTGACACATGTTCCATGCTTGGCACATGTTCTGAATCTGGTGGTGCAGCGTTTCGCACATACCTGGGGTTCCAAGATCTCCTGAAGCAGGCCAGGAAAGTCTGTGGCCATTTCCGCCATTCTTTCAATGCTAGTGCTCGCTTATCTGACATTCAACAGGAATTCAACCTGCCCGCCAACCGCCTCATTTGTGACATGCCCACCAGGTGGAATCATAGACAGGGCACTTGAGGCAGAATAGCGGCAGGAAGAGAAGGACTACCTTTCCTCACAATGCCCCCTTTATGCAGATATCATTCCTGCAGGGGCACAATACACACAAGAGGAAGTGGAAGATAAAGATTTTGGCAGCATGCATGTAGAGGAAGAGGATAGGATACAGCAATCTTCAAGGGATGGTTTGGATCCCTCAGAAACCCCAGGAGTTGTACGTGGTTGGGGAGAGGTTTCTCCTGCTGACAATGTCATTCTTAGTGACCCAGAGGACTCAGAAGCTCATGCCTCCTCTAACTTATGTTGCATGGGCTCCCTGATTCTGCAAAGCCTGCAAAAGGACCCGAGGATTTTCGTGCTATCAAGGAGAGGGATAATTACTGGTTGCCAACCCTTCTTGATCCACTTTACAAGGGTAAAGTTACAGAGCTCATCCTGCCTTCGCAGAGGGAGCAGAGGATGAAATATCTTTGTGTACCGATTTACCAGACACTGGTACCTCTGGCTTACTGGGTCTTGAGGACGGACCACTGGCCAGAACTTGCTCAATATGCAATGGAGCTACTGGCCGGTCCTGCTTCTAGTGTGCTTTCCAAACGGACGTTTAGTGCCGCTGGAGGTTTTGTGACGGACAAAGGAGTGTGTCTGTCCACAGACTCTGTTGATCAGCTGACTTTCATCAAAATGAACCAGTCCTGGATCAACAAGAGCTGTCAAGCCCCTGATGCTGATGTAACAGATTGAATTTGCTAGGGGTCTGCCATCCCTTGAAGACTGCATATGCTGCCTATCCTATTCCTCTACCTTGATTCTGCTAGCTTCCAACAATGTTTTTGGTTTCAGTCACTACCAACCCCCAAGGCATAATTTTTCAGCACTTGTATGACAGGTGGATAAAATTTAAATGTCATATGTCCCTTTTAACAGCAGGTCCTGTCCCTGTGCCCTGCTAACTGTGAGGGGTTACGGTGTTCAGGCACCACTAACAGCAAAGGCCCAATTTTTGGCACTTGTATAGCACATGCGATTTTAAATTTGCATGGAATTCTTACCAGCAGGTCCCGTTCCTGCACCCAGCAAGAGTAACTGCGAGGCCTTGGTTACGGCATTCAGGCACCACATTAAGGAAAGGCCCAATTTTTGGCACTAGTATAGCACATGCAAACTTGCATGGAATTCTGACCAGCAGGTCCCATTCCTGCACCCAGCAAGAGTAACTGCAAGGCCTTGGTCACGGTGCTCAGGCACCACCAACAGCAAAGGCCCAATTTTTGGCACTTGTATAGCACATGCGATTTCAAATTTGCATGGAATTCTTACCAGCAGGTCCCGTTCCTGCACCCAGCAAGAGCAACTGCGAGGGCTTGGTTACAGTGTTCAGGCACCACATACAGCAAAGGCCCAATTTTTGGCACTTGTATAGCACATGCTATTTCCCATTTGCATGGAATTCTTACCAGCAGGTCCTATTCCTGCACCCAGCAAGAGTAACTGCGAGGCTGTGGTTACGTTGTTCAGGCACCATCAACAAGCAAGGCCCAATTTTTTCTGCACCCGTAAGACAAGTACATGTGATTTGAAATTTTTATGTATATTTGTATATGACATTTTTTGTTTTAGAAATGTCAGTATTGCAGCAGCAGACTACATGCATAGTAGAGATGCACTACTTTACAGGCACATTCAGGGGACCCCCCAGGCACGATATTTTAAGGAATTTTCATTTTTATAGTTTCACTTTAAGCCCCATTAAAATCAGTAAATCAGTTGCTCACAGTTTTTTGGAAAATGAAGAAAAAAAAAAAAAAAAAATATATATATAGGGACAGGGAGATCTAGGGACAGGGAGATCTAATTGATGGAATTTCCAAGACATATTACAATCCAGGATCTGACTCAGGGATGTTTATCTGTGATTTCCTTTTATTATAATTTTACCATCTTGGCTGAACTGTCTTCTTTCTTGCTCCCTCAGACTCTTCTGATCCATTATGCAGTGAGGAATGGACAAACTATGGACTCAGCTGCTACAACTTGTCCACAGAATTACAGCTATGGAACACCTCTAAGAAAGACTGTGAGGACAAGGAGGCCCACCTGGTGGTCATTAATGACGAGGGAGAGATGGTATAAATGCTATACAGACAATCCCAACTGTGATAATTCCACTTCCAGCAATATTTGATGCCAGTTTGCAGGACAACAATCTAAGCACCGGGATACTTAGATTGATTATGCCCGAGGCAGGTTAACTGAGCAGTTGATCCTTTGTACACACACTTGTGTTTTAATAGAAACACACACCTTTTACAGCATCTGCTGGGATTTAAATGTGTGTATTACTTGCTGCCTCATCCAGACAGGAATGTAACAGAGTTTACACTACTGTAGCTTCTTCACAGAGACAAAGTTCTTTAACCCCCTTCCATACTGTGCTATAGCCAAAATACAGCTACAGCATGGCTATGTTGTTCTGGGAGGGAGTTCATGGATGTCCTCCAGGAACCACGCCCCCTGCTAACCCCCTAGGGCGCCGCATCCAGCAAGCTCTGTAAAAGCTGTGTCTTCCTGACACAGCCAATCACAGATCGGAGTAAAGGGCCAATCACAATCGTCTTTTATCATGTGATCAGCTGTGTCCAATCACAGTTGATCACAATGTAAACAGACTTGCCTGTCGGCATACCTTTCCTCACACACTGTGGCAGTGTGAGGAAAGCAGAGCCAGGGGACATGCACACATATAATCAGTGCCCTGATTATCAGTGCAACCCAATCAGTGCCCATCAGTGCTGCCTATTAATGCCCATTAGTGCCCATCAGTGCTACATATCAGTGCCCATCAGTGCCATTTATCAGTGCCCATCAGTGCCCATGAGTGCTTCCTATTAATGGCCATCAGTGCCCATCAGTGCTGCCTAGCAGTGCCCATCAGAGCTACATATCAGTGCCACTTAGCAGTGCAAATGAGTGCTGCTTATCAGTGCCCACCAGTGCAGCCTATCAGTAACTATCAGTGCAGCCTCATCCGCACACATCAGTGAAGCTAAAAAAAAATATTTTTTTTTAAACGTTCTGTCTTTTTTAATTTGTTAAGCAAAAAATGAAAAACCCAGAGGTGATTTAATGGCACCAAAAGAAAGAAAGCTCCATTTGTGTTAAAAAAATGATAAAAAAAAATTATTTACAGAAAAGATATCACAAAAACTGACATAAGCATTAGTAAAATAGTAAAATAAGAGGTTTAAAAGAAAAAAAAAAAAAAAACTTGATACATCAGAGTCACTGACCCTCAGAAATGACTCTTAGCACCCACATAGTGTCTATGGTAAGACGGGGGACCAGAGCTGTGGGCGCAGCCATCTTTTCACATCCCTTCAAAGGATTTGGGGGCTTGCAGTGCTGCGATTGGTGGTGCAGTGTGTTGCTCCAAAACACTGCATCTTCGATCCCGGTAAAGAGCCTATAATGTAGGTTCTTTACCATGTGATCAGCTGTGTCCAATCACAGCTGATCACAATGTAACTAGGAAGTGGCAGTTATCCATATTCCTAAAGTCACCTTGACAGGGCGTGAGTAGAGGAGAGCCAATACGAGGCTCTCCTAACAGGGGGGAGTGCAGTGATTATCAGTGCGGCCCATCAGTGCCAAACAGTGCTGCCTATCAGTGCCTATAAAAGCTGCTCATCAGTGCCAATTATCAGTGGCCATCAGTGCTACATATTAGTGCCTCCTCATCAGTGCCCATCAGTGCTGCCTACCAGTGCCCATCAGAGCTGCATATTGGTGCTGCCTATCAGTGCCCATCAGTGCTGCATATCAGTGCCAATGAGTGCCACCTATCAGTGCTGCCTATCAGTACTCATCAGTGCCACCTATCAGTAGCCATCAGTACAACATATTAGTGCCTCCTCATCAGTGTCCATCAGTGCCACCTCATCAGTGCCCATCAGTGCCACCTATCAGTGCCCATCAGTGCTGTATATCAGTGCTCATCAGTGTCACCTATTAGTAGCTATCAGTGCTAAATATTAGTGCCTCCTCATCAGTAGCCATTTGTGCCACCTCATCAGTGTCCATCAGTGTCACCTATCAGTGCCCATCAGTGATGCATATCAGTGCTGCCTATCAGTACCCATCAGTGTTGCCTATCAGTAGCCATCAATGCTACATATTAGTGTCTCCTCATCAGTGCCCATCAGTGCCGCCTATCAATGTTGCATATTAGTGCCGCCTATCAGTGCTGATTATCAGTGCCCATCAGTGCTACATATTAGTGTCTCCTCATCAGTGCCCATCAGTGCCACCTCTTCAGTGCCCATCAGAGAAGGAGAAAACATATTTATTTTCAATTTTTTTTTAACATTTTCAGTCTTTTTTTATTTGTTTAGCAAAAAAAAAAAAAAAACCCAGTGGTGAAATTCCACCAAAAGAAAGGTCAATCTATCTAAAAAAAAAATGATTACAATGTCATATGGGTACAGTGTTGCATGACCACGCAATTGTCATTCAAAGTGTGAGAGTGCTGAAAGCTAAAAATCGGCCTGGGCAGGAAAGGGGTAAAAGTACCCGGTATTGAAGTGAATGACGCTAATGCACATGTGCAATAATGAACACTCGTGTATGTAAGTACAGATAAGATTCTTTACACCGGACCACAACCTGCATTATGCGCATTCGCAGATCTTTAGGCGTAGCTAAGCATTTCATATTCCTGACAGCGGTAGGAAGTATGAAAACCCCTAGCATCACAGATACGTGTTGCTCACTAAATGGTTTAAGGGGGGCTTTCATGGTAGGCTTTGTTAGAAGTGATTTGAAGACCCTCTAGTGGAGGTTTATGACATCTCTGAAGTCTTTCTTAGCTGGCCTCTGTTATATCAAATGTGTACAAAAAAGAAGAATGCCCAAGGGACTTTGTAAGACACAAACCACAAGGTAAAAATGTGCAAAATGTATCAAATTTTAAACACTTTGGTACATACAATAGAAATAATTCTGATAGACATAGATACATAGATATATGCATGGGTTTCCATGGTTAACATAAATCAAACTATGACTGACAAATTTTGCAAAAAGCGTAGAGAAATGTTATCATATATACTATTACACCTTGGATTGTCAGTCATACTTTGATTTATGATAACTATGGAAACCCATGCATATATCTATGTACCTATGGTATCTCACAAAATACATTTTTGTAAATATTTTATTCTATCTTTTCATGTGACAACACTGAAGAAATGACACTTTGCTACAATGTAAAGTAGTGAGTGTACAGCTTGTATAACAGTGTAAATTTGTTGTCCCCTCAAAATAACTCAACACACAGCCATTAATGTCTAAACCGCTGGCAACAAAAGTGAGTACACCCCTAAGTTAAAATGTCCAAATGGGGCCCAAAGTGTCAATATTTTGTGTGGCCACCATTATTTTCCAGCACTGCCTTAATCCTCTTGGGCATGGAGTTCACCAGAGCTTCACAGGTTGTCACTGGAATCCTCTTCCACTCCTCCATGATGACATCACTGAGCTGGTGGATGTTAAAGATCCTAAGCTCCCCCACCTTCCGTTTGAGGATGCCCCACAGATGCTCAATAGGGTTTAGGTCTGGAGACATGCTTGGCCAGTCCATCACCTTTACCCTCAGCTTCTTTAGCAAGGCAGTGGTCATTATTATGTTGGAATACCGCCCTGCGGCCCAATCTCGAAAAGGGAGGGGATCATGCTTCGCTTCAGTATGTCACAGTACATGTTGGCATTCATGGTTCCCTCAATGAACTGTAGCTCCCCAGTGCCGGCAGCACTCATACAGCCCCAGACCATGACACTCCCACCACCATGCTTGACTGTAGGAAGACACACTTGTCTTTGTACTCCTCACCTGGTTGCCACCACACACGCTTGACACCATCTGAACCAAATAAGTTTATCTTGGACATGGTTCCAGTAATCCATGTCCTTAATCTGCTTGTCTTCAGCAAACTGTTTGCAGGCTTTCTTGTGCATCATCTTTAGAAGAGGCTTACTTCTGGGATGACAGCCATGCAGACCAATTGGATGCAGTGTGCGGCGTATGGTCTGAGCACTGACAGGCTGACCCCCCACCCCTTCAACCTCTGCAGCAATGCTGGCAGCACTCATACATCTATTTCCCAAAGAGAACCTCTGGATATGATTCTGAGCACAGCACTTAACTTCTTTGGTTGACCATGGCGAGGCCTGTTCTGAGTGGAACCTGTCCTGTTAAACCGCTGTATGGTCTTGACCACCGTGCTGCAGCTCAGTTTCAGGGTCTTGGCAATCTTCTTATAGCCTAGGCCATCTTTATATAGAGCAACCATTTTTTTTTCAGACCCTCAGAGAGTTCTTTGCCATGAAGTGCCATGTTGAACTTCCAGTGACCAGTATGAGAGAGTGAGAGTGATAACACCAAATTTAACACACCTGCTCCCCATTCACACCTGAGACCTTGTAACATTAATGAGTCACATGACACCGGGGAGGGTAAAAGGCTAATTGGGCCCAATTTGGACGTTGTCACTTAGGGGTGTACTCACTTTTGTTGCCAGCAGTTTAGACATTAATGGCTGTGTGTTGAGTTATTTTGAGGGGACAGCAAATTTACACTGTTATACAAGCTGTACACTCACTACTTTACATTGTAGCAAAGTGTCATTTCTTCAGTGTTGTCACATGAAAAGATAGAATAAAATATTTACAAAAATGTGAGGGGTGTACTCACTTTTGTGAGATACTGTATGTCTATCAGAATTATTTCTTATAGACATACAGTAATGGGACGAAGACACTTTCATGCCCCTCCCATGCCAGCTCTCCTCTGTGTCTATATCACATGTCCACATATCACTAAATGGTCTGATCAAACAATTTGTGTGGCTGGGAAAAAGACCTCCATGACATATCTCATAAAACGTGATAAAAGTAGATGGCACTAGCTGGCCAGTTATAGAGGACTATCACACGGCGACGTTATTGTCCCAAACAAAACAATGGTTGAAAGAGCATTAACATGTTCTACTTCATTACACCTCTTACTCTTGGCAGACACTTGGAAGCCTATGAACCTATACACCTTTCCTCCCACAACACAAGCGACACTGACAGCTTAGAGGAACCTCATAACTTCCTCACGTATTCACCAAGCTTCCACCACGCTCTGCAATCCTCTACAGGTACTGGAAGATCTCATCCCATACCTTTCAGTTCACAAATAGAACGACCATGGCCTGCTATGATTAGATGAGATCACTATGGCCAGTGACCTTAAACCACTAAACACAACAGAACACGGACTACTACCCTCTATTTCCTACTCCTATGCACAAATAAAAGCCTTCCTATCTAACAGGACTGTGGAGTCGGTAGATAAATGTTCCGACTCCGACTCCTCAGTTTTTTGTACTTCCGACTCCTCTGTATTACTATGTATTAATCTTTCAACACTGACTTGGGTGGGTGGCATTGCAGTAACTATTCTGGCCACATCACTAAAGATCTCTGGATAAACAAGGATGGCTTCTTCAACAGTAAGTTTTGATGAGCGATCATTACTTTTCAACTTCTTTTAGTGCTTTATAAAACTCCTGTTGGATTTTTTTAATTTGGACATTTACTGGTTCTGTAACGCTTATGCAAAGTCGCTTTCCTTTAGCAACTTCCATTTTGTCTAAGAAGGAATCAAAGTCTAATTCTTCGAAGAAGATGATACTGAATTACCACTATTGCTTAAAAGAACTTCATCCTGTGGAGGTATTTCAGTTCGTAATCCCTTTATGCGAACTGCTACATCATAGAGGGCCTTTTTCCCAGTAGCAGTCTGTTCGCTGTTCAACAAAAGTCGGCTCATTGGGTCGACATAAATAGCCGCTAACAAGATTTCATTTTCCAGCAAAAGGCTCTCTCTTTTCATCATTGAAGATGTAATGCCCTCAGCTATTAACCCTCCATTTTTGTTCAGGCAATATAACAGGCTCTTCCATTCCAAGAGGAATTTACCTGGGGTTAGATCGTCACATTGCAACCTCTTGGTGACAGTGAAGGGGTGAGAAAGAAGGTTCTCCAGCTCTTTTGTTTGTGTCCACTGGCTTTCAGTTAATGCAAGATTTTCATTGTCCATTTCTTCTATGAAGTCTTTAAGTTCAAGCAAACGCTTCACCATTAAATAAGTGCTTCCCCAGCGAGGTGTTTGATCCAAAATGGCTCCTTTCCCTGCACGTCTTTTCAAAATTGCATCTGTTTTTGGGGCCCTGACTGCAACAGTTACTTGCCGTAATTTGCCAATGCATGGCGATCGTTTAATCCATCTCTTATGGCAAGTTGCAGTGTATGAACAGCACATCGCATATGATGAATAGTAGCAAGCTTCAATGCTTCTTCAACAAAGTAGTCTAAAAAAATGTCAGCATTCTCTTCAGTTTCTAAACTTTCTCCAATACTTGCAGAGATGTCTTCCTCTAACTCTAATATCTGTTTGTTACTTTCTTCATCTGCGTTCATCTTCTCAATTGTGCTCAACATGTTAGAAGCGTTATCTGTCACAACACATAAAATCTGTTCCTTTGTAATTTCAAAATCTTCTATAACACCCTCCACTAACTTCTGAAGGTAATCACTGGTGTGATGTGCCTGAGTGTCCTTTAATTCAAGGGTCCATGTTATTGTTTTGTTATTTTCATCCACAAATCTAATATTAATAGCAAAATAATTGACTCTGTGACGTGTGCATGCATCCATTTTAAGGAAGACAAAACATCCTTTCAGTACTTTCTGTAGTTCTTCCTTTTTACATTTGGCCTCCTCAATTATAAGTTTACTTATACTAAGTCGTTAATTATAACTTTTTGTGAATTTGGACATTTAAACTTGCTTTTTTTTTAATTCCAATCTAAATTTAGTAGGAGTAGGAGTCGGAGTCGGAGTCAGTGCATTGTTTGTAGTATCTAAATACCCACCTCCCAATATACAACTACATAGCCAAGCACAGGAATTCTACGGTAGACCGGGGGAAGGAAAAAAAGGCATCTCCCTCTTCTACAATCTCATACAAAATAAAACAACATTTGAAAAAAAACTCCCCCAATGCTGAAATGGGAGCTCGATTTAGGTAAACAATTTACACCCCAAAAATGGACCCAGGCTTTCAAAGCAGTAAACACAGCTTCACATTGTACCAACCACTGGGATCTTTCCCAGAAAGTGGTAGCCAGATGGTACAAAACCCCAGTCCTTCTGGCAAAGTTTATTCCTGCCTATTCTCCACTCTGCTGGAGGGACTGTGGACATCCAGTCACCATATACCATATCTTCTGGACCTGTATCAGTATCACCAGTTACTGGCGTAAAATATTCCAAATTATGCTGACATCACGGGGATCCTAAACCCTCCTGATCCCGCCTTAGCCATTCTCCATATCAACATAGACAACATAGACCATCCTTATAAGTCGATTGTAACACACATACTACTTGCAGCCAAACTGGTCATAGCTAGGCATTGGAAGGACAGCATCTCCCCCAATCCCTCTGAAGTTCTTGCCCAGGTTAACTTAAACCACCAATATGAAAGACTATTGGCAGCCAGAACCCATATACCCCTTACATGCTTTGAGGCATGGACTACATGGTATACCTGATGATATTTCTGATGTTTTTATGATTCTCTTATCTATATCCATCTCTGTGTCACACCTATGTGCTCTATGGATGTCCACCTTGTTACCATTATTCTTGTGACCATTACTTTACCAAATGGGAATGTTCACTCGCATGTTTGTTTGTTTATTTGTTTGTTTGTTTTCTTAAAACCAATAAAAATTACTTTGAAAAAAAAATGTAAAGGAATAAAGGGGTGAATGACATCCCCTGGATTTATCTAAATTATTTTTATCTGATAGCTTTATAGTACTCCCAGAAGACAACTATTAATGTGTTTCTGGGATCCTTCTGATTTCTGCATCTTCCACAATATTGTCACTGCAGCCGCTATGCCCGCTCCTCCCCTCCTCCTCTCCTACCCAATCACAGAAGCCTTGGTATTATGTGAACACGTTAAAAAAGTACAAAGGCTTCTGTGAATGGGCAGCAGAGAGGAGGGGCGGGCATAGCTGCTCTGTGTGTGTCTCTCCTCTCAGATCCTGGTCATTAGTGCAGAGCCATAAACCTATCAAATGTAAATAATAGAGATAAGCCCAGGAGATGCCATGCATATCTTTGGACTTAAAGCGGTTCTTCAACCTAGAAAAAAACATGTCGAGGTCAGCAGCTACAAATCCTTTAGTGTGATATGCCAGGTGTGACTACTTGCGGATTCATATCTAGCTTCCAGCGCTATGCTTTGTAAATGGTCACACAGCCTTCTGGGACCTGTGATGTTTCCCAGAAATCTGCAAGCAAATTTCTGTTTGAATCACCTATTTGATCCAAGTGGAAGTGGGAGCGGGTACTTATTAAAACTAGGTACTCCTTCCCAAAAAAATAATTATGTGCCAAATGTGGAAGGGGGGGATAACATAAAGCAGAACAATCATGGGTGCAATGCCAGGATCCTGCAGACTCTCAGCTGTCTGCCCGCTCCTCCTTATGGGCAGTTAAATCAATGAACTATGAGAGCGCTCACCAGCGCTCTCTCAGTTCATTGAGAACTACAAGTCGTCTGCCACTGTGGAGACAGTGCTTGTAGTTGTGTAGAATGAATGAATGACGCAGCTGTGTGGGTGGAGCCCCTCACTGCCATGCTGTTTTTTAATTGTGACAGTGGATGCTGGGCAAAGATCTCCCACCCGCTGTCACACTGGAGGAGGGGGGGAGGGGTATCGGGGAGAGGCTGCAGGAGCTGGAACATGTTACTTGTTACACCCAAAATAAGAATAAATACCCCAAACTTATCCTTTCACAGTTTTCAGTGAAAATATTTTTATTTTTTCATAATCTATAGGTTTCTACGCATGATCTTCAGTCTAATGTCTATGATTTTAGGTTGGATTGCCACATGCTGTGAAACGGTTGTTTTTCTAGAATACATTTCCTCTGTTCTCCATTTTTCAAACTTGACCTTGCTGTCCATTTTCTTAGGCTAACCTCAGGGATGTCCTGAGCCTGGAGATGGGTCGTACCATATCTATGTCCCAGGGGGAGGATTACATTTGTGTTGGGGTGTGCAGGGTTCTCACAATTTTTGTGTGGGTTTCCTCATGGTGACCCAGTTTAATCCAAAAATACACTGGCAGCTCAACTGTCATCTCACCAATTTGGCCATAGTGTGTTTGTGCGCATGTGTATAATAATTCATCTTCAAACATCTTCTATCTTTTGTCTTTTGTAAGGATTTTCTGCGTAGGATTGCAAACGGCACATCTTTGTGGATCGGTCTAACAGATATGGATGGAACCTGGAAATGGGTGGATGGAACGCCATATGATGTAACTCTAAAGTAAGACACCGAAACCCCAAATATCAAAACCCTTTTTACATATCCCCAACACTAACATCTGGCAAAATGATCTAAAAAGGTGGCATACCGATGGATTTTTGAACTTAAGAACATTGTTGAGGCTTTAATTTAATCCACCCCAAGCTTTGCAAGATATGGTCCAGTCACAGCTTGCATATGCTGTCCAGTTCTGGTCACCAGTCCTCAGGATGGATGTGCTGGGACTGGAGAGTCCAGAGAAGGGCAGCAAAGCTAATAAGGGGGCTGGTCAACCTTAGTTATGGGGAACTAATACAAACATTAGGCTTGCTCTCCCTGGAGAAGAGAGGCTTAACAGGAGATGTTATCACAATATACACATATCTAAATGGTTGTTCTAGCACAGGGAGGAAACTATTTAGTCTCAGGGTGCCAAAAAGGACATATGGCCACTTAATGATGTCGGATAAGAAGTGGTTTCAACCTTAAACTGTGTAAGTGGGTCTTTACTGTCAGAGCATTAAGGATGTGGAGCTCCCCTCCGCAGTTAATGATGCCTGCGGGTAGTGTTGATTTTTTCAACAAACTCTTAGATGGGCATCTTAGTGAATGCAATATACAGGGATATGGGGAATGTTAAAGACATAAGTATACACACCCAAACAGGTTGAACTGGATGGACTGGTGTCTTTATTGAACCTTACCAACTATGTAACACTTTTTTGTCCAAAAATTCATAATGTACACATAATCAGTAATGATCTATGGGTCAGTCCTTATGAGCCAGCCCAATCTAGGGGGGCTAGGTAGAGGGACTGACATTGCAATGAAAGGTTTCAGCAGGGTGCCACCTCTTCTCCAGATCTATGTACTTGATGTGCTACCTCTTACTTGTCTCTTGATGTGATTGAATGGTAAATATCTGAAAATCTAAGGTACATCAAAGCCAAATATCTCCTTATCTGGAAGGATGTGAAATGTTTCCATTAAAATCAGTGAATTTTATCATCAGTGGCCTAATATCCTTAGAACTTTCCATACTCGCTTTACTTCTCCAGAACTCATTGACTTTCTGTCATACGTTGATGGACACAGAGGAAGGAAGTGGAGGGTAGGACGGGGCTTACTTCCTGTAACGTGTAGAGACAGGAATGCAGATATACTGTATATAGAGAAAGGTCCCAAACAAAGCACACCTAGCAAAGCCGTTAGTAAACAGGTGAAAGCAGCCACAGCCGGATTTATCCAAAGACACATCCCCCAACACATGGGGCTGGTTTCACCTGTTTATCGTGTGTATGAACATCTGCGCATAAAGACAAAGGCAGCTTGCAAAATGTACAGACACAGTTCTGGTATATCGAAGGTAAAAGGATCTGCAGCGCCCGAAGAAAGTGTCACTTAGCTTTTCAAACTGTTCACAGTGAAACATTATATAAGTCCTTCAGCAGTGTAGATACAGCTTTATGCAGAGAACCATAAAGGTAAAAAGTCCTCCGGTAGTCCGTCACTCGTACAGCATGAAAAAAACATGAAAAAGCAACATAGTGTGACTCTGCTTCAATCAGATACACAGTGTTATAAGGGGAGGAACCACACTCATAGTAGGAGATAGATATAACTGATGAAAGTGCTGATACACAGAAGCTCCCTGCTTCCCCTATGCAATGAACACTTACCAGTAGGGTTGAGCGAACACGGACTGCATTATTCGTGTTCGTACCGAATAATTGGATTTTTGTTACCCAAACACGGACCCGAAAACTTTACTGTATGTTCGGGTAAAAATCCGTGTTCGGTCATTTTATTTCCGGGTTTTGTATGTATTGGCGCGCTTTTCATGGCGGGCTTTCAACAGCCAATCAACAAGCGTTTAACTGGTGTGCCTTAAGCCATCCCAGCCATGCCTACAAATGTATTAGTAGTTGTGATTGGCCATCTGAAGCATGTGACCAAGTCTTTATAAGTTCGAGACTGAGCGCCGCTGCGTCATTATGCTGTAGTACAGGGACAGAGCACACATCATACGTGCTGGCTGCTGATTAGGGACAGACAGGCAAAAAAATCATATTGTGTCCGAAATAGAATTGAGGGACAGGTCAGAGTGCTGCAGGCAGGGCGAGATATAGGCATTTTAGGGAGAGACTGGAGATAGGCAGGGTCAGTGTTCTAGAATCAATTTTGCTGTGTGGGGGGGGTTTGCAGTGTCGGCAGTGACCGATCTTATCAATCCTTTTAGGGAGAGACTGGAGATAGGCAGGGTCAGTGTTCTACTACAATCGATTTTGCAGTGTGGGGGTAGTTTGCAGTGCCGGCAGTGACCGATCTTATCGATCCTTTTAGGGAGAGTCTGGAGATAGGCAGGTGTCAGTGGTCCACATCGATTTTGCTGTGTGTGGGGTGGTGTGAACACAATCTTTTTGCCCACTGAGGAGAAGGGAGAAAAGTCTTTTTCATCAGTCAGTTGTGTGCAGCGTTTTTCCTTCAGTGCTGCTGTGCTGACTGTGATAATACACTGCTGTGTTCACATGTGCTATTATTGAGTGATTTCAAAAGTTATACACTTTTTTCTATTCCACTATTCAATATACACCCTTGGGTTAAAAAAAAAAAATTGTGGCATAGTCTGTACTAATCTAGTTAAAAATTACAAACTTAAAAGGGGATTTTTTTTTTTTTCCCTCCATAGCCTGCAGCAGAGCTGACTGATATAAGACACTGCTGTTCACATGTGCTATTGATAAATCACCAATTTTATATCATATTTTCTATTCCGCTATTCAATCTACACCTTTGGGTATAAACAATTAAATTGGGGGATAGTCTGTATCGGCACGTGTGAGATACACCTTTCCAATTTTTGGGGTGCATCTCATACCGCCGAGGATTTGAGGGTGCTGCCTGTTCCGAACTCCTCCTACTCCTCATCGTGCCTTTGGGGGTACAAAAATAGTAATTTGGGCCTAGCCTGGGTCTCTACGTGTGAGATACATACACCTTTTGATATCATATTTTCTATTCCGCTATTCAATCTACACCTTTGGGGTAAAAACAATTAAATTGCGGGATAGTCTGTATCGGTACGTGTGAGATACACCTTTCCAATTTTTGGGGCGCATCTCATACTGCCGAGGATTGCAGGGTGCTTCAGTGTGCCTCCTGCCTGTTCCGAACTCCTCCTACTCCTCATCCTGCCTTTGGGGGTACAAAAAATAGTAATCGCGGCCTAGTCTGGTTCTGTACGTGTGAGATACATACACCTTTTTTTTGATAATATTTTCTATTCCGCTATTTAATCTACACCTTTGGAGTAAAAACAATTAAATTGTGGGATAGTCTGTATCGGTACGTGTGAGATACACCTTTCCAATTTTTGGGGCGCATCTCATACTGCCGAGGATTTGAGGGTGCTTCAGTCTGCCTCCTGCCTGTTCCGAACTCCTCCTACTCCTCATCCTGCCTTTGGGGGAACAAAAAATAGTAATCGCGGCCTAGTCTGGTTCTGTACATGTGAGATACATACACCTTTTTTTAATAATATTTTCTATTCCGCTATTTAATCTACACCTTTGGAGTAAAAACAATAAAATTGCGGGATAGTCTGTGTCGGTACGTGTGAGATACACCTTTCCAATTTTTGGGGCGCATCTCATACTGCCGAGGATTTGAGGGTGCTTCAGTCTGCCTCCTGCCTGTTCCGAACTCCTCCTACTCCTCATCCTGAGCCCCAAGTCATACAGCAGTCTCTTCTTCTTTTTGAGGACTCTGTCAGCAGGGTTTCCCAGGGCCATCCACCTAGCCCTGCCCCAGAAGTGGAAGAGATTGAGTGCAGCGTTGCCCAACCACTTATTTCTCAAGATGAGTACATGCAAGGACCATCGCAGCACGTCTCCGATGATGATGAAACGCAGGCGCCAAGACCGACAAGGCGGACAGGGGTGAAGACTGGGTGGAAGATGATGTGGAGGACGATGAGGTCCTCCACCAACATGGCCAGTGCAGATGACGCCGTTGTCAGCTTAACTATCCCACTTCTATGCCTCCTTCAAAAAACAATGCGGGCGATGATGGAAGAGGATGTGGCACACGATGAGGAGGAGGAGGAGGAGGATGAAGAGGTAACATTTCCAAGGCTTTCAGGGCAGTCATTCGCAAGGGGCTCAGAGGGTGGGTTCCTGCACACACAAACGCCAGGGACACAATTGTCCAGCAGGGGCACAGTTCTGGAGGATGAGGAGGATGAGGAGGAGGAGATGGAGGAGGAGATGGAACCATGTTCACAGCAGGGTGGCACCCAGGCATGCTCATGGCCATCGCTGGTGTGTGACTGGGGGGATACAGAGGACACAGACAATACACCTCCCACAGAGGACAGCCTTTCGTTGCCTCTGGGCAGCCTGGCACACATGAGCGATTACATGTTGCAGTGTCTCCACAACGACCGCCGAGTTGCCTACATTCTAACTTGTGCTGATTACTGGGTGGCCACGCTGCTGGATCCCCATTACAAGGACAACGTACCGTCCTTAATTCACTCACTGGAGCGCGATCGCAAGATGCGCGAGTACAAACGCACGCTGGTAGACGCGATGCTGCTGGCATTCCCACCTGACAGCAGGGCCACAGTGGAAGCACAAGGCAGAGGAAGAGGAGGAGGAGGAAGAGGTCGCCAACGCAACCAGGGCACCGCCAGCACCTCAGAAGGCAGGGTTAGCATGGCCGAAATGTGGAAAAGCTTTGTCAGCACGCCACAACAAACAGCAGCACCAGCAGCTCATATGGAACGTCTTAGCAGGAGGAAGCATTTCACCCACATTGTGGAGCAGTATGTGTGCACACGCCTACATGTAGTGAATGACGGGTCTGCCCCCTTCAACTTCTGGGTCTCCAAATTGGGCACATGGCCTGAGCTTGCCCTTTACGCCTTGGAGGTGCTGGCGTGCCCTGCAGCCAGTGTATTATCTGAATGGGTATTTAGCACGGCTGGGGGCGTTATCACAGACAAGCGCAGCCACCTGTCCAGAGACAATGTGGACAAGCTCACGTTCATTAAAATGAACCAGGCATGGATCCCACGGGACTTTTCCGTACCTTATGCAGAATAGCAATGGATACCGACCTTACCCACCCATTGTTCCATTTTTGCTCTCTCTCACTCTTTTGGGGTGTACCCTCATTTAAAATTTCTGATAAAAAGCAGTGTTGGCTACCTCGTCCTCCTCCACCGCCGCTTCCACCTACACCGCCCATAGGTGTGCGCAGCCTATTGCATTAAGGTGTGCACCCCAAAGTTTAAATACACATGCATGTGTTTGCTTACATGTACATGGCCCGATACATTACTCTCCCTGCTGGCAAAGAGAAATAGAGCAGAGCAGGTCCGAGGGAGATCTTTCCCATCTCCTCACTGGCAAACAGAGCGATAATGCTAATGTGCCCTAGGTGATTAGGGTGTGCCCAGGTACACCCGGCACACCCTGTGCGCACGCCTATGACACCGCCACATCCACCACCACCTCAACCTCCCTCCTACTCCATATGGGCCTCGTCCTTCAGAGATGAAGAACATTGTTTTATTTTTCAGTTTTTTTTTTTTGTTGTTTTAAGTTATTTCCCTATCCACATTTGTTTGCAGAGCACTTGTCATGCTCTTAACTACGTTTTGCTGCCATTTGCAGCACTCTAGCCCTTTCCTTTGGTGTTTTAGAGCCATTTTAGTGCCTGAAAGTTCAGGTCCCCATTGACTTCAACGGGGTTCGGTGTCCGGGTAAAGTTCGGAAAAAGTCCAGGACACGGACCCGGACTTTTTTTTCAAGTTCGGCCGAACCCGCCGAACACGGACATCCAGGTGTCCGCTCAACTCTACTTACCAGCTATAAACTTTCAGCCAGCATAAGGGTAATGAGATTAGCAGCATACCGATCTTTTTTCAACAGTTAAGCCACTCACGGATCAGCTGGTAGTAAGCAACCCATACTAAGCAGTGGCGGCTGGTGCTCAAAAGTTTTGCGGGGGGGGGCGCAAAAAGAAAAATGTAATAGGCATTGCTTTGCGGCAAAAAAACGTGGTAAAAAAGTTGCGTGAGAATATAAATCATGGAGCCGAGATCATGTGAGACGCCGCACCTGCTGATGAATGATGCGCGCCCGCAGTTAAATCTCAGGGTTGGAACAGAGATGACTTAATGTAGTGGCTGCCCATGCGCAGCGGGACGTGCGGCAACAGCTGATATCTGATGCAGTGAACGTTAAAAAACACAACCCCATGAAAATTCCCTATCCCTTCCCAGTGGGAAGCGGCTCAGCTGTTGAATGACGTATGTGCACAGGAAGTGACGAGGGTAGGGAATTTTTACAGGGTAGGGTTTTTTAACATTACACCGGGTCTCCAGCCAAGCCTCTATCAAATGCCCAGGAGAAGTGAATTGTAGACAAGCCCAAAACTTTGTTCACTGGTCACTTATCCAGCAACGCATACTTGGCATCAACCACTGATACAATGCCATCCAGGTATATATCACTTCCCAGTTCAGCATCAACCCAAAACATAGAGGCCACAGCTCCTGGATCTGCCACGCCTGTTGTTTACAGTAGTATATAATCAAACTTTCCCTTCTTTTGCATCAGATTTTCAATTGCTTTAAAAACCGTTGTCCTTTACGGAGCAGCACAGGCAGCCATTTCTCAGCTCCAACCACTCCTTATACAGCTCGCCAGTTTGGCTGATGACTAAAGACTTTTCTACAGCACTGTCTTCACCAAATTCATTAACAATGACTGCTATTCTTTTGTTGTGTTGTTCAGTCAGAAAATAATTCAAAAGAGTAGTTTTTCCAGCACATCACCCTGGAGGGATCACTCCTGCCTGCACCGATCACACATCACACTGCACATCACAGTGTTCTGTAAACACACTGAGCTTCCTACTGTGACCTGCTGACCCAATGAGCTGCTCCATAGCGGCATTTTCCCCCTAGTAAAAGTCCCTTGCTTACTTACCAAGTCCAAGATCAGATGAGAGCAATGCTGTATAATTCGAGGTAGTCACAGTCCACTGCAGCCCAGAAGAGAGACAAAGGCATCTGCTGGGCTCTGTGGTGAGGCGGCGGGAAGCAGAGAGTGGCGCTCCGCCCTGCCACTGCCCCTATGACGTCCTGATTGGTCACATGCCTGACGAAGGGGTCCTGTGCGGCTCCGAGAAGTTGCACTATTTTTGATGTGATCGTAACTTCAATAAAGTTTTGGACTGCTTTTGCAAGAGCCTTGGTGTGCTGGCGAATATGTATTTACTTGTAACTAATCCAAGTGCCCACTGGTGATCGCTTCAGCACCCAACATACACGAGCCTACAAACCAGGAAGGTGTGCGATAGGAATATGAACTATATGGACCAATCACAGGACAGCAAACTTGGAAAACATTAGTGGGCCCCGAGAGCACACCAGGAACCCGCCAATCCGCAACAGATAAAAAAAGCACATGATTCAAAACCCCCCACCCCTCCCATAGACAGCAATGTGTCCGGCGCCCCTCGCATTGAAAGGTACACTTTTTTTTTTTTTAAGATGCTTGCTGCATTTTACTGTGTGTGTTTACTGTGTGACTAGCTATGGGGGGTGCACCCCTGCCCCCCCTATTGACAAGCCGCCACTGGTCTTAAGGATCCCAAGCCAGCTCTGCTTCCTCTCCTCTCACTGCGGTCATTCAGCTCACAGCTCACTCATTCTCACAGGAGTGGGACAGATAAGGGCCAGGTTATATGTTTAAAAATGACTCCATTTATTAAAAGTATAGTATAAAAACAGAGCTGCCACTTACATGGGTCCCGCCGCTGTAACAGGCTTAGCAGCAGCGTAACTAATCACAGCAAACATGCCCTGTAGTAAAACACGCACAACGCGTTTCCGGCCATTTGCCGATCATCAAGGGGTTAATGTCACTTGTCAATCTGAGCCCTTTTATCTACACTGCAAACATTTTTCTAATCATAGACCGGACGCCCGCTATTACTCTGTACCCCCGCAAACAGCGCCATCTTTTGTGGGATCACAGATACAGAGCACAGGTAATTACACTGGACAAACGGAATGTAATCAGAAAATTTTCAATTTCAAATAAAGTATCAAACCAAAAGTACCAGCGTTTGATTCATCCATGTACTGTAGCACTAGTAATGGACAATATTTATAGTTTTGAAATAAGTGTAATATATGTAATATTGGGACGGCTAAGTAACCCTAATCCCCCCTGCAAATATACAAGCTGGTACCATCAACAGGTCAGAGGAAACAGCATCACACCCTCAAAACCTCACTCAACACTTAAGCGAGGAGAGATTGTCGCGTATCCCCCACTCACCTGGTACAGCAATAAAGCATAATTGAAAAAGAGGACAAGAAAAGGAGAATCGGATATCAAACCAAAAAATATGCAAAAAATAAATCCTAAGCCAGAGTGGGATCAACTATTATCAATAAAACAGTTGATATGCCACTCCATGTTGTGGCCAAAGGGAAAAAAGGATTTTAACTCTTAGAGCCATTTAATCTCCAATTGTGAGACCTCTCTTTTTTTATTACAACCCCTCCAATGAGGGTCCAGAAGGGCTTTGGAAGTTAATTTCAGACATGCAGGGTTCCTATTATGATGTTGTCTATAGTGTAGGGATAGACTACGCCTCCTATAGCCCGCTCTAATGCAATAGACATGTTCCCTTAACCTGTCTCTAAGCCTCCTTTTCGTGCAGCCCACATACTGTTTTTTACAACCGCATTCTAACAGGTAGACCACAAATTTAGATTCACATGAAATAAATGTGTCAATGTCATACGCTCTTCCAGTTACATTTGAAATAAAGCTAACCACTTTCTTGAGCCTGGCATGACTTAGACTGCAAATGACACATCTATTGCATGGAAAAAAAACTCACAGGCCTCTCACTAAAGATAAACTCGGCTTGGGAGGATCCAGCACTTTGTGCACAATTTTGTCCCTTGAATTTGGGGCTCTCCTAAAGATCACTTCGGGCTGTTCAGGAAGGAAATCTCTCAAGGTATAGTCAGCTTGCAGGATATCCCATATTTTCCTGATAATACGCTTAGCTTGGTAAGCCTGCGTGGAAAAAGAGGTAATAAATGCACATACCATTGGTTTTTTTCATATTCTCTGGTTTGTTTTCATTAAGTAGAACTGATTGGTCCATCATACCTACTTCATCTATCACCTTATCAATCACCTGCTCCTTGTATCCCTTCTCAAGGAACCTCCTCCTGAGAATCAGACTCTGTTCATTATATACTTCATCAGAGGTACAGTTCCTCCTGACTCTCATAAGTTGTCCCTTCGGGATTGTTTTGGAGTCATGGTGAATAGAGATGGCCTTGCGGTTCGCCCGGCGGTCGGTTCTCGGCAAACTTTGCTCGTTCGCTGTCCACCCATCATGCGAACATATGGCGATGTTCGTGGCCGCCATATTCTTTTACATTGTGAAGAACTTTGACTCATGACACATCCATCAGGTGGTACAGGATAGCCAATTGAGACATGTCAGCACATGGACATACCCCCTACCTTATAAATAGACCTGACCTGGCTGCCATTTTACAGTCTGCTTTTTGTCAGTGTAGGGAGAGGTTTGCTGTGTGGAGCAGGGACAGACTGTCAGTGACACAAAATGCTCGGTAATAGGTCCAAAAAATTCCTTTTAATGACTGGTATTAGGTGTACTGTCTAAGTGTCTATATTCTGTCTTTTTTCAGTGTAGGGAGAGGTTTGCTATGTGGACAGATTGTCAGTGACACAAATCGCTCAGTAATGGGTCCGCAAAAGTCCTTTAAAGGACTGGTATTTGGTATAGGTGTACTATTGTTTGGTGTGCAGTATATAGGGGTGTAATACACTTATAATATACTTTCTAATATAGAAAGCATATTATAATGTATTTGGGTACTGAAGAAATTTTGCCTCTTTCGCTATGTTAACTCTGCTACACACAGTGACAAAAGTTACTAGAAAATATTTTTCATAACTGGTGTGATAAACCAGTGGCCCCCCAAAATGACAGATTGAAGCGGGGTGTTATATAACAATATACTTTCATAATAGTGTTTTTGGGTACTGCAGAAATTTTGCCTCTTTCGCTGCATTAACTCTGCTACACACAGTGACAAACGTTACTAGATAATATTTTTTATAACTGGTGTGATAAAGCAGTGGCCCCCCAAAACGACAGATTGAAGCGGGGTGTTATATAACAATATACTTTCATAACAGTGTTTTTGGGTACTGCAGAAATTTTGCCTCTATCGCTGCATTAACTCTGCTAAACACAGTGACAAACGTCACTAGAAAATATTTTTTATAACTGGTGTGATAAACCAGTGGCCCCCCAAAACGACAGATTGAAGCGGGGTGTTATAAACCTTCTTCCACATATACTGCACTTCTCTAAAAACTCTTGTGACAAGGTAATCTAAAAAATGACAGGCAGAGGAAGAGGCAGGCCCTTCTGCAGGGGTGGTAGGGTTAGGGCAGGAGCACCAGGCTGGAGCGAAAGTGGGAAGTTGCAGAAGGTGCGTTTGATTACGTCAAAGGACGCACCAGAGTTGGTTGAGTGGCTCACTCGGCCTTCCTCTTCTGCACCCTCCTCATCCTCTATATCTGCACCCTCTTCACTCTCTGCTGTGTGCACCCCCAAAGACACCACCACAAACACCACCACCACATACCCTCCGCTTGAGTCACAGGAATTTTTTTCCGATCCATCACAAGACATTTATGATGCGCAGCCATTCTTGGCATTGGATCAGAAAGAGGAGGTAGCAACAGCCGCCACTCAGCAGTCTGACGACAGTACCCAGATCAGCCCAAGGAGGTTGGTCCCTGCTGTTGCTGCCTACTCCGAGATCTCTAATGTTAGTGGTGAGGAAGGTGACATTGATGATGACGTGTCTATGGATGTCACGTGGGTGCCCACAAGAGAGAAAGAGAAGGGGAGTTCAGAGGGAGAGATGGACCAGCAGATAGGGAGGAGAAGCAGGCTAAACTTACATTGCACAGGAGGGACAAACCAGACTTGTAATGTATCAGGAGCGAGTCATCAACCATGTACGGTCACATCTGGCGCTCCCAGGACACCGGCACATGGCTCTGCAGTGTGGGCTTTTTTTAACCTGTCCGCTGCTGACAATAGTGTTGCCATCTGCAGCCTTTGCAGTCAATGCATAAGTCATGGTAAGCTGTTGTGGAAATTTTATTGTGGTCATTTCTTTAGGTAGTTAAATTGCCATAATCTCTCCTAGTGTCAGCTCACCGGTAATCGCTATGCACAGCGAATATTGCTTTAACTGGCATTGAGGAAAGGCCTGTTGGTGAAAACCTTCCATCAGATGGGCTGGCACAATACTTGTAGCAAGGAGAGTCTATCGCACAGATGTATACCCATCATCCAGGGCCCCGTACTGTGGAGATATGTTTGTGATGTATAATTCTTATCGTTTTACCAAGATTAATGGATGGCATCTTTCAGTCATATTTGATCCGTATGACTGAAATACTGCTGCTATTATCTTATGATAATAAAGCCCCATCTTCTGGAACAAATAGCATGGTCACTATTAAATATGGTTTTCCATGAACTATATTTGAAGGGATCCACTAACAGGTAATGAGTCCATGTTGTGCTCTGTCCTTTGTGGCAGTTGGGAGTCTTAGACTCAGTCATGTTCATTCATAGACATTTACTCGTATTGTACTTTTTGAATGTATACATGTTCTGTGATTGGTGGTCTTGAAGCCACTCCTTGTAACCCCCATTTTGTTCACTTGCTTTAAATAAACCAATCCCTGCCCTGAGACAGACGTAGAAGGCTCACACAGGAAACTCACGCAGCACAGACCTCACACACATAAACACAAGCTCACACATCCATTCATGCATGCAGACACAGAGAGACTTTTACACAGAGGACACAGAGGACACACATCCACAACCACTCGCTCTCATCCACACTCACGCATCCACACACACATACATACCCAGAGAGAGAGACCCGGGCAAATGGCATCGATGTGACCCAGCATGTCTGTTCCTTTTTGTGTCGCCAAGTGCTTGGTAAACCTTATACAAAAGAGCAGTACATTTGTACTTTTCAGTACAAGCTATTAATGGCGTTTGGTGCGTATTAATCTTCAGCGCACTGAGCGGGTTTCTATGCTCCAAGCCCTATTAATTTCCACAACAAAGCCCAACACTCACCTAGGGACGACCGCCTTAAGAAGGCACCTGGACTCCCATCACCGAGCCCAGTGGGAGCAACGCAGTCAGAACCCACAAAGCCACACTCCAGGCTCTCACCGTCCAGCCTCTTCTCCTTCTCCTCGCTCCTCACAATTTTCCTCCACTCCACCTTCCATCATGCCGTCCTCAAGTTTTTCTGGAAATAGGCAGACTTCCGTGGCCCAAATGTTGGAGCGTAAAAAAATGATGACGCCGGATAACCCTCTTGCCCAACAATTGACTGCTGGCTTGTCGGAACTGATAGCCCGCCAACTGCTGCCATATAAACTGGTGGACTCGGAGGCCTTTAGAAAATTTGTGGCCATTGGAACACCACAATGGAAGGTCCCAGGAAGGAAATATTTCTTGCAGAAGGGCATCCCAGAGCTATATGGCCATGTTCAGCGGCAAGTGAATGTATCTCTGGCACACAGTGACGGTGCCAAGATACATCTGACCACAGACACGTGGTCTAGCAAACACGGGCAGGGAAGGTATATAACTTTTACTGCCCACTGGGTGAACCTTCTGATGGTCGTCAAGCATGTAACCCGTGGCACCCGTGTAGATTTGGTTGTACCGCCACGGATGGCATGCAGGCCTGCATCTTCTTCTCCTCCTCCATCCTCCCTCTCCTCCTTAGCTGACTCCTCCCTTTCCGCTGCTACCGTCTCTTCCGCTGCGCCGCCCAAGATCCCCAGAACCTAATCGAAATGCCAGGTGAGACGTTGCCATGCTGTGCTGCGTCTGTTGTGCCTGGAAGCCAAGAGCCACACTGGTCCTGTACTCCTTTCAGCTTTGTGTTCACAGGCAGATCAGTGGCTAACACCGCTCAATTTGACAGTTGGTAAAGTGGTGTGCGACAACGGTGCCAATCTGCTGGGGCCAAATTACACACGTGCCATGCATGGCACACGTCCTGAACTTGGTTGTGCAGGAATTCGTTGCCAAATACCCTGGGGTCCAGGACGTTTTGCTGCAGGCCAGGAAAATCTCGGCCCATTTCAGAAGATCTTACACAGCCATGGCTCACCTTGCGACACAACCTGACCGTCAGATGTCTTATTTGTGACTGCCCGACACAATGGAACTCAACCTTGTATATGCTTGATAGGCTGCTCCAGCAGAAATGCACAGTTAACTACCTGTACGAACTCTGCGGCAGGACAGGTTCTGGGGAGCTTGGGTTTTTTCACCACGCCAGTGGCTGCTCATGTGCGATGCATGTAGACTTCTGCGGCCATTCGATGATATTACTAAACTGGTCAGACACAGCCAGGGCACCATCAGTGACATCGTACCTTATGCCTTCTTTCTGGAGCATGCATTGCGTCATGTCATTGATCAAGCCATGGAAGAGCAGGAGCAGGAAGATGAGGAAGTCGCAATGCTGGATGAATTCCCAGGGTGGGCTACTCCATGTGAGACAAGTCAACAACAGGAGTCTGAAGAGGAGGATGGTGCCAGCGCGGATGAGGAGGAGCAAGAAGAGCATGTTTTAAACCTTTCTGGGATCCCTGGTGCTGTCTGTGGATGGGGGGAGGACGACATTATCCTGGATGATGAGCAGGAGCCAGGCCACTACACCGCTTCCAGTTTAGTGAAAATGGGGGCCTTCATGCTCCAGTGTTTTAAGAGGGACCCCCGTATAAAAAACATAAAGGGCAAGGACCTGTACTGGGTGGCAACATACTTAGACCCCCGGTACAAACAAAAAATGGCAGAAATGATACCACCATCAGAGAGGGCGGTCAGAATGCAGCACTTCCAGGCCTTGCTTCGGGAAATGCTGAATTCTGCGTGTGCTGGCAGAGGAATTTCCACTCACAGAGAAATAGTTGCGGGAAGCAATCCAAAAGCGCCTGCAAGAAGAGAGTGGTTTGAAGATGTATTGGTCACTTCTGATATGAGATCATTCTTTCAGCTGAGCCATCCACAGCTGTACTCTGGATCCAGCATCAGGGAATGCCTAGACTGACAGGTGTCCGACTACATCGGGGTAACGGCCGATGTGGACACTCTGAGAAGTGATGAACCCCTGGACTACTGGGTGGGCAGGCTTGACCTCTGGCCAGAGCTAGCACAATTTGCAATGGAACTGTTGGCTTGCCCCTCATCCGGTGTCCTGTCCGAAAAGACGTTCAGCGCAGCATGGGGGATTGTGACCGATAAGCGCACTCGCCTAGCTCATAGCAGTGTTGACAACCTCACATTTAGAAAAATAAACGAGGCATGGATCTCGGAGGAATTCAACACATGTGACCAGTAGACCGTGTTTGATTCAAATTCCTCATGACAGGCCACAAATATCCGCCCCCACCCATAACCCATTAGGGCCTGTACTGGCTGACACTTACTTCTGTATCTTGTGAATGCCTAATGTACCTCCAGCCACAGAATACCAAGTTCTTTGTTGTCAAGTGAACACCTGTGGGCTAATTTTTGGTGTCTGTACTCGTCGACGCTTACTTCTTTATCCTGTGAATGCCTAATTTTTCAGACTGACATTGAAAATCAATAGGTCTGTACACGTTCCGCTAAATTGTGGAACGGATGCGGACCCATTTTACAGATGTGTTAATGGACTCTATATGTATTTGACATGTATTTACCGGCTGCTGTCAGTTTTGGCTGATTAGGAAAAAAAATAAAAACATTTTTTGGCTGAAAAAAAAAAAAAAAATGTATGGCAACTTTTCCAATAGTAATACTTCTGGTATGTCTGTGTCCATGTTGTGGGACTATATGTGCACAGCTAGTAAGTATTTTTTGGCTGCAAATATGACCTGGAGGTTTTTAATGTTCGCCTGCCATTGAAGTGAATGGGGTCCACTGCAAACTTGCAGTTTGCAAACATTTGAGAAAGTTTGCGGGTCGCGTTCGCGAACCGCCCCGTCTGATGTTCGTCCATCACTAATGGTGAATAGTGGCAGTTGGTGGTAGGGATATAACTACTTCTGTCTGTTACTTTAAAAAAAGTTTTTGTTTCCAGCCTACCATGTTTTACCTCAATTGACAGATCTAGGAAGTCAGTTTTTTTCCAAACTGGTACAGAAGGTCAATTTGATATCCTGCTTATTAGTGTTTAGTGAGGTCATGAACACCTCTAAAGAAGAGAAATCCCCAGTCCATATGAGCAGGATATCATCTATAAACCTTCTGTAAAAAGCCAGGCCATCCCATCCATGGTTCTAAACAGTATAATTTTCCCAGTAGGACATAAATAAATTCGCCAAGCTTGGTGCGAATTTAGCCCCCATAGCCACTCCCTTCTGTTGGAGATAGAACTTATCCTGGAACCAGCAGAAGTTGTGGGACATGGCAAATGTTAATAACTCCAGGATGAACTTTCTTTGCCTTACAGGGATACTGGTGTTCTGTCTCAAGTAATATTTCACAGCTTTGTGTTCGTGCTTGATATTTGTATACAGCGATGTGACATCCGCTGTAACCAATATCACCCCTTCCCTGTACTCAAAGTTTGCTAGTTCATTTAGGACATGTTTAGTGTCACGCGGGTATGCTGGGGTGGCTGTTACTAGAGGTTGCAGAAAGGTATCTACATATTCTGCAATTCTACATGTTAATGACCCTATTCTGCTAATAATTGGTTTGCCTTGAGGATTTTGAAAATCCTTATGGATCTTAGGCAGGCAGTACATGACAGGAATTCTAGGGCTGGCTGCAATCAAAATATTACCTTCCTTTTTTGTTAAAATCCCCAGAGTGCTACCTTTCTTAATGAACCACTCTAGTTCTTTTAAATACTCTTTAGTGGGGTTTCTAGGTAAAGGTAAATATGTCTCTCTGTCATCCAGGATCTTAAACATTTGATCCAGATACTGTTCTCTGTTTAGTACAACCAGGCCCCCACCCTTGTCCACGGGCCTTACAACCAGATTTTTCCGATCTTGTAATCTCCTAAGGCCAGAAGAGAACAGTTTCTGCTCATAGGTCTTACGTACACTAATATTATCCAAATCTTAGATAACACTGTCCCTAAACACCAATATATTAGAGTTGGTGTTGGGAGGGTTAAAGTGGTTGTAAGCCCACTTTTTTTACATTTACCTATAGGTAAGCCTATATTAAGGTTATACGCTATAGGTGCTATAAATATCTCCTAAACATGCACTGTTTAGGAGATATTTACAGTGCATGCAGCCAATGACGTCATTGGCCCATGCGCTCTGAAGGAACATGCGCGGGAGTGATGTAATCACACCTCTGGCCAATCAAATGGCCAGAGGATGCGAACAAGGAAGTAGGGCGGCCGGACATGCCGGCCGCCCTGTCACTGAGTGGGCGGCACTGCAAGAGCTTCTTTTAAGTTAAGTATTTCATAATGAGCTAGTATGCAATGCACACTAGCTCATTATGGCTTTGTCTTTACAGGGTTTTTTTTTTTTTCTCCTTTTTTTTTTTGGTTTACTTTCTCTTTAAACAGAGAGGCAGTCTTCAGATTAGTATGTACATATTGGGGGGAGTGGGAGTGGGAGTATATATGGGATTTTACATAAAGTGTTTTTTGATGCTCAATTGTCTTGCAAACCTATTAACATCAATAAAGGTTTGGAATTTATTGAGCTTTTTTTTTTTTGTTGGGGGGGGGGGTGGATTTCAGTCCCTTATTTAGAATAAACAGATCATCCTTCTTAAGTGTCTCAGAACTGAGATTGAAAATCCCTTTGTTTAATCCGTGATCTTTCTTTTCTTGGGATCTATTTGTTCTCCTCCTTCCTCTCTTTCCTCTCTTCCATCGGAGTTCCAATTTCTGTCCATGTGTGTCCCTAAAAAAATGCCCATTGGCATTGCCATTCACAGGTGGTCTTGGGCCCCCGTACATATGAGGTCGTTCAGAAGAAGGACTACCACCCCCATTTCTGGGTTCTAGAATTGGGTCCCCGGAGGTTATGCTGGTAATTCCCTCTAGGAGTATCAGGCTGGTGGTAACTCTTCCGTCTAGGTCCCTGCGGCCTCCATGCTCTATTGGGGTTCTGACCAACATTCCTAGTTCCACTCATACCATTATCCCATCCACCATGCCTAGGTGTGTGGAAATTAGAGTTATAGTGCAAGCCGGGGCCGGGGCCAGAATTATGGTAGTTCCCTGATCTATTGGATGGTCCTGAAAAATGTTGTGAATGTTCAAATATATAGTCAAGTCCATAATCCTCCTCCCTATAGCTCCTCAAGGGTTGGAAATTATTTCTTGTAGATAAATTAGGTCCTCCTTTATAGTAAGTGCCCTTACTACCAGAGGCATCACTGGGGCCCTGGTGGTTAGTGGACTTTTGTTTCTTTTTCTGCTTAGATTTCTTTTTTGGCTTTCTAACTGATATCCAAGGGTTAGAGGGTCCTGCAGATTCCCTCTCAGGGTGGACTTCATTTACTTCAGTAATCACCTCCACCTCAGTCACCTGCCATTTGAAGACCACTCCCTCCTTGTAATCCTTCGTATCTCTACCTATCTCTAATTTGTACCATTCTTGTTCATCCCCCAGACCATCCTGCTCTGGGGGCACATCCCATCTAAGGGACCTCGGAACCATCCTTTATACTATATAATGTTCTAATAATGAAATATCCCATGCCACCCTAATCTCAGATTATCTCAGATATCTGATTGAAGTAGAGTCACATTATGTTGCTTTTTCATGTTTTTTTCATGCTGTACGAGTGACTGACTACTGGAGGATTTTTTACCTTTATGGTTCTCTGCATGAAGCTGTATCTACACTGCTGAAGGACTTATACAACTTTTCACTGTGAACAGTTTTAAAAGCTAAGTGACACTTTCTTTGGGCGCTGCAGATCCTTTTACCTTCTATTCACCTGTTTATCAATGACTTTGTTAGGTGTGCAGTGTGTAGGACCTTTCCTAAGGAATATCCACAGTATGTGAGGAGTTCGATGGAGTATTGTCCAGCCATTACCCATGACCAGAAACACCAGAATGGACTTACAGGAGCTTGAGTGGAGACCTTAAGCTTTATGATGTAGAGACATAAAATTACTTTACTAATGAGGTCACTGTGATGTCACTTCTTCCTCCTCAAGAGAATTACACATTCTGGAGGTGGTGCGGAGCTGTGGAATTCCTGGTCAATGAAAGTCACATGTTCCCAACAACAAACCCTACACTTCTATTCATTGCTCTCATAACTCTTAACATAACATCCAGGCAGCATGTGACTCTGCAACTTAAAATAGAACAGGAGGAGACAATTCAGGAACCTTCTCACCAAATCCCCCCCACAGAACACATTATTTAAAGCATTCAAATCCTTAGATTATCATTTTGAGCATCTACATTTATTCAATCTCCAAAAAAAAGTAAGTTACAACCATCTATCATGATTTACCAACTTACTTTATTTTTTTCTGCAAAAACAAATCTGCACAATGTTGCCTATAAGGGACTGATACTATTTAAATCATTACGTACTGTGATAATGACTTGTGGTTCTTTTTATTGAATCAGTAGGATATTCAGGTTTATAATTGCCTGATCCCATCTCTACATTCCTTCTAAACAATTTTTTTCCCTGTTAGGTTTTTTTTGTCAGTGTCCCTGCTAGAGAGATTCACCCTCTCTATTTTTCCAACAGCAAGAACAAAAAAATGTGTATTGACTCCCCTCCCAATCCTAAAATGCATACCAGACCAGCAACATCACTTCCCACTCCCCCCTGGCAAGGCACCCCCCTACCACGTGTTGAGCTCCCATGGCCTGGTATGGTTTGAGGGGATGCAAACTTGTCTCTTTTTTCCTCCTCTTTTCCTCTCCTCTCTCTTTTTCAGGATTTATGCTTGGACCAAAGGTCTTATATGGTATTTAACCAGAAACCATCATACAAAAAAATTTACCTTTGGTCCAAGCATGGACAGTGCACCCCCTCCAAACAATATACCAAACCCCATTAGCAAAACACGGGGTAGGGGGTGCCTTGCCAGGGGGAATCCCCCTTGGAAAAGCACCTTGTCCTCAAGTTGATGAGGACAAAGGTCTGTTTCCCAAAACCCTGGTCAGTGGTTCTGGGGGTCTGAAGGCAGGGGACTTATCTTAGAATCTGGAAGCCCCCTCTTTACGGGAAGGGGCTCACAGATACTGCCCCCCCCCCCCATGAATAGGTTAGGGGGACCTAGAGCCTGTGTAACCCAGAAATAAAGACATCCAAGTGTTAGCAAGTCCTTTATTAAAAAAAAATATCTAAATTCACAAAAAAATCCCGTGTTATAAATCCATCAATTATGATGCCTGATGCCCGCGGACTGGCCGGAATTAAAAACTAAATAGACTAGGTATGATCTCGAGAGTACTGCTCGCGGAACGACTGCTTGGAGAGCTAAATAAAGGAAGAGGCAGGAAAAGTATTGACATACTTGGTCAAATACGACCATATTTGGGCAGTGATGTTGCTGTTATCCATGTCCCTTTAATACACAAAAAAACAGCGCTTGCAAAAAATCAATGGTGTAACTCTCAAAAAATAAATCAATATGTATAACCAGTGTTGTAGCAATACATCGGTAACCTAGAGAAACAAAGTGCAATCGTGCTAAAATGCAACAATATTTCGTGCAAATTTTTAACAAAATACAAAAAAGCTGGAAATAATGAGCAAATGCAAAGGTGCTAGAAATACAATATCATGTGCGAATAATGAAGAAAAAAGTCCAATAGAATTGTGCAAAATGTATATAGTATAAAGTGCTAAAATGTGGTCCAATATAATGTGCAAAGTGCTGCTATCATAAAGTGCTGTAGTGCTCCAAACGGTGCAAGAGTGTCCCCGAATCCCTTTGGGAATCCACTTACCAGAACCGATGGACCTTCCTGGAAGGTCAATTGAACCTTATAATAGATCCACAAAATAGAATAGGACTCCTCCAAATGAACCCCCGTAAGATCCTCTCTTTTGCCTTCCTCTGGGCAGCTCAAAGGAAAGAAATGACCGACATAGTGAAGCCCGCATGTAAATGTTTATTAGCTGCTTAATTAAATACTTACAGGAATAAAAATAGTGGCACGCACATAGGAAAGAAGTCACAGTGTCACAATACTTCTGGGAACGCAGCCAGCGTGCGTTCCACGGACTCCAGGAAGTGACGTTGTTGGTTTGCCGTGACCGGAAGTGCGTCATTTCTTTCCTTTGAGCTGCCCAGAGGAAGGCAAAAGAGAGAATCTTATGGGGGTTCATTTGAGGAGTCCTATTCTATTCTGTGGATTTATTATAAGGCTCATTTGACCTTCCAGGAAGGTCCATCGGTTCGGGTGAGTGGATTCCCATAGGGATTCGGGACACTCTTGCACAGTTTGGAGCACTACAGCACTTTATGATAGCAGCACTTCAAGCACCTTTGCACATTATATTGGACCACATTTTAGCACTTTATATTATATACATTTTGCACAATTCTATTGGACTTTTTTCTTCATTATTTGCACATGATATTGTATTTCTAGCACCTTTGCATTTGCTCATTATTTCCAGCATTTTTGTATTTTGTTCAAAATTTGCACGAAATATTGTTGCATTTTAACACAATTGCACTTTATTTCTCTAGGTTACCGATTTTATTGCTACAACACTGGTTATACATATTTATTTATTTTTTGAGAGTTACACCATTGATTTTTTGCAAGCGCTGTTTTTTTTTTTTGTGTATTATCTTTTTTACTTGGTGAACAGCAGCTGCAAAAAGATCTCTTATTTATTTCTGTTCCAGCCCGGGTTAAATGATTTATTATTTCGTACATGTCCCTTTGCTTACTTGTCCAGGGATTTCCGTATGTTGGTGACAGTGGTGGTTGCTATGGAGGCAATGGGTGCCAGCACTCGCTGCTTCTTTAGGAACCACTGACAGCAGGAATCTGTCATATAGAAGCAGTAGAAATATTAAATGATAAACAGTACGATTTTATAAGATATACACCATGATATGAAGTTGGGGGCTCCTACCGTTTTTTCATGTAGATGTATACACACATTACCGTTCTATTTTCCCCATGGCCATGTCAGTATTGTTTTTATGGGATTTATTCTTATAAGTCCTCTTTTATGTAATACCATCATGTATTTTTGTGTATTTTTATGTACTTTTATGGATTTCCTAGAGACATGTATCCCCAAATTGTGTTTTTACTGAGATGACTTTCTTAGAGTCTTTTGGCTCCGCCCCCCCACAGACAGATGTCTTTGCAATTAGTCCGGCAACAGGGTATAAATTCCCTGCCCCACCTGAGACACTCCCATCGCCTGACGAAGGAGCACGGATGCTCCGAACGCGTGCAACCCCTATTTTTCTCCTGCCAGGAAGTGATGTCATCAGGGATCAGCAGTCGGCAACCGGAGCCCTGTTGTGCATGCTCCGCCGCGGCCAGTGACAACTAGCAGCCCCACAGTGGCTCGGCTATACCTCTGGAACCTCACCACCTTCTCCTATGACCACTATCCTGGAAGAGGATGATGGATGACCCTAACAGTCTTTGTGTACCGGTCTCACCCAACCTCGGACAGTGAGTCACCAATTTTAACAGTGTTAAATAAACTTGTACTATACTAAGCTGGCGCCGCTCTCTCCTTTCCTGCTGAACAGGGACAGACCAAATCGTCGGCTCATAGTCAATCAAGAAAAGAGATGAGGGAAAAAAAAACTCCTCACATAGGAAAAAAGGCAAAGAAGTAGAAGCAAAGAACTCCTTAAATAGCCAATTAGGGAAGGATCTAGTGGAAAGAACTCCTCACAGGGCCAATTAGGGAAAGGAAGAACTCCTCACATAGTCAATGAGGAAAGGACCTAGAGGAGAACATTTTTCACATAACCAATCAGGAAAGGAGGTGGGGAAGAATTAAACTCACATAGCCATTCGGGGCTATGTATTTGGTTGGTCACCACTGATCTAACCTCAGTAGATTGTACCATCACATTGTAGCATGTGGTTGGCTCTATTGCAGTCCATCATAGTTGTTGGGCTCACACCTTGAAAATCTCATTTTATAGAATTTCTGAGGTCCCGGTTCTGCTCAGTACCTGTCTTGGTCTAATCACTATTGTCTCTTCTGTCCTTCAGGTTCTGGGGAAAGGGTCAGCCCGATAATTATGCAGGTCATGGTCTCGGAGGAGGGGAAGACTGCGCTATATTAAGGAGAGGATATGACTTGAATGACATTTCCTGTTTTGACAGAAAACAGTACATCTGTGAGAAGAAGATTTCCTGGTAATGGACTGATGAACATCAGAAGACACCTGATATCTCTGTCTAGACATCTGCAGAATGAAAAAATTTGTTGTGTTTTCCATCGATTCGTTAGGTTACTAATTTCATTTCGGTGCATTTGTTAAATTTGGATGATTCTTTTTTGGAATTCGTTTAATTTAGTTTAATTTAGTTTAATTTAGTTTAATTTAGTTTATTTGTTCATTTTCCAATGAATTTCGGAAGTATTTGAATTGAAAATATTGAATCAACTATTCGATATATTCAATTAAAATTCAGTTATTCCGTGGCTGCCAAATTTTTAAAATCTATGAATTGTATTAGGCTTTGAAACTGACTGAGAATCACAAAATTACTTTAAATCCAAAAATGTCTTCATTTATTTTATTGCACAAACACCGAAGCCAAATAGAAATGTCTGCGAATGTATTAGAAATAAAAAACTGAAATCTTACATGTTCTTAAGTATTCAGACCCTTTATTTAGAACTTTGTTGTAGCACCTTTGGCAGAGATTGCAGCCTTGAGTATTTTTGGGTATGATGCCACAAGCTTTGCACACCTGGATTGGGGGATTTTCTGCCATTGTTCATTGCAAATCCTCTCAAGCTCAGTTAGGTTGGATAAGGGCCATTGGTGGACATCCATTTTCAGGTCTCTCCAGTAATTTTCAATAGGGTTCAGGTCCTGGCTCTGTCTGGGCCACTCTAGGACATTCACAGAGTTTTCCCTCTGTGTCACTCCTTTACTGTCTTGGTTGTGTGCATAGGATGGTTGTCATGTTGGAAGGTGAACTTTCAGTCTAGTCTGAGGTCCTGAGCACTGTGAAACTGGATTTCATTAAGGATGATATTCCTTTACTTTGCTCCATTCAGCTTTCCCTCAACCCTGACTAGTCTCACAGTTCCTGCTCCTGAAAAACAACCCCACAGCATGATGCTGCCACCACCATGCTTCACTGTTGGGATGACTTTGGGCAGGTGATGGGCTGTGCCTAGTTTCCTCTAGACATAATGTTTGGAATTGAGGCCAAACAGTTCATCCTTGGTTTCATCAGACCAGAGATTCTTCTTCCTCACAGCCTGAGAGCCCTTCAGGTCCTTTTTTGCAAATTCCAAGCAGGCATTCATGTGTTTTGCACTTAGGAGAGGCAGAGTGGCCACTCTGCCATAAAGCCTAGGTTGGTGGAGAGCTGCAGTGATAGTTGTCATTCTGGAGCTTTGTCCCATCTCCACACAGGATATCTGAAGCTCAATCAGAGTGGACCATTGGGTTCTTGGTCACCTCTTTTACTAAGGCCCTTCTCCCCCGATTGCTCAGTTTGGCTGGTCAATCAGCTCTTGGAAGAGTCCTGTTTGTGCCAAACGTCTTCTGTTTGAGAATTATGGAGGCCACTGTTCTCTTGGGAACCTTCAGTGAAGCAGATATTATTAGCCTTGTATATCCTTCCCCAGATCTGTGCCTTGCAATAATCCTGTCTCTGAGCGCTGCAGGCAGTTGCTTTGACCACATGGCTTTTGCATTGTTAACTGTGAGGCGTTTTTTTTTTTAGAGAGGTGTGTGTGTTTCCCAATCACAGGTGGTCTCCAATCAAGGTGTAGAAACATCTCAGCAATGATCAAGAGAAACAGGAAGCACCTCAGCCTGATTTCAAGTGTTGTTGCAAAGGCTCTGAATACTTATCCCAACGTGATATTTCGGTTCTTCCTTTTTCATACATTTTCAAACACTTCCTAAAGAGATTGTAAAGGCAGAAGATACGTTCTATGCATTAACCACTTACCGCATATCGACGTATATATATGTCGGCAGACTTTGCGGGGGTATACCGGGGTGATGCCTCTAGCTAGAGGCATCATCCCGGCACCGTGGTTAACAGCCAACGGTCGGTTTTCCGTCGGTAATGACCGATGCGGCTCGGGAGCCGCTCGATCGTTACCCGGGTGAGTGGGAGGGGACATCCCCCCCCCTCCCGCCTCCTTCCGTGACTTTGCTCGGGGCTCCCGTCCCACCGGGAGCCCCGAGCACCCAGCCGGAACGTCCGCCGGCTGGATGGAGTCCCGATCAAAGCTGGAAGCGGCTTCGATGACGTAACACGGAGGCGGCGTCCATGACGTCACTTCCGGGTTACTGTGCTGCAAAAAGCGGCAAATTTAAAAAACGGCTCTATGCAAAAACGCCGTTTTCGGCGTTTTGCATACATGGAAGTGCCCTCCATAAAGAGTACCTGTCACTACATCTTGGTGTCACAAGGGATGTTTACATTGCTTGTGACAGCAATAAAAGTGATCAGATTTTTTCTTTTTTTAAAACCTGTAATAAAGTTAAAAAAAAAATAAAATAAATAGGAAAAAAAATGTAGCCGCCCCCGTCACCGTTAGCTCGCGCACAAAAAAAAACGTATACGGAAGTCGAGCCGCCAATGAAATCGCTGTTCAAACCACACATGTGAGGTATCGCCGCGATCGCCAGAGCATGAGCAATAATTTAAAAAAAATATCTACACTCTAACTCTAAACTGGTAACCGTTAAATAAATTTAAAGCGTCGTCGATTGAGATCTCTATTGACCGTAGTTTGTCGCCATCCCACGGGGGGGGGGGGGGGGGTGCAATTTTAAACCGTAACATGTTGGGTATATATTTACTCGGCGTGACATCATCTTTCACAATATACAAAAAAATGGGCTAACTTTACTGTTTAGTATTTTTTAAATGCAGTGAAATGTGATTTTTCAAAATTTTTCCAAAAAAATGGCGTTTTAAAGACCGCTGCGCAAATACCGCGTGACAAAAAATATTGCAATGACCGACATTTTATTCTCCAGAGTCTTTGCTAAAAAAATATATATAATGTTTGGGGGTTCTAAATAGTTTTCTAGGAAAAAATACTGATTTTAACTTGTAAATAAAAAGTGTCCGAAATAGGGCTGGGGATTAAGTGGTTAAGATAAAAAAAAACTTCTGTTTGCAGCAGCCCCCCTAATACTTACCTGAGCCTATCTTTTTCCAGCGATGTTGCAGGAGTGTCTCCTCATCTCCTCATTGGCTAAGACAGCAGTGTGCCACGATTGGCTCTCGCTGCTGTCAATCAAAGTCAGACAGCCAATCAGGAGAGAGAGAGGGGGCAGGGTCAGGTCGCAGCTCCATGCCTGAATGGACACAGGGAGCTGTGACTGAGCTCCGGCCCCTACACAGGAGGGAGGGACCAGGAGCACAGAAGAGGGACCGGAGAAGAGGAGGATCTGGGCTGTTCTGTGCAAAACCAACTGCACAGAGTAAGTATAACATGTTTTCTTTAAAAAATAAAAAGACTTCACTTTAAATTCTGTTTTCACTTTGTCATTATGGGGTACTGAGCGTAGAATAATGGGAAAAAAAAAGGATTTACCACTTCCGACCACATGATGTCATATAACGTTGTGGACTTTGAGTGGAGATATTGGGAAGATGCCTGCAGCTACATGAGTCATCCAGATATCTTTTTTTTTTTTTTTTTTTCAGGCAGTGATTCCCTGCAATGTAAAAGCCATCCTTGCATCTCAATAGCCGCTGGATTGCTTTTACAGGCAGCGGGAGAGGATATTTCCCCCCCTCCCCCTGCTGCCTCTCGGGGCTCTCCTGAGCAATCTGAAAGCTGAAGATCTAATGCCCCGGTGGATTACCACAGTGCTGGCCAAGGACCAGATGGTCCCCAGCCATCTCTATGACCCTGTGAGGCCGAAAGCGATGTCATGGCATCACTTCCACTTCTGGCAGATGTAAACACTGCCATCAGAGATCAATGGGTTTTTTTTTTTTTGTTTTTTTATCTCATACTTTTCAGGGTAGACAAGTATCTGGGACCCCCCCCAGATCTCTGCAAAAAGAGGACCTGTCATGCCTTATTTCTATCACAGGGGATGTTTGCATTTCTTGTGATAGGAATAAAAGTATGAAAAGAAAAATAAAGGACAGTGTAAAAAAAAAAAAAAAGATATAAATAATATTCTAAAAAATTAAAAATTAAAGCTCCCCTGTCCCCTTGTGCTCACACGCAGAAGCGAATGCATTCGTTGGTAGCGCCCACCTATGTAAATGGTGTTCGCATCACACATGTGAGGTATCACCGCGAATGTCAGAGTGAGAACAATAATTCTAGCGCTAAACCTTCTCTGTTACTCAAAACTGGTAAGCTGTAAAAAATGTTAAAGCATCACCTATGGAGATTTTTAAGTACCGTGGTTTGGCACCATTCCATGAGTGTGCGCAATTTTATAGCATGACATGTTAGGTATCTATTTACTCGGCGTAACATTATCTTTTATAGCTTACAAAACAAGTGTTATATATTGATTTTTTTTTTTTTTTTTGCATTAAAATTCATTAAAGTGTATTTTTCCCCAAAAAAACTGTGTTTGAAAAATCACTGCACAAATACCATGTGACCTAACAATTTGCAATGATCGCCATTTTTTTCTCTAGGGTCTCTGCCAAAAAATAAACATTGATCACGTGTTGGGGTTCTGAGTAATTTTCTAGAACAAAAATATTGATTGGGCGAAACATGTCGGAGGCTATGTCACCACGCCAGTGACATATGTGACTAGAAATGCAGCCTGCAGATGCTCAGTGGACTGAATGAATGACTAGGTTTCCATTTTGGTGAAAGGCATCAGGAGCCCCACTTACAGACGTGCAATCCAGGCGGTGAATACCGCATCAGCTCTTTCTATGAGCTGTGGAGGTAGAGAGTGTTGCATCCTCCCCCAGGTGTCAAGGATTAAGGTCGGTCCGGTCTTTGTAAGTGGGTGTGCTGATTCACGGATCCCATTTGTGTTACCCAAAACAATATATCTTGCGCAGGGGTCATTCACTAAGGTAAAGCAATTAAATGAAAAATCAAGTCTATGTAAAATTGTCCATTAATAGGCATAGTACATACAATTTATGGATGGCGGCAGCTACCCTTAGAGTCTAGCAGGCTCTCTGTCTGGAAGAAGAAGAAGGGAGGGAAAGAAGGAAGCACCACCTAAGTGTAGTATATTAGAAATTGTATTTCCACACAAGGGTTAAAAAAAACTCACAGGATGCAGGAGTTGACAAGCTCATAAATGGTCATGCATAGGGGGAGCCATCCCGGACTGTCCCTAATCAAGACCCAGGCGATCCACTGAGCTGTATGGTGTAGTAGGCAACAGCAAGGAGTTCAGTTGTCCAGTGGCCACCGGGAAACAACCAACGTGGACCGCAAGGAAATGACATCACCGGAACCGGAAGCCGTCAGACCAGGCTCGACAAACAATTAGGCTACGTGCTCGGAGCAGCAGCTCCTTCTACAGGCCTATCAAGGCATGACACCAAGGTCCTATTTATAGTCAGATACATATATCAACAAGGGCATAACAAGGACAATTGATTAACTGCACAATTGAACAGGGATGATATTGAATGCAGAGCGTAGACATGTAGTCATTCCTTAAATATATAAAATTGACTTGTCAAAAATGTAAATAAAGGATGTATACAAAGATAATGAAAAAATGTACGGGAAGAATATATTATAAAGAAAAAATGGTATAAAGAAAATTGTGAAAAAAAGAATTATTATATAAAAAGTAATTGTATAAAAAAATATATAAAAAAATATATAAAAAATATACAAATATCTTTTTTTACATAAAAATAATGTAGGTGTTTGAATATTTCAAAGCATAATCACTCTAGATATTATGACAACAGCAGATTCACTTTTATGCATGTACCACAGAAAAAGAGAGAGGTGAGGAAAGAATATTGATCAGTGTGTTATAACAGAGTTTTGGTTTCTATTTCTTCATTTAAACCTCCAGGCACAAAGGTGCCCAAGGAATATACAGTATCCATAAAGTTTCCTGTTGGCACAGTCGCTTAAAGCGTTCGGCCGCAGAGAAAGTTTGGGGGATGGATTCAATAATCCATACTTTAAGGCCAGTAGCGGATTTTTTATGATACTCTAGGAAGTGGCGGGGAACAATATGTTCACTGCGTCCGTTCTCAATGAATCGCCTGTGCTCCCCAAAACGTGCTCTCAGGGGTCTGATGGTTCTACCCACATAAAGAAACCCACATGGGCAAGACAGGCAGTAAATAACATAATTGGTGAAACAATTATGGAAATCCTTAAAGTGATAAGTTTTCCCATTATGTGTAAAAACATTTTGCCATGATCCACAAATTGAGAGGACAGGCAGAGAGATTTTCTACATTGGTACATATCGATCAAGGGTATCAAAGTCAGTGGGCGACCTGTGGGTTGGGATTTTAATTTACTAGGAGCTATTTTGCTTTTGATATTTTTGGCTCTCCTATAGGGTACTTTTGGCTTCCTGGTGAGCGTAGCTTGTAAGGAGGGGTCTTCCAACAGTATGGGCCATATGGGCCGATGCTTTGACAAGATAGCCTCCATTTTTTTGTGTTGGGCATGAAATTGTGTAGTGAACCTGGTAGGTTGGAAGGGATCCTGATCCTTCGGTTTGGGGCAACTGGTATTAAAATTCTGTATAAAGGCCTCCTTGACAAGAGGAGAAGGAAAACCTTTATCACAAAATTTTTTGGCCAGAAGTTGTCCCTGAGTACTATAGTCATCGTCAAAAGTACAATTCTTCCGCAGGAATGGCTGCGGAGGGAGGTTCTGTACCCATCTCGGGTGATGGTAACTCCAAAAGAAGATATATGAGTTACCCGCTGTAGGTTTTACATAGTTCTTCGCAAAGATTTTATTGTCATTATGGCATAATTCAAAGTCTAAAAATGCCAAGGAATCTTGGGCCAGGACATGCGTGAAGGAGAGGCCTAGTGGGTTGTTGTTACAATGTTGGACAAAAAGGTCTATGGTCTGTGGTGGTCCATCCCAGATGATGACTATATCATCTATATACCTCCCGTAGCAAGCCACATGGGCGGCAAAGGGGTTGTTTTGGGTGATATACAACAATTCCCAAAAGCCCACGGTAAGATTTGCATAGCTGGGGGCAAAATTAGCCCCCATAGCTGTGCTGTTGGTCTGTAGGAAAAAAGTCCCATTGAATTCAAAGTAATTTTGCTTAAGGCAGAATGAAAAGGCTTCCAGGATGAATTCAGCCTGTCTGTAATGGATGCTTGAGTCTTCCGCCTGGAAATGTTCTACAGCTTGCATGCCTACCTCATGAGGAATCGAGGTATAGAGGGAGGTGACATCATAACCACCAGTAATTGGGTTCCCAGGTATAAGGTGCTAACATGTTCAACAAGTATACTCCATCCTGAATGTACGATGGAAGATTTTGAGCTAAAGGTTGTATCAACATATTTTGAAAACCCACTAGTGACACTGTCCATGGCAGCCACTATGGGACGAACAGGAGGATTAACAAGGCTCTTGTGGATCTTAGGTAAGTGGTAAAAATATGGGACCTGGTAAAAATCCTTCACAAGAAATGTGGCCTCAGTTTTGAAAATTATCTTATCATCCAATGCATTCTTAACAATAGAGCTGGCGTCCTTAGGAAAATCAGGCAATGGGTCATTGGGTAGGATGGTATAGGTGGCCGAGTCGAACAGAAGCCGATTGGCTTCTGTGATGTAGTTAACTTTATTTTGAACAACTATACCACCCCCTTTATCAGCAGATTTGATGACAATGTCTTCAATGGAGGTCAATTTATTCAGGGCCATAATTTCTCATGGTGTAAGATTGGATGTTTAAGAATGGAGGACCGAATGGGATTTACACATCTTCATGAGATCCCCATAAACTATTTGATAGCAAGTCTGAAAGTATGGTCCTTTACTATGCGTGGGATTAAAAATGGATTTAGGGCGCAACCCCATCTGCAGAATAGGGGGAGAAGATGGACAGTGCTGCATAAGCCAGTCAAGATCGTCATGATGATTTTCAGCATATAATTCGGTGTAGGGCCGGTAGATCTGTATTAGGGATCGACTGATTCGTTGCCGATACCAATATTTTGGCCATTGCATATCGGTATCGGACAATATTTTGAACATTTAAAGTTTTGCAAAATAAACACAATTTTCGACACAAATCTGTAAGCCCCTGTTCACACTGGGGCGACGCTACTTCGCACCGCGACCTCCGAGGTCGCGGTGCGAGCAGCGCGCCGCGACCTCGGAGCGGCCGCCACGGACTTCATAACATTGAAGTCTATGGCGGTCGCCTCCTGGTCGCCCCAAAGAAGCTCCGGACCCTTTTTCTGAGTCGGAGCGACTTGTGTCGCTCCTATCAGAACGGGTCCGCAGCTTCCCTATGGGAGGCGACCTGCGGCGACCTGTGAGGCGACCAGGTCGCCTCACAGGTCGCCCCAGTGTGAACGGGGGCTTACTGAACATGTTATTGTTTGTTTATTAACACTTTTAACATTAACCACTTTACCACCGGAGGATTTTGCTGTCTTCCGTCCAGGCCACTTTTTGCGATTCGGCGCTGTGCAAATTTAACTGACAATTGCGCGGTCGTGCGACGCCATACCCAAACGAAATTTACGTCCTTTTTTTCCCACAAACAGAGCTTTCTTTTGGTGGTATTTGATCACCTGTGCAATTTTTACTTTTTGCGCTATAAACAAAAAAAGAGCATTTATTTTGAAAAAATAACAATATTTTTCACATTTTTTTATATGAAATTCCCCCCCAAAAAAATGTAAAAATCTAATTTTTTTTAAATTTTTGGCCAATTTGTTTTATGCTACCTATGTTTAGTAAAACAAATCGCAATAAGCGTATTTTGATTGGTTTGCGCAAAAGTTATTGCGTTTACTAACTAAGGGAAAGATTTCTGTCATTTTTGGTGTTTTTTTTTTAACGCGTAATGGCGGTGATCTGCGATTTTTTTTGCGGGACTGCGACATTGCGGCGGACAGATCGGACCCTTGACTGACATTTTTGACACTTTTGGGGGTACCAGTGACATTACTACAGTAATCAGTGCTATATATATGCACTGTTACTGTAAAAATGACACTGGCAGGGAAGGGGTTAATTTTATTGGAGAGGGAGGGGTTAATGTATGCCTGGTGCTTACTGACGTTTGGGGGGGGAGGGGACTGTGTGACAGAAGGACAGATCGGATGTCCAGCTATGCTGAACACTCCGATCTGTCAGTCCCTGTCACTATGGAGATCCGCCCGCTGTGTTTACACACAGCGGGCTGATCTCCAGACTCGATCCCCGACGATCGGGGCAGAGCAGCAGCAATCGCCGCTGCTCCTCCCCTGGCCCAACTCCCGCTGTGAATGAACACAGCGGGAGCGAGCCTCCGGCGGCGCACGAGCGCCGCCCACAAGGGGCGGAGTCCAGCGACGTAGGTCTACGTCGCTGGACGGGGTGGCGGCACTTTGCCGCAGTAGCCTCCATGTGAGCGGGGCTAAAGTGGTTAAAGGCTCTTTCTTCACACCTTAACTGCACCAAAACTGATAGGAAAACCGCACTTGCAGGGACATCAGTTTCACATCATCTGATTGTGAATGATGCATAAACCGCTGCAGTAGTGCACTCACTCACTGCAATAATTTTAAATCACTACTGCAGTGCAATCAGTGCAAAACTGCTAGAAAAAAGCTAGACAAACAGCTAGACAGTGGATTTGAGTCAGTGGACTACCGCTGCAGTAGTGCACTCACTGCAATAATTTTAAATCACTACTGCAGTCAGTGCAAATTAAATTGCTAGCAAAAAGCTAGACAACAACAAACAGCTAGACAGTGGATTGGAGGAGTCAGTGGACTACTGCTGCAGTAGTGAACTCACTGCAATGATTTTAAATCACTAACTGCAGTCAGTGCAAAAATGCTAGAAAAAAAGCTAGACAGTGGGCAGTCAGTGGACTACTGCTGTAGTAGTACACTCACTCACTGCAATAATTGTAAATCCCAACTGCACTACTGCAGTGACTGCAGTAGTGATTTAAAATAATTGCAGCAGTGAGTGGCGCACTACTGCAGCAGTAGTCCAATGACTCCAATCCATTGTCTAGCTTTTTTCTAGCAGTTTTGGATTGACTGCAGTGCAGCACAGTCAGTGCAAAACTGCTAGAAAAAAAGCTAGACAAAAGCTAGACAGTGGAATGGGTTGGAGTGGAGTGGACACTAGTACTATATTACTACACTTTCAATACTCCCAGTTAAGTAGAACAATATTATAGTGCAGAAAGCAGAACATTTCAGCATGTTCACGCTCACTTGGTACCAAGGAAAGAGAAGCAGAAAGGTTTCTTCTGGCATGGGAAGCAAGCCTTTTGTAGCGTGCCTCATTTTCTTTCCACCACTGAAGAGGATCACCACTTCTTCTGTCAATTTCTGGTTCCTTCAAATAGAGATGAAGTTCATCATCCAGGCTCATTATTGCAGATTCAGAAGAATCCTCCACATGAGGCCCCAATAAAACACTGAACATGGCATCTATTCGATAACGATGAATTTTCTCTTCTGTCCGTTGTCTTTTTGGACATTTTTCTCTTTTTGAAGCGTCCTGCTCTTCCACATTAGAAACCTGCTCTTCTTGACTTTTCTTTTTGGCAGGAACCTCCTGTACCTCCTGTTGAATATCTTCTGTCAGCCATTGTTTTGCCTAGGCCAATACATCATCAGAAGGGAAAGGATGGTTTCTGTATCGAGGATGCAAAAGACATGCAAGCACAACACTTTTATTCTCTTCATGCTTCTCAAAACGTTTGGCGAGGCTGTCCCTCGTGGCCTGCCCTCATGGCCTGCCTACATGTTTTAGTGCAACGTTGTTGGGTCCTTCATTCTGTTGAAGAAGCATCTTCAGCACTCTAACACATGGGATGACAGATGATACAGATGAGTCGTAATGACTCACCTCTAGTGTCACTTCCTCTATGGGGAGGAGGGTCTCAATGACATTGGCTACAATGTCCCACTGATCAGCAGTAGGACAAGAATTTCCTCCATATTCACCTGAATATATGGTAAGAGATCCATCATGTTGGAACAGCGTTAATCAAGTTGTTTTTGGGTAGGCCAGGGTCTTCCTGAATGTACCTCAGTCGCTGCTTGGCAAGGATTGAATGGTGGAAATGACCTGCGTACCTCTTCGGCATGCTAATAATGTTAAACAAAGCTCTCTGGTTTGACAGACCATCATTTATCACAGGTTGGAGGGTGTGTGCCATGCAACTGAGGTCTAACAATTCAGAAAGTCTCATTCCTTTCACCATGATCTCTTTGGTGATTCACCATTCTTCTAGCATGCCTAGAAACCTTTCTCTTATGTATTCCCCAGTGCGGGGTCCTTGCATCACTTTTGTATTCAACACCAAATGCCTTCTTGTCCATCCGCTGTCAATGAAGTAGCGTGTAAGACTCATTAGTGATTCTGTTTGTCCTGACCAACAGTCAGTCGTGAATAGGGATGATCAAACTTTTGAAAAGTTCGGTTCGGCCAGAACATACAAACTACCCGAAAGTTCAGCCCGGATTTCAGAACCCCATTCAAATCAATGGGACCCGAACTTCAGTAATCAAAAAACACAATTTTAAAGCCCTAAAACCCAATAAATGCCCCTAAAAAGTGCCTAGGGTTCTGGGTCATGCCCCAGAGACTATTAATCACACAAAAAAAGTTCTTAAAAATTGTCATTTTTGATAGAGAGCCAATTATTAAAAATTAAAAAAAAAAAAGAGACTTTGGATTTAGTATCTGGGGGGTCTGTACCTGTGAAGTTTCAGCTCTGTAGCATGTCCAGAACCAGAAAAAAAGAGATCGTTTGTATTTTGTCACTTTCAGAGCAGGGATATGGCTCCGCTCCCGTCAGCATTTTTTTTTTTTTGCTGCAGGCGTTGATAGTGCTTTTTTGAGGACATGTTAGGAGGCAGGCATGACATCTGAACATGTCTATAGGGGTATATATACACACCCATGTCTGTATATATACACCTGCACATATATAGGTGTGAAAGTGGCAGAACACTATACTTTTGCTAATGAAATAATTTGCACTAATATGGCTATGCTCCCAACACACCTATATATGTGTAAGACTAATATACATATCAGTGTGTGTGTATATATATACCCCTATACAGAAGTTCAGATGTTTTGCCTGCCTCCAAAGAACCCCAAAAAAATGCCCCAAAAAATGCTAGCGCCAAAAAAAATGCCCAGGTTTGTTCTTGCAGGCATTTTTTTGGGTTCTTTGGAGGCAGGCATGACATCTGAACTTCTGTATAGGGGTATATATACACACCTACACATATATAGGTGTGAAAGTAGCACAACACTATACTTTTGCTAATGAAATTATTTGCACTAATATGGCTAGGCTCCTAACACACCTATATATGTGTAAGTGTAAAATACATATCAGTGTGTGTGTATATATATACCCCTATACAGAAGTTCAAATGTTTTGCCTGCCTCCAAAGAACCCAAAAAAATGCCAGCGCCAAAAAAAAAATGCCCAGGTTTGTTCTTGCAGGCATTTTTTTGCCATTTTTTTGGGTTCTTTGGAGGCAGGCAAAAGATCTGAACTTCTGTATAGGGGTATATATACATACACACACACTTATATGTATATTACACTTACACATATATAGGTGTGTTGGGAGCGTAGCCATATTAGTGCAAATTATTTCATTAGCAAAAGTATAGTGTTCTGCTACTTTCACACCTATATATGTGCAGGTGTATATATACAGACATAGGTGTGTATATATACCCCTATAGACATGTTCAGATGCCATGCCTGACTCCAAACATGTCCTCAAAAAAGCACCAGCAACCCCTGCAACATAAAGAATGCTGACGGGAGCGGAGCCATATCCCTGCTCTGAAAGTGACACAAGAGAAACGATCTTTTCTCTATAGAGGACACCCTGCTATGGAGGGGTTTTGTCACCCTGCCATAGCAGTCAGAGTCAGTTAACCCTACACTACACTACGGTCCCCTTACACTTAACACTTTCCCTACAGAAACTGAATAAATTAAAGCTAACTATAGTGAAAAATAGCACCCTAACTACACTACATATCCCTTTCCTCACACTAAAAATTGCTAAATGACACTTTGTAACACATTGTAACAGAAGTAACAGAACAGCATTCCACTCTCTTCCATGTCCCGTATAAGAATGCCAGGAATTTGGCGGGGGCTATCTTATATACTGGGGGGCGTATTCACTAATGATTGGCCTATGGACCCCCTAGTCACTCCAATCACATTCCTAGCATTCTCCTGCCCCCTCAATTGGCTTTAACTGATGGTTCTGGTCCAATCACGGGCTTTTAAAGCCCATTTCCTGAACCATTGCATTTTGGTTGGTTCTGGTTGCCGAATTCCGAACTTTTTGGGCAAAAAGTTCTAAATTCGGCCGAACCTCGAACAGCCAATGTTCGGGTCGAACCGATGGTCGACCCGAACCGTTCGATCATCCCTAGTCGTGAATGAGAGTGAGTTGTCAGCATTCTCTGGTTTCAGCATAGCCTTTACTTTCTCAATGACCTTTTGGTGAATCTTTCCCAGCATTTCAGTTTGATAATACTTGTCACTCTTCAGTGTGTACCTTGGCTCAAGTATAGACATCAACCGCTTAAATCCAGAGTCAGACACCATTGTGAATGGCTGGTTATCAGTGACCATCATCTTTGTGATTACTTTGTCCATCAGTTGGAATCTTCTATCCGATTTTAGCCACCTGTTTTTTTCCAGAAACATATCTGTTGCCTGGGATAGGGATGATTCACCTTGTGAATCATTTTGTTTTTTCTGTGCTGCATGATATAATTCAACATGATGAACTCTTAGATGGGCCCAAAGATTTGACGTATTTTTGGTTTTTGCAGTTATTGATCCCATGCTTACATTGTTTGTGTACGTGTTGCACACTGCTGCTGCTTTTCCTTGAGATGGAGATGAGAAATAGTACCAGACCACACTTTTAATTTTTCTATCTGCATCCATCTCCATTGAAATTTGAAAGACACTACTGAAATTAAATATAGGCTTTAAAAAGATGGCTGGCTGGCTGGCTGGCACCCTGTGGTGATGATTGACTGGCACCCTTTGGTGGGTGGCTGGCACCCTTTGGTGGGTGGCTGGCTGACACCCTTTGGTGGGTGGGTGGCTGGCTGGCACTTATTGGTGGGTGGCTGGCTGGCACCCTGTGGTGGGTGGCTGGCTGGCCAGAACCTGTGGTGGGTGGCTGGCTGGCACCCTGTGGTGGGTGGCTGGCTGGCACCCTGTGGTGAGTGGCTGACTGGTTGGCACCCTGTGGTGGGTGGGTGGCTGGCTGGCTGGCACCCTGTGGTGGGTGGGTGGCTGGCTGGCTGGCACCATTTGGTGGCTGGCTGGCTAGCTGGATGGCACCCTTTGGTGGGTGGCTGGTTGGCACCCTGTGGTCAATGGCTGGCTGGCACCCTGTGGTGGGAAGCTGGCTGGCACCCTGTGGTGGGTGGCTAACTCGCTGGCACCCTTGGTTGGTGGCTGGCACCCTGTGTGAAGGGGAGCTGGCTGGTACAGGCCGAGGGCCTGTGGCTGGCTAGCTTGTACAGGCAGGGCCTGTGGCTGGCTAGCTGGTACAGGCAGGCCTGTGGCCAGCCGGCCTGTACAGGCCTCTGGGTGTGTGGGTGGCTGGCTGACTGGCACCGGGCAGCTGTGGGTGGGTGTATGTATGTGGCGGCTGTGTGCACTGTACACTGCACTGTACACTCACTGTCCTGAGACTCCCCAACTTCAGACGAGGCTGGGGGGGGGGGGCGGCCTAAGAAGGCAGAAGCTGTTCCAGTGCGCGGAGGCACGTGGTGCAACATACGCAATGACGTCACGACAATATCGGCAATATCGGGGCTGATTCCGATATTTTGGGGAAAGTGCATATCGGCCTTGCCGATAATCAGTCGATCCCTAATCTGTATAATCCAGAAGTATGGTATCAGTGGGTGAAACCACACTGTCCTCATTATTTATAGGCTGGCATGTATTGGCTTTAAAACCTTTCCTATGTATTTTCTTTTGGTTGAGTTACTGTGAGGTCTCGGATAAATTAGAACCTGACCTTCAGTCTGAATGGTCATACATTTCTGAATTCTGCACCACCAAATGGATGGGTATTCTCATCCAACAGAGGGAGAGGAAATTCCTTAATTTAAATTAAAAATTGCAGAATTATGCAGAATTATGTCACACTATACAAAAATTCCACTCCGCATGTACCATATACCTGGCTAACTACACTTAAGCAAAATACCAAAAGGAATGAGGACAACCTCATTGGTGGCAAATTAGTCAAATTCAGGAGAGACTTAGATGACTACAATTCCAACAAAGTTTTTTTTGGAGAAAGCCCAGGGCCCATAGCCCCACCCAGGACCCTGCCCCTGGACCTACACCACTTATGTCCTTTCGTCCCTTTTCTGGACCCACTTCTAAACCTGTTCAACCTCTTTACCCTAACCTTAAACCCCAATGCCCCAAGGAGTTCCTCTTAACCGGGCATCCCAGCTTAAGTCAAATACCTCCGTTCTTACCAGGTGCCTTTGTCCCAAGGCCCAACTAGTGTATCAACATCTAGAGCTATGTCGCATGATTCACAAACTGATAATGTAACATCTGGTCAGGCAGCCACTACTGCTGTATCTTCCCTCTTAATATAACAGGCCTCTCTGGGTCGATCTCATAGCCTTCCTCCATCCAGTCCTCCTCATCCCCCCCTACCCATGCCTTACAATCCATTGATAGGGACTTTTTAGTCTCAGCCCATCCCCCCCCCCCCCCCCCCGAAGGTCTTACTTTGCACCTACCAGTTTTACAATATTAAAGCCAATAAATGCCAGCCTATAAATAATGAGGACAGTGTTTTTTCACCCACCGATACTATACTTCTGCATGATACAGATCTACCGGCCCTACAACTCTTAGAGGAATTACAGTACACCCCTCACATTTTTTAAAATATTTTATTATATCTGTTCATGTGACAACATTGAAGAAACTACACTTCGATAGAATGTAAAGTAGTGTACAGCTTGTATAACAGTGTAAATTTGCTGTCTCCTCAAAATAACTCAACACAAAGCCATTAATGTCTAAACCACTGGCAACAAAAGTGAGTACACCCCTAAGTGGGCATGTTCAAATTAGGCCCAATTAGCCATTTTCCCTCCATGTGACTCGTTAGTGTTACGAGGTCTCAGGTGTAAATGGGGAGCAGGTGTGTTAAATTTGGTGTTATCACTCTCACTCTCTCATACTGGTCACTGGAAGTTCAACAGCACCTCATAGCAAAGAACGTTCTGAGGTTCTGAAAAAAATAATTGTTGCTCTACATAAAGATGGCCTAGGCTATAGGAAGATTGCCAAGACCCTGAAACTTAGCTGCAGCATGGTGGCCAAGACAGTACTGTGGTTTAACAGGACAGGTTCCACTCTGAACAGGCCTCGCCATGGTCAACCACAGAAGTTGAGTGCACGTGTTCAGCGTCATATCCAGAGGTTGTCTTTGGGAAATAGATGTATGAGTGCTTCAAGCATTGCTGCAAAGGTTAAAGGGGTGGGGTCAGCCTGTCAGTGCTCAGACCATACGACACACACTGCATCAAATAGATCTGCATGGCTATCGTCCCAGAAGGAAGCCTCTTCTAAAGATGATGCACAAGAAAGCCCACAAACAGTTTGCTGAAGACAAGCAAACTAAGGACATGGATTACTGGAACCATATCCTGTGGTCTAATGAGACCAAGATAAATGTATTTGGTTCAGATGGTGTCAAGCGTATGTGGCGGCAACCAGGTGAGGAGTACAAAGACAAGTGTGTCTTGCCTACAGTCAAGCACGGTGGTGGGAGTGTCATGGTCTGGGGCTGCATGACTCCTGCCAGCACTGGGAGTCAACAGTTCATTGAGGGAACCATAAACGCCAACATGTACTGTGGCATTCTGAAGCAGAGCATGATCCCCTCCCTTCGGAGACTGGGTCGCAGGACAGTATTCTAAAATGATAACGACCCCAAACACACCTCCAAGATGACCACTACCTTGCTAAAGAAGCTGAGGGTAAAGGTGATGGACTGGCCAAGCATGTCTCCAACCTAAACCCTATTGAGCATCTGTGGGGCATCTTCAAACAGAAGGTGGAGGAGCGCAAGGTCTCCCTAACATCTACCAGCTCCGTGATGTCATCATGGAGGAGGGGAAGAGGACTCCAGTGGCAACCTGTGAAGCTCTAATGAACTCAATGCCCAAGAGGGTTAGGACAGTGCTGGAAAATAATGGTGGCCACACAAAATATTGACAGTTTGGGTCCAATTTGGACATTTTCACTTAGGGGTGTACTCACTTTTCTTGCCAGCGGTTTAGACATTAATGGCTGTGAGTTATTTTGAGGGGGCAGCTAATTTACACTGTTATACAGGCTGTACACTCACTTTACATTGTAACAAAGTGTAATTTCTTCAGTGTTGTCACATGTAAAGATATAATAAAATATTTACAAAAATGTGAGGGATGTACTTAGTTTTGTGAGATGCTGTATATGCTGCAAATCATTATGATGTTCTTGACTGGCTTACGCAGCACTGTCTATCCTCTCCCCCTATTCTGCAGACGGGGTTGCGCCCTAAATACATTTTTAATCCCACGCATAGTAAAGGACCATACCTTCAGACTTGCTATCGAATAGTGTATCCGGATCTCATGAAAATGTGTAAATCCCATTCGGTCCTCCATTCTAAAATATCCAATCTTGCACCATCAGAAATTATGGCCCTGAATAAGTTGACCACCATTGAAGACATTGTCATGAAATCTGTTGATAAAGGGGGTGGTATAGTTGTTTAAAATAAAGTTGACTACATCACAGAAGCCAATCAGCTTCTGTTCGACTCGGCCACCTATACCATCCTACCTAATGACCCATTGTCTGATTTTCCTAAGGAGGCCAGCGCTATTGTTAAGAATGCATTGGGTGATAAGTTAATTTTCAAAACTGAGGCCAGGATTTTTACCAGGTCCCATATTTTTACCACTTACCTAAGATCCATAAGAGCCTTGTTAATCCTCCTGGTCGTCACATAGTCACTGCCATGGACAGTGTCACTAGTGGGTTTTCAAAATATGTTGAATTCTTCCTACAACCTTTAGCTCAAAATCTTCCATCATACATTCAGGATGGAGTACAGTTGTTGGACATGTTAGCACCTTACACCTGGGAACCCACTTACTGGTGGTTATCGCTTGATGTCACCTCCCTCTATCCCTCGATTCCTCATGAGGTAGGCATGCAAGCTGTAGATCAATTCCTGGCGGAAGACTCAAACATCAATTCCAGACAGGCTGAATTAATCCTGGAAGCCTTGTCATTCTGCCTTAAGCATAATTACTTTGAATTCAATGGGACTTTTTTCCTACAGACCAACAGCACAGCTATTGGGGCTAATTTAGCCCCCAGCTATGCAAATCTTACCATGGGCTTTTGGGAATTGTTGTATGTCACCCAAAACAACCCCTTTGCTGCCCATGTGGCTTATTACGGGAGGTATATATATGATCTAGTCATCATCTGGGATGGCCCACCACAGACCATAGACCTTTTTGTCCAACATTGTAACAACAACCCACTAGGCCTCTCCTTCTTGCATGTCCTGGCCCAAGATTCCTTGGCGTATTTAGACCTTGAATTATGCCATAATGACAATAAAATCTTTGTGAAGAACTATGTAAAACCTACAGCGGGTAACTCATATATCTACTTTCAGGGTTGCCATCACCCGAGATGAGTACAGAACATCCCCGGAGCCATTATTGTCGCCTGCAGAAAAATTGTACTTTTGAGGATGAATATAGTACTCAGGGACAACTTCTGGCCAAAATATTTCATGATAAAGGTTTTCCTTCTCCTCTTGTCAAAGAGGCCTTTATACAGAATTGTAATACCAGTTGCCCCAAATCGAAGGATCAGGATCCCTGTCAACCTGCCAGGTTCACTACACAATTTCATGCTCAAACAAAAAAAATGGAGGCTATCTTGTCAAAGCATTGGCCCATATGGCCCATACTGTTGGAAGACCCCTGCTTACAAGCTTCAATCACCAGGAAGCCAAAAGTACCCTATAGGAGAGCAAAAAATATCAAAAGCAAAATAGCTTCTAGTAAAATAAAATCCCAATCCACAGGTCTCCCACTGACTTTTGATACCCTTGACCAGTATGTACCAATGTAGAAAATTCCTCTGCCTGACCTGTCAATTTCTGAATCATGGCAAAACAATTTTACACATAATGGGAAAACTTATCACTATAAGGATTTCCATAATTGTTCCACCAATTATGTTATTTACTGCCTGTCTTGCCCATGTGGGTTACTTTATGTGGTAGAACCATCAGACCCCTGAGAGCACGTTTTGGGAAGCACAGGCGATTCATTGAGAAAGGACGCAGTGAACATATTGTTCCCCGCCACTTCCTAGAGTATCATAAAAAATCCACTACTGGACTTAAAGTTTTGATTATTGAATCCATCCCCCAAACTTTCTCTGCGGCCGAAAGCTTTAAGCGACTGTGCCAACAGGAAACTTTTTGGATATATTCCCTTGGGCACCTTTGTGCCTGGAGGTTTAAATGAAGAGATAGAAACCAAAACTCTGTAATAAAACACTGATCAATATTCTTTCCTCACCTCTCTCTTTCTTTGGTACATGCATAAAAAAGTGAATCTGCTGTTGTCATAATATCTAGAGTGATTATGCTATGAAATATTCGAACACCTACACGTACATTATTTTTATATAAAAAAGATATTTTTATATTTTATATATATATGTGAGTTTTTATATATATATTTTTTATATTACTTTTTATATAATAATATTTTTTCACAATTTTCTTTATACCATTCTTTCTTTATAATATATTCTTCCCATACAATTTTTCATTATCTTTGTATACATCCTTTATTTATATTTTTGACAAGTCAGTTTTCAGAAGATTCCATATGTTATATATTTAATTTTAGGAATGACTACATGTCTACGCTGTGCATTCAATATCATCCCTGTTCCATTGTGCAGTTAATCAATTGTCCTTGTTATGCCCTTGTCAATATATGTATCTGACTATAAATAGGACCTTGGTGTCATGCCTTGATAGGCCTGTAGAAGGAGCTGCTGTTCCGAGCGCGTAGCCTGCTTGTTTGTCAAGCCTGGTCCGATGGCTTCCGTATCCCAGTGACTTCATTTCCTTGCGGTCCACGCTGGTTGTTTCCTGGTGGCCATGGGACAACTAAACTACTTGCTGTTGCCTACTACACCATACAGCTCAGTGGATCGCCTGGATCGTGATTAGGGACAGTCCGGGACGAATCCCCCTATGCATCACCATTTATAAGCTTCCCTATGCATCACCATTTACGAGCTTGTCAACTCCTGCATCCTGTGAGGTTTTTTAACCCTTGTGTGGAAATAAAATGTATAATATACTTCACTTATACTTCTTCTGCTATTCAGTGCGATGGCGTTATGAACTTAGACTTTTTATACTCACTTTTAGTGATGAGCCGAACATACCCCTGTTCGGTTCACACAGAAAACCTCGAACATCGGAAAGGTTTGCCGAACTCGATCTTTTAAACTCCATTGAAGTCTATGGAAATTCGAACTTCTAAAATCAAAAGAACTAATTTTAAAGTTTTAAATGCAAGTTTGTCCCCAAAAAAAGGGTATGGGGACCTGGGTAATGCTCTAAAGAACATATATCATTGAAAAAAAAAAAAAAAAAAAAGCATTTTTAAAGGAGCAGTGATTTTAATGATATTTAAAGTGAAACAATAAAAATGAAAAATGCCATTAAATATTGTGCCTGGGAGGTCCCCGCAATGTGCCAGTAAAGTTTTGGATCTGTAGCATGGATAGATCTTTCTACAGCAAAAAATACAATTCTAAAGGAAAAAATGTTATTTAAACTTGCATTTAAACTAACCCTGACCCTAACCCTAACTCTAACCCTAAGCCTAACCCTGAACTTAGGGTTAGGGTTAGAGTTGGGCTTAGGGTTAACCATGTAAAACATGTAGAACATCAGTTTGATTAAGGTTAGGGTTAGAGTTAGGGTTAGAGTTAGGGTTATGGTTAGAGTTGATCGAACACCTGGATGTCCGGGTTCGGCAGGTTCGGTCGAACTTTAAAAAAAAGTCTGGGTTCATGACCTGGACTTAACCCGAACTTAACCCCCGATCCCGAACCCTATTGAAGTCAATGGTGACCCGAACTTTGGAGCACTAAAATGGCTCTAAAACAAACATGGAAAGGGCCAGAGGGTTGCAAATGGCAGCAACGTCTTCTTAAGAGCATGGCAAGAGCTCTGCAAACAAATGTGGATAGGGAAATAACTTAAAATAACATAAAATACGTAAAAATAAAAAATAATAATCTTGAATGATGTAGGAGTAGGATGAGGCCCATATGGAGTAGGAGGTGGAGGTGGCGGTGGATATGGCGGTGTAGGTGGAAGCGGCGGCGGCGATGGAGAAGGAGGACGAGGTAGCCAACACTGGTTTTGGTTTTTAATATCATTTTTTTTTAAATTAGGGTACACCCCAAAAGAGTAAGAAAGTATCAAATACAACAATGGCTGGGTAAGGCCGGTATACATGTCTATTCTGCACAAGGTATGGACAAGTCCTGTGAGATCCATGCCTGGTTCATTTTAATGAACGTGAGCTTGTCCACATTGGCTCTGGACAGGCGGCTGCGCTTGTCTCTGATAACACCCCCAGCCTTGCTAAATACACGTTCAGATAATACACTGGCTGCAGGGCAGGCCACCACCTCCAAGGCATAAAGGGCAAGCTCAGGCCATGTGCCCAACTTGGAGACCCAGAAGTTGAAGGGGGGCGACCTGTCATTCAGTACGTCTAGGCGTGTGCACACATACTGCTCCACCGTGTTAGTGAAATGCTGGCGTTTGTGGCGTGCTGACAAAGCTTTTCCACATTTCGGCCATGCTAACCCTGCCTTCTGAGGTGCTGGCGGTGCCCTGGCTGCATTGGCAACTTCTTCCTCCTCCTCTGCCTTGGCCTTGTGCTTCCACTGTGCCACCGCTGTCAGGTGGGAATGCCACCAGCAGAGCATCTACCAGCGTGCGCTTGTACTTGCCCATCTTTCGATCATGCTCCAGTGAGGAAATTAAGGACGGTACGTTGTCCTTGTAATGGGGATCCAGCAGCGTGGCCACCCAGTAATCAGCACAAGTTACTATGTGGGAAACTCAGGGGTCGTTGCAGAGACACTGCAGCATGTAATCGCTCATGTGTGCCAGGCTGCCCAGAGGCAATAAAAAGCTGTCCTCTGTGGGAGGTGTATCCTCTGTGTCCTCTGTATCCCCCCAACCACGCACCAGTGATGGCCATGAGCTGGCCTGGGTGCCACCCTGCTGTGAACATGGCTCCATCTCCTCCTCCATCTCCTCCTCCTCATCCTCATCATCCTCCAGAACTGTGCCCCTGCTGGACAATTGTGTACCTGGCGTTTGTGGGTGCAGGAACCCACCCTTAGAGCCACTTGTGAATGACTGCCCTGAAAGCCTTGGAAATGATACCTCTTCCTCCTCCTCCTCCTCTTCCTCCTCCTCATCCTGTGTCACATCCTCTTCCATCATCGCCCGAAGAATTTTTTCAAGAAGGCATAGAAGTGGGATAGTTAAGCTTAGAACGTCCCATGTTGGTGGAGTACTCGAAAACAGCGGAACAAGGCACACAGGTTTCGCATGGAGGCCCAGTTATTGGTGGTGAAGTGTTGCTGTTCCGCAGAGCGACTCACGCGTGCGTGCTGCAGCTGAGTTCCACCTTGTGGGAACGTCACATGTGAGGCGGTGAGTGGGAAGGTGGAAGTTACGCTGCAGCGCTGACAGGCGAGCAGCAGCAGGGTGAGAACGCGGAAAGTGGAGCACAGATGGACGCAGAGCACAGATGGCCCGCACTTTCTGCAGCAGCCCTGACATATCGGGTTAATTTCTAAGGAACCTCTCCACCACCAAATTCAGGCAAGGGATGTGTGTCAAACCAGCTAGGCCCAGAGCTTACGAGATTTCGCCCGTTATCGCACACCACCAGGCCAGGCTTGAGGCTCACTGGCAGCAACCACTCATCGGTCTGCTGTTGAATGCCCCTCCACAACTCCTGCGCGGTGTGGGGTTTTTCCCCCAAACAGGCAAGTTTTAAAACTGCCTGCTGTCGTTTACCCTTGGCTGTGCTGAAGTTTGTGGTGAAGGTGTTACGCTGACCGGATGAGAAAGCGGTAGAGGATGAGGAAGCGGAGTAGGAGGAGTTAGGAACAGGAGGCAAACTGAAGCGTCCTGCATTCCTCGGTGGTGGAAGGACATGAGCCAAACTGCTATCCGCCTCAGGCCCAGCCGCCACTGCATTTACCCAGTGTTCTGTTAGGGAGATATAACATCCCTGACCATGCTTACTGGTCCACGTATCCGTAGTTAGGTGGACCTTGCCACAGATGGCGTTGTGAAGTGCACACCTGATTTTGTCAGCCACTTGGTTGTGCAGGGAAGGGATGGCTTGCCTGGAAAAGTAGTGGCGGCTGGGCACGACATACTGTGGGACAGCCACCGCCATAAGGCTTTTAAAACTATGCGTCTCCAGCAGACGCGATGAAAGCATTTCAAAGGCCAGGAATTTTGAAATGCTGGCATTCAGGGCCAGGGATCGCGGGTGGGTAGGGGGGTACTTCCTCTTCCGCTCCAGTATTTGGGAGATAGAAAGCTGAACACTTCCATGGGACATTGTGGAGATGGTTGTTGGTGACCTAGGTGGTGGTGTTGCTGGCAGATCCTCTGTTTGCGGGGTGGCAGGTGCCACTGTCACTACAGAGGTGGATGAAGAGGCCGAGACTGCAGCAAAAGAGGAAGCAGGAGGAGCCAGAGACCTTTCTTGGTTTTTGAGGTGTCTACTCCACTGCAGCTCGTGCTTTGCACTTAGATGCCTGGTCATGCAGGTTGTGCTCAGTTTGAGAAGGTTTATGCCTCACTTCAGGCTCTGATTGCACAGCGTGCAAACCACTAGTGTCCGGTCATCATCACATTGTCTGAAGAACTGCCACGCTAGGGAACTCCTTTGAGCTGGCTTTGGTGTGCTCGGTCCCTTGCTGCGTTTGGCAGTAGCAGGTGTAGTGTCTAGGGCACAGCTGCTCTGCTTTTGCACCCTGCTCCCTCTTCTGCTGTGCTGGTGGCTCTGTGCGACCACCCCCTCTTCCTCCAAACTACTCAGGTCACCTTCATGACATTAATTCTGTGTGGGGTCGTGGACCTCATCGTCCTCCACATTGTCTTCCACCCAGTCTTCACCCCTGCCCTCCTTGTCGGTGTCCACAATTCGGAATTCCGCAGCAGTTGACACCTGTGTTTCATCATCATCCAAGACGTGCTGCGATGGTCCTCCCATGTACTCATCTTGAGACATAAGTGGTTGGGCATCAGTGCACTCAATCTCTTCCACCTCTAGGGCAGGGCTAGGTGGATGGCCCTGGGAAACCATGCTAGCAGAGTCATCAAAAAGAAGAAGAGACTGCTGCATGACTTGGGGCTCAGACTGCTTGGCTGATTTGCAAGGGGGAGAGGTGAAAGATTGATGGACATCGGCTGCAGGTGCCAACTCTGACCTTTCAGCAGAAGACTGGGTGGGAGACAATGTGAAGGAAGTGGAGGCACTGTCAGCAACCCAATCTACTATCGCCTGTACTTGTTCTTGCCTCAACATTTGTAGAGGCGCATTAGGCCCTGCCAAATACTGCTGCAGGTTCTGTCACCTACTCGCAGCTGAGAAAGGTGTTTCACTTGTGCGTGTAGCTGGCACAGATTGACCATGTCCTCTCCTTGCAACAGAAGCTCCACCAGCAGCACCACGACCCAGGCCATGTCCCTTATTTGACCTTCTCATATTTATCTAATTTTGGATCTTCCCCTAAATGGGTGTTTATTGATAAGCGAAATACAACAGTATGCAAAGGGTGTATCTCACTGGAACATATGTAGACTAAGCTGCAATTCAATTTTTCCCTCTAAATGGGTTTTTATTGATAAGCGAAATACAACAGTATGCAAAGGGTGTATCTCACTGTAACATATGCAGACTAAGCTGCTATTTAATTTTTTTCACCTAAATGGGTTTTTATTGATAAGCGGAATACAACAACAGCATGCAAAGGGTGTATCTCACTGGAACATATGCAGACTAGGCCGCAATTACATTTTTCCCCCCTAAATGGGTTTTTATTGATAAGCGGAATACAACAGTATGCAAAGGGTGTATCTCACTGTAACATTTGCAGACTAGGCTGCAATTTTTTTTTTTTCCCCCTAAATGGGTTTTTATTGCAAAGCGGAATACAACAACAGTATCCAATGGGTGTATCTCACTGTAACATATGCAGACTAGGCCGCAATTTAATTTTTTCCCCCTAAATGGGTTTTTATTGATAAGCGGAATACAACTGTATGCAAAGGGTGTATCTCCTTGTAACATATATAGACTAAGCTGTTATTATTTTTTATTCCCCCTAAATGGGTTTTTATTGATAAGCGGAATACAACAACAGTATGCAATGGGTGTATCTCACTGTAACGTATGAATGAAAAATAATTGTCCCCTTAATTGGTGCTTGTGTCTAAACGCTGTAAGTCACAGTAAAATATGAAGGAAACATTTTTTTTTTTTTAATCCAGATTAAGCAGATACATACGCAATGAGCTTGCATTACATGGCCGCTGCACACCGCATGCCTAACAGGTTGGATACTGTTGTTGTTCTATTCCACTATTAAATAAAAAAAATCCATTTGAATGAAAAACTGAAAAAATATAAGTTTTTTTTTCTCCCTCCTCCTCACTGGGCTCAGTTAAGGGCAAAAAGATTGTGCACTGCACCCCCACACAATAAAATCGATGATTAAAGAAGATTCTTCCTATTCTTTCCCTGAAAGCGATCTCCAGCCTGACCCTGCAGTAATCTCCTATCTCTCCCTCAGCAGCATCAGGAACCTCTCCCTAGTATAGTTAGAGCAGAGTGACGCGCAGCGCTATGTGACTCCAGCTTATATAGAGTCTGGGTCACATGCTGCACTGGCCAATCACAGCCATGCCATTAGTAGGCATGGCTGTGCTGGCTTCTAAGGGCACACTAGTTAAATGCTTACTGATTGGCTGCCTTGCAGCTGTTGAAACCGCGCCATTAAAACCGCGCCAAGACATGAAACAACATTACCGAACAACGGACTATATCCCGAACATACAGTGAAATGTTCGGGGTCATGTCCGGGTACCGAATACCCAAAAGTCCGGTACCCTCCCGGACAATACAGTTCGGGTTCGCTCAACCCTAATCAGGAGATATCTATTACCATTGACCACAAAATGAAAGCCCAATTTATATTGAACAAAACGCGGTATAATCCACCTGTGTAACGCTCCTGCGTTTTACGTATGATGTGGATTTTCAGCTGCAGAAATATTCCACTTCAGTAGTCATGTAGAGAAACGCTGAGACACCATTCCCAACTCTCAATGACTCATCATGTGTGGATGATCTCAATTCAGCAAGTAAATACACACACTCAATAAGATGTTTCCTAGAGTGACTTGTGTATATAGTAACACAGTGATGATAGGCTGAAGAGACAGGTTGGGTAGAGATGGTAGATGACAAACACTTGAAAGGAAATGTTCTTGAAAGTAAGATAGTAGCAGATGGGATGCAGATAGGTTTAGCAATCATGTATGGTAGTAGATGACAGAGTAGCAGGTGGACATACAAGAGAGATCAACCCAGTGCAAGAACAGGTGGTAGTAGGCTCAAGAGCTAGCAATCTTAGATAATGCAGATGTAGTAATAGTCCTTAGTACGCAGAGCTAGATAGTGTAAGCTTTAGTATAAAGGTTATAGAGGTTTCCCCTGTGGGGTACTTATCACTAATAGCAATGTAGCAGAGGAGAGGTTCGGCAAGAGCCGATGATCCGGTAGCAGGATACAGGGATCAGCGCAGCGTGGTTCCGACAGCAAGGTATGCTTGCAAGCATGTGAGCTTCAAGACAGGTTAGCATCAAGGCACAAAGCAGTCTGAACGAACACATGTGAGTGAGAGCCGGCGATCTAAATAGCCATCCAGTCCGGCGCTCAGTGATGACAGCATCAGTCTTAAAGGTGTATGCGCACCTTACCAAAAGAGAATGGTGGGGCGCATACACTTATGAAAGAGTAATTAGGGTACCAAAAGGTACCAGAACATTACAACCTGGATGCACAAAGTATTTGTGACAATATGTACGGTTTTACTAACACATGTAAAAATTACAAAATTAGGTCTAGGCACTTGGATTTGTTTTACCCTTAGGCGTGAAGAGCTTCATTGATAACTAATTTTGCAAAACTTTGTACCAGATCTATAATTTTAGTGTCATTTAAAATCAGACAACTTACAAAATAAGCCCTTAGACACACTGGACATTTTTTCAGGTTGCTCCTAGGGGCATCTGGTGCTTTTGTACCCTCTAAACACCCTGGCGTGTTAGTCTTCATGTCTACGCACACGTAGGCATTTTAGAGGAATTTAGAGGCAGGAAAGGAAAAAAATACTGCCAGTGCTTCCAGGAGCACGGAGGTTTGGCAGAAAAAAAAATGTTTGATGCGTCTTCGGTCAATGACAACGTAGGAATCCCACTGGCAATGTACCCTCTCATGTAGCTTTGCTTACATGGCCAAGAATTCCTAGCCAGCATACAAATAGGGCCAGGTGACGTCACTGGTATCTAAGGATGTGCTGAGCCTGTACATTCAGAACTCAAACACATGCAAAGTAATTCAAATACCTGTACATTGTGGAGAAAAATCAACCACCCAACAAACAATGGGCGCAACATAGGAGGGCAAATTCTACAGGTCATCTTAAGCAAAGGGACATAGAGGAGCATATTTCTGATAGAGTGGACAACTGGGTTCTAAAAGGTGTGAAATAGGCCATCTAAAGTCAGGGGAAAAAAATATTTGACCCCCTCACAAAACATGACTTAGTACTTGGTAGCAAAACCCTTGTTGGCAATCACAGAGGTTAGACAATTCTTGAAGTTGGCCAACAGGTTTGCACACATCTCAGAAGGCATTTTGTCCCACTCCTCTTTGCAGATCTTCTCCAAGTCATTAAGGTTTCGAGGCTGACGTTTGGTAACTCGAACCTGCAGCTCCCTCCACATATTTTCTATGGGATTAAGGTCTGGAGACTGGCTAGACCACTCGAGTACCTTATTGTGCTTCTTCTTCAGCCACTCCTTTGTTGCCTTGGCCGTGTGTTTTGCATCGTTGTCATGCTGGAATACCCATCCACGACCCATTTTCAATGCCCTGGCTGAGGGAAGGAGGTTCTCCCGTAAGATTTGACTGTACATGGTCCCGTCCATCGTCCTTTTGATACAGTAAAGTTGTCCTGTCCTCTTAGCAAAAAAACCTCAAAAAACGCAAAGCATAATATTTCCACCTCTATGTTTGAAGATTTGGGATGTTGTTCTTGGGGTCATAGACAGCATTCCTCCGCCTCCAAACATGGCAAGTTGAGGTGCTGCCAAAGAGCTTGATTTTGATCTCATCTGACCACAACACACCCCCAAAGCATAATGTTTCTACCTCCATGTTTACCGGTGGGGATGTTGTACTTGGGATCATAGGTAGCATTCCTCCTCCTCCAAACACGGTGAGTTGAGTTGATTCCAAAGAGCTTGATTTTCTGACCACAACACTTTCACTCAGTTCTCCATTGAATCATTCAGATGTTCTTTAGCAAACTTCAGATGGGCCTGTACGTGTGCTTTCTTGAGCAGGGGGACCTTGCGGGCGCTGCAGGTTTTCAGTCCTTTATGCCGTAGTGTGTTACCAATTGTTTTCTTGGTGATTACGGTCCCAGCTGCCTTGGGATCATTGAAAAGATTCTCCTGTGTAGTTCTGGGCTGATTTCTCACCATGCTCATGATCACTGAAACTCCACGAGGTGAGATCTTCATCAAACTGCTTGGCAATTGTCTTGTAGCCCATTCCAGCCTTGTGTAGGTCTACAACCTTGTCCCTGACATCCTTGGACAGCTCTTTGGTTTGGCCATGGTGGAGAGATTGTAATCTGAACGATTCATTGATTGCTTCTGTGGACAGGTGTCTTATATACAGGTAACAAGCTGAGATTAGGAGCACTACCTTTAGGCCCCTTACACACAGGCGGACCGTTCAGATCCGCCTGTCCGTTTTTTTGGCGGATCTGAACGGTCCCCCCATGCATTCCTATGGGGAGTCAGCGGAGACATGTCTGCTGACATCCGACCCGATCCGATCCGTCAAATCTGGACAGATGGAAACCCTATTTTCCATCTGTCCAGCGGATCGGATCGGATGGCATCGGATGAGAACGGACCGACGGTCCATTCCCATCCGATTTCCCCCATAGAGATGCATGGGGAACTGACAGCTGTGTCTCTGCACACAGCACGGAGACACAGCTGTCCTCCTGCTGCTCAGCGGGGGATCGCTGGCTCGATCCCCCGCTGAGAAAAATGGACTCCGTCCAACGGAGGGAGTGTGTGAAAGGAGCCTTAAGAGAGTCCTCCTAATCTTAACTAGTTACCGGTAGTGATGGACGAACATCGGCCAGGGTGGTTCGCAAGCGTTATCTGCAAAATTTCTCAAATGTTCGCGAACCGCAAGTTCACGGCGAGCCCCATTGACTTTAATGGTATGCAAACTTTAAAAACCTTTAAAAACCTTCAGGTAATATTTGCTGCCACAAAATATTTACTAGCTGTGCACAAATAGTCCCACTGAAGTATTGCTATTAGGGTTGAGCGGACACCTAGATGTCCGTGTTCGACGGGTTCGGCCGAACTTTAAAAAAAAGTCTGGGTCCGTGTCCCGGACTTTTACCGAACTTTTCCCGGACACCGAACCCCATTGAAGTCAATGGGGACCCGAACTTTAAGGCACTAAAATGGCTCTAAAACACCAAAGGAAAGGGCTAGAGTGCTGCAAATGGCAGCAAAACGTAATTAAGAGCATGGCAAGTGCTCTGCAAACAAATGTGGATAGGGAAATAACTTAAAACAACAAAAAAAAACAGAAAAATAAAACAATGTTCTTCTTCATCTCTGAAGGACGAGGCCCATATGGAGTAGGAGGGAGGTTGAGGTGGTGGTGGATGTGGCGGTGACATAGGCGTGCGCACAGGGTGTGCTGGGTGTGCCTGGGCACACCCTAATCACCTAGGGCACATAGCATTGCCAGTGAGGAGATGGGAAAGATCTCCCTGGGACCTGCTCTGCTCTATTTCTCCTTGCCTACAGGTACATGGCCCCGATACATTACTCTCCCTGCTGGCAAACACATGCATGTGTATTTCAACTTTGGGGTGCACACCTTAATGCAATAGGCTGCGCACACCTATGGGCGGTGTAGGTGGAAGCGGCGGTGGAGGAGGACCAGGGCCGGATTAACAGCATCATGGGCTTGGTGCTGAGGATTTTGAAGGGCCTTAAGGGCCGTGCCTTGCCATGCACCCAGAGGAGGAAGGGTGCAGCCATGCATGCCTAATTCAACATGGGATGCTGTCTCTGAAGCCCATAAACACATCCATGCATCGCCAACTGTCCCTCCTTGTCCGGCCTTCACGCTGTGTGGGGAGGTTCTGAGGGTGCTGCCTGGGGAAGCGAGCATAGAAGCCAGACTTCTGTGTTTACAAGTGACAGAAGAGCGGTAACAGTGAATATGGCCAACCCGGGGCCTATATAAAAGGTAGGGGCCTGGAGCTGCAGCTCCAATAGCCCCTACATTAATCTGGCCCTGAGGAGGAGGACGAGGTAGCCAACACTGCTTCTTTTCAAAAATTTTAAATGAGGGTACACCCCAAAAGAGTGAGAAAGAGCAAAAATGGAACAATGGGTGGGTAAGGTCGGTATCCATTGCTATTCTGCATAAGGTACGGAAAAGTCCCGTGGGATCCATGCCTGGTTCATTTTAATGAACGTGAGCTTGTCCACATTGTCTCTGGACAGGCGGCTGCGCTTGTCTGTTATAACGCCCCCAGCCGTGCTAAATACCCGTTCAGATAATACACTGGCTGCAGGGCACGCCAGCACCTCCAAGGCGTAAAGGGCAAGCTCAGGCCATGTGCCCAATTTGGAGACCCAGAAGTTGAAGGGGGCAGACCCGTCATTCACTACATGTAGGCGTGTGCACACATACTGCTCCACCATGTTGGTAAAATGCTGCCTCCTGCTAAGACGTTCCATCTGAGCTGCTGGTGCTGCTGTTTGTTGTGGCGTGCTGACAAAGCTTTTCCACATTTCGGCCATGCTAACCCTGCCTTCTGAGGTGCTGGCGGTGCCCTGGTTGCGTTGGCGACCTCCTCCTCCTCCTCCTCTGCCTTGTGCTTCCACTGTGGCCCCGCTGTCAGATGGGAATGCCAGCAGCATGGCGTCTACCAGCGTGCGCTTGTACTCGCGCATCTTGCGATCGCGCTCCAGTGAGTGAATTAAGGACGGTACGTTGTCCTTGTAACGGGGATCCAGCAGCGTGGCCACCCAGTAATCAGCACAAGTTAGAATGTGGGCAACTCGGCGGTCGTTGTGGAGACACTGCAGCATGTAATCGCTCATGTGTGCCAGGCTGCCCAGAGGCGACGAAAGGCTGTCCTCTGTGGGAGGTGTATCGTCCGTGTCCTCTGTATCCCCCCAGCCACGCACCAGTGATGGCCATGAGCTGGCCTGGGTGCCACCCTGCTGTGAACATGGTTCCATCTCCTCCTCCAGCTCCTCCTCCTCCTCATCCTCCTCATCCTCCAGAACTGTGCCCCTGCTGGACAATTGTGTCCCTGGCGTTTGTGTGTGCAGGAACCCACCCTCGGAGCCCCTTGCGAATGACTGCCCTGAAAGCCTTTGAAATGTTACCTCTTCATCCTCCTCCTCCTCCTCCTCATCCTGTGCCACATCCTCTTCCATCATCGCCCAAATTGTTTTTTCAAGGAGGCATAGAAGTGGGATAGTTAAGCTGAGAACGGCGTCATTGCCACTGGCCATGTTGGTGGAGTACCCAAAACAGCGCAACAAGGCACAATATATGCAAATGTCAAATATGCAAACTATGCCGCAATTTAATGTTTTTTACACCAAAAGGGTGTGTATTGAATAGCGGAATAGGATAAAAAACTGTGTATCTCACACGTACAAACACAGACTAGGCCCGATTAAATTTTTTCCTACCCTAAAGGGAGGATGAGGAAGAGGAGTATGGAACATGCAGCACCCTCAAATCTTCAGAAGTATGAGATGAACCCCAAAAACTTGGAAAGGTGGATCTCTCTCACACGTACCAACACAGACTATCCCCCAATTTAACTGATCCCCAAAGGTTTTTGATTAAATAGCGGAATAGAAAATATGATCCAAAAAAAGTGTATGTATATCACACGTACACAACCACACTAGGCCCCAATTACTATTGTTTGTACCCCTAAAAGGCTAGATGAGGAGTAGGGGGGGTATGGAACAGGCAGCACCCTCAAACCTTCAGAAGTATGAGATGAACCCCAACAACTTGGAAAGGTGGATCTCTCTCACACGTACCAACACAGACTATCCCCCAATTTAACTGATCCCCAAAGGTTTTTGATTAAATAGCGGAATAGAAAATATGATCCAAAAAAAGTGTATGTATATCACACGTACACAACCACACTAGGCCCCAATTACTATTGTTTGTACCCCTAAAAGGCTAGATGAGGAGTAGGGGGGGTATGGAACAGGCAGCACCCTCAAACCTTCAGAAGTATGAGATGAACCCCAACAACTTGGAAAGGTGGATCTCTCTCACACGTACCAACACAGACTATCCCCCAATTTAACTGATCCCCAAAGGTTTTTGATTAAATAGCGGAATAGAAAATATGATCCAAAAAAAGTGTATGTATATCACACGTACACAACCACACTAGGCCCCAATTACTATTGTTTGTACCCCTAAAAGGCTAGATGAGGAGTAGGGGGAGTATGGAACAGGCAGCACCCTCAAATCTTCAGAAGTATTAGATTGTGTTCACTGTACCCCACAAAGATTGAGTTCACTGCACCCCACAATGATTGTGTTCACTGCACCCCACAAAGATTGTGTTCACTGCACCTCACAAAGATTGTGTTCACTGTACCCCCCAAAGATTGTGTTCACTGCACCCCACAAAGATTCTGTTCACTGTACCCCACAAAGATTGTGTTCACTGCACCCTAAAAGGATGTTGTTCACTGCACCCCACAAAGATTGTGTTCACTGCACCCTAAAAGGATGTTGTTCACTGCACCCCAAAAAGATTGTGTTCACTGTACCCCCCCAAAGATTGTGTTCACTGCACCCCACAAAGATTGTGTTCACTGCACCCCAAAAAGATTGTGTTCACTGTACCCCCCAAAGATTGTGTTCACTGCACCCCAAAAAGATTGTGTTCACTGTACCCCCCAAAGATTGTGTTCACTGCACCCCACAAAGATTCTGTTCACTGTACCCCACAAAGATTGTGTTCACTGCACCCCAAAAAGATTGTGTTCACTGTACCCCCCCAAAGATTGTGTTCACTGCACCCCACAAAGATTCTGTTCACTGCACCCCACAAAGGATTTTGTTCACTGCACCCCAAAAAGATTGTGTTCACTGCACCCCAAAAAGGATTTTGATCACTGCACCCCAAAAAGGATGTTGTTCACTGCACCCCAAAAATGATTTTGTTCACTCCACCCCAAAAAGATTGTGTTCACTGCACCCCACAAAGATTGTGTTCACTGCACCCCAAAAAGATTGTGTTCACTGTACCCCCCAAAGATTGTGTTCACTGCACCCCACAAAGATTCTGTTCACTGTACCCCACAAAGATTGTGTTCACTGCACCCCAAAAAGATTGTGTTCACTGCACCCCAAAAAGGATGTTGTTCACTGCACCCCAAAAAGGATGTTGTTCACTCCACCCCAAAAAGATTGTGTTCACTGCACCCCACAAAGATTGTGTTCACTGCACCCCAAAAAGATTGTGTTCACTGCACCCCAAAAATGATTTTGTTCACTGCACCCCAAAAAGGATTTTGTTCACTGCACCCCAAAAAGGATGTTGTTCACTCCACCCCAAAAAGATTGTGTTCACTGCACCCCAAAAAGATTGTGTTCACTGCACCCCACAAAGGATTTTGTTCACTGCACCCCAAAAAGATTGTGTTCACTGCACCCCAAAAAGGATGTTGTTCACTGCACCCCAAAAAGGATTTTGTTCACTGCACCCCAAAAAGATTGTGTTCACTGCACCCCACAAAGGATTTTGTTCACTGCACCCCACAAAGATTGTGTTCACTGCACACCAAAAAGGATTGTGTTCACTGCACCCCAAAAAGATTTTGTTCACTGCACCCCAAAAAGATTGTGTTCACTGCAGCCCAAAAAGATTGTGTTCACTGCAGCTCACACACAGAAAAATGGATGTGGATCACTGACACCTGCCTATCTCCAATCCCACACCACACAGCAATATCGATTGTAGTTTGTAGAACACAGTTTCCCTAAAATTCAGCAGACTCTGTCCCTAACAGGATTGAGAAGAGATCGTAGATCAGGATTGAGTGCAGATTCACCCCACCCCCCACACAGCAATATCGATTGTAGTTTGTAGAAGACACTGACCCTATAATTCAGCAGACTCTATCCCTAAAATGCCTACAACTCGCCCTGCCTAAACACTCCGACCTGTCCCTCAATTCTATCCGGACACAAATGGTTTTTTCCTGCCTATCTTTCCCTAATCAGCAGCCAGCACATTGATGTGTGCTCTGTCCCTTAGCTAAGCAGCAGAATGACGCTGCTGCGGCGGCTGCCTCGAACTTATAAAGACTTGGTCACATGCTTCAGACGGCCAATCACAGCTACTAAGACATTTGCAGGCATGGCTGGGATGGCTTAAGGCACACCAGTTAAACGATTGTTGATTGGCTGTTGAAAGCCCGCCATGAAAAGAGCGCCAAAGCATGCAAAACCCGGAAATAAAACGACCGAACACGGATTTTTACCCGAACATACAGTAAAGTGTCCGTGTCCGTGTTCGGGTAAAAAAAATCCAATTATTCGGTACGAACACGAATAATACAGTCCGTGTTCGCTCAACACTAATTGCTATTGGAAAAGTTGATGTATGTAAGTGTTTCACTCGCGCCAGGGATGAAGTATTTTATATGGTAAGCTGCAAGTTCAAACTAACTATACGTATATAGTTAAGTATGCCCAGGGAATTCATCCAACATTGCGACTTCCTCATCTTCCTGCTCCTGCTCCTGTTCCTCGACGGCTTGATCAATGACATGATGCAATGCACGCTCCAGAAAGAATGCATAAGGTACGATGTCACTGATGGCATCCTGGCCGTGACTGACCAGTTTGGTGATCTCATCAAATGGCCGCAGAAGTCTGCATGCGTCCTGCATGAGCAGCCACTGGCGAGGTGAAAAAACTTCCCCAGAACCTGTCCTGCCACAGAGTTCGTACAGGTAGTCGTTAACTGCACGTTTCTGCTGGAGCAGCCTATCAAGCATATGCAACGTTGAGTTCCATCGCGTTGGGCATTCACAAAAAGACGCCTGAAGGGCAGGTTGTGTCGCCGCTGAATGTCAGCAAGGCGAGCCATGGCTATGTAAGTTCTTGTGAAATGGCCCCAGATTTTCCTGGCCTGCCGCAAGACGTCCTGGACCCCAGGGTATTTGGCAATGAATCGCTGCATGACCAAGTTCAGGATGTGTGCCATGCATGGCACGTGTGTTATTTTGCCCTGTTTCAACGCGCTCAGCAGATTGGCACCGTTGTCGCACACCACATTACCAACTGTCAAATTGTGTGGTGTCAGCCAATGATCTGCCTGTGAACGCAAAGCTGAAAGGAGTGCAGGACCAGTGTGGCTCTTGGCTTCCAGGCACAACAGATGCAGCACAGCATGGTAACGTCTCACCTGGCATGTGGAACAGGTTCTGGGGATCTTGGGCAGCGCAGCGGAAGAGACAGTAGCAGCGGAAAGGGAGGAGTAAGCCGAGGAGGAGAGGGAGGATGGAGTAGGAGGAGGAGAAGAAGAGGCAGGCCTGCATGAAATCCGTGGAGGTAAAACCAATTCTACACGGGTGCCACGGTTTACATGCTTGACGGCCATCAGAAGGTTCACCCAGTGGGCAGTAAAAGTGATATACTTTTCCTGCCCGTGTTTGCTAGACCATGTGTCTGTGGTCAGATCATGTATCTTGGCACCGACACTGTGTGCCAGAGAAATATTCACTTGCTGCTGAACATGGCCATACAGCTCTGAAATGCCCTTCTGTGAGAAATATTTCCTGCCTGGGACCTTCCTTTGTGGTGTTCCAATGGCCACAAATTTCCTCCGAGTCCACCAGTTGATATGGCAGTAGTTGGCGGGCCATCAGTTCCGACAAGCCAGCAGTCAAATGTTGGGCAAGAGGGTTATCCGGCGTCATCATTTTTTTACACTCCAACATTTGGGCCATCACTAAAATTCAAGATCTCGGAGTAGGCAGCAACAGCGGGGACCAACCTCCTTGGGCTGATCTGGGTACTGTCGTCAGACTGCTGAGTGGTGGCTGTTGCTACCTCCTCTTCCTGATCTGATGCCAACAATGGCTGTGCATCGCAAATGTCTTGTGATGGATCGGAAAAAATTCCAGTGACTCAAGCGGAGGGTATATGGTGGTGGTGGTGGTGTTTGTGGTGGTGTCTTTGGGGGTGCACACAGCAGAGAGTGAAGAGGGTACACATAGAGAGGATGAGGAGGGTACAGAAGAGGAAGGCTGAGTGAGCCACTCAACCAAGTCTGGTGCATCCTTTGAAGTAGTCGAACGCACCTTCTGAAACTTCACACTTTGGCTCCGGTCTACTGCTCCTGCCTTACCCCTACCACCCCTGCGTAAGGGCCTGCCTCTTCCTCTGCCTGTCATTTTTTAAATGACCCTGTGACAAAAGTCTCTAGAGAAGCGCAGTATATGTGGAAGAAGGTATATAACACCCCACTTTAATTTGTGGTATTGGGGGGCCACTGGTTTATCACACCAGTTGTACAAAAAATTGGCCAGTATGTTTGGCACTGTGTGTGGCAGAGTTAACGCAGCAAATGAGGCAATATTGTTGCAGTACACAAATACACTTAGACAAGTATACTCAGATAACACCCCACTTCAATATGTGGTATTGGGGGCCACTGGTTTATCACACCAGTTGTACAAATAATTGGCCAGTAACTGTTGTTACTGTGTGTGGCAGAGTTAACGCAGCAAAAGAGGCAATATTGTTGCAGGACACAAAGGGAGGGGTTAAGTGTGTCCCTAGGGGCGTGATTCTAACTGTGATTGGATGTGGCTACTGGTGTAAGAACAGAGATCAACGGTCCTACATAGCAGAACTGTATGATCTCCATTCTTACACAAGGGAGAATGACAGGCAGCTTTGTTTACATTAGCCGCTTGCCTTTCTCCCGGTGTAACGGACGATCGCGAGTGCCCGGCGGACATCGGGTCCGCCAGGCACACGTGCGGGGGGGGGGGTCCGTGAGCGCGCGCTCGCTCCCTAGAGCCTCACAGGCTAGCGACGTAGGCCTATGACGCTTTGCCTGTGAGGGGCTGACCGCCGCAGTAAATAGTCACGCGCCGGTCGGCAAGTGGTTAAAATGGTTAAATGCGTTTTTCGGGATATTTCTGTTGTTATTCTGTCTCTCACTGTTAAAATAAATCGACCATTAAAATTATAGACTGATCATTTCTTTGTCAGTGGGCAAACTTACAAAATTAGCAGGGGTTCAAATACTTTTTTCCCTCTCTGTATGTCAAACTGGAAAAACCATCCTTGAACACATTACAGTGAGCAAACTAAATTTACCTAACAAATAATTACAACCAGACTGGGTACGGTGAGGCAACTAGACACAGCGCCACAAACCTTAGTAGGCCAACACTAAATCTATCTATCTAATTCTAGCACCTATCTAGGAGGGTGCTACACTAGATTTAAACCTACCCCCTCAATTAAGAACCACCATCAAGCCATTTAATCTAAATCACTTGGCAAGGGGGTAGGAGAAGGTAGGTCCTTCTGCCCAAAAAGTGAGTCAAATTTGCAAACACTTATTCAAATTCTCCTTTTAGTATTACATTTTCCCCCGTATTACCAAAATAAAAAGGGGAAGGAAAGAGATAGAAAGGGGAAGGAAAGAGTGAAGAAATCATATTCTATATCAGTGTTATTTTTATCAGGCTTCTATTTCTTGCGGTAAGCTCTGAACTTTCACAATTGCAGATAATAAAAGTATCATGGCAAATGGCCAGAACTCTGACATAACTGCTGAGGATGGTTAACCGAAGACCCGAAGAAGAGATGTGACTTCTGCTGACAGATATCCACAGACAGGCTGAGTTTCCTTAACCACTTAATCCCCAGAGGATTTGGCTGCTCAAAGACCGGAGCCCTATTTTGCGATTCAGCCCTGCGTGATTTTAACGGACTATTGCGCGGTTGTGCGACACTGTACTCAAACAAAATTGACGTCCTTTTTTTCCCACAAACAGAGCTTTCTTTTGATGGCTTTTGATCACCTCTGCGATTTTTATTTTTTGCGCTATAAACAAAAAAGAGCGACAATTTTGGAAAAAATAACAATATTTTTCAAATTTTTTATATGAAATTCTCAAAAAAAAAAAATGAAAAAATCTAAATTTTTTAACATTTTAGCCCAATTTGTTTTCTGCTACATATTTAAAAAAAAAAAAAATCTCAATAAGCGTATTTTGTTTGGTTTGGGCAAAAGTTATTGCGTTTACTAACTACGGGAAAGATTTAAGTCATTTTTATTGTTTTTTTTTACTAGTAATGGCGGCGATCTGCGATTTTATTTGCGGGACTGCGACATTGTGACGGACAGATCGGACCCCTAACTGACATTTTTGACACTTTTGGGAGTAACAGTGACATTACTACAGTAATCAGTGCTAAAAATATGCATTGTTACTGTAAAATGACACTGGCAGGGAAGAGGTTAACTTTATTGGTGATCAGTGGGTTAAATGTATCCCTAGGGGCGTGATTCTAACTGTGGGGGGGCGTGGCTTGTGATGTAACCACAGAGACATACGATCCTACATAGCAGGATCGCATAGCCTCTGTACTTACATCAGGGAGAATGACAGACGGCTGTGTTTACATCAGCCATCTGTCATTCTCCCTCTCTTGCGGGAGATTGCGAGTGGCCGGCGGACATCGGAGCCACCGGTCACATGCGCAGGGATGCCTGAGGACGAGCGGGGGCGGGAGCGTGCCTCCAGCGGCGCGCGCTCGCCCCCTACAGGATTCTGGGTGAGCGACGTAGTACTACATTGCTTTGCCCAGGAGCGGCTGACTGCCGCAGTAAATGTACTTGTGGCGGTTGGCAAGTGGTTAACCACTTGCCGACCGCCTAACGACTATTTACTGTGGCACTCAGCCGCCTACAGGCAAAGTGACGTAGACCTACGTGGCTCGCCCACGAGCCTGTAGGGGGTAAGTGCACGCTGCCGGCGGCCCACTCGCGCCCCCGCCTGTTCCCTGGGGAGCCAGCACGTGTGAACGGCGGCTTCGATGGCCACCGGCCACTCTCGATCTCCCGCAGGAGAGGGAGAAAGACAGACAGCTCATGTAAACACAGCCGTCTGTCATTCTCACTAAAGTAATCACAGGGGCTATGCGATCCTGCTATGTAGGATCGTATGTCTCTGTGATGACATCACAAGCCACGCCCCCCACAGTTGGAATCCCGCCCCTAGGGACATACTTATCCCCTTGATCACCAGTAAAGTTAACCCCTTCCCTGCCAGTGTCATTTTTACAGTAACAGTGCATATTTATAGCACTGATTACTGTAGTAATGTCACTGGTCCCCCCCAAAAGTGTCAAAAATGTCAGTTAGGGGTCCGATCTGTCCGCCGCAATGTCGAAGACCCCCAAAAAAATTGCAGATCACCGCCATTACTAGTTTAAAAAAAAAAACAATAAAAATGACACAAATCTTTCCTGTAGTTAGTAAACGCAATAACTTTTGCGCAAACCAATCAAAATACGCTTATTGCAATTTTTTTAACCAAAAATATGTAGCAGAAAATAAATTGGCCTAAAATTTTAAAACATTTAGATTTTTACTTTTTTTTTTTTTGAGAACTTCATATAAAAAAAAATGTGAAAAATATTGTTATTTTTTCTAAATGTTCGCTCTTTTTTTGTTTATAGTGCAAAAAGTAAAAATCGCACAGCTGATCAAATACCACCAAAAGAAAGCTCTGTTTGTGGGAAAAAAAATCATGTCAATTTCATTTGGGTACAGCATCATACGACTGCGCAATTGTCTGTTAAAGTCACGCAGTGCCGAATTGCAAAATAGGGCCTGGTCTTTGAGAAGCCAAATCCTCCGAGGCTAAATTGGTTAATGGAAGTCAATCAATGGCTGTTATTGGATTAGATCCTAGTACATTACTATTGTGATTACCCATTTACTAAATGTGTGGGAGATTCAGTCCTATTTTCTTTGACTTGATGGAAATCTCTCCCAAAAATAATAGTAAATATATAACAATATTATACATTGTGGGTGCTTTTACGAGGACCATCCCTGTGCTGGGTCCCCAGATCTGCACACATTATAAGAGGTTTCCTCTATCCCAGATCAAAAACCCAGGTCTGAATACTTACTGTACCCAGGGCTTTTTTTCAGCAGGAACGCGGGGGAACGCAGTTCCGGCACCTCCAATGGGTGATGGAGGGTCTACTGATGCTGGCTGCTGGGAGATCTTTTGTTGCTGGAGGGGATCTATTTTTGCATGGCAATCTATTGTTGCTGGTGGAGGATCTTTTGATACTGAGGGTTACTTATTGCAAGAAGGGATCTACTGTTTAGGGAGGGGTCTACTGTTGCTGGCTGCTAGAGAGTCTATTGATGCTGGCTGCTGGGAGATCTTTTGCTGCTGCTGTGGGGGATCTATTTTATTGCTTTTCTTGTTATCATAACCTAATTCCATACATTCCAATACAAAATTATACTTGGTTCTATATTCTCTAAAAGAGTCTGCACTGGAAGCTGGGTAGGGGGTGGAACCAAGGTTCAGTGCTCGTGGGTTGGAAGGGGTGGAACCAAGGGTTAGTGCTCGGAGGTGGGTAGGGGGCGGAGACACAAAGTAACTTAGAAGGGGGAGTTCCTGCACCTATTCTCTGAGAAAAAAAGCCCTGACTGTACCCATTTTGAGACACTCCAATCATCCTTTAAACTGGCTTCCGGTCTCTGCGCTCATGGAGGAGGAGTGAGCGATCCAGGCTCCTGCGATAACGCCCGCATGTAAAGCCGCCCGCAAGTCATCCTGGGGACGATAGTGGGGATACAAGCCAGAGGCTTAGCTTGGAGTCAGGCTTAAGCTGCATCGGACACTGCCTCGGAGACTGTACTGGAGACAGCGGCAGTCAGTACCTGTCTGAAGTGCCCGAACCTATCTGCAGTAATACAGAAGCTGTGACCGGCATCGGAGATAGCGGAGATATCGGGCACCTGCGGGTACGGCCAATATCCTGCCGACTGCATTTGGGACAGAAGGTACAGCCAACAGCCGATAGCTGACAGCTACTGTTAGCGGTCCACGCTTGTCCAGACTGCCCGAGCTGCTCGTATCCACCCGTATCTACTCATATCAGAGCAGCAGCTGAGAGCAGGGGAGAGAGAAGCGGTGCAGAGCAGGGCTAGCAGGGCCAGCTGATATAGTTAACAAGCTCAATGGATAGATTCGTGGAGAGGGGTAGGGGCCGTTCCCACGGTTCCCATGGATCTCAGGGATCTCAGAGCAATGCTGCCCTAGAAGCTCCCTGCACAGGCAAATTACCTGAAGGATCCACTCTTAAAGAGGTTGTAAACTCATTTAAAAAAAATTTTTTTTTTTTAGAAGCTGCAAGAGAAAGACATAATGAGCTAGTATGCTTCGCATACTAGCTCATTATGAAATACTTACCTTAGAACGAGCCCCCGCCGTGCCGCTCTCTTACCTGTATGACGGGCGACATGACATGTCGCCCGTCTTCCGGGATCGCGGCATCCGGTCATCTGATTGGCCGGAGCCGCGGTGACGTCACTCCCGCGCACGCGCACGGGAGCCGACGGTCACGGCACGGGGCTCTGAAGGAACGGCACGATCAGCCGTTCCTTCAGAGCGCATGCGCCAGTGACGTCACTGGCTGCATTAAAGGTAAATATCTCCTAAACGGTGTAAGTTTAGGAGATATTTACAGTACCTTTGGGTAAGCCTTATCATAGGCTTACCTATAGGTACAACTTCATGAGGAGGGTTTACTTCCTCTTTAATGTCCTGACCACTACAGCGAATACAGCTACAAATACTATATCCATTATACCCATCATATCTGATACATCTGATATATCAGCAACATCTGCCACATCTATACCTATTGCATCCACTACTTGTTTGATGGGGGTCCCTAAAATGGTCATCTCGACATCCGCAATGTACCCCTCGGAGGGAGATTCCAATATGGCTGCCAAACTTCAAGCAAGCGATGAGACACAGGAGGAGGTGAGCGCACATTCTGCAATGAATATACATGCTCAATCCAATACTTCTGAAATCCCCTCAGAGGATCTCTCCTGTGGTCGGATAGCAGAAGCAGTGGCGGCATTATTGGCACCCACGATTAAAAATACAGTGGAAACAGCTATAACGCAAGGGCTTACACAGATACAAAGAGACTTACAAATGCATAAACAGCAAATACAGGAAGCAGAGATGAGAATCTCCTCTTTAGAAGATGAAATGATAGATAACAGTAGAGAGTTATCCGCACACGACAATGCTCTGCAGATGTTGCAAGAAAAGATAGAGGACCCAGAAAATCGTTCTAGACCATGGGTGTCCAACCTTTTGGCTTCTCTGGGCCACATTGAGTGTAGAGAAATTTTCTCGGCCGCATATAAAATATATACTACAGTTAAGGTATATAAGTAATAAAACGCCGCAGCGCCCTTCCCGCGCCGCCTCACCAGTGCGTGCCCATCCAATGCAGCCTGATCAGTACCCATCCAATGCAGCCCCACCAGTGCATGCCCATCCAATACAGCCTGATCAGTGCCCATCCAATGCAGCCTCACCAGTGCCCATCCAATGCAGCCTGATCAGTACCCATCCAATGCAGCCCCACCAGTGCATGCCAATCCAATGCAGCCTGATCAGTGCCCATCCAATGCAGCCTCACCAGTGCCCATCCAATTCAGCCTCACCAGTGCATGCCTATCCAATGCAGCCTCACTAGTGCATGCCCCTCCAATGCAGCTTCACCAGTGCGTGCCCATCCAATGCAGCCTGATCAGTGCCCATCCAGTGCAGCCTCACAAGTGCATGCCCATCCAATGCAGCCTGATCATTGCCCATCCAATGCATCCTCACAAGTGCATGCCCATCCAATGCAGCCTGATCAGTGCCCATCCAATGTAGCCTCACCAGTGTGTGCCCACCCAATGCAGTCTGCAATAAAGAGAGAGCAGAGCCGCTGGATTACACAGAGCAGGGATCTCCCGCTTACCCGGTGACCGCTGTCATACGAAGTCCTGCCTCCTGGACCGGCTCCTATGATAGACGTCACCAATGTGCTTTCTATCATTGACAGAGGCTCAGAGGCAGCCTCTGCCTACAGTTAGTTGGAAGCCGCTGTGGCCGTTCCCCCGACTCGACTTCCTTCCTCCCCAGCAAAAAAATAATAATTGTCAGGCGGCAGTGGGCCGCATTGCCTGTGGTTCTGGGCCGCATGCAGCCCTCGGGCCGCAGGTTGGACATGCCTGTTATAGACGAAATAACCTCCGTATTATTGGGGTCCCAGAAACTTTTCAACTCGAGGCGCTTACTCACCTCTGCTCTGTAAAAATACCGAATGCACTAGGAATTCCAACTACCTGTGTAGTAGAACGAGCACACAGGATCGACAGCATTAAGGAAGGCAGGAACAACACTAGGCCTGTCATAGCAAGGTATTTGAATTATGCGGATAAAAACCTCATTTTCCAGCAATTTAAGCAACAGCATAAACTGCAGATTGAAAGTCATTCCATACTAATTTTTGCAGACTATTCAGCGGAGGTATCAAGGAAGTGTAAAGCCTTCTCTATTTTTTGTACAACACTGTACCATCACAAGATAAAATTCACCCTGGCTTACCCTGCGGTATTGCACCTTACTTCATCAAAGGGTGAACGTTTATCTTTTAAAAACCCTGCAGACGCGGAGAAGTACCTAATCTCTATTAATATCAATTTACCTGTGGAAGAAAGCTCATACTCAGTCAGAAAGGCAGCCCTATCCAGGAAAGCCCAGATGGGTCTTACCAAAGAAATTAATAAAAAGGCTAAAACAGGCATAAACAGTCCACGCACATAACCAAGGAGGAGAAGATTTGCCACCTATTGGAACCCCCCACCTGTACTGGATATACGGAACTATGCTTTCAGTAACTGGAGGGGGATTTAAAGGTTAAAAGTTCTTGCTTTATTCCATCTAAAATTAATTTAATAGGAGTTCAAGATTGAGCACGTATAAGTGGTGTTATCTTTTTTTCTGTTTTTCCCGTTTTTTTTTTCTTCCCTCCTTTTCAAAAAGCGGATGATACTATCACTGATTGATTTGATATGTGGATGACACTTTCACTGGTTGATCTTATGGGCTAGGAGCCGTTAGAGTTCGCACTCCCTCACATGTAGAAAAAGGTGAAGTCAAATAAATTTTTAGTATTCAGGAGCACCCTTTTTAACCACTTTACCACCGGAGGATTTTGCTGTCTTCCGTCCAGGCCACTTTTTGCGATTCGGCGCTGTGCGACTTTAACTGACAATTGCGCGGTCGTGCGACGCCGTACCCAAACGAAATTTACGTCCTTTTTTTCCCACAAACAGAGCTTTCTTTTGGTGATCACCTGTGCGATTTTTACTTTTTGCGCTATAAACAAAAAAAGAGCATTTATTTTGAAAAAATAACAATATTTTTAACATTTTTTTTATATGAAATTCCCCCCCAAAAAAATGTATAAATCAAATTTTTTTTAAAATTTTTGGCCAATTTGTTTTTTGCTACATATGTTTGGTAAAAAAAATCGCAATAAACGTATTTTGATTGGTTTGCGCAAAAGTTATTGCGTTTACTAACTAAGGGAAAGATTTCTGTCATTTTTGGTGTTTTTTTTTTTAACACGTAATGGCGGTGATCTGCGATTTTTTTTGCGGGACTGCGACATTGCGGCGGACAGATCGGACCCTTGACTGACATTTTTGACACTTTTGGGGGTACCAGTGACATTACTGCAGTAATCAGTGCTATATATATGCACTGTTATTGTAAAAATGACACTGGCAGTGAAGGGGTTAATTTTATTGGAGAGGGAGGGGTTAATGTATGCTTGGTGCTTACTGACGTGTGGGGGTGAGGTGACTTTGTGAGACAGGGACAGATCGCAGGTTCAGCCATGCTGAACCCTGCAATCTGACCCTGCCTGTCACTTAGGAGATCCGCCCGCTATGTTTACACAGGCGGGCGGATCTCCTCACTCGATTCCCCGACGATCGGGGCGATCGCCGCTGCTCCTCCCCTGGCCCGACTCCCGCTGTGAATGAAAACAGCGGGAGCGCGCCTCCGGCGGCGCGCGAGCGCCGCCTACAGGGGGAGGAGTCCAGCGACGTAGGTCTGCGTCGCTGGACGGGATCGTGCCACTTTGCCGCAGTACGCTCAATGTGAGCGGTGGGCAAGTGGTTAAGGGACCTCCTGTCCCTTTTTTTTCTTTTGTTTTTTTTCACTTTCTTTTTTTTCTCTTCTTTTTTTATGCTTTATCTAATATCTCTCACACCGCATAGACAACGTCTGAGAAAGATGGTAGATGTTCGAATAGGACACTCACAGTTTAACTCTAATATGATCTATAATATTGAACTACACCACCAAAAATTATGGCTTCCTTAAATATAGTCTCTTGGAACGTGAAGGGCTTGCGTTCTCAAAATAAACCAATGCGTATCCTCAGACATTTAAAACTATTGAAAGTTGATATAGCACTCCTGCAAGAAACGCACCTAAGGGCAGACGCATCCCATTATATGAAAAAGTTATGGGTGGGGGAAGTGGTAGGATCACCTGCGGTACACCGTAAGGCAGGTACATTAATACTTATAAACAAGACCTTGCCCTGCACTATACACTCCGTACATTTAGATTCATTAGGTAGGAAAGTATCAGCAGTTACTCAACTACCTGAATACACACTTCAAATTTCCAATATCTATGCACCTAATTCTCCCACCAAGGCCTTTTTTGAGGAGACAGTAGCATGGCTTTGTCAGGAACAAGCCACATATAACATAGTAGGAGGAGATTTTAACTCAGTCATGTACCCGCGAGAAGATCGTAAAACAGGGTCCTCTTCCCAGACTCATATAGCCCATCCCATCGGTGAACGTACAACGGCTCTCTCTGATATGATGGACTCTTTGAAGCTAATTGATTATTGGCGTACCAGCCATCCTATCGAAAGAGAGTATACTTTTTTTCACACCCTCATAATTCTATTGCCCGATTGGACTATCTGTTCTGCACACAAAGTCTGGTCCTGTTTATAACTTCATCAAATATATATGATATAGCAATTTCTGACCACGCCCCCATATCGCTAGCTCTATCTCTAACATACAATCAGAATCTACCCAGAATGTGGAGATACCCAAACTACCTGGCGGACAATGAGGAGTTTGTTTGGTTTTTTTTTAAACTTCTTGGGTAGAATATCTTTCATATAACAGGGAAGAGAGTATAGATCCCGTATTATTATGGGAGGCGGGTAAAACTGTTCTGCGAGGCAATATAATATCATATACTACAAGATACAAAAAGACATTAATGTCTACATATACACAACTTAGTGAGCAACTTCGAACGGCCCAACAGAACATGACACAGTCAAATACTTTCGAAAATATTAACCAGTGGCATAACGCCAAAAAAAAAAACTTTGATCTATGGGCCGAAAGGGTGGAACAAATAAAGTGCTCACACATAGAGGCCAAAATTCTCCGGTTCGGTAACAAACCTAGTAAATTAATGGCGAGATTAATAAAGGGGGTACATACTCCGACGCAAATAACATCTCTCTGCGATCAGCAAGGGCAGGTTACTCACTCCCCTACAGTCATTACGGGCATTTTGGAGAAATACTGTACAGAATTATATGCTAAGGAGTGTATAGACTCAGAAGCAGCGGTGAAACTATTAAACACCATAAATCTTCCCTCTCTCTCAGAGGCCCAAATAGAGTTGATTAATGCATCAATATCCCAAGATGAAATAAATAATATTATTAAAACTTCAGTAAATGAAAATGCCCCGGGACCTGACGGCTATACGAATTAGTTTTATAAGGGAATGATAGACAGTTTGTTACCTCATCTTACATTAACGTTTAACGAAATATGGACGAAAGGTACCTACCTTCCAACAGGGTATGAATCATATATTAAGCTCATCCCCAAAAAGGGTAAGGATACTTTACAGCCTGGTTCGTATTGCCCAATTTCGTTATTGAACATTGATGCGAAGATATTGGCTAAGCTGATAGCCACTAGATTAGCTGCGATCTTACCATCTCTCATACATGAGACACAATCGTGTTTCGTTAAAGGTCGATCAGCCACTTTAAATATCCGAAAGGTTATAGCGGCCTTGGAATATGCAAGGGAAAATCCGACGAAAGCTATGGCTATCGTCTCTCTCGATGCAGAAAAAGCCTTTGATAACATCAATCTGGAGTGGCTGTTTCTGAGTTTAGAGAGATTGGGCTTTATGGGACGTGCTTTAAATTTTTTTCGAGCAATGTACGCCAGACCAACAACTAAAATCGTATCCTCGGCGGGGATGTCTGCCCCAATACCCCTATATAAGGGTACGAGGCAGAGATGCCCGCTTTCACCGATCCTTTTCAACCTTGCCCTGGAGCCCTTATCCAGATTTTTTCTGGAACAGGCTCCTATGCTGGGTATCCAAATAGGGAACGAAGAAATACGTTTGGCACTATTTGCCAACGATATGTTGCTTTTTACCTCTAACCCCCGGGCTGATTTAAAAACTATACAACATATCTTAAATGAGTTTGGAAAATTGACAGGCTTTAAAGTAAATTATGATAAGAGCGAGGTTCTTCCGCTTACTCCTTCTACCACACTTCAATGGGATACATCTTGCCCTTTCCCTTTAGCACAGTCATATATTACATACCTAAGAATCAAAATTAGTAAGGATCTGTCTTCTCTATACACACTAAACCTTACTCCATTGTTTGAAAAGATTAGGAAATAATTGCATATGTGGCAGAATTTACCCCTGTCATTCTTCGGGAGATGCCATCTGATTAAAATGATTAGTTTCCCATGCCTATTATATCAGCTACAAACTATACCGCTCTTATTGAAGCATAAAGACATTCAACTTTTGAATAGGGCTTTTTCAAAATTTATTTGGCAGGGAAAACGCTCGCAAATTTTGCTAGCTAAATTGCATCTCCCGAAGAACACGGGGGGGGGGGGGGGGGGGGGCTGGTCTTCCAGGCGTTAGACTATACAATCTTGCATGTTTGATGAGATATGGGCTGGACTGGCTTGTGGAAGGAAATCGTTACACTAATAAAGCCCTGGAGGAACAAATAGCTTACCCCCTGAGCTTGGTGGGCATCTTGCATAGTAAATTTTCAACATTACCAAAAAGTATACAACAACATGCTCTGCTAAGAGACACCTTTATAGCTTGGAGAGAAATCTGCAAGAAACTACATTTACCACTCGGTATCTCAAAACATCTACGGTTGGTGGGGAACCCAATGTTTCCTCAGGCAAGGGACCAACCAGCCTTTGAATATTGGAAATCTAAAGGCCTGGTGAAAGCGTATTCTTTAATCCAAACAGAAGATGGGACCTCCAGACTTAAACCTAAATCTTTTTCGGCTCTAGCTGCAGAATATGATCTTCCTAAATCACATCTTTTGGCCTATTATCAAGCAATTTCATATATCTCTTCATGTGCATCAAGTTTATTAGAAGGCTTTCAACATACAGTGATGGACACCTTAATGCAACAACGGTCTTACTCAATATCAACAATATTTAAAACTTTGCAAGGTGAGCTGTTCCCCCTTTCTACAGATAGATTTTTGGAAAAATTGCATTCTGACTTCCCTGGACCAGAATTCTCACATTATATTCTTCAGGGCTATAGGCACATTAGGACACTTACTGTGAATGAGATATGGAGAGAAACTCAGTTTAAATTTATACATAAAGCCTATATCCCAGCACTTTTTACTAGGGACAACAAAACCAAAGCAGTATGTCCTCTCTGTACGTCAAGAAGGCCTACATTGGCTCAGATTTTGGTCCTGTCCCAGAGTGATCCCATTTTGGGACAAGGTGGTCCATTATGCCAACACAGTGATGAGCACCCGTTTACGGAAGTCTCCTCATCTTATGCTGTTTGGAATTAACCAGACGAATATTTCTACACATGCGAGTCCATTGGCGACTGTTCCTTTGTGGTCACATCTATGTTTTCTGGCGTCCAAGAGGACTATTCTGAAATCATGGATTGAACCTAACCCTCCTACATTACCTGTCCTTAAAACAGAACTTAGGTCGCTAATAGAGTTGAGCGGACACCTGGATGTCCGTGTTCGGCGGGTTCGGCCGAACTTGAAAAAATACTTTTTCCGAACTTTACCCGGACACCGAACCCCGTTGAAGTCAATGGGGGCCCGAACTTTCAGGCACTAAAATGGCTCTAAAAAACCAATGGAAAATATGGATACGGAAATAACTTAAAACAACAAAAAAAATGAAAAATAAAACAATTTTCTTCATCTGTGAAGGACGAGGCCCATATGGAGTAGGAGGGAGGTTGAGGTGGCGGTGGATGTGGCGGTGTAGGTGGAAGCGGCGGTGGAGGGGGACGAGGTAGCCAACACTGCTTTTTTTAAGTCATTTTAAATTAGGGTACACCCCAAAAGAGTGAGAAAGATCAAAAATATAACAATGGCTGGGTAAGGTCCGTATCCATCTCTATTCTGCACAAGGTACGGAAAAGTCCTGTGGGATCCTTGCCTGGTTCATTTTAATGAATGTGAGCTTGTCCACATTGTCTCTGGACAGGCGGCTGCGCTTGTCTGTGATAACGCCCCCAGCCGTGCTAAATACACGTTCAGATAATACACTGGCTGCAGGGCACACCAGCACCTCCAAGGCGTAAAGGGCAAGCTCAGGCCATGTGCCCAATTTGGAGACCCAGAAGTTGAAGGGGGCAGACCCGTCATTCACTACATGTAGGCGTGTGCACACATACTGCTCCACCATGTTGGTGAAATGCTGCCTCCTGCTAAGACGTTCCATATGAGCTGCTGGTGCTGCTGTTTGTTGTGGCGTGCTGACAAAGCTTTTCCACATTTCGGCCATGCTAAGCCTGCCTTCTGAGGTGCTGGCGGTGCCCTGGTTGCGTTGGCGACCTCTTCCTCCTCCTCCTCTGCCTTGGCCTTGTGCTTCCACTGTGGCCCCGCTGTCAGGTGGGAATGCCAGCAGCATCGCGTCTACCAGCGTGCGCTTGTACTCGCGCATCTTGCGATCACACTCCAATGAGTGAATTAAGGAAGGTACGTTGTCCTTGTAACGGGGATCCAGCAGCGTGGCCACCCAGTAATAGGCACAAGTTAGAATGTGGGCAACTCGGCGGTCGTTGTGGAGACACTGCAGCATGCAATCGCTCATGTGTGCCAGGCTGCCCAGAGGCAACGAAAGGCTGTCCTCTGTGAGAGGTGTATCGTCTGTGTCCTCTGTATTCCCCCAGCCATGCACCAGTGATGGCCATGAGCTGGCCTGGGTGCCACCCTGCTGTGAACATGGTTCCATCTCCTCCTCCTCATCTTTCAGAATTGTGCCCCTGCTGGACAATTGTGTCCCTGGCGTTTGTGTGTGCAGGAACCCACCCTCGGAGCCACTTGCAAATGACTGCCCTGGAAGCCTTGGAAATGTTACATCTTCACCCTCCTCCTCTTCATCCTGTGCCACATCCTCTTCCATCATCGCCCAAATTGTTTTTTGAAGGAGGCATAGAAGTGGGATAGTTAAGCTGACAACAGCGTCATCGGCACTGGCCATGTTGGTGGAGTACTCAAAACAGCGCAACAAGGCACACAGGTCTCGCATGGAGGCCCAGTTATTGGTGGTGAAGTGGTGCTGTTCCACAGAGCGACTCACGCGTGCGTGCTGCAGCTGAAACTCCACTATGGCCTGCTGCTGCTCGCACAGTCTTTCCAGCATGTGCAAGGTGGAGTTCCACCTTGTGGGCACGTCACATATGAGGCGATGAGCGGGAAGGCCGAAGTTACGCTGCAGCGCTGACAGGCGAGCAGCAGCAGGGTGAGAACGCCGAAAGTGCGCACAGACGGCCCGCACTTTCTGCAGCAGCTCTGACATATCGGGGTAATTTTGAAGGAACCTCTGCACCACCAAATTCAGCATGTGCGTCAAACCGGCTAGGCCCAGAGCTGCTATGAGATTTCGCCCGTTATCGCACACCACCAGGCCGGGCTTGAGGCTCGCTGGCAGCAACCACTCATTTGTCTGCTGTTCCATGCTCCTCCACAACTCCTGCGCGGTGTGTGGTTTTTCCCCCAAAAGGGCAAGTTTTAAAACTGCCTTCTGTCGTTTACCCCTGGCTGTGCTGAAGTTGGTGGTGAAGGTGTTACGCTGACCGGATGAGGAGGCGGTATAGGATGAGGAAGCGGAGTAGGAGGAGTTAGGAACAGGAGGCAAACTGAAGCGCCCTGCAATCCACGGTGGTGGAAGGACATGCGCCAAATTGCTATCCGCCTCAGGCCCATCCACCACTGCATTTACCCAGTGTGCCGTTAGGGAGATATAACGCCCCTGACCGTGCTTACTGGTCCACGTATCAGTAGTTAGGTGGACCTTGCCACAGATGGCGTTGCGCAGTGCACACCTTATTTTTTCCCCCACTTTGTTGTGCAGGGAAGGGATGGCTTGCCTGGAAAAGTAGTGGCGGCTGGGCACGACGTACTGTGGGACAGCCACCGACATAAGACTTTTAAAACTGTGCGTCTCCACCAGACGGAATGCCAGCATTTCAAAGGCCAAGAATTTTGAAATGCTGGCATTCAGGGCCAGGGATCGCGGGTGGGTAGGGGGGTGTTGGAAGTGTTTGGAAGATGGAAAGCTGAACACTTTCATGGGACATTGTGGAGATGGTTGGTGACCAAGGTGGTGGTGTTGCTGGCAGATCCTCTGTTTGCGGGGTGGCAGGTGCCGGTATCACTACAGAGGTGGATGAAGAGGCCGAGACTGCAGCAGAAGAGGAAGCAGGAGGAGCCAGAGACCTTTCTTAGTTTTGAAGGTGTCTACTCCACTGCAGCTCGTGCTTTGCACTTAGATGCCTGATCATGCAGGTTGTGCTCAGGTTGAGAAGGTTTATGCCTCGCTTCAGGCTCTGATTGCACAGGGTGCAAACCACTCGTGTCCTGTCATCAGCACATTTTCTAAAGAACTTCCACGCTAGAGAACTCCTTTGAGCTGACTTTGGTGCGCTCGTTCCCTTGCTGCGTTGGGCAGTAGCAGGCGTAGTGTCTAGGGCACGGCCACTCCGCTTCTGCACCCTGCTCCCTCTTCTGCTGTGCTGGTGGCTCTGTGCGACCACCGCCTCTTCCTCCAAACTACTCAGGTCACCTGCATGACCTTCATTCCATGTGTGGTCGAGGACCTCATCGTCCTCCACATCTTCCACCCAGTCTTCACCCCTGCCCTCCTTGTCGGTCTCCACAATTCTGAGTGCCGCTGCAGTTGGCATCTGCGTTTCGTCATCATTGGAGACGTGCTGCGATGGTCCTTCCATGTACTCATCTTGAGAAATAAGTGGTTGGGCATCGCTGCACTCAATCTCTTCCACTTCTGGGGCAGGGCTAGGTGGATGGCCCTGGGAAACCCTGCTGACAGAGTCATCAAAAAGAAGAAGTGACTGCTGCATGACTTGGGGCTCAGACTGCTTGCATGATTTGCAAGGGGGTGAGGTGAAAGACGGTTGGACATCGGCTGCAGGTGCCAACTCTGACCTTTCTGCAGTAGACTGGGTGGTAGACAATGTGAAGGAACTGGAGGCACTGTCAGCAACCCAATCTACTATCGCCTGTACTTGTTCTTGCCTCAACACTTGTAGAGGCGCATGATGCCCTACCAAATACTGCTGCAGGTTCTGTCGCCTACTCACACTTGAGGAAGGTGTTTCACTTGTGCTTGTAGCTGGCACAGATCGACCACATCCTCTCCTTGCAACAGGAGCACTACCAGCAGCACCACGACCCAGGCCTCGGCCCCTATTTGACGTTCTCCTCATATTTCTGTAATTTATGATCTTGCCCTAGAAAGGTGTTTATTGAATAGCGGAACAAAACAACAACAGTATCGCACGGGTGTATCTCACAGTCAAATATGCAAAGTATGCCGCAATTTAATTTTTTTCACCCCAAAAGGGTGTATATTGAATAGCGGAATAGAAAAAAGTATATAAAACGGTGTATCTCACACGTACAAACACAGACTAGGCCCCGATTACAATTTTTTGTACCCTAAAGGGAAGATGAGGAAGAGGAGTAGGATGAGTTCAGAACAGGAGGCAAACTGAAGCGCCCTGCAATCCTCGGCGGTGGAAGGAGATGCGCCAAACAAATTGGAAAGGTGTATCTCACACGTACCGATACAGACTATGCCATAATTTAATTTTTTTCACCCCAAAAGGGTGTATATTGAATAGCGGAATAGAAAAAAGTATACAAAACGGTGTATCTCACACGTACAAACACAGACTAGGCCCCGATTACAATTTTTTGTACCCTAAAGGCAGAATGAGGATGAGGAGTAGGAGGAGTTCGGAACAGGAGGCAAACTGAAGCGCCCTGCAATCCTCGCCGGTGGAAGGAGAAGCGCCAAACAAATTTGAAAGGTGTATCTCACACGTACCGATACAGACTATGCCGCAATTTAATTTTTTTTACCCCAAAAGGGTGTATATTGAATAGCGGAATAGAATTTTTTTATAAAAACGTGTATCTCACACGTACAAACACAGACTAGGCCCCGATTACAATTTTTTGTACCCTAAAGTCAGGATGAGGAAGAGGAGTAGGAGGAGTTCAGAACAGGAGGCAAACTGAAGCACCCTGCAATCCTCGGCGGTGGAAGGAGATGCGCCAAACAAATTTGAAAGGTGTATCTCACACGTACCGATACAGACTATGCCGCAATTTAATTTTTTTTACCCCAAAAGGGTGTATATTGAATAGCGGAATAGAAAAAATGTTATAAAACGGTGTATCTCACACGTACAAACACAGACTAGGCCCCGATTACAATTTTTTGTACCCTAAAGGCAGGATGAGGATGAGGAAGAGGAGTAGGAGGAATTCGGAACAGAAGGCAAACTGAAGCGCCCTGCAATCCTCGGCGGTGGAAGATGCGCCAAAAAATTTTGAAAGGTGTATCTCACACGTACCGATACAGACTATGCCGCAATTTAATTTTTTTTACCCCAAAAGGGTGTATATTGAATAGCGGAATAGAAAAAAGTATATAAAATTGGTTATTTTTCAATAGCACATGTGAACACCGCAGTGTCTTATGTTTTATGTCACGGTCAGCAGCAGGCTATGAAGGGAAAAAAAAAAATTCCCCTTTAGCTGAACGCTGCACACAACAGACTGATAAAAATATATTTTTTCTCCTCCTCCTCCTCCTCCTCCTCCTCCTCCTCCTCAGTGGGCTCAAGTGAGGGCAAAAAGATTGTTCACTGCACCACCCCCCACACAGCAAAATCGATGTAGATCGCTAACGGACGATTGTTCTGTCCTGTGTCTCCTAATCTCTCCCTGCCTAATCTCTCACGCCTGTCCCTAAAATGTTCAAATATCTTTCCCTGCCTACACTCTGACCTGTCCCTGCATTCTTTCCGGGCACAATGTTGTTTTACCCTGTCTGTCCCTAATCAGCAGCAGCCAGCACCATTATGTGTGCTCTCTCCCTACACTACAGCAGACTGATGCACTGCGCGCTGTGTCTCGAGCTTATAAAGACCTGGGTCACATGCTTCAGCTGGCCAATCACAGCCATGCCATTAGTAGGCATGGCTGTGATGGCTTCTTTGGCATACCAGTTAAACGCTTGTTGATTGGCTGTTGAAAGCCCGCCATTAAAAGCACGCCATTACATACAAAACAGGAAATAAAATTACCGAACACGGATTTTAAACCCGAACATACAGTAAAGTTTTCGGGTCCGTGTCCGGGTAGTAAAAATCCAATTATCCGGTACGGACCCGAATAATACAGTCCGTGTTCGCTCAACACTACTGTCCAGTTCTGGGCACCGGTCCTCAGGAAGGATATGCTGGAACTGGAGAAAGTCCAGAGAAGGGCAACAAAAATAATTAGGGGAATGGAGGGCATCAGCTATAAGGAAATTCTACAAGCACTGAACCTATTCTCTCTGGAGAAGAGACGATTGAGGGGGGATATGATATCAATGTACAAATACTGTACTGGAAACCCTAGCATAAGGAACAAACTATTCAGAGAAAGGAAATACAATAAGACACGAGGCCACTCACTAAAACTAGAGGAAAGACGGTTTAACCTTAAAATACGCAGGGGGTTCTTCACTGTGAGAGCAGTAAGCATGTGGAATTCTCTTCCGCAAACAGTGGTATCAGCAGGGAGCATTGATAGTTTCAAAAAACGATTAGATGGGCACCTTAAAGACCACAACATACAGGGGTATACAATGTACGGTTAACAGCAAACACACATACACACACACATCATAGGTTGAACTGGATGGACTGGTGTCTTTTTTCAACCTCAACAACTATGTAATATAATACAAAAAATAAAATAAAAATGAAAATATAATTAGGTTAAGACAAGTGTGGAAACCATAAAATAATGAGCTCGCAGGGTGATGCCTGTCCACAAGCAGCAATGCTGAAAGTAGTGAAGGACTGAAAGAGTGAAGTGTCTCAAAGAATGGGAAGTGGAGATAGTGAGGGAAGTGATAGGGATGTGACAAGGTGTGTAAATTTAGCCACATAGTAAACCCATTGGAGAGAAAATAAGGGATATCAGGTGCGTGAAAATATACGTTAGGACCCCCACTTCATGGCAGCATTGATCAATCTGATTTTGGCCAGATGTAAGTGTTGTTTCCCCACTTGGGTCATACATATGTGGAAACTTCACATTTGCTGGCCAATATAAACGCACAGCAAACATTGACATTTTTATTTACTTTTAGACAGATCTACTTATATACTCCTGATTAGAGATGGCCTTGCGGTTCGCCCGGCGGTCGGTTTGCGGCAAATTTTGCTTGTTCGCAACCCGCCAATTTTGCGAACACATGACGTTGTTCTCGGCGGCCATATTAGTTTACATTGGGGAGAACTTTGACCCATGACACAGCCGTGAGGTGGAACGGGACAGCCAATTGAAACATTTCAGCACATGGACATGCCCCCTACCTTATAAATAGACCTGAGAAGGCGGCCATTTCACATTCTGCTTTTTGTCAGCGTAGGGAGAGGTCTGCTGTGTTCATCAGGAAGAGATTGCCAGACACAAATAGCTCTGTTAAGATCCACAAAGGTCCTTTTCAGTGCTGGTATTTGGTATAGGTCTACTACAGGTAATACTACTATAGGTCTCTTTTCAGTTCAGGGACAGGTATGCTATGTTCATCAGGGACAGATCGCTCTGTTAAGGTCCACAAAAGTCATTTTAAGGGCTGCTATTTGGAATAGGTGTGCAGTGCACTGAATAGGGGTGTAATCAGCATATAATATACTTTGTAATATAGAAAGCATATTATAGTGGATTTGTGATGTGCAATGTGCAGCATTGTGACTGGTGTGTTGAGCGTTGCTGCAGCAATACTACAAACAGTGACAAAAGCACTTTTAATGTATTATAACTGGTGTGATAGACCAGTGGCCCCCCAATACCACATATTGAAGTGGGGTGTTATTTAACAGTATACTTTTCTAAGAGTGTATTGTAGTCCTGCAAAAATTTGGCCTCTTTTTTTTTTTTTTTTTTAAATATAATTTTTATTGAAAATTTTTTTCCAAGTACATAAACCAAAGAACATCCTTGCAAAATTAGTGCAAGAAGAGTAACAGTGTGAAAACAAGATTTGTCATCAGCAGATATTCAAAAACACGAGTCACATAGTGTCTTGTGGAGAACGTTTGTAGGGAAAGAAAAGAAACCGAGAAAGGTCAGGAGTAAAGACCACTGGACATTACTAAAGGAACAAAGAGCAGGATGCAGGAAAGTAATTGGGGAGGGGGGGTAGTTCTCATGGTGGGAGAGGTAGGAGGGAGGGGAGGAAACCAAAAGGTAAGGAAAAAAAAAGAAAATATAAGGAGAGGGTGATGGAAGAACTAGTGTCAATTCAAGGAATGATAAAGAGTATTGGTAGGTGCATTTATGAAGTAAGTCATTGCTGAGTAATCTGGAGCAGAACTAATTTAAAGTGCGGAGGTCTAAACGAAATACAGGCCTTAGGTGACAGGTCCGGGGGGCCAATGGGAATGCCCCCAGGGTTGTGTGTAGTTAGTAGTGGGGCTCCCATCTCAGGTTATTCATTCATACTGGGGAGTAAGGTAGGTAATCACGAGAAGTCATATAGGGTTGAAGCATTAGAGGCATCGTCAAGGGTAGGAGTAGAGGGGTCCTTCGTGGAGGCTCGGGCTAGATGTGAACGAGGTCGAGAGACGGGCAAACATGAATCGGGAGAAGTCAGTATTGGCGGTATAACCGGAGAGGTCAGCATCCCCGACGGTAGAGGGGAGGAGGAGTGGTCCATAGATAAATATTTGCCCCATTTGGAAGAGAACCGCTGGGTCATTCCTGTAAAGAATGTGACATCCAAAAGATCTTTGCTTAGTAGTGATCTTAGTTCCGTTTGTACATCTTGAAGAGTAGGGGGAGAGTGCAAGATCCATTTTTTCAAAATAGCTCTCCTGGCCAGCATGTAGAGAGTTGATAGCCAGGCCTTATGAGATGCAAGTATGGATATTTGTTCTTTGCCCAGGCCCAAGGAGGTGCCATCCAGGCAACCGAAGAGCAACAGTAGAGGGTGTCCTGTGGGTCTGAGACCAGTGATCTGATAAGCAAAGGAGTCCACCTTAGACCAGAAATCCGAGACTATGGGGCATGACCACAGCCTGTGTGTCAAGGTGGGTCTGCGGGATAGGCACCAGGCACACTTCTGAGGAGAGTTGGAGGAATTAGACATGGTGAAGGGGGCGTATGCCCGATGAATAATTTTTAGTTGTTGCTCCCTCCAAAATTCATTTGTGACATAGTTGCAAGTGGAGTTGTATCCGGACAGAAGGCAACGGTGGAGGTTGTTGAAATGGAAGTCTTTTTCCCATGGAGTTGTGGCAGGTGTCGAGTTTCTCGAAGATCTGTAACGTTGTAGTGGTTTATAAATGTCAGATATTTTGAGCTTAGGGTTATCCAAGAGAGGATCCAGCAAACTATCCTGAAAGCGCTTGAATTTGTCTTGGCATAGTTGTTTTGCAAAGTTTACCGCCTGGCAGATATGAAGAAAGTGGTAAGGCGGAATTAGATATCGTGAGAAAACGTCTCTCGGTGAGATCGGCAGTCCCGTTAGGGAATCGAAAAGTTGGGAGAAAGTCTGCAATCCTTTGGGGGACCATGTGGAAAAAGCTGCATGCTGACGGGCTTGATGAAAAAGAGGATGGCCCTCTATAGGCGTGAATTTGGTGATCAGAGGGGAGAGGTTCAATAGTTTGCACGTCTCTCGCCACGCAACAATGGTATCTCTTATTAACAGATTTGATTTAACATGGCTAGGTAGGGCGGATAGGGAGCAATGAAGAAGGGCACCCAGTGAGTGGGGGGCAACCATCTGTGATTCTATATCAAAATTGGAGTACCGGGATCGATTAGATATCCAGTCCAGGCCAGTCCGCAAAAGGCAGGCAATATTGTACCATCTAATATCAGGTATGTTGGCCCCTCCCTCTCGTTTGGTGCGAAATAATTTCTTAAGTGCAATGCGGGGGCGCTTATTCCTCCAGAGAAATTTTTGGAGAGACTTATATAAGGATTGGGAGTCTTTGTGCTTTAGCAAGAGGGGAATCGTATGTAGGGGGTAGAGGAGCTTGGGGAAGCTCATCATTTTAAAGAGTTGACATCTGCCTAGTAGGGATAGAGGGAGTTCGGACCACGCTTCCAGTTGTTTCGTGATTGCTTTGAACACCGGGGGAAAGTTAAGTGTGTAAATCGTGGACGGCGATTTCCCTATGTGGATCCCTAGGTATTTGATGTGAGATTTGGCAATTTGGAAGATGGATTGTTTCATCCATTCAGGGGATCTGGAGTGGAATAGGGGTAATATTTCACTTTTGGTAAAATTTATTCTGAGTCCCGAGCAGAGCCTGAATGTAGTGAATATGTCAAGAATCAGTGGGATGTCCATTTGGGGGTTTGACGTGAAAATAAGGACATCATCAGCAAACATAGCTGTACGGATGTCGTTATCCCCAATTTTTACGCCATGTAGATGAGGATGTGACGACAGGAATCTGGAAAGTGGTTCAATTGCTAAATTGAACAGGAGAGGGGAGAGTGGGCATCCCTGTCTCGTCCCTTTAAAAAGGGGGAAGGAATGTGAGGGGCAGCCATTAACGATGACGGAGGCACAGGGGGAAGAATACATTGCTTTAATAAGATGCAGAAAAGGCCCTTCGAAGCCAATGGTCCTCAGAACCATAAAAAGCCATGAGAAGTTGACATTATCAAATGCCTTTTCTGCATCTAAGGTGATGATCGCCATATCATCCAGGGGGTGCGTCTTAGCGGTTTCTAGGACTGCAAGAACTTTTCTAATGTTGGACGTGGCAGAACGTCCCTTGGTGAAACCTGATTGGGCAGGGTGTATAACATCTGGCATAATATTTGCTAGTCTGATAGCCATGATTTTTGAGAGAATTTTGGAGTCTAAGTTTAGAAGCAAAATCGGTCGGTAGGATACTGGTTCCAGAGGATCTTTACCCGGCTTGGGAATCACCTTTATATGAGCCTGGAAGCCCAACGGTAAATAGGGCCATCCGTTCAAAATATGGTTATAAACCGACATTAAGGATGGCGAAATAAAGTCCGAGGTGAGTTTATAGAAATCTGAGGTGTATCCGTCGGGACCTGGAGCTTTGCCTGGGGAGAGGGATGATATAACCAATTCCACCTCGGTACCTGTAACCGGAGCGTTGAGTGAGGCGAGTGTAGTGGGGTCTAATTTAGGTAGGTCAATTTTGTCCAGGAACGATTTGGCTGTTGGTAGGTCAATCGGATCAGGGCTATATAGAGAGGAATAAAAATCATGCATGACTTCACCGATATCTGGTTGGGAGATGACAATGTCTCCCCTAGAGTTCTTAAGCTTAGATATGTGTGTCGGGGCAGGTCGTGCCTTGCAGAGGTGTGCTAGAAGTTTCCCGGCTTTATTCCCGAATTTGTGGAGTTTAAGGTCCTGCAGAGAGTGGTGAAAGCGCTCTTTGGTGTCCACCCAATGATCAAAATTTTGTTTAGCCAATTTCGCTATGACACGTCCACGGAGAACGGTTTTCCCGGTTTCCCAGAGGAGAATGGGGTCATTAACATGTTGGGCGTTGTCTTTGAGAAAGTCAGCCCAAGTCTGTTGCAGTAGTGTTTGTAAATCGGTGTTGTTAGCTAGGTAAGAGGGAAAGCGCCAAAGTCTAGGGGCATGCGATGATTGGTGTAAAGTCAAGATCAAAGAAACGGGAGCGTGGTCCGAAATCGCAATCTCCCCAATGACAGGAGTGGAGGAGATTTGGAGCAGAGCATGGTTGCAAAGTAAGTAATCGATTCTGGAAAGACTGCAGTGTGGTGGGGAAAAAAATGTAAACTCCCTACCTAGTGGATGTTCATGACGCCAGATGTCTATGAGAGCCAGAGACCGAGCAAAGTCAGATAGGTAAGTGTTTATGGGCCCTGTCGAGATGGATAAGCGAGAATCATGTAATTTATCTTCCTGGTGGTCCATAACAGAATTAAAGTCCCCGCCCACCAGGAGGGGGTGATGGACGTAAGGGGCCAGTTTAGCGGAAAGATCTTGGAAATAGAACTTAGGGGGCGAATTAGGGGCATATACATTTGCCAGGGTTAGAGTGGTATCTCTAATCTTGAGGTGCAAAACCAGTAGCCTGCCTTCCTTGTCCGTTGATTCTGTTATAACCTCGCAAGGGAGGGATTTGTTGATGAGAGTGATAACTCCAGCTTTGTGGTGGAAGGCTATAGAGCCATGGACTTGGCCTACCCACAATTTTTTCATCCGGTGGAAATCCTGAGAAGATAGGTGAGTCTCCTGCAGGAAGACCACGTCTGCCTTCAGGCGTTTCAAGTGGCGAAGGATCGCCATTCGTTTGTGGGGGGATCTTAAGCCCTTGACATTCCATGAAATCACTTTGATGTCAAGGAGGGTCATATGGGGAGGATTTAAAACGGAATAGGTTTGATAATTGGAGCGGGTATAACGTGATTACCTTAGGGAGGTTCAAGGAGGGAGTGCCTATGAAGGATCTATTACCGGCCTTTTGCGGAAAGGAGTGAGGGGGTGTATTGAAAAATGCACCAAAACAGGTTAACACAACATACAAAAGAGAGAGAAAAAAACAACATACCAATGAAGTCTTGGACTTCGCTTTCTTCCTGATGTCCTTGATTTCACCAGCACGGCGTTACCGGATTAGCTGACATATCTAGCACCCCGACCGGGGTATTGGGTGAGACGGGAGAGGATGTAAGGTCGAGCTAGCGAGAGAAGGTATAAAAAGCTGCCCTGTTGCGTGGCATCCTCTGTCTATCCGTCCCCAGGATAGTAGGTTGGACAATCCGACAAGGCAGTGAGGGAGAGAAGCCATCTGCATAACCAGAGAAAAAAGAAACAATGGAGCAAAACATATTACAACACAGAGCAAACCTATGATGTCATGGTTGATTAAACAGCCATGAGGAGAAGAGGATGATTTTTACAAGATAGTTTGGAGGAGTCAGCGATTTCTGTCATTACGGGATCCACGAGAGTAGCGTGGTCTTTTTGGGGAGTCTTTCCTGGGACTACGGAGATCCCTGTTGCCCGGGGAGGAGATGGGAGGAGCCGAGTCTTGGGCATCCATGGGAATTTGCATTTGTGCTTGCAAGAAATCAGAGGCTTCTGCCGGGTGTGAAAAAGATTTGGCGTCTCCCGCTGGGGTTGTAAAGCGCAATATAGCTGGATAGGCTAGAGTAAATTTGATGCCTTGTTGGAATAGAGCGGAGCAGAGAGGTTGAAATGCCTTGCGTCGCTTGGCGACTTCTTGCGAGTAGTCCGCAAACAAAAGTAGTTTATGCCCATCCACCTGCAGAGCCTTTGCATTGCGGAATGATTTTAGGATGGTGGTTCTGTCGGCATAGTTAAGAAAACGCACGATTACAGGGCGTGGTGTGCGCCTGTCGTTGGAAGGGGGGCCCAGTCTGTGGGCTCTTTCTATCGTGCATGAAGTGGATATCCCCAAGGCGTGAGGGATATGAGCGGAGCATAAGTCGGGTAACATGGCTGCAGTGTAGGATTCTGGGACACCGATTATGCGCAGGTTGTTCCTGCGTGACCGATTTTCCAGGTCCTCCAACTTGTCTAAAATATATTGCTGGGTTTGTGCACAACGCTGGTCACTTGCAAGGTTGGATTGTACTTCATCTTCCACCTCAGAGAGCCTGTGTTCCACTGCAGACAGTCTCTTGGCATGATCCCCCAGCTCTCTATGCAGCTGTGTGATTCCAGCAGTGACAGCATTATCAACTGCTGCAGTAATTGTGGGGGAGAGGATCGCAGCTACCGCCTGTGCGATCCGAAGGTGTTGGTCATCTGTATGGGGGGTAAGTATGACAGACTCCTGGAGAATTGGCAGAGGCAGCTGTCCCCCGTGTGGAGAGGAGTCAGCCGCGGCCATATTGGCAGAGTGCAGGGCGGGAGGATCGGGATCTGCACGGGGCTCTCCAGGGCACTGTGACCCGTGAATCACAAATTTGTCCATACCGCGTCTTGTCCCGGGGAAGCGGAGGGCAGTTGAGGGCTTCAGCGCCGGTCCGGGGAGCTGTAAGCAGGTTTTTTAACAAGATATGTCCGGAGCCGCCGTTCTCACCGCCTAGTGCATCAGGCGCCGGAACCGGAAGTCCAAAATTTGGCCTCTTTTGCTGCGTTAACTGTGCTACACACAGTGACAACAGTTACTGGCCAATTATTTGTAGAACTGGTGTGATAAAACTGTGGCCCCCCCCAATACCACATATTGAAGTGGGTGTTATCTGAGTATACTTTCATAAGTGTATTTGTGTCCTGCAACAATATTGCCTCTTTTGCTGTGTTAACTCTGATACACACAGTGCCAAACTCACTGGCCAATTTTTTGTACAACTGGTGTGATGGATCAGTGGCCCCCCAATACCACATATTGAAGTGGGGTGTCATCTAAGCATACTTTCATAAGTGTATTTGTGTCCTGCAACAATATTGCTTCTTTTGCTGTGTTAACTCTTATACACACAGTGTCAAACTCACTGGCCAATTTTTTGAACAACTGGTGTGATAAACCAGTGCCCCCCCCCCCCCCAAAACCACAAAAATAAAAGTGGGGTGTTTTTAAACAGTATACTTTTCTAAGAGTGTGTTTTAGTCCTGCAAAAATGTGGCCTCTTTTTCTGTGTTAACTGTGCTAGACACAGTAACAGTTACTGGCCAATTATTTGTAGAACTGGTGTGATAAACCTGTGGCCCCCCCAATACCACAGATTGAAGTGGGGTGTTATATACCTTTTTCCAGTTATACTGCGATTCTCTAGAGACTTTTGTCACAGGGTAATTTTAAAAATGACAGGCAGAGGAAGAGGCAGGCCCTTCCGCAGGGGTAGGGCAGGATCAGTAGGTCAGAGCCAAAGTGTGAAGTTTCAGAAGGTGCATTCGATTACGTCAAAGGACGCACCAGACTTGGTTGAGTGGCTCACTCAACCTTCCTCTTCTGCGCCCTCCTCATCCTCTCTATCTGCACCCTCTTTACTCTCTGCTGTGTGCACCCCCAAAGACACCACCACAAACACCACTACCACCACCACCTACCCTCCACTTGAGTCACAGGAATTAATTTCCGATCCATCACAAGACATTTGCAATGCGCAGACATTCTTGGCATCGGATCAGGAAGAGTAGGTAACAACAGCCGCCACTCAGCAGTCTGACGACAGTACCCAGATCAGCCCAAGGAGGTTGGTCCCCGCTGTTGCTGCCTACTCCGAGATCTCGAATGTTAGTGGTGGGTAAGGTGATGTGGATTATGACGTGTCTATGGACGTCACGTAGGTGGCCACAAGAGAGGAAGAGGGGGGGAGTTTAGAGGGAGAGACGAACCAGCAGATAGGGTGGAGAAGCAGGCAGATCTTGCATTGCACAAGAGGTAAAAAGCAGACTGCAAATGTATCAGGAGCGAGACATCAACCATTTACAGTCACATCTGGCACTCCCAGGATGCCGGCTCTGCAGTGTGGGCTTTTTTAAATGTGTCTGTTGCTGACAACAGTGTTGCAATCTGCAGCCTTTGCAGTCAACGCATAAGTCGCGATAAGCCCAACACTCACCTAGGGATGACCGCCTTAAGAAGGCACCTGAACTCCCACCACTGAGCCCAGTGGGAGCAACACCATCAGAACCCACAAAGCCACACTCCAGGGTCTCACCGTCCAGCCTCTTCTCCTTCTCATTCTCCTCTCTCCTCACAATTGTCTTTCACTCCACCTTCCATGATGCCGTCGTCATGTTGTTCTGGAAAAAGGCAGGCTTCTGTGGCCCAAATGTTGGAGCGGAAAAAAATGATGACGCCGGATAACCCTCTTGCCCAACGTTTGACTGCTGGCTTGTCGGAACTGATAGCCCGCCAACTACTGCCATATCAACTGGTGGACTCGGAGGCCTTTCGTAAATTTGTGGCCATTGGAACACCACAATGGAAGGTCCCAGGCAGGAAATATTTTTCGCAGAAGGGCATTTCAGAGCTGTATGGCCACGTTAAGCGGCAACTGAATATATCTCTGGCACACAGTGTTGGTGCCAAGATACATCTGACCACAGACACGTGGTCTAGCAAACACGGGCAGGGAAGGTATATATTACTGCCCACTGGGTGAACCTTCTGATGGCCGTCAAGCATGTAACCCATGACACCCATGTAGATTTGGTTGTACCGCCATGGATTGCATGCAGGCCTGCCTCTTCTTCTCCTCCTCCTCCATCCTCCCTCTCCTCCTCGGCTGACTCCTCCTTTTCTGCTGCTACTGTCTCTTCCGCTGCGCCGCCCAAGATCCCCAGAACCTATTCCACATGCCAGGTGAGACGTTGCCATGCTGTGCTGTATCTGTTGTGCCTGGAAGCCAAGAGCCACACTGGTCTTGCACTCCTTTCAGCTTTGCGTTCACAGGCAGATCAGTGGCTGACACCGCTGAATTGGACAGTTGGTAACGTGGTGTGCGACAACGGTGCCAATCTGCTGAGTGCACTGAAACAGGGCAAAATAACACACGTGCCATGCATGGCACACATCCTGAACTTGGTGGTGCAGCGATTCGTTGCCAAATACCCTGGGGTCCAGGACATCTTGCGGCAGGCCAGGAAAATCTCGGGCCATTTCAGAAGATCTTACACAGCTATGGCTCGCCTTGCTGACATTCAGTGGCGACACAACCTGCCATTCAGGCGTCTTATTTGTGACTGCCTGACGCGATGGAACTCTACGTTGCATATGCTTGATAGGCTGCTCCAGCAGAAACATGCAGTTAATGACTACCTGTACGAACTCTGCGGCAGGAAAGGTTCTGGGGAGCTTGGGTTTTTTTTCACCTCGCCAGTGGCTGCTCATGCGGGACGCATGCAGACTTGCAGACTTCATTGGCCATTTGAGGAGATACCATACTGGTCAGTCACGGCCAGGGCGCCATCAGTGACATTGTACCTTATGCCTTCTTTCTGGAGCGTGCATTGCATCGTGTCATTGATCAAGCCGTCGAGGAGCAAGAGCAGGAAGATGAGGAAGTCGCAATGTTGGATGAATTCCCAGGGGGTGCTACTCCATCTGAGACAAATCAACAACAGGAGTCTGAAGAGGAGTCAGAGGAGGATGGTCCCGGGGCGGATGAGGAGGAGCAAGAAGAGCATGCTTTCAACCTTTCTGGGATCCTTGGTGTTATCCGTGGATGGGGGGAGGAGAACGAGGACGACATTATCCTGGATGATGAGCTGGAGCCAGGCCACTACACCGCTTCCAGTTTAGTGCGAATGGGGGCCTTCATGCTCCAGTGTTTTAAGGGGGACCCCCATATAAAATGCATAAAGGGCAAACAAAAAATGGCGGAAATGTTACCAGCATCACGGAGGGCGGTCAGAATGCAGGCCTTGCTGCGAGAAATGCTGCATTCTGCTTTTGCGTGCGTCGGCAGACAAATTTCCAGTCACAGAGAGTTGCGGGTAGCAATCCAACAGCGCCTGCAAGAAAAAGGCGGTTTGAAGATGTCTTGGACATTTCAGATATGAGATCCATCTTTCAGCCGAACCATCGACAGCTGTACTCCGGATCCAGCATCAGGGAACGCCTAGACCGACAGGTGTCCGACTACATCGGGTTAAAGGCCGATGTGGACGCTCTGAGGAGTGATGAACCCCTGGACTACTGGGTGGGCAGGCTTGACCTCTGGCCAGAGCTTGCACAATTTGCAATGGACGTGTTGGCTTGCCCCCCGTCCAGTGTCCTGTCCGAAAGGACGTTCAGCGCAGCAGGGGGAATCGTGACCAATAAGCGCACTCGCCTAGCTCATGACAGTGTGGACTACCTCACATTTATAAAAATGAATGAGGCATGGATCTCTGAGGAATTCAACACATGTGACCAGTAGACCATGTTTCATTGAAATTCCTCATGACAGGCCACAAATGTATGCCAGACCGCCATCCACCGACAACAATTCCTGTTCCTTGTCTTCGCTAAATACAGCGGCATAAAAGGCATTTCATGTCCACTGAATGCCTAATTTTTGGGGCCTTTCATGGCCGACACTTACTTATTTGTCCTGTGAATGCCTAATATACCTTCAGCCACAGAATACTACGTTCTTAGCTGTCAGGTAAACCCATGTGGGCTAATTTTTGGTGCCTTTCATGGCCGACACTTACTTATTTATCCTGTGAATGCCTAATGTACCTTCAGCCACAGAATACAACGTTCTTAGATGTCAGGTAAACCCATGTGGGCTAATTTTTGGGGCCTATACTGGCCGACACTTACTTCTGTATCCTGTGAATGCCTAATGTACCCTCTGCCACAGAATACTACATTCTTTGCTGTCAGATAAACCCCTGTGGGCTAATTTTTGGGGCCTATACTGGCCGACACTTACTTCTGCATCCTGTGAATGCCTAATGTACCTCCAGCCACCAAATACTACGTTCTTAGCTGTCAGGTAAACCCATGTGGGCTAATTTTTGGGGCCTATACTGGCTGACACTTACTTCTGTATCCTGTGAATGCCTAATGTACCTCCAGCCACCAAATACTATGTTCTTTGCTAACAGGTAAACCCATGTGGGCTACTTTTTGGGGCCTGTACTAGCCGAAACTTACTTCTTTATCCATTGAATGCCTAATTTTTCGGACTGGAATTGGAAATCAATGGGTCTGTAAAGGTTCCGCCAAATTGTGGAATGGATGCGGACACATTTTACAGATGTGTGAATGGACCCTATATGTATTTGACATGTATTTACCGGCTGCTGTCAGTTCTGGCTGATTTAGGGGAAAAAAAATGTTTTTTGCTGTAAAAAAAAAATATATATATTTTTAGGGCAACTTTTCCAATTGCAATACTTCAGTTATGACATTATCCATGTGGTGGGACTATTTGTGCACAGCTAGTAAGTCTTTTGTGGCTTCAAATATGACCTAAAAGTTTTTAAAGTTCGCCTCCGATTAAAGTCAATGGGGCCTGCCGCGAGTTTCGTCCATCACTACTGGTATGCCCCTCTAGCCCATCCAGTCTCACAGCAGTCTAGACTGCTTCCCCAGACTTCTTAGGATTCCCTGGAGAGGGACATTGTCTGAGGACTCTATATGGGCCAGTGATCAAGGGCTCTGGCTAATTGTGTCATTTGGTTATATGCCCCAGCTCTTTTCCATGCCTTTGTTTGGACCACGGTGGATAATCTCTCCCCAGGCCCTTGCTACTTTGTGCAATCTATTCCTTATTGAAGACAAATAGTACAACCCGTTCCTCATAAAAGGCTTTGAAACAATTGTGAATTGATCTCATGTACTGGTGATCCAGCTTCTGAAAGGCTCATAGGCGGCCTTTACTCTTCTATATATGGGACCATTTCTGATTTTATAATAATAATGTGAATCCTCTACACCTACCCTTCCCTGAAGAGGCAGAGTAGGCGAAATGCATTGGTCACCCTTACCTTGCGCCACTATAGGGCATCTCTTTATGTACCTGTGTGGGGCTGGGTGTGGGTAGGGTGTTAACAAGAGGTCCACATATGTCTTTTGTCTCTATGTGTGGGTTTGTGTATATTGTTCACTGTACTATTGTTGTATAGTATTTTATTAGGATTATTCTGAATAAAATATATTTTATATACATTTTTGATTGGTGTCTGTCTCTCATAGCGGTTGGTCCAACACCGATATAGCCCTCTGTTTCTTACAGTTCACACATTTTTGGCTATGCATTTTAGGGTGATGGTTCAGGAATAGATTGTTTGGACGTTTATCTTTTGCATCTGCAATATGCTGATGACCCTACGCTCATGGTTGAAAATGTAGAGAACCTCGAAGATAAAAGAACAGCATTGAAAGGCAGGACTTCAATTAATATCAAGAAAAGTATATGTAGGACATCTGGAAAGACAGATGACTTCAGAGTTGATAGTAAAGAATTAGAAATAGTAGACATCTTCTGCCTCTTTGGATCCACTATTACCAACGAAGAATATGGAAGTCAAGGAAAACAAAAAAGTTTCTTCAAAATGACTGATTAATGTCACCTGAGAAGCTTACAATTCTCACCCAACCACATTAAGTGATGGTCCACACGTCAAGCAACAATTTGTGCCCAGTTACATGTAATTTATGATGAGTAGTAATGCACACCAATGTATTATAAACCAAGCAAAGTCCAGACAAACACAAAAGGTCTAAGCGCTACAGCCACCAACAGGGAGAAAATGTCTGGTCTGCTGGAGGGTCGCTGCTAACTCAAGCTCAAAACCAATTAGATCAGTATAAAGAAAACAACAATTGGGAAACAAAGTGCTGTACCAAAGCAGAATTGCAACACCATTCTTCAATAGGTAAAAACATGACTGTTTTATTGAACAAACCACGGCTTACAGGGACAGGCAGTAGCCACATGAAGCGTTGCCCACAAGAGAGAAGTACCTGAGAGTGGAAGCTACATAAGTGACAGGGTACGCCAAGTGGTTCCAGAGAGGAGAACTAAGCTGTGTGATGGAGAAAAGACACAGCCAGGCTCCAAAGGGAATAGGAGTGGTGGATCAATCCTCCCTTCTAGATTGTAAGCTCTAACGAGCAGGGCCTTCTAAGTCCTCCTGTATTGAATTGTCTTGTAACTGTATTGTCTTCCCTCATATTGTAAAGCGCTGCGCAAACTGTTGGCGCTATATAAATCCTGTATAATAATAATCAATACGGTAGGTGGGTGAAACAGCCAAGGTGCTCAGAACTGAAGGCACTGTTGGGGCACTGTTTGACCTGAAGAAAAGGTCTTGCCCCGAAACATGTAGTCCATTTATTTCTCCATTAGCTACGTTTGGGGCTTGGCGCAGTGCCTCATATTCACGCTACCCTTCACTTGCAGCCACCAACATCAACTTCCGCCAGACCTGTGGCTCCCTCTGTGGAGCGGCTGTCAGTTTTGAGTGCCTCGTCGGTTTCATCCACTTTGGTACCCCCGGGCAGCCACACTGCTACCAACAGGATCCCACTTAAGTACCAGAGCACCACCGGATTGATCCACCACTCCTTTTCTCTTTGGAGCCTGGCTGTGTCTTTCCTCCATCACACAGCTTAGTTGTCCTCCCTGGAACCACTTGGCGTACCCTGTCACTAGTGATGAGCTGAACACTCCCCGCTTCGGTTCGCACCAGAACACCGCGAACAGAGAAAATGTTTGTTCGAACAAACGAACCCCCATTGAAGTCTATAGGACTCGAACCTCGAAAATCAAACAGCCTAATTTTGAAGGCTTAAATGCAAGTTATTAACCCCAAAAAAGTATATGGGGGTCCGGGTACTGACCTGGGGAACATGTAGCAATGAAAAAAAGGTTTTTAAAAACAATCGTTTTTAAAGGAGCATTCATTTACTGATTTTAATGAGGCTTAAAGTGAAACTATAAAAATGAAAAATTCCTTCAAATATTGTGCCTGGGGGGGTCCCCTGAATGTGCCTGTAAAGTAATGCATCTATACAATGTATGTAGCCTGCTGCAGCTATACTGACATTTTCTAAAGCAAAAAATTTCATATACAAATATACATACAAATTTCAAATGGCATGTACTTGTCACACAGGGGCAGAAAAATTGTGCCTTGGTTGTTGGTGGTGCCTGAACACCATAACTCCTTGCAGTTACTCTTGCTGGATGCAGGAATGGGATCTCCTGCTAAAAATACTATACAAATTTGAAATCGCATGTACTTGTCATACAGGTGCCAAAAATTAGGCCTTGGTTGTTGGTGGTGCCTGGACACCGCAACCCCTTGCAGTTACTCTTGCTGGGTGCAGGAATGGGACCTACCTGCTGCTAAGAATTCCATACAAATTTGAAATCGCATGTACCTGTCATACAGGTGCCAAAAATTGGGCCTTTGCTGTTGCTGGTGCCTGAACACCGTAACCAAGCCCTCACAGTTACTCTTGCTGAGCAAAGGGACAGGCCCTACTGGTAAGAATTCCATACAAATTTGAAATAGCGTGTACTTGTCATGGCTTGACAGGGCACAGGGACAGGACCTGCTGTTAAAATTACATACGACATTTAAATTGTATGCACCTGTCATACAAGTGCAGAAAAATTAGGTCTTGGGGGTTGGTAGTGACCTAAACCAAAATCATTGTTGGAAGCTAGCAAAATGAAGGTTAAGGAATTGGATAGGCAGCATACGCAGTCTTCAAGGGATAGCAGACCCCTAGCAAATTCAATCAGTTACATCAGCATCAGGGGCTTGATAGCTGTTGATCCACGACTGATTCATTTTAATGAAAGACAGCTGATCAACAGAGTCTGTGGACAGACGCACTCTTTTGTCAGTCACAAAACCTCCAGCAGCACTGAACGTCCGTTCGGAAAGCATGCTGGAAGCAGGACAGGCCAGTAGCTCCATTGCATATTGAACAAGTTCTGGCCAGTGGTCCATCCTCAAGCCCCAGTAACCCAGCTGGAAAGATCCCCAAGTCTGCTCTTGCGCCTAGATAATCATGCACCATATGATGGAGATGCTGCAGATGGTTGCTTAAACCTAACAGCCCTGGGTGCTGCTGAGGAGTAAAAAACTGTTTAAAGGCATCGGTCATCTGGCCGTCTTCTTCACCGCTCCTCCTTTGGCTGAACGATGCCTCATAAACACGTCCAGGGAATGTTAACCTTCAGTGTCTGGAAAGGTGGTACACAGATTTTTTTTCAAGGCCTCCTCAAGATGTTTCATCCTCTGCTTCCTCTGCAAAGGCAGGATGAGCTCTGCAACTTTACCCTTGTAACGTGGATCAAGAAGGGTTGCCAACCAGTAATGATCCCTCTCCTTTGCAGAATGAGGGAGCCCTTGCAACGTAAGTTGGAGGGGGCATGAGCTTCTAAGTCCTCTGGGTCACTAAGGATAACATTGTCAGGAGCAACCTCTCCCCAACCATGTACAACTCCTGGGGTTTCTGGGAAATCAAAACCATCCCTTGAAGACTGCTGTATACTCTCCTTTACATCCATGCTGCCGCAATCCTCTTCCTCCTCTTCCTCCTGTTTGTTTTGTGTCCCTGCAGGAATGATATCTGCATAAAGGGGGCCTTGTGAGGAAAGGAAGTCCTCCTCTTCCTGCCGCTGTTCTGCCTTAAGTGCCCTGTCCATGATTCCACGCAGTGTGTGCTCCAGCAGATAGACTAGCGGGAAAGTGTCACTGATACTGTACATGCATCGTCCCGGCTCACCATCCGAGTGGCCTCCTCAAATGGTGACAAGATGATGCATGCATCCTTTATCAAAAGTCACTGGCGTGGCGAAAAAAAGCCAAGCTCCCCTGAGCCTGTCCTTGTGCCATACTCTACCAGGTACTCATTGAAGGCCCTCTGCTGTGTGTGCAGCCGCTGCAGCATTGCCAATGTTGAGTTCCACCTGGTGGGCATGTCACAAATTAGGCGGTTGGTGGGCAGTTTGAATTCCCTTTGCAGGTCAGATAAGCAAGCACTGGCATTGTATGAATGCCGGAAATGCCCATAGACTTTTCTAGCCTGCCTCAGGAGATCTTGGAAGCCCGGGTATCTGCTCACGAAACGCTGCACCACCAGATTCAGGACATGTGCCAAGCATGGAAAATGTGTCAAGTGTCCCTGAAGGAGGGTGGAGAGAAAGTTGGTGCCATTGTCACATACAACCATTCCTGGCTCAAGCTGTCGTGGCGTCAACCATCTCTGAGCCTGCCCCTGCAGAGCTGACAGAATCTCTGGCCCAGTGTGACTCCTATCCCCTAGACAGACTAACTAAAGCACAGCAAGGCATCTTTTAGCCTGACTGTTTGCGTAGCTCCTTGAACGCCTAGGGAGCACTGCTGCTTTAGAGGACAATTGAGCAGAAGAGGACATGGAGTAGGAAGAAGAGGAGGAGGTGGTGGTGAAGTAGCCAGATGTGGCAGAACTAGCACCAGCTTTTTGGAGGCGTGGTGGCAAAACAAGCTGCAAAACTGAACCCTGTCCTGCATCTTTCCCAGCTGCCAGCAGAGTTACCCAGTGCGCTGTAAAAGAAATGTAACATCCCTGTTCATGCCTGCTGGACCAAGAATCAGCAGTAATGTGCACCTTCCTGCTTAGTGCTTACCACTTTGTCCAAAGAGGCAAAAACACTACCTTTCACATGATGGTAGAGAGCCGGAATGGCCTACGCAAAAAGAAATGCCTTTTTCTTACCTGCCACTGTGGTACAGCACATTCCACGAATATGCGAAAAGGAGCAGAGTGTACCAGATGTAAAGATTTTGTAATGTAAGAAAAGAAACTGTAATGCTAGCAATTTGGCAAAGCTAGCATTAAGACGCTGAGCATGTGGATGGTTGGGACAGTATTTCATTCTACGGTTCAGCAACTGGGGTACTAAAATTTGCCTGCTGCTCAAATCAAGCGGTGGGGTACTTCTAGCAGAATGGGTGCAACTCTATGTAGCACTCATTGCTATACCATCATCCCTCTCAATGCAGGTATTTGAGAAGACATGAGGTATAGGGTTAGAGATCCCAGATAAGGAGCAAGGTGCAGTTTGCTTGTTTTGATTGTGTGGCTCTTTCAGATGCTGTTGCCAACACACTGCATGCCAGGTCGTCATATGCCTTGTCAAGCATGTGGTGTCCAAGCAGCTGGTGTTCTGACCACGCTTGATCCGCTTCAGACAGATGTTGCAAACAGCAACGCTGAGGTCTACAGCACATGTGCTTAAAAAAAGCCCACACTAATGAACTTTTTGGAGTCCGTGGGAAGTTTGTAGCACTGTGCACCTGTGGAGATCTGTGCTGTGATGCAATAGGTTGGCTACTGCTATGGACACATCCTGCCTCATTGGAGTTGTACCTCCTCCTCCTCCTTCCCCTCACTTTCCTCCTCTATCCTGTCAGGCACCCAAGTACAGTCAGTGACCTCATCATCACTTGGCAGTATGCTGCAGCTGTGGGAACATGACTGCTATTTTCTTGTCCATCATTGTCACCCCCTTTCTCCAGGCTCATGTTATTCCCTTCATCAACCTGCAAACCAACATCACAGCATTCAAATTGCTGCGCATCCTCCAGGAGCATGTCACTGACACTATGATCGAATAGTTCAGGTGACTCCTCAGTGAATGATGGTGAAGCAACAGAAGGAGTAGCTTTGGAGAAGGAGCCTGTGGAACGGGCTTCTTTGGCAGCTGCGGTGGAAGGCAAACTAGTGTGAGTGTGGGTGTCAGAGGTCGGCTTATTGATCCACTCCTCCAACTCTTGTACATGTTGTGGCTTAATAACACGGCCAGCACCGGACAAAAAGGACGGGCGTGCCCCGCTTGCAGAGGATGCACCATGTCTGTGACCACCACATTTCACTGTGGACACAGAGGCTGCTTGCCCTCTTTCCGTGGCCTTTGAGCATCTGCCTCTCTTTGTCGGCCTTTCGGACATGATGTGGATAGAGATCAATGTAGGGTATACACAACTGACCGATAGATACTCAATGGCCTGATTTGATCTAATCAATTGCCCTATATCAGTGATTCTTAACCTGGGTTCGATCGAACCCCAGGGGTTCGGTGGGTCAGTCTCGAGGGTTCGGCACACCCTCCGCTAGTACCACTTCACTGTCAGGGACTATTTCTCCAGTTTCGGGCATGTCCTTCTCTGCGCCGTCATCATGGAAATACATAACATCCAGTGGCAGAGCGTGGGGGCTGCAGGGGGGGCCAGCCCAACATCTGGGGGGGGGGGGGCGCATCCGCTCCGCAGTGTCATGTCACTCACTCTGTCATGATAGGCTGGCCGCCGCCGCCCGCTGAGTCTGCTTGCACTCGCAGCTCTCTCTGCCCCTGGCTCACTCTCACTCCTGGCTGTGCAGCTCGGCTCCCAGCCGAATAAGATCCAGCCGGAGCCGGGGTCGCCCACTGTGGAGTGGTGAGGGGGGGGGGACAGGCCAGGCGTGCAGTGCGGAGAGGGACTGTCTGGGGGAGGGACTAATCCGTGCATCGGCCGCCCAGTGCAGCGCGGGAGAGAACCAGCAGGCCAGGCAGCCGCAGCAGCAGAAGAAGCTGGCAGGTGAGAGGCCAGAGAGCCAGTGGTAACAGTGGTGCTGCAGCCTGCAGGAGGAAAACCTAGCCTGTGATCGGGAGTCGGGACACAGGTGAAAAAAGGTAGGACTGGAGTAGTACTGGCTGTACTTGTCTAGTGACTGACTGTCTGACTGTGTGAGAACACTGAGAAGACTATGTAAAGGGGATCTATTTTATGGGGAACCTGGCCTGCTGTAAGGGGGAGATCTAAATGGGGGACGGGACCTCACCTCACCCTTGGCTGCTGTAAGGGGGGATCTATATACTGACAGATAGATATTAACTGGCCTGATATCCAATCAATTGTCCTATATATAGACAGAGATCAATATAGGGTATACGCAACTGACCGATAGATATTGAATGGCCTTCTGTCTAATCAATTGCCCTATATATAGACAGAGATCAATATAGGGTATACACAACTGACCGATAGATATGCAATGGCCTTATCTAATCAATTGCCCTATATATAGACAGAGATCAATATAGGGTATACACAACTGACCGATAGATATGCAATGGCCTGATCTAATCAATTGCCCTATATATAGACAGAGATCAATAAAGGGTATACGCATCTGACCGATAGATATTAAATGGCCTGACATCTAATCAATTGTCCTATATATAGACAGAGATCAATATCAGGTATACGCAACTGACCGATAGATATGCAATGGCCTGATCTAATCAATTGCCCTATATATAGACAGAGATCAATAAAGGGTATACGCATCTGACCGATAGATATTAAATGGCCTGACATCTAATCAATTGTCCTATATATAGACAGAGATCAATATCGGGTATACGCAACTGACCGATAGATATGCAATGGCCTGATCTAATCAATTGCCCTATATACAGACAGAGATCAATATAGGGTATACGCAACTGACTGAAAGATATTGAATGGCCTGCTATCTAATCAATTGTCCTATATATAGACAGAGATAAATATAGGGTATACGCAACTGACTGATAGATACACAATGGCCTGATCTAATCAATTGCCCTATATACAGACAGAGATCAATATAGGGTATATGTAACTGACCGATAGATACTGAATGGGCTGATGTTATCTAATCAATGTATGGTATATGGTCTATGGTATGTAGCGCACTACTGAATATACTTCACTATCTGATCTCTTGTAAAAAGCACAAATCTCTCTCCCTGCCTATCTCACTGATAGCAATATCTCTAATTATACTGCACTGTCTGACAAACTGCAAATCACTTTGCTGTCCCTGCATGAAAAACAGGATCCTCTCCCTCCCTAAGTCAGTGCTACCAATGTCCTACACTACACTGCACTGTCTGACAAACTGCAAATGACTATTCTCTCCCTGCCTCAAACACGTTCCTCTCCCTAGCTGCTATCTCAACGACACAATACACTACACGCTGCGGCTGAGCGAGCAGCCTTTATATAGTGTGGGGCGTGTCCTTAGCCCCTGAGCCATGATTGGCTAAAGGCAGCCTGCCTTTGTCCAATCATGGCAGAGATCATTTGATTGGCCAAAGCATGGAGGTCAGGGTGCATGCTTTGGCCAATCACATAACGCGCTGCGTTTTTTTTCCCCACAAATAGAGCTTTCTTTTGGTGCTTTTTAACCACTTGCCTTCTGTGCACTTAAACACCCTTCCCATCCAGGCCAATTTTCAGCTTTCAGCGCTCTCACACTTTGAATGACAATTGCGCGGTCATGCTACACTGTACCCATATGAAATTTTTATCATTTTTTTCACACAAACAGAGCTTTCTTTTGGTGGTATTTAATCATCTCTGGGTTTTTTATTTTTTACAAAAAAAAAGAAAAAAGACAGAAAATTTTGAAAAAAAAAAAAGTTTTTCTTATTTTCTGCGAATAAATTTTGAAAATACATTTTTCTCCCTCACTGATGTGCGCTGATGAGGCGGCACTGATGGGCAATGATAGGCTGCACTTATGGGCACTGATAGGCTGCACTTATGGGCACTGATGAGGTGGCACTTATGGGCACTGATGAGGTGGCACTTATGGGCACTGATGAGGAGGTACTAATATGCCGCACTGATGAGCACTGATAGGCGGCATTGATAGGCGGCACTGATAGGCGGCACTGATAGGCGGCACTGATAGGCGGCACTGCTGGGCACTGAGAGGTGGCACTGCTGGGTACTGAGAGGTGGCACTGCTGGGCACTGAGAGGTGGCACTGACGGGCGGCACTGATGGGCACTGATAGGCGGCGCTGATGGACACTGATAGGTGGCACTGATGGACACTGACGGGTGGCACTGATGGACACTGATGGGCGGCACTGATGAGCACTGATGGGCAGCACCATCAGTGCCCACACTCAGTGCCCATAGTGCTGCCAGTCAGTGCTCATCAGTGCCTAGATGAGCAGGCACTGATGGGCACTGACTGGCAGCACTATGGGCACTGATTGTGGGCATTGATGGGGGCACTGATGGCGGGCACTGTGGGCACTGATGGGGGGGCAATGTGTGTGTTTTTTTACCTTCAGTAATCAGGGCACTGGTGATCAGTGCCCTGATTACATGTCTCTGTGTCCCCAGCGGCTGTCGGCTCCCCCTCCTTCCTCACACTGCAGTGTCTGTGTGAGGAAGGAGCGCCGGCGATGAGAGATGATCTCATATGTTTACATATGAGATCATCTCTCATTGGACGGCTTGATCACGTGGTGAATGGCCGCTGTGATTGGCCATTCACCACGATCTGTGATCGGCTGTGTCCAAGGGACACGGCCGACACAGATTCTCCCCGATGCGCGCTCGCAGGAGCGCGCGGGGGGGCGTGTCACTGGAGGCCGTTTAAAAACGGCCTCCCGAAAATTCGAGTCCGCGCTGCAGCCGTATATAGGCTGTAGCGCGGATGGGAGGGGGTTAATCACCTCTGCGATTTTTATCTTTTGCGCTACAAACAAAAAAAAAAAACAACAGTTCTGAAAAAACAAAAAAAAAAAAAAACTATATATTTTACTTTCTGCTATTTAACATTCCCAATAAAAAGAAAAAAAAAAAATCACATTTTTTTCATCATTTGTATTCTGCTACATATTGTTGGTAAAAACAAAATTCCAATAAGCGTATTTTGATTGGTTTGCGCAAAAGTTATCCCGTCTACAAACTAGGGGAAAGATTTGTCATATTTATTTATTTTATTATTTTTTTTTATTAGTAATGGCGGCGATCTGCGATTTTTAGCAGGACTGCGACATTGCGGCGGACAGATCGGACCCCTAACTGACATTTTTGATACTTTTGGGGGGGGGGGGGGGGGCAGTGACATTACTACAGCAATCTGTTACTGTACTAATGACACTGGCAGGGAAGGGGATAACACCAGGGACGATCAAAGGGTTAAATGTGTCCATAGGGGGGTGCTTTATAACTGTGGGGGGTGGGCTTGTTAACCACTTTACCACCGGAGGATTTTGCTGTCTTACGTCCAGGCCACTTTTTGCGATTCGGCACTGTGTGACTTTAACTGACAATTGCGCGGTCGTGCGAAGCTGTACCCAAACTAAATTTACGTCCTTTTTTTCCCACAAACAGAGCTTTCTTTTGGTGGTATTTGATCACCTGTGCGATTTTTATTTTTTGCGCTATAAACAACAAAAGAGCGACAATTTTGAAAAAATAACAATATTTTTCACATTTTTTTATATGAAATTCCCCCCCAAAAAAATGTAAAAATCTATTTTTTTTTTAATTTTTGGCCAATTTGTTTTCTGCTACCCATGTTTGGTAAAAAAAAATCACGATAAGCGTATTTTGATTGGTTTGCGCAAAAGTTATTGCGTTTACTAACTAAGGGAAAGATTTATGTCATTTTTGGTGGTTTTTTTTTTAACGCGTAATGGCGGCGATCTGCGATTTTTTTTGCAGGACTGCGACATTGCGGCGGACAGATCGGACCCTTGATTGACATTTTTGACACTTTTGGGGGTTCCAGTGGCATTACTGCAGTAATCAGTGCTATACATATGCACTGTTACTGTAAAAATGACACTGGCAGTGAAGGGGTTAATTTTATTGGAGAGGGAGGGGTTAATGTATGCCTGGTGCTTACTGACGTGTGGGGGGGGAGGTGACTGAGTGACACAGGGACAGATCGCATGATCAGCTATGCTGAACACTCCGATCTGTCAGTCCCTGTCACTTAGGAGATCCGCCCGCTCTGTTTACACAAGTGGGCGGATCTCCACACTCGATTCCCTGACGATCGGGGAAGAGCGGCGGCGATCTCCGCTGCTCCTCCCCTGGCCCGACTCCCGCTGTGACTGAAAACAGCGGGAGCGCGCCTCCGGCGGCGCGCGAGCGCCGCCTACAGGGGGAGGAGTCCAGCGACGTAGGTTTACATCGCTGGACGGGAACGAGCCACTGTGCCGCAGTAGCAGCACAGTGGCTGGGGCTAAAGTGGTTAAATGAACGCAGAGACCTGTGTTCCTAAATAGCAGGAATACAAGATCCCTGTGTTCATTACTGACAGAACAGTGGTCTGCCGCGTTTAATAACATTCTGTCTCCACGGGGAGTGATCGCGGGTGTCCTGCGGCAATCGCGGCCACCGGATCCACTGATTGGCTCCCCCTGTAGCCAATCGGCGCGTGCAAATGCCCCCCACTAGCGGTCCCGCGAAACGACGTAGAGTTAGGTTGTTTTAGCGGGACAGAGCCAACTTGCCGCAGTATATGCAAGTGGTTAAATAGCATGTTTATAAGTAGGCCTATATCTGTGTGCAGTAATAATATACAGGATATCACAGAACTCCACCCACTTCCTCTTTATGGCGCCATTTCTAAGATTCTAAAGCTGAAATACAGTAAAGAGGTAACACCTTTTTTTAAGAAGATTCTAAAGATAACTACACGAGATGTTAAAGTCGCAGATGGTGCAGAGCACGGAATCGGGGTTTGTTCGCAGAGCGCAATGAGGGGAGCTGATAATCTGGAGATGGAGTCAGGTAGGTCATTGATGAATAGAGCGGGAGGCAAGAATTGTTCCAAAATATTATTTAATACCCTTAACCACTTAAGCCCCAGCCCTATTTCGGACACTTTTTGTTCACAAGTTAAAATCAGTATTTTTTCCTAGAAAACTACTTAGAACCCCCAAAAATTATATATATATATTATTTTAGCAAAGACTCTGGAGAATAAAATGGCGGTCATTGCAATATCACATTTCACTGCATTTAAAAAATACTAAACAGTAAAGTTAGCCCATTTCTTTGTATAATGTGAAAGATGATGTCACGCCGAGTAAATAGATACCCAACATGTTACGGTTTAAAATTGCGCGCACCCGTGGAATGGCGTCAAACTACGGTCAATAAAAATCTCAATAGGCGACGCTTTCAATTTTTTTAATGGTTACCGGTTTAGACTTAAGCCCCGTACACACCTACCGATTGTCGGCCGACGACTGATCGGCCGATTGTAGGCTTGTTAGTATGATGCTTCCGACAGCCGACAGCGCAATTTTCGGCCGAACAGAATCTGTCGTGCAAGCATTAAAATTTTTGTTGGCCAACGCCAGTCAGTACAGATTTCGGCCGACAGACAGCAGATTTGCAAGACTGGGCATGCTCAGAAAAGAAAAAAAACAAGGAAAGTTAACCATCACATGACATCACTTCTGCAGTCGGCTGTTGTTGGCCGACAAAATTCGTGTGCAGTCTTTTGCACTTTTCAACAGACAAGACAGCCCTCGGACAAAAGATGGCCGATCGTTTGGCCGACGATCGGTACGTGTGTACGGGGCTTTAGAGTGTAGCTCTTTTTTTTTTATTATTGCTCACGCTCTGGCGATCGCGGCGATACCTCACATGTGTGGTTTGAATAGCGATTTCATTCGCGGCTCGACTTCCGTATACTGTACATTTTTTTTTTTGTGCGCGAGCTAACGGTGACGGCGGCGGCTAAAATGATTTTTTTTTTCCTATTTATTTTTTTTTAACTTTATTACAGTTTTTTAAAAAAATAAAAAAATCTGATCACTTTTATTGCTGTCACAAGCCATGTAAACATCCCTTGTGACACCAATATGCAGTGACAGGTACACTTTATGGAGGGATCGAGGGTCTAAAAGACCCCAAACCCCTCCACTACACTTCCATGTATGCAAAACGCCGAAAACTGAGTTTTTGCATACAGCCGTTTTTTTTAAATTTGCCGCCTTTTGCAGCACAGTAACCCGGAAGTGACGTCATGAACGCCGCCTCCGGGTTACGTCATCGGAGACCCGATCAAAGCCGTTTCCGGCTTTGATCGGGACTCCATCCAGCCGGCGGACTTGCCGGCTGGGTGCTCGGGGCTCCCGGTGGGACGGGAGGCCCGTTAAAAGTCACGGAAGGCAGCAGGAGGGGGGGGGGGACGTCCCCTTCCGCTCACCTGGGTAACGATCGAGCGGCTCCCGAGCCGCATCGGTCATTACTGACGGAAAGCCGACCGTTGGCTCTAAACCACGGTATCGGGATGATGCCTCTAGCTAGAGGCATCATCCCGGTATACCACTGCAAAGTTAGCCGACGTATATATACTTCAGTTTGCGGTAAGTGGTTAAGCCCCCTATCACACCGGTGCAATTTGACATTTCCCAATCACATTACAAGTAGCACCACATTGGAACCTTTAAAAAAAAAAAAAAAGCTTGTGTCACTGCGACTTTAAAAAAAAAAAAAAGGTTCCTGCACTACTTTTTGCCGATTTCATTGCAACTTGCATAAACTTCTGTTAACCACATAACGACCATCCACCGCTTACTGCGGCAGGCAGCCGCTCCTGGGCAAAACGACGTAATACTACGTCGCTCGCTCAGGAGACTCCAGGGGGCGAGAGCGCGCCGGCATGCTCCCGCCCTCGCTCGTTGGCTGGGGAGCCAGTGCGTGTGACCGGTGGCTCTGATGGCCGCCGGCCACTCGCTATCTCCCACAACTGACAGAGAAGGACGGACGGCTGATGTAAACACAGCCGTCTGTCATTCTCCCTGAAGTGATCACAGAGGCTATGTGATCCTTCTATATAGGATCATATGTCTCTGTGATTACTTCACTAGCCACGCCCCCTGACAGTTAGAACCACGCCCCTAGGGACACACTTAACCCCTTGATCACACATACTATTAACCCCTTCCCTGCCAGCGTAATTTTTACAGTAACAGTGCATATTTTTAGCACTGATTACTGTAGTAATGTCACTGGTACCCCCAAAAGTGTCAAAAATGTCAGTTAGGGGTCCGATCTGTCCGCCGCAATGTGGCAGTCCTGCAAAAAAAAATTGCAGATCGCCGCCATTACTAGTAAAAAAAAAAAAACAATTCCCGTAGTTAGTAAACGCAATAAATTTTGTGCAAACCAATCAAAATACGTTTATTGCGATTTTTTTTTTTTTTTTTACCAAAAATATGTAGCATTTAGTAATTTTTTTTTTTTTTGAGAATTTCATATAAAAAAAATTTGCAAAATATTGTAATTTTTTTCAAAATTGTTGCTATTTTTTTATTTATAGCGCAAAAAAAAAAAATCGCACAGGTGATCAAATACCACCAAAAGAAAGCTCTGTTTGTGGGAAAAAAGGACGTCAATTTCATTTGGGTACAGCGTCGCACGACCGCGCAATTGTCCGTTAAATTAACGCAGTGCCGAATCGCAAAATAGGGCCTGGTCATTGAGCAGCCAAATCCTCCGGGGCTAAAGTGGTTAAATGAAGTCTCGAGCCGCAATGATAGCGGCAGTGAAAATCGCATTAATCTGCAGCTTTGAAGTAGCTGGATTAAAAAGCCGCACCGGTGTGAACGGGGGCTAAAGGATGCGTAATCCCTGAACTCCTCTTACTTGCACCCTCCTTTTGGTTTGGTAAATCGATCCATGAAAGCATATTGTTACATTTATGTAATTACAGCAAAAATAAAAAATCCCCAGTTGGAGGGGTTTAACCGCTTGACCTCCAGGAGGTTATGCCCCCTTCATGACCAGGCCACCTTTTGCTATTTAGCACTGCGCTACTTTAACTGGTAATTGCGCGGTCATGCAATGCTGTGCCCAAATTACATTTATAGCATTTTTTTTCACACAAATAGATCTTTCTTTTGGTGGTATTTAACCACTTAAGCCCCGGAAGATTTTACCCCCTTCCTGACCAGGGCCTATTTTGCGATTCGGCACTGCGTGACTTTAACAGACAATTGCGCGGTCGTGCAACGCTTTACCTAAACGTCCTTTTTTTCCCCACAAACAGAGCTTTCTTTTGGTGGTATTTGATCACCTCTGCAATTTTTTGATCATGCGCTATAAACAAAAAAAGAGCGTCAATTTTGCAAAAATAGCAATATTTTTCACATTTTTTTATATGAAATTCCCCCAAAAAAATGTAAAAATCAAAATTTTTTAACATTTTCAGCCAATTTGTTTTATGCTACATATGTTTGTTAAAAAAAAATCGCAAAAAGCGTATTTTGATTGGTTTGCGCAAAAGTTATCGCATTTACTAACAAAGGGAAAGATTTTTGTCATTTTTTTTTTAACGCGTAATGGCGGCGATCTGCGTTTTTTTTGCGGTACTGCGACATTGCGGCGGACAGATCGGACCCTTGACTGACATTTTTGACACTTTTGGGGTTACCAGTGACATTTCTACAGTAATCAGTGCTTTACATATGCACTGTTACTACAAAATGACACTGGTAGTGAAGGGGTTAACTTTATTTGAGAGGGAGGGGCTGTGTGTGTCCCTAGGGGCGTGATTCTAACTGTGATTGGCTGTGGCTCGAGCTGTAGAAACAGTGATCAACGGTCCTACATAGTAGAACCGTATGATCATTGTTTCTACATGGGGGAGAATGACAGGTGGCTTGTTTACATTAGCCGCCTGACTTTCTCCCTCTGCAGCGACGATCGCAGAGTGACCGGCGGAAATCGGGTCCGCCGGTCACACGCGCGGGGGGGGGGGGGGTCCGTGACCACGCGGGAGCGCGCCTCCGGCGGCGCGTGCACTCCCTAGACCCTCACAGGCTAGCGACGTAGATCTACGTCACTCTGCCTGTGAGGGGCTGACTGTCGACGTAAATAGTTGTTAGGCAGTCGGCAAGTGGTTAACAGACATAGACTGTTTTCTTTTTTGCTATATAAACAAAAAAAATAAAAAATACCGAAACTATAAAAAAAGAAGTTGTTTGGGTCTATTATGGATCTTTAGAAAAAAATGGTGCGGAATACCCCCTCGTATGAGTTAAGGAACCTTCTCTTTATTGAACAACCACACATAATTTATATACAGCATGGACAACCCCCCCCCCTCCTGATCAAATTACCACACACAGGTCAGGGGTTGCCTGATCACATTATCATATGCAGATGAAATTGTATACAGAAATATAATTAACCTGAACTTATTATCTAAATTATCTAGCCATCTGGACAGACACAGGGCGGGGTAACTACAGTCCATTACATGACACACAGATATATTCAACTTTCCAACAGTAGACAGTCTTTAGAGGGGCTGCTGGAAACCCCCCCCAGAAGGGACTCCACATACACATATACATCCCATAATAGGTTGATCCCAAGACAGACAGAAACAATAGAACAATGGGATACAGGCACTTAGCAATAACAAACCCCACCCCACCTCTCCAGAAATGGTCTATGAGACACCCTTTCCAATATTCTAACAGTCTGAAAGGTGAAATTGTTCATCGTCATATACAGTATTTCTTTGAGGAATATTGTTGACAAATATTACTGTCCCATTCAAGTAATGCAAACCATTAAGTATATGTCTTTCACTCCCAGTGATGGTGAGTACCGTCGCACCCTGTTTTGACGCAAACTGTTAGACCGGTTCATTTGGTTGGTAAGAAAGCTGGTTAGCAAATTGAACTGGGAATTTTTATCTGTGTTTGTCTCGTGTGCGTTGCCCTTCCATGTGTTCTTTGCTACAAAGGCCAGTTATAGGTGGGGGCAGAGGCCATTTTCTTTGGGGCACACAGTACACCTACTTATTCACCATAAAAGTAGATAAAAACGCAACACAAGTTTTTCACAAGTCCTTTATTTAAAAAAAATAAATACATTTACAATCGCCAATCACGCTGCCCACCACCTCCGCTGACCCGTAAAAAGAGGACAAATAATTAAAAATCTGGTCCCAAGGAAGGCGCCGGCTGTATGACAGCTCCACCTTCTCATAGTTCTTAATTATCTAAGGAGCGAGGCCACCCAGTGATGTCACTTGGTGGCCCCGCCCCCTTGTGACGTCATCAACCCAGCATACCCCACTCAATGACACTACAAGAATTGGAGTCACCTGATAATGTCACCAAGTGGCCCCACCCTTTAGTTATTTAAGAACTATCAGATGGCGGAACTGTCACACGGTGGGAGCCTTCGTTGGGCTCAGAGTTTTTTTTTTTTCTTTTTACGAGTTGGTGGTGGAGGCAGGCGGTGTGATTGACAATGGATCCACGTCGGGGGACCTTTTTTTAAATTTTGTTTTGATAAAGGACTTGTCAAAAACTTGTGTTATATTTTTATTTACTTTTTACACTTTTTTGGTGAATCAGTAGAGCTATGTACCCCTACTCATTCACATGGGGGACGGGATCTTACAGGGGGATTCCAGATTCGGATAACCCCTCTGCCCTCAGACCCCCACAACCACTGGCCAGGGTTGTGGGAAGAGGCCCTTGTCCCCATCAAAAGACCTAAACTCGGATAAGACAACCAAAAAGATCTTCAAAATGACTGATTAGTGTCACCTGAGGAGCTTGCGCTTCTCCCCCAACCACATTAAGTGATGGTCCACACTTCCACCAACAATTAATGCCCAGTTACATTCTTTTTTTTTTTGATGGGGAGTAATGCACCCCAATGTATTATTAACCAATCAGAGTCCAGAACCTGCTGAGATTAAATACCATGTTTATGAGTAGGCCCATATCTGTGTACAGTAATAAAATACAGAATATTACAGAACTCCACCCACTTCCTCTTTATGGCGGCATTTCTACGTTTCTAAAGCTGAAATACAGTAAGGAGGCAACACCTTTTTTAAGAAGAGTCTAAAGATAACTACACGAGATGTTAAAGTCGCAGATGGTGCAGAGCACGGAATCGGGGTTTGTTCGCAGAGCGCAATGAGGGGAGCTGATAATCTGGAGATGGAGTCAGGTAGGTCATATATGAATAGAGCGGGAGGCAAGAATTGTTCCAAAATATTATTTCATATCCTTAAGCCCCCGTTCACACCGGTGCGATTTGACATTTCTGAATCGCATTACAAGTAGCACCACATTGGAACCTTTAAAAAAAAAAAAAGCTTGTGTCACTGCGACTTTAACAACTTTACCACCGGAGGATTTTGCTGTCTTACGTCCAGGCCACTTTTTGCAATTGGGCACTGTGCGACTTTAACTGACAATTGTGCGGTCATGCGATGCCGTACCCAAACAAAATGTACGTCCTTTTTTTCCCACAAACAGAGCTTTCTTTTGGTGGTATTTGATCACCTGTGCGATTTGACCTTTTTGCGCTATAAACAAAAAAAGAGCGTTTATTTTGAAAAAATAACAATATTTTTTCACATTTTTTATATGAAATTCCCCCCCAAAAATATGTAAAAATCTAATTTTTTTTAAATTTTTTGCCAATTTGTTTTCTTCTACCTATGTTTGGTAAAAAAATCACATAAGCGTATTTTGATTGGTTTGCGCAAAAGTTATTGCGTTTACTAACTAAGGGAAAGATTTCTGTCATTTTTGGTGGTTTTTTTTTAACTAGTAATGGCGGCGATCTGCAATTTTTTTTGCGGGACTGCGACATTGCAGTGGACAGATCGGACCCTTGACTGACATTTTTGACACTTTTGGGGGTACCAGTGACATTTCTACAGTAATCAGTGCTATACATATGCACTGTTACTGTAAAAATGACACTGGCAGGGAAGGGGTTAATTTTATTGGAGAGGGAGGGGTTAATGTATGCCTGGTGCTTACTAACGTGTGGGGGGGGGGGAGGGACTGAGTGACACAAGGACAGATCAGTAGTTCAGCTATGCTGAACACTCCGATCTGTCACTCCTTGTCACTTAGGAGATCCGCCCGCTCTGTTTACACAAGCGGGCTGATCTCCAAACTGGATTCCCCGGCGATCGGGGAAGAGCGGCAGCAATCGCCGCCGCTCCTCCCCTGGCCCGAATCCCACTGTGAATGAAAACAGCGGGAGCGCGCCTCCGGCGGCGCGCGAGCGCCGCCTACAGGGGGAGGAGTCCAGCGACGTAGGTCTACGTCGCTGGACGATAACGAGCCACTGTGCCGCAGTAGAGGCACAGTGAGCAGAGGTCAAGTGGTTAAAAAAAGGTTTCTGCGCTTTTTGCCGATTTCATTGCAACTTGCATAAACTTCTGTTAAATGAAGTCTCGAGGAGCAATGATAGCGGCAGTGCAAATCGCACTAATGTGCAGCTTTGAAGTAGCTCGATTTCAAAGCCGCACCAGTGTGAACGGGGGCTAAAGGATGCGTAATCCCTGAACTCCTCTTACTTGCTCCATTTTGGTTTGGTAAATCGATCCATGAAAGCATATTGTTACATTTATGTAATTACAGCAAAAATAAAAAAATCCCCAGTTGCAGAGATTTATCCACTTGACCTCCAGGAGGTTATGCCCTCTTCATGACCAGGCCAGCTTTTGCTATTCAGGACTGCACTACTTTAACTGGTAATTGCGCGGTCATGCAACGCTGTGCCCAAATTACATTTATAGCATTTTTTTTTTTCACACAAATAGAGCTTTCTTTTGGTGGTATTTAACAGGCACGGAGTGTTTTATTTTTTGCTATATATATATGGATTTTAAGGGAACCCCACGCCAAACTTTAGAAAAAAATGGCGCGGGATCCCACCGAAATCCATATCAGACCTATATCAGAGCATGCATCCTGGAAGGCCAGGAAACGGGGAGGAGCAAGCATGCCCTCCTCCTGAACCATACTAGGATACATGCCCTCAAAATAGGGGGGGGTGCTTTGGAGCAAGGGTGGCTCTGCCCTCTTGTTTATAGGTACAAGGGCCTCTTCTCCACAACCCTGGAGTCTGTGGGTGGGACCCACCTGCAATGCCACCTTTAACAAAGGGGCTCCAAGATTCTGCCCCCCCCATGTGAATGAGTAGGGGTACACATGGGGAGGGGGGCGGGGTACTCCACTAATAACACTAAACCTTGGGGTAATCCACTAATAACACTGATCCTTGGGGTACACCACTTATAACACTAAACCTTGGGGTAATCCACTAATAACACTGATCCTTGGGGTACACCACTAATAACACTGATCCTTGGGGTACACTACTAATAACACTGATCCTTGGGGTACACCACTAATAACACTGATCCTTGGGGTACACCACTAATAACACTGATCCTTGGGGTACACCACCAATAACACTGAGCCTTGGGGTACATCACTAATAACACTGATCCTTGGGGTACACCACTAATAACACTGATCCTTGGGGTACACCACTAATAACACTAAACCTTGGGGTACACCACTAATAACACTGATCCTTGGGGTACACCATTAACAGTGGCGGATTGAGAAACCTCAGGGCCCCCGGGCAAAATAAATCAAGGGCCCACCCATGTTCCGCCTCCAGCCACACCCTTGCCCCAGCTCTAGCCACACTTACGTCCCACCTACCAGCCACACCCACATCACGCCGCTGACTTCCTGATGACGCGCTATCGCGAAATGCATTGAGGTTGTTCCGGCCCTACACTTCCGGTTCATCACTTCCGCTATGTCGTGGAATGCACCTTGGAGCGCACGCCAGCACCAAGCAGCGTTCAGACATACCACTGGCTCTGCTGATGTACTGTGCCAAATGCGGCACCATCTAATGTGATTTTTTTTTCATTTTGTGACCTCTTTTTTAATAAACTATCAAAACGTTATTGCGCTATTGTATGTTTTTTGCTTTATCCTGGGAAAATGGCTATACTTATCCGGGCTGAGGGAAAAGTCCACAGCAAAATACTCTAACCCCAGGAAAGATACCAGCGTCACACCACCCCTATAGGAGGCTATCCAGTATCTCTAACACGTGTATTGGGTCCTGGAGGCCCTCTGTCTTCTGGTGAGTCACCCCCCCACACACAAGGGTGAAGGAGATATTTAAAGCACTGGAACTTTCTTATGAAGATTTTTGAGCACGGTTTTTTGGACTTTTGTGGTGGATTGGTCCAGATCGGACAAATACAGAAATGAATGGACTTATTGTTTAAGCTATTTAAATTAATTTATTATATGTATTGTTTACACTACATGAACTATATGTGATAGGACACAGTTTTTTTTAAAAAGTTATTTATTTATTTGGCAACAGCACTTTTTGGATACGCCGCCTCTAATCGTCTTCACATATGTTTTGGCACATCCAAAATTGATGGCAGCCGTATTCACATATTTGTAATTTTACATCTTTATACAGTGAGGCACCATTTTCTCTAGTTAATATATAATAAAAATATATGAATCATATTTTTATTAAAATTGTGTGGGATAATGCAAATGTATGTACACATTATTCCTCACAGGAGAGACCATTGAGTGGAGCCAATTTCAAATAGAGGCTAAAAAGAACTACTCACTGAAACAGCCAGGGATCGAGGGATGAAGGGATTGAGGAAGAGGGAACTCCTTCCTTCACAAATTCGCAGGCATCAGGGGGAACTCGTCTCCGGTGACTGGTTACCGTCCGACTCCGTCTCTGACCATTACCCATATCACAGCCTGTGGAGGCGGTGCACGTCGACGTCACGTCAGTATGCGACGCGGACACGCCCCCACTCACAGCAGGACAGGACACCATGGAAACCCTCCTCTCCCTGAAGCAGCGCTGGCCGCCGGGCCCTCCCCTCCTCCCGCCTACGTATCGCTGGCCCATATAGCAGCCCGATGTTGTCTCTGAGACAACATCAGGTGAGAATTCTGTACTGGGCAGCGGGCCCCCTGCTGGCCGGGCCCCCGCTTCCGTACCTGGCCCTCGGACCACGTCCGAAGTGCCCGACCGCTCAGTCTGCCCCTGACCATTAATAATACTGATCCTTGGGGTACACCAGTAATAACACTGAAACTTGGGGTAGTCCATTAATAACACTGATCCTTGGGGTACACCACAAATAATACTGATCATTGGGGTACACCACTAATAACACTGATCCTTGGGGTGCATCACTAATAACACTAATCCTTGGGGTACACCACTAATAACACTGAAACTTGGGGTACTCCATTAATAACACTGATCCTTGGGGTACACCACTAATAATACTGATCATTGGGGTACACCACTAATAACACTAATCCTTGGGGTACACCACTAATAACACTGATCCTTGAGGTACACCACTTATAACACTGATCCTTAGGGTAAGCAACTAATAACACTGATCCTTGGAGTATACCACTAATAACATTGAACCTTGGGGTACACCACTAATAACACTGATCCTTGGGGTACACCACTTATAACACTGATCCTTGGGGTACACCACTTATAACACTGATCCTTGGGGTACACCACTAATAACATTGAGCCTTGGGGTACACCACTAATAACACTGAGCCTTGGGGTACACCACTAATAACGCTGAGCCTTGGGGTACACCACTAATAACACTGAGCCTTAGGGTTCACCACTAATACCACTGATCCTTGGGGTACACCACTAATAACACTGAACCTTGGGATACACTACTTATAACACTAATCCTTAGGGTAAGAAACTAATAACACTGATCCTTCGGAGTATACCACTAATAACATTGAACCTTGGGGTACACCACTAATAACACTGAGCCTTGGGGTACACCACTAATAACATTGAGCCTTGGAGTACACCACTAATAACAGTGATCCTTGGGGTACACTACTAATAACACTGAACCTTGGAGTATACCAATAATAACAGTGATCCTTGGGGTACACCACTAATAACACTGAACCTTGGGGTACACTACTAATAACACTGAACCTTGGGGTACACTACTAATAACACTGAACCTTGGAGTACACCACTAATAACACTGAACCTTGGAGTATACCAATAATAACAGTGATCCTTGGGGTACACCACTAATAACACTGAACCTTGGGGTACACTACTAATAACACTGATCCTTGGGGTACACTACTAATAACACTGAACCTTGGAGTACACCACTAATAACACTGAACCTTGGGGTACTGTTGGCTGGTTATACAATTTTCTAATTCAATTTTCTTTAGATTTACCTTCAACTATGTAGTGTAAAGGCCGGCATGATTGTATACAATTTGAAAGGGTTTAGGTTTGACCTCATATTATATGGTTTTGGTAAATCTAAAGAAAAAATGTGCAAGAAAATTGAATAATGTATGTCCAGCCTTAGCCATGATATACTCAATAAGCGATCAGGGTAATGGATAGGGTATGGATTGTGGTGCCAGCTTGACCCCTTAACGGCAACCTAACACAAATTTGTGTCCTTTGGCTCCAAGGGGTTGAACCGGGAGGCATCAACCCGGTACCATTTTTTAAAGCGGACGGTCAGCTTTCTTGTGATAACAACCGATGCAGCTAATTAGCTACTTGGCCATTATTACAAGCAGGGGGAGGAGACACCCCCCCTCCTGCCGCCTTCCGTCACTTCTCCCGGGTCTCCCATCTATTGGGAGACCTGAGCGACCAGCTGGGATGTCCGCTGGCTGGCCGGAGTCCCAAACAAAGCCAGATTCGGCTCTGATTGGGTCTCCGATGTAGAAACCCGCAAGCGACGTCATGACGTCACTTACGCTTACTGGAGCCATAGAGGCGCCAGATTTAAAAAAAAAAAAAATTACAGCATTCAAAACAGCTAAAGTTGGCATTTTGAGTGCTTTTATGGGCAAAGGAGGGATTTGGGGGTCTTATAGATCCCAGATTCCTCCATAAAGAGTACCTGTCACTTCCTATTACTGTCTCAAGGGATGTTTACATTGCTTGTGACAGCAATAAAAGTGATCAAAAAAACAGAGTGTTTTATTTTTTGCTATATAAACAAAAAAAAAAAACTTAAAAAAAGAAAACGTCCTTTGGGTCTGGTAAGGATTTTTGAGGGAACTCCACACCAAACTTTGGAAACAAATGGCACAGGATCCCACCCAAATCCATATCAGACCCTTATCAGTGCATGCATCCTGGAAGGCCAGGAAATGGGGAGGAGCAAGCATGCCCCCCTACACTCCCAAAATAGGGGGGTGCTTTGGAGCAAGGGGGGCTCTGCCCTCATGTTTATAGGTACAAGGGCCTCTTCCCCACAACCATGGGTGGTGGATGTGGGGGTCTGTGGGTGGACCCCCCCCTGCAATACCACCTTTAACAAGGGGGCTCCAAGATTCTGCCCCCCCATGTGAATGAGTAGGGGTACACATGAACAAAAAACAAAAAAACAAAAGCTAAGTGGGGTACACACAGAAAATTGGGTGAACGATCGTCCGATTTTCCTCATTGTTTCACAGCAAATTGGAACCGATGGACGTAAATTAATACGAAAATGCTCGTACGACAAAGGCTTTTTTTTTGTTGTTTATTGTTTCTAATCATGCGCAGTCTTTTTCTGATTTTTCTCGTACAAAAAAATCGTACGAAAACGGTACACATTAAACGAAAACCTTTTGTCTATTTTCTCCTACGAGAAAAATTTCGGAGTTTGTCCCTTCCAGAATTTTCGTACTAAAATTCGGAATCGACTCTACGAAAATCGTACGAAAATTCTTTGGATAAAAATATTCGCCCGAGTGTATACTACCTTGTACGGTGTAAAAAAATAATAATAAAATACAATAAAATAAATAAGAAAAATAAATATTTAAAGCGCCCCGTCCCTCCAAACTGAGGAACGAAGCCAACGCTTACGTAAGTCACGCCTGCAAATGTAAACGGCGTTCAAACCACACATGCGAGGAATTGCCGCGATCGTTAGAGCGAAAACAATAATTCTAGCCCTTTTTTTTTTTTTAATGCGTCGCCTATGGAGATTTTTAAGTACCGTAATTTGTCGCCATTCCACAAGTGTGTGCAATTTTAACCACTTGCCGACCGCACGCCGCAGATGTACGGCGGCAGTCTGGCTCTCCCAGGCAAAGTCCCGTACATGTACAGCCCTCGCCTGGGAGGAGCTAGGGGGCGATCGCGCGACACCAGAGGCACGATCCTGCCCCCGCTCGTCAGCAGGGAAGCTAATGCATGTGACAGGCGGCTCCAATGGCCGCCGGCCCTTCACGATCTCCCGCTGCTGACAGAGAAGGACGGACGGCTGATGTAAACACAGCCGTCCGTACTTCTCCCTGAAGTGATCACAGAGGCTATGCGATCCTGCTATATAGGATCGCATGTCTCTGTGATTACTTCAAAAGCCACGAACCCCCAACAGTTAGAAAAAAAGCCCCCTAGGGTCACATTAAACCCCTTGATCACCCCTGGTGTTAACCCCTTCCCTGCCAGTGTCATTATTACAGTAACAGTGCATATTTCTAGCACTGATTACTGTAGTAATGTCACTGCCCCCCCCCCCCCCCAAAAAAAAGTGTCAAAAATGTCAGTTAGGGGTCCGTTCTGTCCACCGCAATGCCGCAGTCCCACAAAAAATCGCAGATCGCCGCCATTACTTAAAAAAAAAAATGACAGAAATCTTTCCCGTAGTTAGTAAACGCAATAACTTTTGCGCAAACCAATCAAAATACGCTTATTGCGATTTTTTTTTTTTTTTTTTACCAAAAATATGTAGCAGAAAACAAATTGGCCTAAAATGTTAAAAAATTTAGATTTTTACATTTTTTTTTTTTTGAGAATTTCATATAAAAGAATGTGAAAAATATTATTTTTTTCAAAACTGTCGCTCTTTTTTTTTGTTTATAGCGCAAAAAAATAAGAATCGCACAGGTGATCAAATACCACCAAAAGAAAGCTCTGTTTGTGGGGAAAAAAAAGAGCATGTTAGGTATCTATTTACTAACATAATCTTTCACATTATATAAAAAAAAAAAAAAAAAATTGGGCTAACTTTACTGTTTTTTTTTGTTTTTTTTTTATTCACGAAAGCGTATTTCTTCCAAAAAAATTGCATTTGAAAGATTGCTGTGCAAATACTGTTTGACATAAAATATTGCAATGATCGTTATTTTATTCTCCAGGGTCTCTGCTAAAAAAATATATATATATATATATTGTTTGGGGGTTTCTAAGTAATTTTCTAGGAAAAAAAAAATACGAATTTTAACTTGTAAGGAACAAAAAAAAAAAAAAAAAGGCTTAGGCACGAAGGGGTTAGTGCTACCAATTACCATTAATAGATATTACGGGGTTGATTTCTTGAAGGGAAATGGGCTGTTCGCTTTGTGTAAAAAAAAATAAAAAATTGCTGTGCTAAAAATACTCAATCAGCCAATCAGAGGCTATTACAGCAATCAGATGATCAGGGATGGGGACTCTAAGGTTCCCGATCAGCGAGAGCTCGGTCTCTGTACTGGGCGCTCAGCACAAACACAGAGGTGCATATACAGTATGCGTACGCTCATCAGGAAAGGTTGCATTCATGGTAGTGAATCTCCAAAGTCGCATGATTTCCAGTGCAACTTTATAATCCATCCTGTCATAATAATTACTTTGAATGGAATTATTGTTACATAGATATGTGATGGTTTCTTCTTTTGCAAATGTTTTTCCTTTACCCCGTATATTTGCAAAATGTTAACCTTTTTAGCGGTATTCCAGAGTGTGGCTCGGGGGTTAAATTTCAGAGCCAAAAGCGGTAATCCCGAGCCACACTCGGGGTACCGCCAGAAGCATCGCTGAATCCTGAAAGCGAGGTTACTTACCAGAGGCGGGACAAGGCCATCCAGCGCCCAGGGCGAAGACACCAAACTGCGCCCCCCCCAAGATGTAGGAGCATAATGTTTTAGCAATATATACATTTATAAACATTAATCAGACAGGAGATAGAGAGATACAAAGTAACATTGTTTATAAACATTGATCAGACAGGAGATAGAGAGATACAAAGTAACATTGTTTATAAACATTGATCAGACAGGAGATAGAGATACAAAGTAACATTGTTTATAAACATTAACCACTTGCCTACAGTGCACTTTCACCCCCTTCCTGCCCAGACTGATTTTCAGCTTTCAGCGCTCTCACACTTTGAATGACAATTACTCAGTCATGCAACACTGTACCCATAAAAAAATTTGTGTCCTTTTTTTCACACAAATAGAGCTTTCTTTTGATGGTATTTAATCACTACTGGGTTTTTTTATTTTTTGTGCTATAAATAAAAAAAGACTGAAAATATTGTGAAAAAACACATTTTTCTTTGTTTCTGTCATAAAATTTAGCAAATGAGTAATTTTTCTTCACAAATTTTGGCCAAAATTTATACTGCTACTTATCTTTGGTGCAAATAACCCAAATAAGTGTATAATATTTGGTCTTTGTTAAAGTTATAGAGTCCACAAGTTATGGTGCTAATCATTGAAAATTGATCACACTTGATCACACCTGATGTACTGAAGGCCTATCTCATTTCTTGAGACACTAAAAAGTCAGGAAAGTACAAATACCCCCCATATTGACATATTAACAGGTTATTTCTCTCACACAGCATATGTATACTTGCAACTACACCCCAAAACACATTCTACTACTCCTCCTGAGTATGGCGATACCACATGTGTGAGACTTTTTCACAGCCTGGCCACATACAGAGGCCTAAAGCCCCGTACACACGTACCGATCGTCGGCCGACAGATCGGCCGTCTTTTGTCCAGGGCTGTCGGTGTCTGTTGAAAAGTGCAAAAGACTGCACAAGAATTTTGTCTGCCGACTACAGCCGACTGCAGAAGTGATGTCATGTAATGGTTAACTTTCCCTGTGACGGCGGCCCAGGATAATGGTCGCACCGCTCCGCCGTCATATGACGGCGGGCGGGAGGCAAGCTGTTAATCAGACAGGAGATAGAGAGATACAAAGTAACATTGTTTATAAATATTAATCAGACAGGAGATAGAGAGATACAAAGTAACATTGTTTATAAACATTGATCAGACAGGAGATAGAGAGATACAAAGTAACATTGTTTATAAACATTGATCAGACACTCCTCCATCCCAAAATATATATTGAAACAAAAAATTGGCCCGCGGGACTTTGTATGTGGTACGTGCTTAGTGGCTGGAAATCAATGACATGCACAGTATATGAGTAAAAACAATATTTGATTTTATTGCATTATATACATAAAAATGGCAACATATGCTCAGTGGCACATGGTGTAGCTCAATAGCTCAAATACAAATGATATATAACAACATGAAATGATATGATATCACATTTTTGACAGACATTTTGGTGTAACCTCTTGGTTTCAAAAATAACATGAATGGTATAATGAGATAACATGACAGTAGAATATATATTGTGAACTGACGCGTTTCGGGAGCAACATCTCCCTTCTTCAGAGATCAAAATGTTCAAGGTATCTCTATAAAAAGATAATATATTAAAATATGCAATAGGAATGGAATTTGAATGAAAAAAGGTTCAGTCAAATAATGAGAGCTCAAAGGAGTACTAAATACTCACAGATCAATGAAACTCAAATGGCAAAGTTGAACTCCTATGTGGCAGCGGTGCGCCGTGTCTGACCCGGGAGCTGAAGGGTCCCAGTGTGACAGCAACCAGAGAGGGGGGGGGGGGGGGTCCATGGCAGGCAAGTGTGTGTATGTGAAAGAGAACCTTCCAAACCTGTCGTGTATATATAAGTAACATAATAGTGAAGATGTAGCATGATGCTACCAATGGTAATAGACATATATCATTTTTTTTCTTGTTTATAAACATTGATCAGACAGGAGATAGAGATACAAAGTAACATTGTTTATAAACATTGTTCAGAGAGGAGATAGAGAGATACAAAGTAACATTGTTTATAAACAAACAAATCTCATAGTGACTGAGTGAGTATGAACAGCATAGAATACCTTAGCTTTTTATGATGTGGATTTAGTAACAGTTTAACCACTTAACATCCAGCAGATGTACTGCGACAGGCTGGCTCTCCCAGGCAAAACCCCCTACATGTGCAGCACTCGCCTGGGAGGAGCTAGGGGCGGGCGCGCGCCACCGGCATTGCGTTCCCGCCCCCGCTCGTCAGCAGGGAAGCCAGCGTGTGTGTCAGATGGCTCCGATTGCCGCCTGACACCGGCAATCTCTCCCCGCTGAGAGAGAAGGACGGTCGGCTGTTGAAAAAATACGCTTATTGCAATTTTTTCTTTTTTTTTTACCAAAAATATGTAGCAGAAAACAAATTGGCCTAAAATGTTAAAAAATTTGGATTTCTACTTTTTTTTTTTTATGAAAATTTCATATAAAACAATGTAAAAATATTGTTTTTTTTTTCAAAATTGTCGCTCTTTTTTTGTTTATAGCGCAAAAAAATAAAAATTGCACAGGTGATCAAATACCACCAAAAGAAAACTCTATTTGTGGGGAAAAAAGGACGTCAATTTTATTTGGGTACAGCATCGCACGACCGCGCAATTGTCTGTTAAAATAACGCAGTGCCGAATCGCAAAATAGGGCCTGGTCATTAAGGCTCCATGTACATGGGACGCTGGAAATGGCCGTTTAGGAGCAGTTGGGCGTTTTTTTCAGAAGCCCCTGAACCCATCTACATTTTATCTTATCTGTCCATGTACACAGGGTCGTTTACAATCATTTACAGGCAGTTGAGTTCAGGGACGTTTTTTGGAACGCAATTATTTGCGTTCGAACGTGTGTTTCCTGGCATTTCAAACGCAAAAACGGGACCGAACGCGACCGAACGCGATGAAGTACGTTCAGCCACGTTATACCTTTTTTTTCTTCCATTCAAAATCAATGGTTCCCTATGGGAGCCTATTGATTTGAATGGAAGTCGCACCGCAAGTCGGATCCGACTTGCGGCGCAACTTGCGCTGTGAGAATCTTGAGGGGGAACTCCACGCCAAAAATGTGAAAAAAACTGTGTGGGGGTCCCCCCCAGGTTCCAAACCAGGCCCTTCAGGTCTGGTATGGAATTTGAGGGTAGCCCCACGCCGAAAAAACGGCGTGGGGTCCCCCCCAAAATACATACTAGAACTTTATCCGAGCACACAGCCCGGTAGGGCAGGAAGGAGGAGGGGACGAGCGAGCAGCCCCACCCCCCTGGACCATACCAGGTCACATGCCCTCAACATGGGGGGTGTTGGTGCTTTGGGGCAGGGGGGGCTCTGCACCCCACCTCAAATCACCTTGCCCCCATGTTGATGGGGACAAGGGCCTCATCCCACCATCCCCTCAACCCTGGCCGGTGGTTGTCTGCGGGCAGGGGGCTCATCGGAATCTGGAAGCCCCCTTTAACAAGGGGGCCCCCCAGATCCCGGACCCCCTCCCTATGTGAATGGGTATGGGGTACACTGTACCCCTACCCATTCACCCCATAAAAGGCAGTGTATGTAAATAATGACAGGAGACGTTTTGGAAAGTTTATTAAAAATCTGCATCCGGACTTCTCCGCTCTGGTCTTCTCCTCTCCGCTCTTCTTGTCTTCTGCTCTTTTGCTGTCCAATCTTCTGCTCTTTTGCCCTCGGCTCTTCTTCTTCCTCCGGTCCTCCTCCGACGCTGTCCCCGGTGATTCTGCCGGTCTCCGGTCTCTGCAGCTTGTTATATAGCCATTGTGGGTGTGGCCTCCTGATGACGTCATTGGGAGGCCCCGCCCCCGCATGTCACAGATGACGTCTATTGTTGCTGGCTGCTTGGAGGTTCTATTAATTCTGGGTGTTGGGAGTCTAAAGTTGCTGGGCTGGATCTATTGCCACTGGGGGGGGGGGGTCCATTGTTTCTACCTACAGGGAATCTATTTTACTGCCTTTCTTGTTGTCATTTAACAAATCCCATGCAAATTACTTAGCAGCACAGAGGTGGTACTGGAAGGTGGCTAGGGGGTGGAGCCAAGGAACGGTGCATAGAGGTGAGTATGGGGCAGAGACAAGGGGTGACTGGGAAGGGGGAAGAATATAAATTGCACTCACAGAGCTCCATTATATCTTATATCTGCATTGCTTTACTTGAATATCCTCCTTGAAATTTTAGGTTTTAATATGAAGGTCTCTGTTCTTGAATAGATCAACTCAAGCACAATATATATGCCAACATGTGTGATCACGATGTATGGAGGATGAAGAAAACAACAAAAGCCAAAAGTAAGTTATTATAATGGGGGGGCAGGGCTTTTTTTCAGCGGGAACGCGGGGGAACGCAGTTCCGGCACCTCCAGAACTGAATGTATGTAATGGCAAGGGGTGCTGGGGTGTGCTGGAGGGTCTATTGATGCTGGCTAATAGGGAATCTATTGCTGCAGAGGATGGGGGTCTATTGTTGCTGGGGAGGTCTTCTGTTGCTCATAGGGATTTATTGTTGCTGGGGTGGGTCTTTTGCTGCTGGTGGGTCAGTTGTTGCTGGGAGGGATTTATATTTGAGGGAGGGGTCTTTGTTGCTTGCTGCTGGAGGGTCTATTGATGCTGGCTACTGGGGAATCTAGTGTTGCTGGAGGGGATCTATTTGTTGCTGGAGGGGATCTATTTGCTGCTGGAGGGGATCTATTTGCGCAGAGGGTCTATTGTTGCTGGGGAAGTCTGTTGTTGCTGGTGGGGTATGATGTTGCAGGGAATCAATCATTGCTATGAGGGATCTACTGTTGAGGGAGGGGCCTAATGCTGCTGGAAAGTCTATTGATGCTGGATGTTGGAAGTCCATTGTTGCAGGAGTGGATCTATTGTCGCTGGGGTGTCCATTGTTTCTAGATCTATTATATTGCCTTTCTTGTTATCGTTAATTCTCTAAAAGGGGTGGTACTGGGAGGTGGGTAGGAGGTGAAACCAAGGAATGGTGCTCGGGGGTGGGTAAGGGAGGAGTTCCTGCACCTATTCTCTGAGAAAAAAAGGCCTGATGGGGGGGGGGGTTATCCTTTTCATCCATTATAGACAGCTGAGGAGTGAGGACCAGAGTCTCCATTTATAGGACACATGTCTACTAATACTGATACTGCTAAGATGGATCTATATATTAACCAGAGCAACCAATCAGATATCACCTCTTATATCTGTATAGAGGTAAGTAAAGCCAGAATCTTATTCTTTGCCATGCTTCAGTATAAATTTCACACCTAAATATGTGTAGCAGGATTTCCAGGCATTGGGCCTGATGTGGGTCTGCCATGGTCATCGGTAACACCAACAGCACATTTAAGCTGATTGCCCAAGTGTGAGATTTGAGTCAAAGACCAGTCCGGCATCTTTGGTTTTGTCTATTTTATATGGGGATGGGAGAAGGGAATGAGTGTTATACTCCTCTGGCTCAACTAGGTACAAATTGGGACACTTGAGAAAAAATGCCTTTCAGGGCTGACTTGACGCCGGCTGAATGCCGACCAACGCTTGCTGGCGATGAAAACACTGACTTGATGTACTTCCCTGAAGGCTGACTTCTGACACTCTGGTTTGCTCAAAAGTCCTTGACACCGCTCCCTCCAGTCCTTCCTGACTGAGGTAGCCTTTAATAACACTGCTGCAACTCTTAACACTGTACACTGCACGCTGTACACTTCCACTGTACACTGAATACTTCAGGGCCCAACCACTGGCACTCCCTTTACTTTTCAGGGTCAACACTGGCACCCCCTTTCCTTTTGCTCCTGCACTGGCTATATAGCTCCTGGATCCCTCTGACCTTCTCCGGAGGGGCCCCCTCTCACTAGGCAAACCCCCAGGGGCAGTTTGCAGTATTTACGACTGGTAATGTTTTCCTGAAACTCGACCCCTCTCAGCTCCGCTGGTCCTCATCACACCGGATCCTCTCTGCAGCTCAGCTCAGCCCTCTGTCCCCTCAGGCAAATCACCTTGTCAGGAGGAGGGACAGTCGTACTCTCCCTCCTGGGACTCTGCTTCCCGCCAAAGACACTGCGTCATGTGCTCCCCTCAAACTTATACCCACTCCCAGAATCCTGTGCAGCAGAATCTGCCTTTCTGGGTTAGATACAAGCCTGGGTATCAACAGGGGTCTCTCAGGGCACCCCCCACCAAAGTTTCTGGATACGCATTCGAACGCGGAGGTACTTGGATTCTGTCCCGGTCACCTCCTAAGTGAGTCCTGACTTCCAAGTGACATACAACTTCTTGGGCCAGCCCTCGCTCCTCTCTGCCCACAGCAGCAGATAGCCACATTTCCCACATTGGACCCACGCTTGCACTTTTAACATTATATTAGCACATTGAGGACATACTGCTCATAGGTACTCCAAGTCGCCTCCCGTGCACAGCGCAAGTCCGCCTTCAGGCACCATCCGGACGCCTGTATCCCACATAAGGGATGGATTGGGCTGGTGGATCTGCTCCAGTGTCTGCCTAGCAGAGTCTTCGCCGATGGCAGCAGCAATAGCGGTCACACTCTTCTACTCTCTCAAAAAACGCCAGGTTTCTCTCTCCTACACGTGTCTCCCTCGCAGCCACACCCGAAGGAGAGGGTATTAATAGGACTCATACAAAAGAAAAACCTGGCGCTGAGAACTAATTACCAAAGAAGAAACCCAAAAAGTTAACATATGGCCAAAAATGTGTTAAAAGCATAGTGAAAAAATAGCATGGAGAAAAATCTGTATGGAAGAAATAGCCTTGGGTCCTGAGTTGGGGGCAGTGGTGGGAGATTCAGCTGGTTCGCACCAGTTCCATAGAACCGGTTACTAACTTTCTGCAAGTTCGCAGGACCGGCTGTTCCCTCTGCGCGTCTAAGGACACGCAGTACAATTGAATGTCCCCTCGGACCGCGCAGCTGCAGACGTGGTGGCCGGGGAGCAGAGCAGTGTGCCCCGACCCGCCCATTCTGTGACAATAGCGAATGAAAATTCGCTATTGTCACACAGATCCTCCTCCTGGCCAATCAGGGAGCGGGTCCTCCCGCTTCCTGATTGGCCGAAAGGCAAACCCCGTGCCATTGGACGAGGAGGCGGGAAGACTGAGGACTCGGAGACGCGGGGAGCCGGGGATTGAAGAGAAGCTGCGTGACCATCCGTGAGGTAAGTGCATGGGTCTCGCGGGGGGATCGCTGGCACTCTGCAATCATTGTGGGCAATGCTGTGGGCACTCTGCAATGATTGTGGGGGCAATGCTGTGGGCACTCTGCAATGATTGGGGGCAATGCTGTGGGCACTCTGCAATGATTGGGGGCAATGCTGTGGCACTCTGCAATGATTGAGGGCAATGCTGTGGCACTCTGCAATGATTGGGGGCAATGCTGTGGTCACTGTGCATTGAAAGGGGGCACGCTGGTCTCTCTGCATTGAAAGGGGGGAACGCTGGTCACGCTGGTCACTGTGCATTGAAAGGGGGCACACAGTGCTGGTCACTGTGCATTGAAAGGGGGGCATGCTGGTCACTCTGCATTGAAAGGGGGCACGCTGGTCTCTCTGCATTGAAAGGGGGCACGCTGGTCTCTCTGCATTGAAAGGGGGCATGCTGGTCACTGTACATTGAAAGGGGGCACGCTGGTCATTCTGCTGGGAAAGTCGGAAACTGGTTACTAACATTTTTGAATCCCACCACTGGTCAGGGTTGCAGCTGTCTCATAATCAATCCCAAATGATAGAAGCACTGAACAAAGAAGGAGTTTTAGCACTCACCAACACAGAAAAATACACCAAGGCTAAACATGTTGGAATACAATGTCACAGTTTAATGTGATAAAATGATTAAAATCTTGTCCACAGAAGCTCCGATGGGAAGATGGCAAAAAGAAATAACCCCATCCGCAGGTCACCATAAGAAACATGGACAATGGAACAATACCTGCAGGGGTTGCTGATGCTGTTGCTGATGTATCCAGGAAAGCCGATGGTAAGGGGCTGTCTGTGGTGTAGGTGGAGGATCACACCAGGGAGTGCATCACAGAGGAGAGGAGAAGGGTGCAGTCCACGGCGTCTGCTCAAGAAAAAGGAAGGAGAAAAAGGAAGGAACATAACACACTACTAGAGTGTGAATTGTGCACAATTCACACTCTAGTAGTGTGTTGTGTTCCTTCCTTTTTCTTTTCTTTCTATTTAAATTTTCTACTAAGTTTTTCATGCATTGTGTTCATTGTCTTACGTTTATTTATTTTACTGTGTTTCATTTTTATTTATTCATGTGTTTGCTGCCAGCAGTTTTTATTCCAGCAGGGGGAGCCGGTGCTGTTATTGGTGTTTCCCCCTCCCCCCTTTTCCCCCCTATTCCTATAAATTTTCCCTTACTGCACGCCATTTTTGGATCTGAGGAAGGGTCGAGTCCCCGAAACATGTCATCTCAAATTTGGCGTTTATAATCGTTCCCCCATTGTCTCACTGATACTCCGTGTGTGGACTCTTGCTGTTTATACCATCTGAAATCTTTTGCTGTGTCCCCGGTCTGGTGACGTCATCAGTCGGCGCGGCTCAGAACACAGGAGTGCTGGAGGAGCCGGCGAGCCCTGTGTGTGTGGCTGATCCTCCTGTGCGCACAGAGGTGTCACCACATCCAGCTTGAGCCGACGCCATGGACTGCACCCTCTTCCTCTCCTTTGTGATGCACTCCCTGGTGTGATCCTTCACCTACATCACAGACAGCCCCTTACCATCGGCTTTCAGACAGCCCCTTACCATCGGCTTTCATGGATATGTCAGCAACAGCATCAGCCACCCCTGCAGGTATTGTTCCATTGTCCATGTTTCTTATGGTGACCTGCGGATGGGGTTATTTATTTTTGCCATCTTCCCATCGGAGCTTCTGTGGACAAGTTTTTAATAATTTTATCACATTAAACTGTGACATTGTATTCCAACATGTTTAGCCTTGGTGTATTTTTCTGTGTTGGTGAGCGCTAAAACTCCTTCTTTGTTCAGTATTAATAGGACTCCCTTGGTCACTCCTGATTGGCTGGATGTTCCCCCTGTCTCCACCCTTTTGCCATGTTGGGCGGTAACTCCTCCTACTAGACAGGTCTGTGTGAAGCACGCTTTCCCGCGCGGTGCAGTAACTCTTTCCCTGCCATGCTCTCTCACTCCCACAGGGAAGTTGCTGCAAAGCAGACCATGTCACTTGCCTGACACGCATCCACTCTCCTTATTTGCACCATGGCCACACTGCGCCTTCCTTTCCTGAAGCCAGCTGTCCCTCCTTGCTAGGCAAGAGTAATATCCCGCTGTCGGTCGCACGGTCGATAGTTCTCTCCCCAGCCATACATGTGCAAATAAGATCCTCCATACTGTCTCCGAGGTTAATCCCACTGCCTCTCATGGCATGGCCGACTGCAATCCTCACAGTATCCGTGCACTTACTATACAGAATAAATGTCCCGCTGTCGGATGCATGGTCAACATCAGTCCATATAGCTTGTACACGCACCTGGCCCCTGGCACCTTGCTCTCCGTGCCCCCGGCCACCATCTTCTCTGCCCCCACTGGGACCCCTGACGCCATCTTCTCCATCCCCACCGGGACCTCTCCCTTTTAAGCAGTTGCAGCATTTATACACTTTCACTCCTTTTCCCTCTGCTCTCCAACATCTGACAGCAGAGTACATATCATAGTCCATGTGGAAGGTTCCCATAATTTTGCAGACTTTACTTTAACACTTGCGTTGCCATGGGCAACCTTCCATGCGCACTTCTATCTTCATCCCACTCTCCCTGCCTCCCTCAGATCCGGCTTCACACTTGGCTTGACTTTTGAATAACAGTTCTGGGCACAAAAATTTACTTTTCCTACTTTTTCTTCTGCCGTTGACAGGGGCAACCGGCCCAGTAACCAATGGTAAAATCCCGGATGAGCCCCCAAATGTAGCAGGATTTCCAGACATTGGGCCTGATGTGGGTCTGCCATGGTCACCGGTAACACCAACAGCACATTTAAGCTGATTGCCCAAGTGTGAGATTTGAGTCAAAGACCTGTCTGGCATCTTTGGTTTGTTTTGTTTATTTTATATGGGGATGGTAGAAGGAAATGAGTGGGATACTCCTCTGGCTCAACTAGGTACAAATTGGGACACTTGAGAAAAAATGCCTTTCAGCGCTGACTTGACGCTGGCTGAATGCCGACCAACGCTTGCTGGCAATGAAATCACTGACTTGCTGTACTTCACTGAAGACTGACTTCTGACACTCGGGTTAGCTCAAAAGTCCTTGACACCGCTCCCTCCAGTCCTTCCTGACTGAGGTAGCCTTTAGTAACACTGTTGCTGAAACTCTCAACACTGTACACTGCACACTGTACACTTCCACTGAATACTTCAGGGCCCAACCACTGGCACCCCCTTTACTCTTCAGGGTCAACACTGGCACCCCCTTTACTGTTGCTCCTGCACCAGCTAGCTAGCTCCTGGATCCCTCTGACCTTCTCTGGAGTGGTCCCCTCTCACTAGGCAGACCCCCAGGGGCAGTTTGCAGTACTCACGACTGGAAATGCTTTCCTGAAACTCGACCCCTCTCACCTCTGCTGGTCTTCGGCACACCGGATCCTCTCTGCAGCTCAGCTCAGCCCTCTGTCCCCTCAGGCAAGCCGCCTGGGACACCCGATTCCTCTTGACAGGAGGAGAGACAGCCGTACTCTCCCTCCTGGGACTCTGCTTCCCGCCAAAGACACTGCGTCATGTGCTCCCCTCAAACTTATACCCACTCCCAGAATGCTGTGCAGCAGAATCTGCCTTTCTGGGGTAGATAGAAGCCTGGGTGTGCCATTGGCCAGGTTTCCTCCACTGCCCAATGAGAGCCCTCATTGAGCACAGTGGGGAGACTGCCCAGTCTCAACAGCCACACCTGGGAACCATGACACCCTAACTGGAAATCATGGCCCTGCTGATAAGCAGACAAGGCCCACTATACTTTACCTAGCACCTACCTTGTAGGGTGCTACATATGATTTACTGTATACTGCATGACATAATGTGTGATAATGTGATACCTCTAAAATTGAGCTGCTAATAATATTCCCCCTGCCCCCCTCCATGACTTTTCCATCAAAATCAGTAATGCAACCATCAATCCCCCCCCCCCACACACACACACACACACCAGGGTGCTAGGTGTAATACTAGACTCTGGAACACGAAAAGTCTTCTTCCAAGTAAAATACTTTATTCCAACTTGGATAGCGGTGACAACATGACAAATACTGACGCGTTTCGGCTTTACGCCTTCCTTATGCTATGAGGAAGGCGTAAAGCCGAAACGCGTCAGCATTTGTCATGTTGTCACCGCTATCCAAGTTGGAATAAAGTATTTTACTTGGAAGAAGACTTTTCATGTGCCGGCTTTATTCACATAACATTTGGTTTGGACGTTCAGCCTGAGCACCGACACTTAGCTCTTTATCTTCCCACAGTGCGGTGGAGCTAGGGTGAGTTACTGTTAATACTAGACTCTGACCTTTCCTTTCAGCCCCAAATCCAATTGTTGTCAAGAGCTTGTAGACTTCACCTCCATAACATCTCTAAAATTTACTCCCTTGTTATCTCTCGCCTCGACTATTGCAACTCCCTTCTCTAGGCCTACCTCTCCATAGGCTATCCCCTCTTCAGTCTATTATGAATGCTGCTGCCAGACTAATCTATCTTACCAACCACTCAGAGTCTGCCACCCCTCTCCGCTAATCCCTAACTGGCTCCCAATCGCCCAGCACATTAACCGCTTTAGCACTAGCCACTGTGCTGCTACTGCGGTACAGTGGCTCGTCATCGTCTAGCGACGTAGACCTACGTCGCTAGACTCCTCCCCTGTAGGCGGTGCTCGCGCGCCGCCGGAGGCGTGCTCCCGCTGTTTTCATTCACAGCTGGAGTCGGGCCAGGGGAGGAGCGGCGGCGATCGCCGCTGCTCTGCCCCGATCGTCGGGGGAATCCAGTTTGGAGATCCGCCTGCCTGTGTAAACAGAGCGGGCGGATCTCCTAAGTGACAGGGAGTGACAGATCGGAGTGTTCAGCATAGCTGAACATGCGATCTGTCCCTGTGTCACTCAGTCACCTCCCACCCCACACGTTAGTAAGCACCAGGCATAGATTAACCCCTCCCTCTCCAATAAAATTAACCCCTTCCCTGCCAGTGTCATTTTTACAGTAACAGTGCATATTTATAGCACTGATTACTGCAGTAATGTCACTGGTACCCCCAAAAGTGTCAAAAATGTCAGTCAAGGGTCCGATCTGTCCGCCGCAATGTCGCAGTCCCGCAAAAAAAAATCGCAGATCGCCGCCATTACTCGTTAAAAAAAAAAAACACCAAAAATGACAGAAATCTTTCCCTTAGTTAGTAAACGCAATAACTTTTGCGCAAACCAATCAAAATACGCTTACTGCGATTTTTTTTACCAAACATAGGTAGCAGAAAACAAATTGGCCAAAAATTTAAAAAAAATTGTTTTTTACATCTTTTTTGGGGGGAATTTCATATAAAAAATGTTAAAAATATTGTTATTTTTTCAAAATAAACGCTCTTTTTTTGTTTATAGCACAAAAAGTTAAAATCGCACAGGTGATCAAACACCACCAAAAGAAATCTCTGTTTGTGGGAAAAAAAGGACGTAAATTTCGTTTGGGTACAGCGTCGCACGACCGCGCAATTGTCAGTTAAAGTCGCACAGCGCCGAATCGCAAAAAGTGGCCCAGACGTAAGACAGCAAAATGCTCTGGTGGTAAAGTGGTTAAATTCAAAATACTAACCACAACATACGAAGCCATTCACATTTCTGCCCTAATTTACATCACCTATCTTGTCTCCAAATATCACTCAAACCGTTCTCTCCGCTCCTCTCAAGACCTCCTGCTCTCAAGCTCCCTTGTCTCCTCCTCCCATGCTTATCTCCAGGATTTCCTCAGAGCCTCTCCCATCCTCTGGAACGCTCTACCTCAATCTGTACGGCTATCTCCTACTCTAGCTGCCTTTAGGCGATCCCTGAAAACTCATCTCTTCAGGAAAGCCTATCACTTCTCTAACTAATCTTTTACCTCTTTCGTCAGCTCATTCCCCACAGTTACAACCTTTTGTACCACCTGCCCCACCCTATTAGATTGTAAACTCTTCTGAACAGGGACCTCTTAATCTTCTTGTATTTTATTATATTGTAACTATATTGTCTCCCTTTTATATTGTAAAGTGCTACGTAAACTGTTGGTGCTATATAAATCCTGTATAATAATAATGATGTGATGTAGATATATAGTATAACACAGATGATCCGGGATGAATATAAAATGTCTTTATGTGAGATAAGAATTATTGAGGATTATTATACCGGCTGATACACGCAGGATTATTCACTGTCCTCTCTGTCTGTAGAGATTCCGGCTGCCAAGAGTACACAGCACCGGGTGATACTGATCCTGGGGGTCCTTCTAATATTGGCCTTCATTACTGTGATCATCCTATCGAGCTTCCTGTTCATTTACTGTGAGTATCTCTGTTATAATTATCAATTTTATTCTCTTTGTTATTGCATCAAAAAAAAAAAGAGAAGAGCATTAGAGGAGACGTACGGGCAAAGATTGTTTGGCTGAAATCTCCTGTGGATCACGTAATTGCAGTTCATTTTGGACTTCTGTGACCCATTTTCAGCAAACAACTGGCTGAAGCCCGCTGTCAGCTGACGTCACAGAGCCGGTCCGGGCTCAGGAGGGATCGCGACCATATGGTTGGGGTCCACCCACATGCCTGGACCAGCACCCAGTTCACCCTTTCAGTGAGCCACTGAGAGCCTGAGCCAGCTGCTCCCACCCTCTCCACAGCCCAATGCTCCAGTGAGCATGGAAGGGGCAGAGCAGAAAGTCAGTGACTGACAGTCACTTGCTCTCTACTCACAGACCTGTGAAAACCAAGCGATCGCTGGTGTTTGATTGCTCAGTTTCCAGCTAGGTACAAATGCAGCATCAGACCAATGCTGCATCCACCTAAGTAAGTATGATTCAGGATTTATTTTCCCGTACTTCTCTTTTAATTGTTAGAACATTGGCAGGGTGGGGAAGTATTTACCATAATGGCACTCGGGGGGGGGGGGGGGGGGTGTTGGTGCCTACAGGGAATAGATAGAGGGGACAGCAGCAAGCCTGAAAATGTGCAAATTGTGATAACATTTCTTTATTTTTTTTCTCTGTTCTATTCACCTCTGGACTCTGATGACTGTAGAAGAAAATGTAACGGTTTAACCACTTAAGCCCCGGAAGATTTTACCCCCTTCCTGACCAGGGGGTTTTTTGCGATTTTTTACTGCGTGACTTTAACGGACAATTGCCCAGTCGTGCGACGCTGTACCTAAGTGAATTTGACGTCCTTTTTCCCCCACACACAGAGCTTTCTTTTGGTGGTATTTGATCACCTGTGCAATTTTTACTTTTTGCGCTATAAACAAAAAAAAGAGCATAAATTTTGCAAAAATAACAATATTTTTCACATTTTTTTATATGAAATTCCCCCAAAAAAATGTAAAAATCAAATTTTTTTAACATTTTTGGCCAATTTGTTTTCTGCTACATATGTTTGGTAAAAAAAAAAATCGCAAAAAGCGTATTTTGATTGGTTTGCGCAAAAGTTATTGCGTTTACTAAGGGAAAGATTTCTGTCATTTTTGGTGTTTTTTTTTTAAACGCGTAATGGCGGCGATCTGCGATTTTTTTTGCGGTACTGCGACATTGCGGCGGACAGATCGGACCCTTGACTGACATTTTTGACACTTTTGGGGTTACCAGTGACATTACTGCAGTAATCAGTGCTATACATATGCACTGTTACTGTAAAAATGACACTGGCAGGGAAGGGGTTAACTTTATTGGGGAAGGAGGGGTTAAGTGTGTCCCTAGGGGCGTGCTTTTTACTGTGATTGGCTGTGGCTACTAGTGTAGGAACAGTGATCAACGGTCCTACATAGTAGAACCGTATGATCACTGTTTCTACACAGGGGAGAATGACAGGCGGCTTGTTTACATCAGCCGCCTGACTTTCTCCCTCTGCACCGACGATCGGCGGGTGACCAGCGGACATCGGGTCCGCCAGTCACACGCACTGACTTCCCTGTGAACGAGCCTAGGTGGGCGCGCGCCTCCGTGGGCGCGCGCTCGCCCGCTATTGGCTCACAAGGAAGTGACAGGCAAGTGACGTATATATATGTCACTTTGCCTGGCCGGGGCTGACCGCCGCAGTATATAGTCGTGCGGCGGTCAGCAAACGGTTAAAGAGGATGTAAGAGCTTGCAGGGGTAGTAAGGGGAATGGGTGTAAAGGGTGTTAGAGAGAAAATCACACAGGGGATGTAGGGCTCAGGAGATGCAGGGAATACAGAGGTGAAGGGGGAAGTTGGAGCAGGGAATGTAAGGGAAAGGGGCGTGCAGGGAATTGTAGGTGGAAGAGCAAGGCCACCATCAAAAATCATAGTACCCTGTACAGGACCATATAAGGCTAGAGTATATAAAGGTTAGGGTGTTTGGCGTGAAAAAACATGACAGCTTCCTGCCCTTAATGGTTGCTAAGGGAGTAGCAGGTGCAGGCACCCATCACATCCTTAGCAACACTAGGCAGACTGGTGGGCTGCAATAGTTGAAGCTTTTTGGTCCTTTGTAGGGAAAGCTTGGATGTCATGGGATGTCATGGGACAGAAAATCAATGCACACCAACTCCATGAGACTTTTAACCGCTTGCCGTGCAGGCAAAGTGACGTATGGATACGTTACTCGCCTGCGAGCCAATAGGGGGCGAGCGTGCGCCGTCGGAGGCACGCTCCCGCCCCCACTCGCTCCCTAACATGTCCGCGCATGTGACCGGCGGACCCGATGTCCGCCTGTCACTCGCGATTGTCCGGTACAGAGGGAGAAAGGCAGGCGGCTAATGTAAACAAAGCCGCCTGTCATTCTCCCCTGTGTAAATGCAGAGGTCATACGATCCTGCTATGTAGGATCGTATATCTCTGTAGTTACACAAACAGCCACATCCCTTTACAGTTAGAAGCACGCCCCTAGGACACACTTAACCCCTCCTTCTCCAATAAAGTTAACCCCTTCCCTGCCGGTGTCATTTTTACAGTAACAGTGCATATGTATAGTACTGATTACTGCAGTAATGTCACTGGTACCCCCAAAAGTGTTAAAAATGTCAGTCAGGGGTCCGATCTGTCCGCCGCAATGTCACAGTCCCGCAAAAAAAAATCGCAGATCGCCGCCATTACTCATTAAAAAAAAAAACAATAAAAATGACAAAAATCTTTCCCTTAGTTAGTAAACACAATAACTTTTGCGCAAACCAATCAAAATACGCTTATTGCGATTTTTTTTTTCTACCAAAAATATGTAGCAGAAAACAAATTGGCCTAAAATGTTAAAACATTTTGATTTTTAAATTTTTTTGGGGGGAATTTCATATAAAAAAATGTGAAAAATATTTTTATTTTTGCAAAATTGTCGCTCTTTTTTTGTTTATAGCGCATGATAAAAAAATTGCACAGGTGATCAAATACCACCAAAAGAAAGCTCTGTTTGTGGGAAAAAAAGGACGTCAATTTCATTTGGGTACAGCATCGCACAACCGCGCAATTGTCCATTATAGTCACGCAGTGCCGAATCGCAAAATAGGGCCTGGTCAGGAAGGGGGTAAAATCTCCCGGGCTTAAGTGGTTAAGATTCAGGCATCTTTTGAGGGCAGAGCTTCTGTATACAACCTGTATTCAACATAGACAGGAATTAAATTAGCTCTTAAGCTCTGCACTCATGTAAGTGCAGTGGAGCTTGTCTCTAACAAATTTGAAGATCCCGCCTTGTCCCACATGACCATGTTCACAGTGAGTCAGTGCTTTTAGTAAGAAAAAGTTTCCACTTGTCTTCAGGATCATCTGAGGTGACCCTTTGATAGACCACCCCTTTTTTCAACTGTAACTGATCCCACTATTTTTGAATCAATTAAGCTATATTTAGTGAATTTGTCAGCAAGAGTTCTGGACACCACTCTTTAAGGTTTTCAAAGCAAGACAACTATGAAGATCTTTGGAATAATCTTTTCTCAAATTGTTCCTAGTGAGAGTAGGCAGACCTCTCACTTGAGTGAGGTCACAGTAGGATTTGGGGACACCTCCATAGACTTCAGCCCATGTCACTGCCCTGACCCCCTGACACAGGGTTTGGATTCCTTCTGGCATTAGCTAAGTGCATTCCTCTGTAAATGTTTCAGGTTCTTTGGGTCTTCTTGACAAGGCATCAGCATCTCTGTTTCCAACTCCTGATCAATATTTCAGGTTGACATAAAACCTGCATAGAGCTGCTGGCCACTGATGCCTTGTTGCATCCAATTTGGCAATTGTGAGAAGGTATCACTCGTTTTGTATTGACTCCCCAGGTTTTCTAGGCACTTTGGTTTTTCTGGACTGATCTTGAAGCTAAAACCATCTTTCTCATCTTCATTTCTCAGGGGCTTATTGAGGGGTTGGGCTTTCTTCGCAAATCCCTCCATGAATCTTTGTTAGTAGGAACAGAATGCCAGGAACAACCTCAATTTGGGCCAAGAGGTGACAGCCCTTAAGATTAGCGACAATGGCTGACTGACTATTAATTCTCAAGGGAAGCTTCAACCCTTCTTTAAAGAAGTCACTTCAACACCAACAAACAAACATTTTGTTCTTCTAGCATTTTTTTTTTTGTAAGACAAGTATTATCATCCAGATACACCAAAACCTTGACAAGATTCATGTGTCCCACGGTTTGCTTTTTTTGGACCTTGGAAAGTCTCAAGGGGTTCCACTGGACCGTGGGGCATCCTGTTGTACTTGTACAACTCTAATGGGCAGATGAAAGCAGCCTTCCCTCTAACTTTTGGGTGCAATGAAATCTGGCAATACCGGCCATTCATGCACAACAAACTAAACTAGTTGGCCCCAAACAGACATTGTAGTGCATTCCTCTATTCATGGAGTAGTGTACTGGTCTGGAATAGTTCTTCAGTTGAAGGTGTGATAGTTGATGCACATCCTGATGCAGCCATTCCTCTTCCCAACCACTACTAAAGGGAAAGCATAGGGACCACTAGACCCTCAGATGTTTCTAGTCTTCTTCAGTTCTGACAGATGTTATCCCAAGTAGTAAATCTTCTAATGAATCCACTAATGCATCTCTATGAATCCCTTGTCTTCTTGTAGATGGATATGAGTTTGGGTGCCCTTGGCAAACCTTACATCAAACTCATTCTTAAAGAATAGCTTTTGGCCTTTCAGGAGTACAGCTTTGCATTAGTCCTTCCATTCAGGTGAAATCAAAGTATTCTTTGGATAGAACTGCTTGACCAGAATCTCAACTTCTCAACCCTGAACAAAGTGGATGCTGAGTTGGAGTAGCGTAATTCATCTGCCATCTTAGCATTTGGACCTATAACTTCAAAGGAAAGTCAGCGATCTTGTGGACACTGACAAGTATTCACCCCTGAGCCTACTGCAGAACTCTGATTGAATAAGTGGCAGTGGGCATCATTCAATCCAAAAGATTGTCAACAACTATTGCCAGATAAAAGTCACTGTAGGAGACAACTTTAGAGATAGGGTAAGTATTACAGGCAGGGATGCTTTTATATTTTAGGTTTATCTGGGCATATTTTATAGCAATCTTGAGTTGGCCATGAAAGCAGATCTACTATTAAATAAGATTTATACTGCCCAGTTCCACACCCCCCCCCCCCCATGGGGGTCATAAATGGTAACATAAGTCCTGCCGTAATTATGTGTAAGTATGTGTAAGTATGTGTAACAGCTTCTCTAGAATCCCACAATGGTCACATGACTAAATCCCTAGGATCAGAGTTCAGATTAGTTGATATTTGCCTTTAGCAAAAATCACATGACCCGAAAACAAGTTTGCAAGGCAGTGGGGGTGACTTTAATGTGTAGTGTACAGAGAAGTGTGTATAATGATAAACCTGATTTTCCCAATTGATATCAGTTTCCCTCTCTTTTACACAGATTCAAACATGATGAGCAAAGTCACAGAGATTGAGTCCTCACTGAAACGTACTTCAACTGATAAAGTCATAGGTAATCATTTACTGTTCATTTTATATTAGGTCAGATTTAATAGCCATTATCTCAATCTCACAAACACATGTGTTTCCAGTCTCTATTCGCCAACCCACACCCACACCGCTTTCCCCAACCCCAAGTCTTTAGTGTCTCCACCTAAAGGGGTCTTGTGGTTACAAGTAGGGATGATCGAACGGTTCGGGTCGACCATCGGTTCGGCCCGAACATTGGGTGTTCGAGGTTCGGCCGAATTTAGAACTTTTTGCCCAAAAAGTTCAGAATTCGGCAACCAGAACCGACCAAAATGCAATGGTTCAGGAAATGGGCTTTAAAAGCCTGTGATTGGACCAGAACCAAAAGCCAATTGAGGGGGCAGGAGAATGCTAGGAATGTGATTGGAGTGACTAGGGGGTCCCTAGGCCAATCATTAGTGAATACGCTCCCCAGTATATAAGATAGCCCCGCCAAATTCCTAGCATTGTAATACAGGGACATGGAAGAGAATGGAAGCAGTTCTGTTAATTTTACTTTAAAAGTGTCATTTAGCATTTATTAGTGTGAGGAAAGGGATATCTAGTGTAGTTAGGGTGCTCTTTTACACTTTAGTTAGATGCAAAAATTTAGTTTCTGTAGGGAAAGTGTGAAGTGACAGGGTGACCAAACCCTTCCATATCAGGGTGACCGCTATAGAGAAAAGCTAGTTTCTCTCAAGTCACTTTCGCTGCAGTAATATGGCTTCTCACCGGTCAGCTTGCTATTTGGCTGCAGGCGTCTATAGTGATTTTTTGAGCACATGTTTGGAGTCAGGCATGACATCTGAACATGTGTATAGGGGGTATATGTACACACCCATGTATGTATATATACACCTGCACATATATAGGTGTGAAAGGAGCAGAAAAAACTACTTGCGCTAATGAAATGATTAACACCAATATAGTTACGCTCCTATCACACCTATATATGTCTAGGTGTGTATATACATATAAGTATGTGTGTATATACGTGGAAGAAAAAAGTGCAGCGCTAATGACTGTACATAATATACAAGTGTACAATTGAACATATATATATATATATATATAAAATATAGGATATTGTGAAATAAAGTCCAATACTGAAATAGGGCTTAAATAAAAGTCCCAAAAAGTGATCCATCTTGTTGGTATACATATATAAATCCAAATGTCATGAAAATAATCCCAACACCAAGTGAACAGTAAAGGTGGTCTCTCACCAGATCAAATGGGTCTGAATTGCCATATAGCAAACAGACCTGTTCAGGCTTTACAAGGTGATCATGATTCCTCCTACGATCATTACCATGGAAGTAGTTTTCAGCTCATAAGGTGGTAGGCAGAGGGATGGAAGTCTCTCAAGACCAGATGACATGAAAACCAGAAAAAGGAGTGCACATAGCGTAATATTGCTAAAAACTTTTAATGAAATAAAAGGAATCGCACTTACAAAAATCGCATGGTAACAGGCAATACCCTCTGATGATGTCTGTGCAGACGATATGCGTCAGGAGCTCGCAGTAGATCTTCATTTTAATATATTGCCTGTTACCATGCCCACCTTTACTGTTCACTTGGTGTTGGGATTCTTTTCATCACGTTTGGATTTATATATGTATACCAACAAGATGGATCACTTCTTTGGGACTTTTATTTAAGCCCAATTTCAGTATTGGACTTTATTTCACAATATCCTATATTATATATATATATGTTCAATTGTACACTTGTATATTATGTACACTCATTAGCGCTGCACTTTTTTCTTCCACTTGTTATTTTATAATTTGTTTATCAATTATGTTGTGCTGGCAGCTTGACTTCTTTTGGTACTAGCGCTTTCTAGACACTTTTTTACTATGTGTGTATATACACCCGTATACACAAGTTCAGATGTTTTGCCTGCCTCCAAAGAACTCAAAAAAATGCCCAAAAAAACGCTAGCGTCAAAAAAAAAAATGCCCAGGTGTGTTGTTGCAGGCATTTTTTGGGGGTTTTTGGAGGCAGGCAAAACATCTGAACTCGTGTATACGGTATATATACCACTATACACAAGTTCAGATGTTTTGCCTGCCTCTAAAGAACCCAAAAAAATGCCCAAAAAAACGCCTGCTACTAAACCAACAAGGTGTGAAAAGAGCGAAGCCATATTACAGATCTATAATTGCACTAATACAAATGATCTTTTTTTTTTTGGTTCTGGACATGCTACAGAGCTCAAACTTCACAGGTACACTTTTTAGACCCCCCCCCCAGACACAAAATCACACAAAAAAGAGTTCTTAAAAATTGTCATTTTTGATAGAGAGCCAATTATTGAAAAAATTAAAAAAAAAAATTAATAAAAAAAAAAATTCTTTGGATTTAGTATCTGGGGGGTCTAAAAAGTTTCAGCTCTGTAGCATGTCCAGAACCATAAAAAAAAGATCGTTTGTATTAGAACACTTATAGAACAGGATAGTGGCTTCTCGCTTTTCACACCTTGCCGGTTTAGTAGCAAGCATTTTTTTGGGCATTTTTGGGGTTCTTTGGAGTCAGGAAAAACATCTGAACTTGTGTATAGTGGTATATATACCCGTATACACAAGTTCAGATGTTTTGCCTGCCTCCAAAGAACCCAAAAAAATGCCCAAAAAAACACTAGCGCCAAAAAAAAAAACGCCCAGGTGTGTTGTTGCAGGCATTTTTTGGGGGTTTTTGGAGGCAGGCAAAACATCTGAACTTGTGTATACGGGTATATATACACACATACTTATATGTATATATACACCTAGACATATATAGGTGTGATAGTAGCAGAAATATATGCTTGCGCTAATTAAATAATTTACACTAATATGGTTACGCTCCTATAACACCTATATATGTCTAAGTGTAAAATACATATAAGTATGTGTGTACACAAGTTCAGATGTTTTGCCTGCCTCCAAACCCCCCCAAAAAATGCCTGCAACAACACACCTGGGCGTTTTTTTTTTTTTTTTTTTACGCTAGCGTTTTTTTGGGCATTTTTTTGGGTTCTTTGGAGGCAGGCAAAACATCTGAACTTGTGTATAGTGGTATATATACCACTATACACAAGTTCAGATGTTTTTCCTGCCTCCAAAGAACCCAAAAAATGCCCAAAAAAACGCTAGCTACTAAACCGGCAAGGTGTGAAAAGAGAGAGAAGCCACTATCCTGTTCTATAAGTGTTCTAATACAAACAATCTTTTTTTTTTATGGTTCTGGACATGCTACAGAGCTGAAACTTCACAGGTACACTTTTTAGACACCCCAGATACTAAATCCAAAGAAATTGTTATTTTTTTTTTAATTTGTTTTTTTTTTTTCATTTTTCCAATAATTGGCTCTCTATCAAAAATGAAAATTTTTAAGAACTTTGTTTTGTGTGATTAATAGTCCCTGGGGTATGACCCAGAACCCTAGGCACTTTTTAGGGGCATTTATTGGGTTTTAGGGCTTCAAAATGGTGTTTTTTTGTTTACCGAAGTTCGGGTCCCATTGATTTCAATGGGGTTCTGAAATCGGGGCCGAACTTTCGGGAAGTTCGGATGTTCTGGCCGAACCGAACTTTTGAAAAGTTAGATCATCCCTAGTTACAAGGGGGACTCTTCCTTAGGATTACCTTTTCCCAGGTACATCACTTACACTTTTAAATATCACGTGGATGCATATAGATAGAAGTCAATTACAAAGTGCGCTAAAAATTATGGAACACAAATGTTCACAAAAAATGGTGATTGCTGATGTTTAGCTAAAAACAAAGTCTATATTCCAAATGGTGAGACTGTGCAAAGGTCTTGAAAATCCAAAGAATATAGTGGGGTTGGGGAGTGATGAAGGGTAAGGGTAGCCTCTTCCCAAACGGTGATCCAGACAGTCTGGATCACCGTTTGGGAAGAGGCTACCCTTACCCTCCATCACTCCCCAACCCCACTATATTCTTTGGATTTTCAAGACCTTTGCACAGTCTCACCATTTGGAAGATAGACTTTGTTTTTAGCTGAACATCAGCAATCACCATTTTTTGTGAACATTTGTGTTCCATAATTTTTAGCGCACTTTGTAATTGATGTTTTTCATTTGTTACAACCTTTTCACATATTTATATTATTTCAGTGCTGCTTTTTCCCACTTTCTTTCTCATTTAAGGTTCGCGCACCTATTTTTCTTTTCAGCATATAGATAGACGAAAGGAACAAAGACTCAATTTATTATTTTGATAAATGGTTGATACTGTAGTCTGCAGCTGCATTTTAATTTAAAAACCTTTCTTGGGAATTATCTGAGATGTTAGGTGTGAGTGTGTGTATTCACTAGATGCAGACATACCTTATATATAGGTATGAGGTGACAGTTGGGACCAAAGTTTGGCTGTTCAAACATTCAGAAGAGCTTTTGCCCCCCTTGACTCCCTGCTTCAAGGGAGCCGAGTATCATTCTATATATATCAGCTTCCCGCTGTCACTTATTCCTAAGGAAGTAAAGGTTGCTTGCTCCCACTTCTTTTCCAGCAACTGCTGACATCATGGCACATTGTTTTGATTTCCTGTCTCTTATGGGTATTTGCGGTATAAACCAAGGAAGCAATAATTAAAGCTCCATAGTGTATTAATGTGCTTTACTGAACAAAAAAATAAATAAATGCACATACAACTATCCTTTCTAGCAAAGCAAACAAACATGTACAATGTATGTGATGGGCATAGGTATACTAATCAGCTACTTGAAGTGATTGTAAAGTCTTGTTTTTTTTAATTAAAAATAACAAATATGTTATACTTACCTCCTCTGTGCACTTGGCTTTGCTCAGAGCAGCCCAGATCCTCCTCTATTCGGGTCCCTCCTCAGTGCTTCTGGCCCCTCCCTCCTGTTGAGTGCCCCCATAGCATGCAGCTTGCTATGTGGGAACCTGAGCCGAGCCACAGCTCCCTGTGTCCATTCAGACATTGAGCTGCGGCCCAGCCCCACCCACTTTCTCTCCACACTGGCTGACTGACTTTAATTGGCAAACAAAGAGAGGAGCCGCTCAGGTGTAAGTTCAAAGCTTGGTGCAGGTCGGATCCGCCGTCCAAGCATAGAGATATCCAAAAGATAGAGACCGCACTCAAGGGTTATAAGATGAAAACCAATCGAACTCCTTTATTCTCCATAAATAGAGCAGACAGACTGTACAGGGCACGAACAGACATGTCGGGTTGACGCGTTTCACGATGTAAATCGCTTAATCATAACCACACACGTGTGTGGTTATGATTAAGCGATTTACATTGTGAAACGCGTCAACCCGACACGTCTGTTCGTGCACTGTACTGTCTGTCTGCTGTATTTATGGAGAATAAAGGAGTTCGATTGGTTTTCATCTTATAACCCTTGAGTGCGGTCTCCATCTTTTGGATATCTGACTGACTTTAATTGACAGCAGTGGGAGCCAATGGTGCCATGCTGCTGTCTCAGCCAATGATGAGGGGAGTCCCAGGCAGTCGAGACACTGCTGCAACATCACTGGGCCTAGAGGGACCTCAGGTTAGTATTAGAGGGGCTGAGAGGGCTGCTTTACACAGAAGGCTTTTTTATCTTAATGCATAGAAGACATTTAGATAAAAAATCTTCTTCCTTTACAATCACTTTAACTTAGGTTTTCTGGTGATGGAATCTTCTCATGGCTTCTTGCTTCTCAGCATCCTCCAAACAGCTATTCCTTTTCCGAAGTCCTTAGAACAATTCTCCTCTGTTTCTGAGCACATGACTTGTTCAAAGTCCTCCCCTCTCCTCACTTCCTGTACATCATTTCCTGTACAGAGATCATGGGGCAGTCCAACTGGTTCATTTGCATATCAATAGGGGAGGCCTAGCTTCTAAAACAACACATGGTCTTAAAATCTAACAACTCTTATCAACTTATCTAAGCTACAAAAAATCACCAAGTAGTAGTTATAGCAACACACACATTGCCGTCCATGGCCTGGATTTCCCAGCCATATAAGCGAAGGGGCAGGAATGGGACATCACTCTACACAACCAGCCAGTGTGACACAGAATATGGAGCAGCCTCAGGCTACAAGTCACCATCAAGAAACAACACCCACTGATGCATTTCAACCCACCCATGGGGCTTAGTCATGGTCGGGGCAAAACACATTACATGGTTTCTTGGAGGAGACATGTAGGCTGAGGCTGCTTCATATTTCTGTGTCGTACTGGCTGGCCAGGTAGAGTAGGCTCCTTTCCTATTTACTGCATATATCTCTTTTGGATGAGCAAATCTGCAAGCCTGCACCCCCTTTACTGGGTATCATCGGAGCAGAATTCCTGACTTTGAGCAAAGTTCCAAGTTGCATTGAGGCCAAAGGGGTAAGGATAGACACCAATGTTCAAGTATGGCCACTGGCCCTATTTTGGCAATAATGTCACCATTATACCCACCTTTTTCTTATATAGCTGATGACAGCTTGGGAAGTTCTTTGTTCACAAATTGAAAAAAATGAAACCTTCAAAGAAAAGGGCATAGTACCTACTGGGAAACATGGTGGAGGCTGCTTTTCTGTGTCTGGCATGGCGTGCCTTAAATCTGCTTTGAATAATAGCCAGTGAAATCTTAAGACTCCATATAAATTCAGGAGTGAAATGTGCTGCCCCATGTCAGAAAGCTTTACATCAGTCACAGGCAGGGCCGCCATCAGGGGGGTACAGGCAGTACTGATGTAAGGGGCCCGAGCCTCTAGAGGGGCCCCACGGGGACTGCTTCCCTTACACTTTAAAAAAAAAAATTTCCGAACTTTACAGGACCGCCACCCGCACCCGACCCCCCCTCCCCCGCCACGGGGGGGGGGTATGAGATAATACTGCTTGTAAGGGGCCCGGCGAGGATGGGAAAAGACCGGGGGTGGATGCAGCGGTGCTCCGTGACTGCACTGGCTTTGTGTGAGTCGGAAGCTGCTGCGTCTGTGTCATTGAGCTGAGAGCTCACATCGGGCTCTTTGCTGCCACCTCTGGCTACTTCCTGCTTTTGCAGTCAGTATCCTGCTGGACTGCAGCTCCTCTCTGTGTCACAGACACATGGGGGAAACAAGAGCGGGGGGTGGGAAGACCACCTTACAAGTAAGGGCTATGTACAAATGAAAAGGGGGTGGTTGTGTACATGTGTGTCTCTGTATGTACATGTGTGTCTCTGTATGTACATGTGTGTCTCTGTATGTACATGTGTGTCTCTGTATGTACCTGTGTGAGTGTACATGTCTATGTGTGTATATATCTGAGTGTACATGTCTATGTGTGTATATATCTGTGAGTGTACATGTCTGTGTGTGTATATATCTGTGAGTGTACATGTCTGTGTGTGTATATATCTGAGTGTACATGTCTATGTGTGTATATATCTGAGTGTACATGTCTGTGTGTGTGTATATATCTGAGTGTACATGTCTGTGTGTGTATATATCTGTGAGTGTACATGTCTGTGTGTGTATATATCTGTGAGTGTACATGTCTGTGTGTGTATATATCTGTGTGTACATGTCTGTGTGTGTATATATCTGAGTGTACATGTCTGTGTGTGTGTATATATCTGAGTGTACATGTCTGTGTGTGTATATATCTGTGAGTGTACATGTCTGTGTGTGTATATATCTGAGTGTACATGTCTATGTGTGTATATATCTGTGTGTACATGTCTGTGTGTGTATATATCTGAGTGTACATGTCTGTGTGTGTGTATATATCTGAGTGTACATGTCTGTGTGTGTATATATCTGTGAGTGTACATGTCTGTGTGTGTATATATCTGAGTGTACATGTCTATGTGTGTATATATCTGTGTGTACATGTCTGTGTGTGTATATATCTGAGTGTACATGTCTGTGTGTGTGTATATATCTGAGTGTACATGTCTGTGTGTGTATATATCTGTGAGTGTACATGTCTGTGTGTGTATATATCTGAGTGTACATGTCTATGTGTGTATATATCTGTGTGTACATGTCTGTGTGTGTATATATCTGAGTGTACATGTCTGTGTGTGTGTATATATCTGAGTGTACATGTCTGTGTGTGTATATATCTGTGAGTGTACATGTCTGTGTGTGTATATATCTGAGTGTACATGTCTATGTGTGTATATATCTGTGTGTACATGTCTGTGTGTGTATATATCTGAGTGTACATGTCTGTGTGTGTGTATATATCTGAGTGTACATGTCTGTGTGTGTATATATCTGAGTGTACATGTCTGTGTGTGTATATATCTGTAAGTGTACATGTCTGTGTGTGTATATATCTGTGAGTGTACATGTCTGTGTGTGTATATATCTGAGTGTACATGTCTGTGTGTGTGTATATATCTGAGTGTACATGTCTATGTGTGTATATATCTGTGTGTACATGTCTGTGTGTGTATATATCTGAGTGTACATGTCTGTGTGTGTGTATATATCTGAGTGTACATGTCTGTGTGTGTATATATCTGTGAGTGTACATGTCTGTGTGTGTATATATCTGTGAGTGTACATGTCTGTGTGTGTATATATCTGTGTGTACATGTCTGTGTGTGTATATATCTGAGTGTACATGTCTGTGTGTGTGTATATATCTGAGTGTACATGTCTGTGTGTGTATATATCTGTGAGTGTACATGTCTGTGTGTGTATATATCTGAGTGTACATGTCTATGTGTGTATATATCTGTGTGTACATGTCTGTGTGTGTATATATCTGAGTGTACATGTCTGTGTGTGTGTATATATCTGAGTGTACATGTCTGTGTGTGTATATATCTGTGAGTGTACATGTCTGTGTGTGTATATATCTGTGAGTGTACATGTCTGTGTGTGTATATATCTGTGTGTACATGTCTGTGTGTGTGTATATATCTGAGTGTACATGTCTGTGTGTGTGTATATATCTGAGTGTACATGTCTGTGTGTGTATATATCTGTGAGTGTACATGTCTGTGTGTGTATATATCTGAGTGTACATGTCTATGTGTGTATATATCTGTGTGTACATGTCTGTGTGTGTATATATCTGAGTGTACATGTCTGTGTGTGTGTATATATCTGAGTGTACATGTCTGTGTGTGTATATATCTGTGAGTGTACATGTCTGTGTGTGTATATATCTGTGAGTGTACATGTCTGTGTGTGTATATATCTGTGAGTGTACATGTCTGTGTGTGTATATATCTGAGTGTACATGTCTATGTGTGTATATATCTGTGTGTACATGTCTGTGTGTGTATATATCTGAGTGTACATGTCTGTGTGTGTGTGTATATATCTGAGTGTACATGTCTGTGTGTGTATATATCTGTAAGTGTACATGTCTGTGTGTGTATATATCTGAGTGTACATGTCTGTGTGTGTGTATATATCTGAGTGTACATGTCTGTGTGTGTATATATCTGTGAGTGTACATGTCTGTGTGTGTATATATCTGAGTGTACATGTCTATGTGTGTATATATCTGTGTGTACATGTCTGTGTGTGTATATATCTGAGTGTACATGTCTGTGTGTGTGTATATATCTGAGTGTACATGTCTGTGTGTGTATATATCTGTGAGTGTACATGTCTGTGTGTGTATATATCTGTGAGTGTACATGTCTGTGTGTGTATATATCTGTGTGTACATGTCTGTGTGTGTATATATCTGAGTGTACATGTCTGTGTGTGTGTATATATCTGAGTGTACATGTCTGTGTGTGTATATATCTGTGAGTGTACATGTCTGTGTGTGTATATATCTGAGTGTACATGTCTATGTGTGTATATATCTGTGTGTACATGTCTGTGTGTGTATATATCTGAGTGTACATGTCTGTGTGTGTGTATATATCTGAGTGTACATGTCTGTGTGTGTATATATCTGTGAGTGTACATGTCTGTGTGTGTATATATCTGTGAGTGTACATGTCTGTGTGTGTATATATCTGTGTGTACATGTCTGTGTGTGTATATATCTGAGTGTACATGTCTGTGTGTGTGTATATATCTGAGTGTACATGTCTGTGTGTGTATATATCTGTGAGTGTACATGTCTGTGTGTGTATATATCTGAGTGTACATGTCTATGTGTGTATATATCTGTGTGTACATGTCTGTGTGTGTATATATCTGAGTGTACATGTCTGTGTGTGTGTATATATCTGAGTGTACATGTCTGTGTGTGTATATATCTGTGAGTGTACATGTCTGTGTGTGTATATATCTGTGAGTGTACATGTCTGTGTGTGTATATATCTGTGTGTACATGTCTGTGTGTGTATATATCTGAGTGTACATGTCTGTGTGTGTGTATATATCTGAGTGTACATGTCTGTGTGTGTATATATCTGTGAGTGTACATGTCTGTGTGTGTATATATCTGAGTGTACATGTCTATGTGTGTATATATCTGTGTGTACATGTCTGTGTGTGTATATATCTGAGTGTACATGTCTGTGTGTGTGTATATATCTGAGTGTACATGTCTGTGTGTGTATATATCTGTGAGTGTACATGTCTGTGTGTGTATATATCTGTGAGTGTACATGTCTGTGTGTGTATATATCTGAGTGTACATGTCTATGTGTGTATATATCTGTGTGTACATGTCTGTGTGTGTATATATCTGAGTGTACATGTCTGTGTGTGTGTATATATCTGAGTGTACATGTCTGTGTGTGTATATATCTGTAAGTGTACATGTCTGTGTGTGTATATATCTGTGAGTGTACATGTCTGTGTGTGTATATATCTGAGTGTACATGTCTGTGTGTGTGTATATATCTGAGTGTACATGTCTATGTGTGTATATATCTGTGTGTACATGTCTGTGTGTGTATATATCTGAGTGTACATGTCTGTGTGTGTGTATATATCTGAGTGTACATGTCTGTGTGTGTATATATCTGTGAGTGTACATGTCTGTGTGTGTATATATCTGTGAGTGTACATGTCTGTGTGTGTATATAAATGTGAGTGTACATGTCTGTGTGTGTATATATCTGAGTGTACATGTCTATGTGTGTATATATCTGTGTGTACATGTCTATGTGTGTATATATCTGTGTGTACATGTCTGTGTGTGTATATATCTGAGTGTACATGTCTGTGTGTGTGTATATATCTGAGTGTACATGTCTGTGTGTGTATATATCTGTGAGTGTACATGTCTGTGTGTGTATATATCTGAGTGTACATGTCTATGTGTGTATATATCTGTGTGTACATGTCTGTGTGTGTATATATCTGAGTGTACATGTCTGTGTGTGTATATATCTGAGTGTACATGTCTGTGTGTGTGTATATATCTGAGTGTACATGTCTGTGTGTGTATATATCTGTAAGTGTACATGTCTGTGTGTGTATATATCTGTGAGTGTACATGTCTGTGTGTGTATATATCTGAGTGTACATGTCTATGTGTGTATATATCTGAGTGTACATGTCTGTGTGTGTGTATATATCTGAGTGTACATGTCTGTGTGTGTATATATCTGTGAGTGTACATGTCTGTGTGTGTATATATCTGTGAGTGTACATGTCTGTGTGTGTATATATCTGTGTGTACATGTCTGTGTGTGTATATATCTGAGTGAACATGTCTGTGTGTGTGTATATATCTGAGTGTACATGTCTGTGTGTGTATATATCTGTGAGTGTACATGTCTGTGTGTGTATATATCTGAGTGTACATGTCTATGTGTGTATATATCTGTGTGTACATGTCTGTGTGTGTATATATCTGAGTGTACATGTCTGTGTGTGTGTATATATCTGAGTGTACATGTCTGTGTGTGTATATATCTGTGAGTGTACATGTCTGTGTGTGTATATATCTGAGTGTACATGTCTATGTGTGTATATATCTGTGTGTACATGTCTGTGTGTGTATATATCTGAGTGTACATGTCTGTGTGTGTGTATATATCTGAGTGTACATGTCTGTGTGTGTATATATCTGTGAGTGTACATGTCTGTGTGTGTATATATCTGAGTGTACATGTCTATGTGTGTATATATCTGTGTGTACATGTCTGTGTGTGTATATATCTGAGTGTACATGTCTGTGTGTGTGTATATATCTGAGTGTACATGTCTGTGTGTGTATATATCTGTGTGTACATGTCTGTGTGTGTATATATCTGTAAGTGTACATGTCTGTGTGTGTATATATCTGTGCGTGTACATGTCTGTGTGTGTATATATCTGAGTGTACATGTCTGTGTGTGTGTATATATCTGAGTGTACATGTCTATGTGTGTATATATCTGTGTGTACATGTCTGTGTGTGTATATATCTGAGTGTACATGTCTGTGTGTGTGTATATATCTGAGTGTACATGTCTGTGTGTGTATATATCTGTGAGTGTACATGTCTGTGTGTGTATATATCTGTGAGTGTACATGTCTGTGTGTGTATATATCTGTGTGTACATGTCTGTGTGTGTATATATCTGAGTGTACATGTCTGTGTGTGTGTATATATCTGAGTGTACATGTCTGTGTGTGTATATATCTGTGAGTGTACATGTCTGTGTGTGTATATATCTGAGTGTACATGTCTATGTGTGTATATATCTGTGTGTACATGTCTGTGTGTGTATATATCTGAGTGTACATGTCTGTGTGTGTGTATATATCTGAGTGTACATGTCTGTGTGTGTATATATCTGTGAGTGTACATGTCTGTGTGTGTATATATCTGTGAGTGTACATGTCTGTGTGTGTATATATCTGTGTGTGTATATATCTGAGTGTACATGTCTGTGTGTGTGTATATATCTGAGTGTACATGTCTGTGTGTGTATATATCTGTGAGTGTACATGTCTGTGTGTGTATATATCTGAGTGTACATGTCTATGTGTGTATATATCTGTGTGTACATGTCTGTGTGTGTATATATCTGAGTGTACATGTCTGTGTGTGTGTATATATCTGAGTGTACATGTCTGTGTGTGTATATATCTGTGAGTGTACATGTCTGTGTGTGTATATATCTGTGAGTGTACATGTCTGTGTGTGTATATATCTGAGTGTACATGTCTATGTGTGTATATATCTGTGTGTACATGTCTGTGTGTGTATATATCTGAGTGTACATGTCTATGTGTGTATATATCTGAGTGTACATGTCTGTGTGTGTGTATATATCTGAGTGTACATGTCTGTGTGTGTATATATCTGTGAGTGTACATGTCTGTGTGTGTATATATCTGTGAGTGTACATGTCTGTGTGTGTATATATCTGTGTGTACATGTCTGTGTGTGTATATATCTGAGTGTACATGTCTGTGTGTGTGTATATATCTGAGTGTACATGTCTGTGTGTGTATATATCTGTGAGTGTACATGTCTGTGTGTGTATATATCTGAGTGTACATGTCTATGTGTGTATATATCTGTGTGTACATGTCTGTGTGTGTATATATCTGTGTGTACATGTCTGTGTGTGTATATATCTGAGTGTACATGTCTGTGTGTGTGTATATATCTGAGTGTACATGTCTGTGTGTGTATATATCTGTGAGTGTACATGTCTGTGTGTGTATATATCTGAGTGTACATGTCTATGTGTGTATATATCTGTGTGTACATGTCTGTGTGTGTATATATCTGAGTGTACATGTCTGTGTGTGTGTATATATCTGAGTGTACATGTCTGTGTGTGTATATATCTGTGAGTGTACATGTCTGTGTGTGTATATATCTGAGTGTACATGTCTATGTGTGTATATATCTGTGTGTACATGTCTGTGTGTGTATATATCTGAGTGTACATGTCTGTGTGTGTGTATATATCTGAGTGTACATGTCTGTGTGTGTATATATCTGTGAGTGTACATGTCTGTGTGTGTATATATCTGAGTGTACATGTCTATGTGTGTATATATCTGTGTGTACATGTCTGTGTGTGTATATATCTGAGTGTACATGTCTGTGTGTGTGTATATATCTGAGTGTACATGTCTGTGTGTGTATATATCTGTGTGTACATGTCTGTGTGTGTATATATCTGTAAGTGTACATGTCTGTGTGTGTATATATCTGTGAGTGTACATGTCTGTGTGTGTATATATCTGAGTGTACATGTCTGTGTGTGTGTATATATCTGAGTGTACATGTCTATGTGTGTATATATCTGTGTGTACATGTCTGTGTGTGTATATATCTGAGTGTACATGTCTGTGTGTGTGTATATATCTGAGTGTACATGTCTGTGTGTGTATATATCTGTGAGTGTACATGTCTGTGTGTGTATATATCTGTGTGTACATGTCTGTGTGTGTATATATCTGAGTGTACATGTCTGTGTGTGTGTATATATCTGAGTGTACATGTCTGTGTGTGTATATATCTGTGAGTGTACATGTCTGTGTGTGTATATATCTGAGTGTACATGTCTATGTGTGTATATATCTGTGTGTACATGTCTGTGTGTGTATATATCTGAGTGTACATGTCTGTGTGTGTGTATATATCTGAGTGTACATGTCTGTGTGTGTATATATCTGTGAGTGTACATGTCTGTGTGTGTATATATCTGTGAGTGTACATGTCTGTGTGTGTATATATCTGTGTGTACATGTCTGTGTGTGTATATATCTGAGTGTACATGTCTGTGTGTGTGTATATATCTGAGTGTACATGTCTGTGTGTGTATATATCTGTGAGTGTACATGTCTGTGTGTGTATATATCTGAGTGTACATGTCTATGTGTGTATATATCTGTGTGTACATGTCTGTGTGTGTATATATCTGAGTGTACATGTCTGTGTGTGTGTATATATCTGAGTGTACATGTCTGTGTGTGTATATATCTGTGAGTGTACATGTCTGTGTGTGTATATATCTGTGAGTGTACATGTCTGTGTGTGTATATATCTGTGAGTGTACATGTCTGTGTGTGTATATATCTGAGTGTACATGTCTATGTGTGTATATATCTGTGTGTACATGTCTGTGTGTGTATATATCTGAGTGTACATGTCTGTGTGTGTGTATATATCTGAGTGTACATGTCTGTGTGTGTATATATCTGTAAGTGTACATGTCTGTGTGTGTATATATCTGTGAGTGTACATGTCTGTGTGTGTATATATCTGTGAGTGTACATGTCTGTGTGTGTATATATCTGAGTGTACATGTCTGTGTGTGTGTATATATCTGAGTGTACATGTCTATGTGTGTATATATCTGTGTGTACATGTCTGTGTGTGTATATATCTGAGTGTACATGTCTGTGTGTGTGTATATATCTGAGTGTACATGTCTGTGTGTGTATATATCTGTGAGTGTACATGTCTGTGTGTGTATATATCTGTGAGTGTACATGTCTGTGTGTGTATATATCTGAGTGTACATGTCTATGTGTGTATATATCTGTGTGTACATGTCTGTGTGTGTATATATCTGAGTGTACATGTCTGTGTGTGTGTATATATCTGAGTGTACATGTCTGTGTGTGTATATATCTGTGAGTGTACATGTCTGTGTGTGTATATATCTGTGAGTGTACATGTCTGTGTGTGTATATATCTGTGTGTACATGTCTGTGTGTGTATATATCTGAGTGTACATGTCTGTGTGTGTGTATATATCTGAGTGTACATGTCTGTGTGTGTATATATCTGTGAGTGTACATGTCTGTGTGTGTATATATCTGAGTGTACATGTCTATGTGTGTATATATCTGTGTGTACATGTCTGTGTGTGTATATATCTGAGTGTACATGTCTGTGTGTGTGTATATATCTGAGTGTACATGTCTGTGTGTGTATATATCTGTGAGTGTACATGTCTGTGTGTGTATATATCTGTGAGTGTACATGTCTGTGTGTGTATATATCTGTGTGTACATGTCTGTGTGTGTATATATCTGAGTGTACATGTCTGTGTGTGTGTATATATCTGAGTGTACATGTCTGTGTGTGTATATATCTGTGAGTGTACATGTCTGTGTGTGTATATATCTGAGTGTACATGTCTATGTGTGTATATATCTGTGTGTACATGTCTGTGTGTGTATATATCTGAGTGTACATGTCTGTGTGTGTGTATATATCTGAGTGTACATGTCTGTGTGTGTATATATCTGTGAGTGTACATGTCTGTGTGTGTATATATCTGTGAGTGTACATGTCTGTGTGTGTATATATCTGTGAGTGTACATGTCTGTGTGTGTATATATCTGAGTGTACATGTCTATGTGTGTGTATATATCTGAGTGTACATGTCTGTGTGTGTATATATCTGTGTGTACATGTCTGTGTGTGTATATATCTGTGAGTGTACATGTCTGTGTGTGTATATATCTGTGAGTGTACATGTCTGTGTGTGTATATATCTGAGTGTACATGTCTATGTGTGTGTATATATCTGAGTGTACATGTCTATGTGTGTATATATCTGTGTGTACATGTCTGTGTGTGTATATATCTGAGTGTACATGTCTGTGTGTGTGTATATATCTGAGTGTACATGTCTGTGTGTGTATATATCTGTAAGTGTACATGTCTGTGTGTGTATATATCTGTGAGTGTACATGTCTGTGTGTGTATATATCTGAGTGTACATGTCTGTGTGTGTGTATATATCTGAGTGTACATGTCTATGTGTGTATATATCTGTGTGTACATGTCTGTGTGTGTATATATCTGAGTGTACATGTCTATGTGTGTATATATCTGAGTGTACATGTCTGTGTGTGTGTATATATCTGAGTGTACATGTCTGTGTGTGTATATATCTGTGAGTGTACATGTCTGTGTGTGTATATATCTGTGAGTGTACATGTCTGTGTGTGTATATATCTGAGTGTACATGTCTGTGTGTGTGTATATATCTGAGTGTACATGTCTGTGTGTGTATATATCTGTGAGTGTACATGTCTGTGTGTGTATATATCTGAGTGTACATGTCTGTGTGTGTATATATCTGAGTGTACATGTCTGTGTGTGTGTATATATCTGAGTGTACATGTCTGTGTGTGTATATATCTGAGTGTACATGTCTATGTGTGTATATATCTGTGTGTACATGTCTGTGTGTGTATATATCTGAGTGTACATGTCTGTGTGTGTGTATATATCTTTTTTTTTTTTTTTTTATATTTCTTTATTAAATTTTCCAGGTAAAAAATTATTTACAACACTCCAATCACTGGAGAATTTTTTCATATACATTTTACACATATTACCTTTTATCCCTTTTTTTTTTTCCCCCCCTCCCTTCCTTATCCCTCCCCCCCCCCCCGTCTCTTCTTATCATTCGACTCCTATTATTTCTCTGTATTCCCTTGTGTCCTTAAACTCTTGCCACTCATCCCAAATCTCCTCTTCATTCCCCTGTTCTTCCTCCTCCCAGGTCCTCAGCTGCTCCAACTTTCTTATTTTCTCTACTTTTAACAGCCATTCTTTCCTGGAGGGGGCCTCTTCTTTTTGCCAATTAAAGGGAATCAAGCTCTTAGCTGAGTTTAATAAGTGAGGGAGTAATGTTTTTTTATATTGTTTCACTGACATATGGGTTCCATGAAACATGCATTTCCAAGGATCCAAGGGAATATCTATTTTAGTAATTTTACTTATTAATTCTATAACTTCACTCCAGAATACTTTAATTTTTGGGCACTCCCACCATATATGGGCTATAGTCCCTACCATCTGACATCCCCTCCAGCAAAGTCTTGAACTCTCTACCTGAATTCTTCCCATCTTATCAGGAGTGTTGTACCACCTTGTGATCAATTTATAGTTCATCTCCTCCGTGTTGGTGTCTATCGCGGATTTATGTACTAATTGAAGGCTCTTATCCCACTGTTTGTTGTTACTACACAGGCCGAGGTCTCTTTCCCATTTTTCTTTTAATGTTATTCCTCTCTCTTTTGTTATTGTTAATAGTATTTTATACACATTCGAAATATTGTTTATTATCTTATCTTTAAGACATAATTGCTCAAGAGGGCGGAGGTCGTTTTTATCTCTCAATGGCTGCGGTAGTGACAATGTGAAGTGTTTTAATTGGATATACCTCCACTCATTTATCTTCCAGTTTTCTTTCCTTTGTTTCAGCTCCGCCAAGGTTATAATTTTCCCCTTCTCTACTATATCCCCTAATTGTGCTTCTCCTTCTTCTATCCATTTACCCAATTCCTTCTCTTCCCCTGGTGCAAAAAATGTTGTGCCCTGTAACGGGATCAGTGGTGAATTGTGTTTCCAATTTTCTTTTTTATGTATATTATCCCAAACCTTAATAGCATGTCTTGTGATTATATGCGTGTTAGTGTCCAGATTTCTAAACCTCTCAGGTATCCATATAACTTTTGCTAGGTGTGTACCACTCATCGTGCTTTCTATTACCACCCAATTTCTATCATTATTTTTTTTTGTCCATTCTATCACCCTTGTGAGTATTGCTGCAAAATAATAATTTTTAAAGTCGGGTAGGGCTAGTCCCCCTTGTCCCTTACCTTTACATAGTGTAGTGTACTTTACCCTTGGCTTTTTCTATTTCCAAATAAAGCGGGATATTAATCTTTTCAGTGTTTTAAAAAATACTTGAGGTAATGAAATCGGAATCATCTGGAATTTATATATAATTTTTGGCAGGATTATCATTTTTATCGTATTTATTCTCCCTATCCAGGAAAAAATTCTCGGAGATAATCTATTTAATTCTGATCTTACTTCATTCAGAAGTTCTAGAAAATTTGTTTTGTAGAGTTTTTCTGGAGTTGGGGTTAATTTTATCCCTAAGTATTTAATCTCATCTTTTCTCCAGTTGAACTGAAATTCTTTTTTTAACATCTCCTCTTCTTGTTTAGGGATATTAATATTTAATATTTCTGATTTTTTTTGATTAATTTTTAAATTGGATAGTTCTCCATATTGTTTCATTATTTTAATTATGTTGGGCAAAGTAATCCTCGGATTACTTATGTAAAGCAGGATATCATCTGCAAAGGCAGATACCTTATGCTCCACTTGTCCCACCTTTATGCCCCCGATGTCCACACTATTTCTAATAGTTGCCAGTAGTGATTCCAAAGATAAGACAAATAACATCGGAGACAAGGGACATCCTTGTCTTGTTCCATTGAGCATTTTAAACGAGTCTGACAAAGTTCCATTGACCTTTACCTTTGCAGTTGGTTGATTATACAAAGTTTTGATCCAGGCTAACATTCTAGGTTTTATTCCCAACTCCACTAGGGTGTTTATCATGAACTCCCAGTCTACCCTGTCAAATGCTTTTTCCACATCTATTGACAGGAGTAGACTGGGAGCTCTGCTTTTTACCATATGGTCTATCAACAGTATAGTTTTTATCCCATTGTCCCGTCCCTGTCTCCCCGGGATGAATCCTACTTGATCATTGTGTATCCACTCCCCCATTAGGTTCTTCATTCTAGTGGCCAAAATTTTTGTGAATAATTTAGTATCAACATTAAGTAGGGAGATGGGTCTAAAACTAGAACATAGTACCGGGTCTTTTCCCTCTTTCCGTATAACTGTGATTGATGCTGACAGGGCCTCTCTACTCATCTCGTACTGAGTCCCTATTCCGTTTATATATTCTTTAAATCTTGGGATTAAAATGTCCTTAAATTTTTTATAATAACCTATGGTAAACCCATCCGGTCCTGGGCTTTTACCTAGACTCGTTTCTTTAATAGCTCTCTCTATTTCTTGTTCTGAGATTGGTCTTTCTAGGAATGTTAACTTTTCCTCATCTATCTTTGTCAATCCTGCGTCTACAAGGTATTTTTTGATTTTCTCCCTCCTTTCTGTTTCATTCCCCTGTATCTCACCTTTCTTTACTGCATAAAGATTTGCGTAGTAGTTTTGGAATTCTTTGGCTATTCCTGTCGTTGTTTGAATTATTTCCCCATTTTTATTTTTAATTTTATCTACAAAATTTTTTCCTTTCTTCTTTTTCAGGATTTTTGCTAGGTTTTTCCCAACCTTATTACTTTCAATGTATTTTTCTTTTATGCATCTTTTCATTTCCTGCTTTATTTCCTGTTCTAGTAGATCTTTCAATTCTTCTCTCTTCACCTCAAGTAAATTATTTATTAATATATCTTGTGTATTTTTATGTTTTTGCTCTAATTGATGTACTTCTGTCATTAGCCTAATCTTATCTTTTATTCTTTCTTTTTTCCTTTGGGTCCCCTTTGAGATAAATATGCCCCTCATATAAGCCTTATGAGCTTCCCATACTATGTCTTTTGGTGCATCTTTTGTATCGTTTATTTGAAAATAGAATTCCAACTCTTTCACTATTTCTTTTTCCCACTTTTTATCTCCAAAAATCTCCTCATTTATTTTCCAAGCATCCATCCTAGGCCGCTCTTTCGCCATTTTTATTTTTACCATAATGGGGGTATGGTCCGACCAAGTCTTGACCCCAATCTCAGCCTCGCTTACCCTTTCGATCCACCTATGTTCGATTAGTATATAATCCAATCTTGAGTATGTTCCATGTACACTTGAGTAACATGTATAATCTCTATCTTTCGGATGGAGAATTCTCCAAATATCTGCCAGTTGATTTGTAAATAATTTTTCCTTTATTTTCTTTGCCTGTACTTTATTTATCCGTAGGGTTTTTGATGTGGTATCTACTTTAGGGTCGAGGCAGAGATTGAGGTCCCCTGCCAGTATGACTCCTCCTTTTTTAAACTCCATTAATTTTCTCAGTACTTTACCTAGGAAGTCTACTTGTCTCTCATTAGGGCTATATATATTTACTAGGGTCAAATCTTCATCTCCTATTTTTCCTCTTAGAAAGAGGTATCTTCCCTCTGGGTCTACCATTCTCGACTCGAGAGCAAATCCAAGGTCCCTAGAGATGCCAATGGCTACTCCCTTGGACTTCCTCCCGGGTGAGTCCGCGTAATACCAGGTAGGATGGCTCTTAGAATATAATCTAATATTAGTTGCATGAGATAAATGAGTCTCCTGTAAGAATGTCAGATCTGCCTTCAAATAACTAATTTCTTTTAAAATTTTTTTCCTTTTTTCTGGAGAGTTTAAACCTCGGACATTGTAAGATAATATGTTAACTATAACCATTGTTTCTTAATCTTCATTACTGTCTTTCTCTATCATCTCTTCAACTCTAAGGTGGCCATAAAAACTGTTCAACCAACACCAGGGATCCCTAAGAGATGGCATTAATCCCTCTGATTTTTCTTGTCTTATGGGTTCTCTTAATTCTTGTATTTTCTTATAGGAGACGTTTTGATCTATTGACTTCTTTTTCCCTCTTTCTTCCCCTTTCCTCTTCCCACCCCTACCCTCCCCTCCCCCAACTATTCCCGGTCCCTCCATCAGGGTTGTCGATTCTCCTTCCTCCCTTTCCAATCGACTTGTGGCCGAGGTCGAGCTCTGCTAGTGGTCACCGTTCCCTCCCATCTTCCCTACCGTAGGGTCTAATGGTGACGGCCCGCTGATCTCCATAGGGCCACCTGTTTTTTATTCTTACTTGCTCCTCCTCCCCTCCTCCCCTTCTTCCGCCAGCCCTCCCCCCCTCCCCCAATCCCCCCGGTCCCCCCAGTCCCTTTTCATCCTTTTGTTTTCATCTTTTTCTTCTGTTTCCACTGATTCAATTCTCCTTCATCAACTTCTTCCTCTGGGCACTCCTGGTCTGTCCAGCCTGGAATATCTATGAGTGGGATTTTTACTGCTTCACAAAAGTCTTTGGTTTCCTCTGGGTATCTAAGTAGTACTGTCCTCCCATCTCTTCTCACTCCTAAGCCTGCAGGGAAGTTCCAAAAGTATTGTATATCTTTTTTCTTTAATATTTCTACCATTGGTCTAAGAATGCGTTTTCTGTTAATTGTCTCTTTTGCCAGGTCTGGGAAAATCTGAATGTCCTCCCCGTCATATTTTAATTCCGGTCTACTTCTCATTTTCTCCCAGATCTGGGCCCTTGTCTCGTATTTATGGAATCTTGCAATCACATCTCTTGTTTTCTCTTTTGGTAGATTGGTTGGTTTACGCAACCTATGAATTCTCTCAAACTCAATTTTATCTGTGGTCGCCTTTCCCAGCAGAGGGTTAAATAACTTCTCCAGGGTTTCTTCTAATTTTTCTGTTGGCCCTTTCTCTGGTAATCCTCTTATTCTCAGATTTTTTCTACGATTTCTATTCTCCTGATCTTCGATTTTGTATAACATATTTCTCTGCTCCATTTTCATTTTTCTCATTTGTTCTTTTAGATTTTTTAGTTCTTTTCCTTGGGACTCCACCTTCTCTTCTATTTCTTCTACTCTGCCCAGAATATGCCCAAAGTCGACGTGTAAGGTAGCCATCTCGGCTTTGATGGATCTTTCAAGGCTGGCAAACATTTCCCGCATTTCTGATTTTGATGGTGGATAATCTTTTTCATTAAATTTCTCTTCTCTATTCATGTCTCCATCCTCTATTGTTATACTGCTTTCTCTTGACACTTGTAGGCTTTCTTCTCCACTTACTCCTATATGCTTTTGATTCTTAATTTTCTTGGTTCCCTCTGTATTTTGTTTGGGTCTAACAACCGGTTGATCCTCTTGCTGTGTGTTTTGATCTTTTCCCTCAGGTGTCATGTATTTTTTAATTGTTCCTGGGCTTGCTGTAGTTTTTGGAGGTTTCCCTGCCACTTCCTTTGCCGGTTTACCTCTCATTGTGGATTCGGCTCTGGGGAATAAACCCTCAGTGTAGCTTCCTCTTATGTCTCAGTATGAACTAAATATCATATATATCATTCAGTGATTCAGATAAGAGAGGTCCCACACTTTTTGCACGACGGTCTCCCTAGTTCTTAAGCTATAGACTCACGCATGATAATATAGCTGTGCTACCAGGGGAAGCAGTTTGTTGAAATCAAACGTATGAAAACCCTGGTGGTTTCCCCTCTCACTCAAGTACTCAGATTCCCGCACATCTCTCAATGCGCGCAAGCAAGATCTGAGGGGCCTCCGCACTCACCCAAGTGAGTAGAGTCTCGCACTTTTTCCAGGGCCGTTCAACTGGCTCCTAAGCATACACTCGTAAATAAATACTGTAGCAGTGCTTTCTAAGAAAGCTAGTATTTGAGATTGGTCATATAGGAATTCTGGGGGGTTTCCCCTCTCATTCAAACAGGCAGAGTCCCGAACCTTTTCAACACAAACCCACCTTCTCTTAAGCCTTATACTCATAGATGACAATATGTCTTTGCTTTCAGAGAGGGCCGGTATATTATATCCAATGAAGGAGGATTCTGGGGGGTTTCCCCCCTCCCTAAGTAAGCAGAGTCCCACACATTTTTTCCAAACAGTCCCGACAATTCTTAAGCTATACACTCATGAAAGATAATCTAGCAGTACTTCCAAGGAGGGCTGATATTGAAATCCTGTGCAATAAGTCCTGGGGGGTTTCCCCTCTACCATAAGTAAGCAGTGTCCCGCACAATTTTCAGAACCATCCCCCTGAATCATTAAACTGTAAACTCATAGATGAAAATATACAGATGCTTTCACAAAGGTCTGGGAATGAGATCAGGTGTAGTGCAATTCTATAGGGGTTTCCCCTCATACTTTGGTAAACAGATTCCCGCACATTTTTTCTCAACAGTCTCGTTGACTCTTAGGCTATATACTCCTGGGAGATAATTTAACAGTGCTTCAAGGAAGGCTGATTTTAGGATCCAACGCAGGGGGGTTCTAGGGGATTTCCCCTCTCGCTTAAATAAGCATAGTCCCGCACTATTTTCAGATAAGTCCCTCTGTTCTATTAAACTGCATGCTCATAGATGATAATAAGACAGTGCTTTTTAAGAAGAGCTAATGTTGAGAAATAAACGTACAACCTCTCTGGGGGGTTTCCCTCGCACTCAAGCAAGCAGGGTCCCACACCACTTTTCCATCACAGTCACATTAGCTCTTAAGTTATATAAGTAAGCAGAGTCCCACACATTTTTTCCAAACAGTCCCGACAATTCTTAAGCTATACACTCATGAAAGATAATCCAGCAGTACTTTCAAGGAGGGCTGATATTGAGATCATGTGGAATAGAATCCTGGGGGGTTTCCCCTCTACCATAAGTAAGCAGCGTCCCGCACAATTTTCAGAACCATCCCTCTGACTCATTAACCTATAAACTCATAGATGAAAATATACTGATACTTTCACGAAGGACTAGGAATGAGATCAAATGTAGTGCAATTCTATAATGGTTTCCCCTCATACTTTGGTAAACAGAGTCCCGCACATTTTTTCTCAACAGTCTCATTGACTCTTTAAGCTATATACTCCTGGGTGATAATTTAACAGTGCTTCAAGGAAGGTTGATTTTATGATCCAACGCAGGGGGGTTCTAGGGGATTTCCCCTCTCGCTTAAATAAGCATAGTCCCGCACTTTTTTCAGATTAGTCCCTCTGTTCTATTAAGCTACATACTCATAGATGATAATAAGACAGTGCTTTTTAAGAAGAGCTGATGTTAAAAAATAAACGTACAACCTCTCTGGGGGTTTCTCTCGCACTCAAGCAAGCAGGGTCCCACACCATTTTTCCATCACAGTCACATTAGCTCTTAATTTATACACTCCAAAATGATGATAGTATTTTTAAGAAAGACTGTTTTGATATCGTTCATATGAAAATTCTGGGGGGTTTCCCCTCTCACCAGTCCCCTTCGGCTAATCTGTGGCGTCCCTTGTATAGTGGTATGGTGGGGATGATTACGATATCCAATGTTGCTGGGTCTCTCCAGACTGGATCCCTCCAGCACTGGCCCCTCGACGGTGTTCACTCCAATCAAACCTTCTCTCCTGATCCTGGACGCCGGCTCTCCCAGCTTCTCAGCAGCTCCTGCACTCGGCGGCCACCTCTCCAATACACAGCCGATTCCAGTCTCCCGGAGGGACCCAGGGTGCTCGTTCTCCCTCCTCCAAGCCTCAGGGGGGGTCGGCAACCAGGACCGGGTCGGGGCCTCCGGGTAGCGGGGTGGGTGGGGGGGCAGCGGGATCCAGCTAGGCAGGCATCGAGGCTAGGTGAGAGAGCATTCCCTCACATCTCTCTGGGCGGTGGCTCAGAGACTCAGCAGGCCGTCGGGATCAGCTCCATTAGCAGGCTCCTCCCTCCATCAGCCTTCTGCTCTCCTAGACAAACGTTAGTGTGTGTATATATCTGAGTGTACATGTCTGTGTGTGTATATATCTGTGAGTGTACATGTCTGTGTGTGTATATATCTGAGTGTACATGTCTATGTGTGTATATATCTGTGTGTACATGTCTGTGTGTGTGTATATATCTGTGAGTGTACATGTCTGTGTGTGTATATATCTGAGTGTACATGTCTATGTGTGTATATATCTGTGTGTACATGTCTGTGTGTGTGTATATATCTGAGTGTACATGTCTGTGTGTGTATATATCTGTGAGTGTACATGTCTGTGTGTGTATATATCTGAGTGTACATGTCTATGTGTGTATATATCTGTGTGTACATGTCTGTGTGTGTATATATCTGAGTGTACATGTCTGTGTGTGTGTATATATCTGAGTGTACATGTCTGTGTGTGTATATATCTGTGAGTGTACATGTCTGTGTGTGTATATATCTGTGTGTACATGTCTGTGTGTGTATATATCTGAGTGTACATGTCTGTGTGTGTGTATATATCTGAGTGTACATGTCTGTGTGTGTATATATCTGTGAGTGTACATGTCTGTGTGTGTATATATCTGAGTGTACATGTCTATGTGTGTATATATCTGTGTGTACATGTCTGTGTGTGTATATATCTGAGTGTACATGTCTGTGTGTGTGTATATATCTGAGTGTACATGTCTGTGTGTGTATATATCTGTGAGTGTACATGTCTGTGTGTGTATATATCTGTGAGTGTACATGTCTGTGTGTGTATATATCTGTGTGTACATGTCTGTGTGTGTATATATCTGAGTGTACATGTCTGTGTGTGTGTATATATCTGAGTGTACATGTCTGTGTGTGTATATATCTGTGAGTGTACATGTCTGTGTGTGTATATATCTGAGTGTACATGTCTGTGTGTGTATATATCTGTGAGTGTACATGTCTGTGTGTGTATATATCTGAGTGTACATGTCTGTGTGTGTGTATATATCTGAGTGTACATGTCTGTGTGTGTGTATATATCTGTGAGTGTACATGTCTGTGTGTGTATATATCTGTGAGTGTACATGTCTGTGTGTGTATATATCTGTGAGTGTACATGTCTGTGTGTGTATATATCTGAGTGTACATGTCTATGTGTGTATATATCTGTGTGTACATGTCTGTGTGTGTATATATCTGAGTGTACATGTCTGTGTGTGTGTATATATCTGAGTGTACATGTCTGTGTGTGTATATATCTGTAAGTGTACATGTCTGTGTGTGTATATATCTGTGAGTGTACATGTCTGTGTGTGTATATATCTGAGTGTACATGTCTATGTGTGTATATATCTGTGTGTACATGTCTGTGTGTGTATATATCTGAGTGTACATGTCTGTGTGTGTGTATATATCTGAGTGTACATGTCTGTGTGTGTATATATCTGTGAGTGTACATGTCTGTGTGTGTATATATCTGTGAGTGTACATGTCTGTGTGTGTATATATCTGTGAGTGTACATGTCTGTGTGTGTATATATCTGAGTGTACATGTCTATGTGTGTATATATCTGTGTGTACATGTCTATGTGTGTATATATCTGTGTGTACATGTCTGTGTGTGTATATATCTGAGTGTACATGTCTGTGTGTGTGTATATATCTGAGTGTACATGTCTGTGTGTGTATATATCTGTGAGTGTACATGTCTGTGTGTGTATATATCTGAGTGTACATGTCTATGTGTGTATATATCTGTGTGTACATGTCTGTGTGTGTATATATCTGAGTGTACATGTCTGTGTGTGTATATATCTGAGTGTACATGTCTGTGTGTGTGTATATATCTGAGTGTACATGTCTGTGTGTGTATATATCTGTAAGTGTACATGTCTGTGTGTGTATATATCTGTGAGTGTACATGTCTGTGTGTGGATATATCTGAGTGTACATGTCTATGTGTGTATATATCTGAGTGTACATGTCTGTGTGTGTGTATATATCTGAGTGTACATGTCTGTGTGTGTATATATCTGTGAGTGTACATGTCTGTGTGTGTATATATCTGTGAGTGTACATGTCTGTGTGTGTATATATCTGTGTGTACATGTCTGTGTGTGTATATATCTGAGTGTACATGTCTGTGTGTGTGTATATATCTGAGTGTACATGTCTGTGTGTGTGTATATATCTGTGAGTGTACATGTCTGTGTGTGTATATATCTGAGTGTACATGTCTATGTGTGTATATATCTGTGTTTACATGTCTGTGTGTGTATATATCTGAGTGTACATGTCTGTGTGTGTGTATATATCTGAGTGTACATGTCTGTGTGTGTATATATCTGTGAGTGTACATGTCTGTGTGTGTATATATCTGAGTGTACATGTCTATGTGTGTATATATCTGTGTGTACATGTCTGTGTGTGTATATATCTGAGTGTACATGTCTGTGTGTGTGTATATATCTGAGTGTACATGTCTGTGTGTGTATATATCTGTGAGTGTACATGTCTGTGTGTGTATATATCTGAGTGTACATGTCTATGTGTGTATATATCTGTGTGTACATGTCTGTGTGTGTATATATCTGAGTGTACATGTCTGTGTGTGTGTATATATCTGAGTGTACATGTCTGTGTGTGTATATATCTGTGTGTACATGTCTGTGTGTGTATATATCTGTAAGTGTACATGTCTGTGTGTGTATATATCTGTGCGTGTACATGTCTGTGTGTGTATATATCTGTGAGTGTACATGTCTGTGTGTGTATATATCTGTGAGTGTACATGTCTGTGTGTGTATATATCTGTGAGTGTACATGTCTGTGTGTGTATATATCTGAGTGTACATGTCTATGTGTGTATATATCTGTGTGTACATGTCTGTGTGTGTATATATCTGAGTGTACATGTCTGTGTGTGTGTATATATCTGAGTGTACATGTCTGTGTGTGTATATATCTGTAAGTGTACATGTCTGTGTGTGTATATATCTGTGAGTGTACATGTCTGTGTGTGTATATATCTGAGTGTACATGTCTGTGTGTGTGTATATATCTGAGTGTACATGTCTATGTGTGTATATATCTGTGTGTACATGTCTGTGTGTGTATATATCTGAGTGTACATGTCTATGTGTGTATATATCTGAGTGTACATGTCTGTGTGTGTGTATATATCTGAGTGTACATGTCTGTGTGTGTATATATCTGTGAGTGTACATGTCTGTGTGTGTATATATCTGTGAGTGTACATGTCTGTGTGTGTATATATCTGTGTGTACATGTCTGTGTGTGTATATATCTGAGTGTACATGTCTGTGTGTGTGTATATCTGTGAGTGTACATGTCTGTGTGTGTATATATCTGTGAGTGTACATGTCTGTGTGTGTATATATCTGAGTGTACATGTCTATGTGTGTATATATCTGTGTGTACATGTCTGTGTGTGTATATATCTGTGTGTACATGTCTGTGTGTGTATATATCTGAGTGTACATGTCTGTGTGTGTGTATATATCTGAGTGTACATGTCTGTGTGTGTATATATCTGTGAGTGTACATGTCTGTGTGTGTATATATCTGAGTGTACATGTCTATGTGTGTATATATCTGTGTGTACATGTCTGTGTGTGTATATATCTGAGTGTACATGTCTGTGTGTGTGTATATATCTGAGTGTACATGTCTGTGTGTGTATATATCTGTGAGTGTACATGTCTGTGTGTGTATATATCTGAGTGTACATGTCTATGTGTGTATATATCTGTGTGTACATGTCTGTGTGTGTATATATCTGAGTGTACATGTCTGTGTGTGTGTATATATCTGAGTGTACATGTCTGTGTGTGTATATATCTGAGTGTACATGTCTATGTGTGTATATATCTGTGTGTACATGTCTATGTGTGTATATATCTGTGTGTACATGTCTGTGTGTGTATATATCTGAGTGTACATGTCTGTGTGTGTGTATATATCTGAGTGTACATGTCTGTGTGTGTATATATCTGTGTGTACATGTCTGTGTGTGTATATATCTGTAAGTGTACATGTCTGTGTGTGTATATATCTGTGAGTGTACATGTCTGTGTGTGTATATATCTGAGTGTACATGTCTGTGTGTGTGTATATATCTGAGTGTACATGTCTATGTGTGTATATATCTGTGTGTACATGTCTGTGTGTGTATATATCTGAGTGTACATGTCTGTGTGTGTGTATATATCTGAGTGTACATGTCTGTGTGTGTATATATCTGTGAGTGTACATGTCTGTGTGTGTATATATCTGTGAGTGTACATGTCTGTGTGTGTATATATCTGTGTGTACATGTCTGTGTGTGTATATATCTGAGTGTACATGTCTGTGTGTGTGTATATATCTGAGTGTACATGTCTGTGTGTGTATATATCTGTGAGTGTACATGTCTGTGTGTGTATATATCTGAGTGTACATGTCTATGTGTGTATATATCTGTGTGTACATGTCTGTGTGTGTATATATCTGAGTGTACATGTCTGTGTGTGTGTATATATCTGAGTGTACATGTCTGTGTGTGTATATATCTGTGAGTGTACATGTCTGTGTGTGTATATATCTGTGAGTGTACATGTCTGTGTGTGTATATATCTGTGTGTACATGTCTGTGTGTGTATATATCTGAGTGTACATGTCTGTGTGTGTGTATATATCTGAGTGTACATGTCTGTGTGTGTATATATCTGTGAGTGTACATGTCTGTGTGTGTATATATCTGAGTGTACATGTCTATGTGTGTATATATCTGTGTGTACATGTCTGTGTGTGTATATATCTGAGTGTACATGTCTGTGTGTGTGTATATATCTGAGTGTACATGTCTGTGTGTGTATATATCTGTGAGTGTACATGTCTGTGTGTGTATATATCTGTGAGTGTACATGTCTGTGTGTGTATATATCTGTGAGTGTACATGTCTGTGTGTGTATATATCTGAGTGTACATGTCTATGTGTGTATATATCTGTGTGTACATGTCTGTGTGTGTATATATCTGAGTGTACATGTCTGTGTGTGTGTATATATCTGAGTGTACATGTCTGTGTGTGTATATATCTGTAAGTGTACATGTCTGTGTGTGTATATATCTGTGAGTGTACATGTCTGTGTGTGTATATATCTGTGAGTGTACATGTCTGTGTGTGTATATATCTGAGTGTACATGTCTGTGTGTGTGTATATATCTGAGTGTACATGTCTATGTGTGTATATATCTGTGTGTACATGTCTGTGTGTGTATATATCTGAGTGTACATGTCTGTGTGTGTGTATATATCTGAGTGTACATGTCTGTGTGTGTATATATCTGTGAGTGTACATGTCTGTGTGTGTATATATCTGTGAGTGTACATGTCTGTGTGTGTATATATCTGTGTGTACATGTCTGTGTGTGTATATATCTGAGTGTACATGTCTGTGTGTGTGTATATATCTGAGTGTACATGTCTGTGTGTGTATATATCTGAGTGTACATGTCTGTGTGTGTGTATATATCTGAGTGTACATGTCTATGTGTGTATATATCTGTGTGTACATGTCTGTGTGTGTATATATCTGAGTGTACATGTCTGTGTGTGTGTATATATCTGAGTGTACATGTCTGTGTGTGTATATATCTGTGAGTGTACATGTCTGTGTGTGTATATATCTGTGAGTGTACATGTCTGTGTGTGTATATATCTGTGAGTGTACATGTCTGTGTGTGTATATATCTGAGTGTACATGTCTATGTGTGTATATATCTGAGTGTACATGTCTGTGTGTGTGTATATATCTGAGTGTACATGTCTGTGTGTGTATATATCTGTGAGTGTACATGTCTGTGTGTGTATATATCTGTGAGTGTACATGTCTGTGTGTGTATATATCTGTGTGTACATGTCTGTGTGTGTATATATCTGAGTGTACATGTCTGTGTGTGTGTATATATCTGAGTGTACATGTCTGTGTGTGTATATATCTGTGAGTGTACATGTCTGTGTGTGTATATATCTGAGTGTACATGTCTATGTTTGTATATATCTGTGTGTACATGTCTGTGTGTGTATATATCTGAGTGTACATGTCTGTGTGTGTGTATATATCTGAGTGTACATGTCTGTGTGTGTATATATCTGTGAGTGTACATGTCTGTGTGTGTATATATCTGAGTGTACATGTCTATGTGTGTATATATCTGTGTGTACATGTCTGTGTGTGTATATATCTGAGTGTACATGTCTGTGTGTGTGTATATATCTGAGTGTACATGTCTGTGTGTGTATATATCTGTGAGTGTACATGTCTGTGTGTGTATATATCTGAGTGTACATGTCTATGTGTGTATATATCTGTGTGTACATGTCTGTGTGTGTATATATCTGAGTGTACATGTCTGTGTGTGTGTATATATCTGAGTGTACATGTCTGTGTGTGTATATATCTGTGTGTACATGTCTGCGTGTGTATATATCTGTAAGTGTACATGTCTGTGTGTGTATATATCTGTGCGTGTACATGTCTGTGTGTGTATATATCTGAGTGTACATGTCTGTGTGTGTGTATATATCTGAGTGTACATGTCTATGTGTGTATATATCTGTGTGTACATGTCTGTGTGTGTATATATCTGAGTGTACATGTCTGTGTGTGTGTATATATCTGAGTGTACATGTCTGTGTGTGTATATATCTGTGAGTGTACATGTCTGTGTGTGTATATATCTGTGAGTGTACATGTCTGTGTGTGTATATATCTGTGTGTACATGTCTGTGTGTGTATATATCTGAGTGTACATGTCTATGTGTGTATATATCTGTGTGTACATGTCTGTGTGTGTATATATCTGAGTGTACATGTCTGTGTGTGTGTATATATCTGAGTGTACATGTCTGTGTGTGTATATATCTGTGAGTGTACATGTCTGTGTGTGTATATATCTGTGAGTGTACATGTCTGTGTGTGTATATATCTGTGTGTACATGTCTGTGTGTGTATATATCTGAGTGTACATGTCTGTGTGTGTGTATATATCTGAGTGTACATGTCTGTGTGTGTATATATCTGTGAGTGTACATGTCTGTGTGTGTGTATATATCTGAGTGTACATGTCTGTGTGTGTATATATCTGAGTGTACATGTCTATGTGTGTATATATCTGTGTGTACATGTCTGTGTGTGTATATATCTGAGTGTACATGTCTGTGTGTGTGTATATATCTGAGTGTACATGTCTGTGTGTGTATATATCTGTGAGTGTACATGTCTGTGTGTGTATATATCTGTGAGTGTACATGTCTGTGTGTGTATATATCTGAGTGTACATGTCTATGTGTGTATATATCTGTGTGTACATGTCTATGTGTGTATATATCTGTGTGTACATGTCTGTGTGTGTATATATCTGAGTGTACATGTCTGTGTGTGTGTATATATCTGAGTGTACATGTCTGTGTGTGTATATATCTGTGAGTGTACATGTCTGTGTGTGTATATATCTGAGTGTACATGTCTATATGTGTATATATCTGTGTGTACATGTCTGTGTGTGTATATATCTGAGTGTACATGTCTGTGTGTGTATATATCTGAGTGTACATGTCTGTGTGTGTGTATATATCTGAGTGTACATGTCTGTGTGTGTATATATCTGTAAGTGTACATGTCTGTGTGTTTATATATCTGTGAGTGTACATGTCTGTGTGTGTATATATCTGAGTGTACATGTCTGTGTGTGTGTATATATCTGAGTGTACATGTCTGTGTGTGTGTATATATCTGTGAGTGTACATGTCTGTGTGTGTATATATCTGTGAGTGTACATGTCTGTGTGTGTATATATCTGTGTGTACATGTCTGTGTGTGTATATATCTGAGTGTACATGTCTGTGTGTGTGTATATATCTGAGTGTACATGTCTGTGAGTGTACATGTCTGTGTGTGTATATATCTGAGTGTACATGTCTATGTGTGTATATATCTGTGTGTACATGTCTGTGTGTGTATATATCTGAGTGTACATGTCTGTGTGTGTGTATATATCTGAGTGTACATGTCTGTGTGTGTATATATCTGTGAGTGTACATGTCTGTGTGTGTATATATCTGAGTGTACATGTCTATGTGTGTATATATCTGTGTGTACATGTCTGTGTGTGTATATATCTGAGTGTACATGTCTGTGTGTGTGTATATATCTGAGTGTACATGTCTGTGTGTGTATATATCTGTGAGTGTACATGTCTGTGTGTGTATATATCTGAGTGTACATGTCTGTGTGTGTATATATCTGTAAGTGTACATGTCTGTGTGTGTATATATCTGTGCGTGTACATGTCTGTGTGTGTATATATCTGAGTGTACATGTCTGTGTGTGTGTATATATCTGAGTGTACATGTCTATGTGTGTATATATCTGTGTGTACATGTCTGTGTGTGTATATATCTGAGTGTACATGTCTGTGTGTGTGTATATATCTGAGTGTACATGTCTGTGTGTGTATATATCTGTGAGTGTACATGTCTGTGTGTGTATATATCTGTGAGTGTACATGTCTGTGTGTGTATATATCTGTGTGTACATGTCTGTGTGTGTATATATCTGAGTGTACATGTCTGTGTGTGTGTATATATCTGAGTGTACATGTCTGTGTGTGTATATATCTGTGAGTGTACATGTCTGTGTGTGTATATATCTGAGTGTACATGTCTGTGTGTGTATATATCTGTAAGTGTACATGTCTGTGTGTGTATATATCTGTGCGTGTACATGTCTGTGTGTGTATATATCTGAGTGTACATGTCTGTGTGTGTGTATATATCTGAGTGTACATGTCTATGTGTGTATATATCTGTGTGTACATGTCTGTGTGTGTATATATCTGAGTGTACATGTCTGTGTGTGTGTATATATCTGAGTGTACATGTCTGTGTGTGTATATATCTGTGAGTGTACATGTCTGTGTGTGTATATATCTGTGAGTGTACATGTCTGTGTGTGTATATATCTGTGTGTACATGTCTGTGTGTGTATATATCTGAGTGTACATGTCTGTGTGTGTGTATATATCTGAGTGTACATGTCTGTGTGTGTATATATCTGTGAGTGTACATGTCTGTGTGTGTATATATCTGAGTGTACATGTCTATGTGTGTATATATCTGTGTGTACATGTCTGTGTGTGTATATATCTGAGTGTACATGTCTGTGTGTGTGTATATATCTGAGTGTACATGTCTGTGTGTGTATATATCTGTGAGTGTACATGTCTGTGTGTGTATATATCTGTGAGTGTACATGTCTGTGTGTGTATATATCTGTGTGTACATGTCTGTGTGTGTATATATCTGAGTGTACATGTCTGTGTGTGTGTATATATCTGAGTGTACATGTCTGTGTGTGTATATATCTGTGAGTGTACATGTCTGTGTGTGTATATATCTGAGTGTACATGTCTGTGTGTGTATATATCTGAGTGTACATGTCTATGTGTGTATATATCTGTGTGTACATGTCTGTGTGTGTATATATCTGAGTGTACATGTCTGTGTGTGTGTATATATCTGAGTGTACATGTCTGTGTGTGTATATATCTGTGAGTGTACATGTCTGTGTGTGTATATATCTGTGAGTGTACATGTCTGTGTGTGTATATATCTGTGAGTGTACATGTCTGTGTGTGTATATATCTGAGTGTACATGTCTATGTGTGTATATATCTGTGTGTACATGTCTGTGTGTGTATATATCTGAGTGTACATGTCTGTGTGTGTGTATATATCTGAGTGTACATGTCTGTGTGTGTATATATCTGTAAGTGTACATGTCTGTGTGTGTATATATCTGTGAGTGTACATGTCTGTGTGTGTATATATCTGAGTGTACATGTCTGTGTGTGTGTATATATCTGAGTGTACATGTCTATGTGTGTATATATCTGTGTGTACATGTCTGTGTGTGTATATATCTGAGTGTACATGTCTGTGTGTGTGTATATATCTGAGTGTACATGTCTGTGTGTGTATATATCTGTGAGTGTACATGTCTGTGTGTGTATATATCTGTGAGTGTACATGTCTGTGTGTGTATATATCTGTGTGTACATGTCTGTGTGTGTATATATCTGAGTGTACATGTCTGTGTGTGTGTATATATCTGAGTGTACATGTCTGTGTGTGTATATATCTGTGAGTGTACATGTCTGTGTGTGTATATATCTGAGTGTACATGTCTATGTGTGTATATATCTGTGTGTACATGTCTGTGTGTGTATATATCTGAGTGTACATGTCTGTGTGTGTGTATATATCTGAGTGTACATGTCTGTGTGTGTATATATCTGTGAGTGTACATGTCTGTGTGTGTATATATCTGTGAGTGTACATGTCTGTGTGTGTATATATCTGTGTGTACATGTCTGTGTGTGTATATATCTGAGTGTACATGTCTGTGTGTGTGTATATATCTGAGTGTACATGTCTGTGTGTGTATATATCTGTGAGTGTACATGTCTGTGTGTGTATATATCTGAGTGTACATGTCTATGTGTGTATATATCTGTGTGTACATGTCTGTGTGTGTATATATCTGAGTGTACATGTCTGTGTGTGTGTATATATCTGAGTGTACATGTCTGTGTGTGTATATATCTGTGAGTGTACATGTCTGTGTGTGTATATATCTGTGAGTGTACATGTCTGTGTGTGTATATATCTGTGAGTGTACATGTCTGTGTGTGTATATATCTGTGTGTACATGTCTGTGTGTGTATATATCTGAGTGTACATGTCTGTGTGTGTGTATATATCTGAGTGTACATGTCTGTGTGTGTATATATCTGTGAGTGTACATGTCTGTGTGTGTATATATCTGTGAGTGTACATGTCTGTGTGTGTATATATCTGTGTGTACATGTCTGTGTGTGTATATATCTGAGTGTACATGTCTGTGTGTGTGTATATATCTGAGTGTACATGTCTGTGTGTGTATATATCTGTGAGTGTACATGTCTGTGTGTGTATATATCTGTGAGTGTACATGTCTGTGTGTGTATATATCTGAGTGTACATGTCTGTGTGTGTATATATCTGAGTGTACATGTCTGTGTGTGTATATATCTGTGAGTGTACATGTCTGTGTGTGTGTATATATCTGAGTGTACATGTCTGTGTGTGTATATATCTGAGTGTACATGTCTGTGTGTGTATATATCTGTGAGTGTACATGTCTGTGTGTGTGTGTACATGTCTGAGAGTGTACATGTGTGTGTATGTGTGTGTACATGTTGTATGTGTGTGTATATATCTGTGAGTGTACATGTGTGTGTACACGTGACTGTGCGTACATGTCTGTGTGTGTGTACATGTCTGAGAGTGTACATGTGTGTGTACATGTTGTATGTGTGTGTATATATCTGTGAGTGTACATGTGTGTGTACACGTGACTGTGTGTGTGTATGTGTCTGTACATGTGTGTGTGAAATATATACACATGTGAGGGGGGCTGAGAGCGTAAACGTGTGAGGGGGGGCTGAGTGCATACACATGTGAGGGGGGGCTTAGTGCGTATACATGTGAGGGGGGGCTGAGTGCATACACATGTGAGGGGGGGCTGAGTGCATACACATGTGAGGGGGGGCTGAGTGCATACACATGTGAGGGGGGGCTGAGTGCATACACATGTGAGGGGGGGCTGAGTGCATACACATGTGAGGGGGGGCTTAGTGCGTACACATGTGAGGGGGGGCTGAGTGCATACACATGTGAGGGGGGGCTTAGTGTGTACACATGTGAGGGGGGGCTGAGTGCATACACATGTGAGGGGGGGCTTAGTGCGTATACATGTGAGGGGGGCTTAGTGCGTACACATGTGAGGGGGGGCTTAGTGCGTACACATGTGAGGGGGGCTGAGTGCATACACATGTGAGGGGGGGCTTAGTGCGTATACATGTGAGGGGGGCTTAGTGCGTACACATGTGAGGGGGGGCTTAGTGCGTACACATGTGAGGGGGGGCTTAGTGCGTACACATGTGAGGGGGGGCTTTTTGCGTACACATGTGAGGGGGGCTGAGTGCATACACATGTGAGGGGGGGCTGAGTGCATACACATGTGAGGGGGGGCTTAGTGCGTACACATGTGAGGGGGGGCTGAGTGCATACACATGTGAGGGGGGGCTTAGTGCGTATACATGTGAGGGGGGCTTAGTGCGTACACATGTGAGGGGGGGCTTAGTGCGTACACATGTGAGGGGGGCTGAGTGCATACACATGTGAGGGGGGGCTTAGTGCGTATACATGTGAGGGGGGCTTAGTGCGTACACATGTGAGGGGGGGCTTAGTGCGTACACATGTGAGGGGGGGCTTAGTGCGTACACATGTGAGGGGGGCTGAGTGCATACACATGTGAGGGGGGGCTTAGTGCGTACACATGTGAGGGGGGCTTAGTGCGTACACATGTGAGGGGGGCTGAGTGTGTACAGCTGCTGAATTTGGATATTTTTGGACAAAATATAATTCCTTACTGTTAAATCTTGATAGCACTGATGACTTGGAATAGAATTTTCTTTTTCATATATTACACTGTAAGTGTTAAAATAAAAGTGTGCACTGAAGGGCTCACTGTTATGGCTAGTGGGTGGATTTGGTGGGATGGCCCATGGGCAGGCCCTGCTGAATGTTGGTGGTCAGGCCCGGGGGGGGGGGGGGGCCCAGGCCTAAAGCTGTGTAAGGGGCCCCACCATTTCTGATGGCTGCCCTGGTCACAGGTCATGGGTCCTCCAACAGGATAATGACCCAAAAACACAGCTAAAGGCACCTACGAATGGCTAATAACAAAACACTGGGCTATTCTGAAGTGGGCTTTTTTGAGCCCTGATCTGAATCCTATAGAACATCTATGGAAATACCTACAACAGTCTGGAAAAGGTCCCCTTTAAACCTGAGACAGCTGCAGCGATTGTCTCTAAAGATTGTCCCGCAACAAAATATTAGGTTGAGGTTCCCATAATTTCTTTCCATACCATTTTCATCTGTTTTATCACTTAAAATATGCTAATGAATAAAAAAAAAAAAATCAAAAGCAATTTTTTTTTAAATTTTATTAACCACTTTAGCTCCAGTCACATTGCTGCAGTAGCAGCAATGTGGCTCGTTATCGTCCAGCGACATAGACCTACGTCGCTGGACTCCGCCCCTTGTGGGCGGTGCACGCGCGCCACCGGAGGCTCGCTCCCGCTGTGTTCAGTCACAGCGGGAGCCGCCGCTCTTCCCCGATCGTCGGGGAATCTAGTTTGGAGATCCGCCCGCCTGTGTAAACAGAGCGGGCGGATCTCCTAAGTGACAGGGAGTCACAGATCGGAGTGTTCAGCATAGCTGGACATCCGATCTGTCCCTGGCTCACTCAGTCACCTCCCCCCACACACGTTAGTAAGCACCAGGCATACATTAACCCCTCCCTCTCCAATGAAGTTAACCCCTTCCCTGCCAGTACATTTACTGCAGCGGTCAGCCCCTCCTGGGCAAAGTGACGTAGTACTACATCGCTCGCCCAGGAGCCTGTAGGGGGCGAGCGCGCGCCGCCGGGGGCGTGCTCCCACCCCCGCTCGTTCACTGAGGTCCCCGCGCGAGTGACCGGCGGCTCTGATGTCCGCCGGCCACTCGCGATCTCCCACTGGAGAGGGAGAAAGGCAGGCGGCTAATGTAAACAAAGCCGTCTGTCATTCTCCCTGGTGTAACTGCAGAGACATACGATCCTGCTATGTAGGATCGTATGTCTCTGTGGTTACATCACAATCCATGCCCCTTGACAGTTAGAAGCACGCCCCTAGGGAAACACTTAACCCCTGGATCTCTAAAGTTAACCCCTTCCCTGCCAGTGTCATTTTTACAGTAACAGTGCATATGTATAGCACTGATTACTGCAGTAATGTCACTGGTACCCCCAAAAGTGTCAAAAATGTCAGTCAAGGGTCCGATCTGTCCGCTGCAATGTCGCAGTCCCGCAAAAAAAATCGCAGATCGCCGCCATTACGCGTTAAAAAAAAAACACCAAAAATCACAGAAATCTTTCCCTTTGTTAGTAAACGCAATAACTTTTGCGCAAACCAATCAAAATACGCTTATTGTGATTTTTTTTACCAAACATATGTAGCAGAAAACAAATTGGCCAAAAATTTAAAAAAAAAATAGATTTTTAAATTTTTTTGGGGGGAATTTCATATAAAAAAATGTTAAAAATATTGTTATTTTTTCAAAATAAACGCAATTTTTTTGTTTATAGCGCAAAAAGTAAAATCACACAGGTGATCAAATACCACCAAAAGAAAGCTCTGTTTGTGGGAAAAAAAGGACGTACATTTCGTTTAGGTACGGCGTCGCACGACCGCGCAATTGTCAGTTAAAGTTGCACAGTGCTGAATCGCAAAAAGTGGCCTGGACGTAAGACAGCAAAATCCTCCGGTGGTAAAGTGGTTAAGAATGTAATAAACAATGATGGATGCAAATTTATTTTTGTGATTTATATATAGCCTCAAGTATGGGGGCTACCTATAGCGCTTGCTTTAAATAATATTCAATAATAATTAGAAATATACTGTAATACTAAAGTGCAAACAGTGCATCAGATTTGCAAATAAATACAATGTAAACAAATACAAAATATATATAATCCAATAATCAAATTTGAGGGGCACATTAGAAGCTAATGTCCCATTAGTGCTCAAAAAAAGTTCATATTAAAAAGTTCATAAGGTGACTTTTGTGTAAAATGTTCAAATAATTCCTTAGTGCAATACGAAGGTAATAAGTGCAGGTGCTCTGTGCTCGGCTTCCAGACTAGCCTTGTGATAATAATCGAATTCCACCGTGAAGAATAATAGGAAAACTCACTCACCAGAGGGAATAGGTCTTATATGCCTTATGGCATTAAGACCGGGCAACACTTGTTTGGCCGCCAGGGCCAGGATGGGTCCTGCTTTGGGATGTAGTGCCTTGGCTTCAAATAGTGGAGGCCTTTACTCCTCTCCATCCATGCATCCGACCGATTAGGCAATAAAAAGAGCTCCAGATGGTGTGATACCTTTTAAAATAAAGGCTGTCACAGTCGGAGCCCTGGAGTGGAGAGCGGTGATTACCGTACTGCATTCCACTTGGCTCCCGTGACGTAAGCAGCGCGCGTTTCGTCATTCCGTTGACGTCTTCTTCTGTCCAGTCCATCATTCTCCATGGAGGTCACAAATGGTAGCATAAGTCCTAAAATAAATATGTGCCCTGCAGAAGCCACTCCTCCAGAATCCCACTATAGTCACAAGACTAAGGTCAAAGTTCAGACTTATTGATCCTTCTCTTTAGCAGAAACCATGTGACCTCAAAAAAGTGTCAAGTTCTTACCTTTCCTTCCTGTTGGCAGCCATCTTGGACATGTGCAGACTGCTGCCCCTTAAAGACTCTGATTGCATCATCACCTGCCTGCTGCCTGGGCGTCGCACAGTGATGATGATGCACACCTGACTATATCTATCACCTGTTGGCTTGCAGCCCTTGCCCTTGTGTTTGTTCTCCAAGGTGCATCTCTGCTAGCAGTCTTCTGTTCTCTGTGTTCCTCCGGGTATGACTGACCTGGCTTGGCTGATGACTCTTCTGACTCTTGACCAGGCATCAGCAGACTACCCGCTTCTGGACTTGACCCCGGCTTAGATAACTACCCGCTTCTGGACTTGACCCCGGCTTGTTCCTGCTCTCACTTCCTCACTCTTGCTATGCGTTTTTTTGTTGTTTGCTCCAATAAACTGCTTTATTTTTCTTGCATCCCCATGTGGTCTGGTTTCCTGGCACCCTGACAAAAAGGTGGGCAGGGTAGTGGGTGTGTCCTAAATAAATAAACGTGTTAGAAGAAAGGGGGGGGGGGTGATAATGATAAAGGTGGTTATACTAATTGATATTGGTTTCCCTCTCTTTCTCACAGATTCTGGTGTGATAAGCAAAGTCACAGAGATTAAGCCTTCAATAAAGCATAATTTAACTGGTCAAGACATGGGTAATTATGTACTGCTCAATGTATATTAGAGAGATTTTGATAGCTGTATACAGTTAACCCCCATTCAGTTTTTGCGGTCCCGGTATATTGTGTTTTTTTTTTCTGTAAGACCTATTAATATTATTTTACTAATTAAATCATTGTTAATTAAATATTTTTTGTGTTTTCTATTGCTCTTGCTCTGCCTCTCAGTATCTTTTATGTGTTTAAATGTGTTTCTCTGGTTTTAAATGTGTGTTTAAAGACCTTAAAATGCTTTTAATTGTACAGTGAAAGTTATAAAAACATGCCTACAGTGTATTTAAATAGGGTCTTTCTATTTCGCGGATTTTCACTTTTCGCAGGTGGGTCCGGAACGTAACCCCCGCGATGGAGGGGGGTTTACTGTACATCTAAATATTATAACCACCTGCTGTCCCTATTTAGTGACCCAGAAAGAGTGGATTCATTTTTTCTTAAACATGTAGAGAATTGGCAGCTCTAGTCATAGGGCTTGAATGTATTGGGAATGCAGCTTAATGGATAGCAGCATATGCTTTAACCGCTTGCCGACCGCCGCACGACTATTTACGGCGGCGGTCAGCCCCGTATAGGCAAAGTGACGTAGGACTACGTCACTAGCCTGTGAGCCTCTAGGGGGCGAGCGCGCGCCGCCGGAGGTGCACTCCTGCCCCTGCTCGTTGCCTAAGAAGTCCACGCGTGTGACCGGCAGATCCGATGTCCGCCGGTCACTCACGATCTCCCCGTGCAGAGGGAGAAAGGCAGGTCGCTAATGTAAACAAAGCCGTCTGTCATTCTCCCCTGTGTAAGAACAGAGATCATACGATCCTGCTATGTAGGATCTTATGTCTCTGTGGTTACACCACTAGCCACACCCCTTTACAGTTAGAAGCATGCCCCTAGGGACACACTTAACCCCTTGATCACCAATAAAGTTAACCCCTTCCCTGCCAGTGTAATTTTTACTGTAACAGTGCAAATGTATAGCACTGATTACTGTAGTAATGTCACTGGTACCCCCGAAAGTGTAAAAAATGTCAGTCAAGGGTCCGATCTGTCCGCCGCAATGTCGCAGTCCCACAAAACAAATCGCAGATCGCCGCCATTACTCGTTAAAAAAAACACCAAAAATGATAGAAATCTTTCCCTTAGTTAGTAAACGCAATAACAATTGCGCAAACCAATCAAAATACGCTTATTGCGATTTTTTTTTTACCAAACATAGGTAGCAGAAAAAAAAATTGGCCAAAAATGTTAAATTTTGATTTTTACATTTTTGAGGGAATTTCACATAAAAAAATGTGAAAAATATTGTTATTTTTTCAAAATGTATGCTCTTTTTTTGTTTATAGCGCAAAAAGTAAAAATTGCACAGGTGATCAAATACCACCAAAAGAAAGCTCTGTTTGTGGGGAAAAAAAAGAAGTCAATTTCATTTGGGTACAGCATCGCAGGACTGCGCAATTGTTCGTTAAAGTCACACAGTGCCGAATCGCAAAATAGGGCCTGGTCAGGAAGGGGGGTAAAATCTTCCGGGGCTTAAGTGGTTAAGTAGACTCTGCATGCAAAACAAAAAAAGAGTAAATTACGCCGTGTATCCTCATCCAGGCTGGATTGATCTGGTTCCTGTTTCATTGGTTGTGGAGATAGCTACTTCTTCCTGCTACTAGCAGTACATTTGAAATATGGGATACAGGGTGGGAATCCTGTCCTCCAAAAACAGCTGAAGGCAAACACAGAGGATACTTCTACATTCTCATAGATTGCAACAGCCCAGCATGAAAAGAGGTCAAGCTGAAGCCCTAGAATTTCTTGAAAATGTAGTTTATACCACGGAGCAGGCAAGGAGACTGGTAATAAAAACAGTAGAAGACCATGCCTCCCACCTTTTTGAGAAGGGAACGAGAGATACCTAATAGCAAAAGTATGTAGGCATAGGACACACCCCCTTGCAACGCCCCCTTAAAGGAGAATTAAAAAAAAAAAGATTAGTTAAAAGCTGGAGCCCCTTATCTATCCATTAGAACAGAACATGCGTAAGCTGCAAGACTTTAACTGACAATTGCGCGGTCCTGCGACACTGAACCCTAATGAAATTGACATTCTTTTTTTCCCAGAAACAGAGCTTTCTTTTGGTGGTATTTGATCACCTGTACGATTTTTATTTTTTGCTCTATAAACAAAAAAAGAGCGACAATTTTGAAAAAATAACAATATTTTTCAAATATTTTTATATGAAATTCTAAAAAAAAAAAAAAAAAAGTAAAAATCAAAATGTTTTAACATTTTAGGCCAATTTGTTTTCTGCTACATATTTTTGGTAAAAAAATTAGCAATAAGCGTATTTTGATTGGTTTGCGCAAAAGTTATTGCGTTTAATAACTAAGGGAAAGATTTATGTCATTTTTATTGTTTTTTTTTTTTAACGAGTAATGGTGGCGATCTGCGATTTTTTTTTTTGCGGGACTGCGACATTGCGGCGGACAGATCGGACCCCTGACTGACATTTTTTACACTTTTGGGGTTACCAGTGACATTACTACAGTAATCAGTGCTAAAAATATGCACTGTTACTGTAAAAATGACACTGGCAGGGAATGGGTTAACTTTAGAGATCCAGGGGTTAAGTGTGTCCCTAGGGGCGTGCTTCTAACTGTCAAGGGGAGTGGCTTGTGATTTAACCACAAAGACATACAATCCTACATAGCAGGATCGTATGATCTCTGCAGTTACATCAGGGAGAATGACAGGCGGCTTTGTTTACATCAGCCGCCTGCCTTTCTCCCTCTCCAGCGGGAGATCGCGAGTGGCCGGCGGACATCAGAGCCGCCATTCACTCGTGCGGGGACCTCAGTGAACGAGCGGGGGTGGCAGCGCGCCCCCGGCCACACAAGCTCGCCCCTACAGGCTCTTGGGTGAGCGACGTAGTACTACGTCACTTTGCTCAGGAGGGGCAGTGGTTAAAGTGTTTGTTACCCTAAAAAAAATAGATCCTGTTCCCTTAAAGCACGTTACAAAGCACAGTGTTTGTGTTGTCATCTGGCCCCTTATATCACCTAAAAAACCTGGTTTTGCTCTCCTCCATGTAAACTGACCACAGTTTATCATGGCTGCTGAGCCCTGACACCGTGGTCAGTTTATGTGCCTCTGTCATCCACAGCCCTGTTCTGTCCTTCTCTGTCTTCCTCTGCCCCCTCCCTCTCTGCCTGTCTGCTCATGACAGTGCCCCCTCCTTCCCCTTCTGCTGCTTTGAAACCTATAATATATTCATGCCATCCCCTTTGTTATATAACAATATGTGTCCCTTTGTCTGATCTACGGTATATAAAAAGAAAATGCAGATTATACTTTATATCAGAGCATCTCCCGGCACTCGCATGATTCCTCGGCTCTCTCTCCTCTCTCCTCCCCTCCTCATCGGCTGATGTCAGCAGGAGTGCTCGGCCCCACCCGCTATAGCTGTCAGCCGGTGAGAGGAGAGAGTGGAGGAGTCATGGTGAGCGCCGGGAGACTGTAGCTCAGACACTGGGACACATATTGTTATATAACGGGATGGCATGAATAGGTTATAGTGGCTTAACAACCACTTTAAGTATAATTAAGGCAAAAGTTTTTTTTTTTATTTAGATTTGGATAGTGGAGAGAGATTAGAGCTCTTGTCAGTTTTTATTGCTGTCTGTGTCCTGGTTAAGGAGACTCACCCTCTCTATTTGTCCTGTTTACCATAATCATTGAAAGTAAAAGAACATCTCAAATTGTGGGTTGTCCCAAGAAATGTAATAGAGGGCAAATCTTCCAATGGGGACACTAGCTCTGGCAACTTAAGCGTCCCCAATGAATTCCCCTAATTTTCAGATATTTCTTCTCACTTCCTGTTAGGTTATGGGACAGGAAGTGAAGGGAAGTCTCCGCAATGGGAGACAAATGGTGAAACAAAATCTGACAGGGGTTATAACCCTCCCTAGCTTTATCCAAAATGAAAAAAAAAAAATAGAAAATGTTTTCCCATAGTTCTACTTTAACCACTTGCCGACCCCCGCAAGTACATATACTGCGGCGGTCAGCCCCGGCCAGGCAAAGTGACGTACCGATACGTCACTAGCCTGTCACTCGCTTGTAAACCAATAGCGGGCGAGCACGCGCACGCTGAGGCACGCGCCCGCCCCGGCTTGTTCCCTAACAAGTCAGTGCGTGTGACCGGCAGACCCGATGTCCGCCGGTCACTCGCGATCGTTCGCCGTGAAGGGAGAAAGGCAGGCGGCTAATGTAAACAAGCCGCCTGTCATTCTCCCCTATGTAAAAATGGATATCACACGGTTCTACTATGTAGGACCGTTGATATCTGTTCTTACACCAGTAGCCATGTCCCATCACAGTTAGAAGCACGCCCCTAGGACACACTTAACCCCTCCCTCTCCAATACAGTTAATCCCTTCCCTGCCAGTGTAATTTTTACAGTAACAGTGCATATGTATAGCACTGATTACTGCAGTAATGTCACTGGTAACCCCAAAAGTGTCAAAAATGTCAGTCAAGGGTCCGATCTGTCCGCCGCAATGTCGCAGTCCCGCAAAAAAAAATCGCAGATCGCCGCCATTACTCGTTAAAAAAAAAACAACAACAAAAATGACAAAAATCTTTCCCTTTGTTAGTAAACGAGATAACTTTTGCGCAAACCAATCAAAATACGCTTTTTGCGATTTTTTTTTTTTTTTACCAAACATATGTAGCATTAAACAAATTGGCCAAAAATGTTAAAAAATTTAGATTTTTACATTTTTTTTTTTTGGGGAATTTCATATAAAAAAATGTGAAAAATATTGTTATTTTTGCAAAATTTTTTGTTTATAGCGCATGATCAAAAAATCGCACAGGTGATCAAATACCACCAAAAGAAAGCTCTGTTTGTGGGAAAAAAAGGGAGTCAAATTCATTTAGGTACAGCGTCGCATGACCGCGCAATTGTCCGTTAAAGTCACGCAGTGCCAAATCGCAAAAAAGGCCCTGGTCAGGATGGGGGTAAAATCTTCCGGGGCTTAAGTGGTTAATAGCTGTGGTGTTAAACAGTAAAACTCTTCCCTTCTCTGTCTAACAAATATATATATTTTTTTTACATACAGTATATACAGATGCATTAGGCCTGAAAGGTTGCTCAGAAGAACGTGCATCCTTCAAAAATTGTGGTTTATCCAATAAAAAGGCTTAAAATGTGTGCTGCAAATCTGTGCATTTTTTTCTATCCAAAAGCAATAGGTCTGCTCAATCTTTAGGAAAATGTAACCTGTCCAAAAAGGCTTAATAGCTGTGGATTAAAAACTGTAAAACATATTTATTTACAGATGTAATATGACTTCTTAATCACTCAGAAATTGAAGCCTGCCATACAAGCCTTGTCATGGTCAGCGGTCAGTATCAGGGGCCAGTAGCTATAGCAGTGGAAAGGCTCATACAAAAACAGCAATATAAATACCCAAGTAGGTCCTCCTGGCGGGAGACAGGGGCTCACCCCAGGTGCAGGGTCCAAGGGTCTGGACTTCACCAGAGGTCCTGATGGTGGAGATGGGTTTTGCTGCATGCTGGTGCCAGGCCCTGGTTCTCATGATCACCCCATTTAATTTTTATTGATCCTTCTCTTTAGCAGAAACCATGTGACCTCAAAAGTGTCAAGTTCTTACCTTGCCTTCCTGTTGGCAGCCATCTTGGACATGTGCAGACTGCTGCCCCTTATAGACTCTAATTGGATCATCACCTGCCTGCTGCCTGAGCGTTGCACAGTGATGATGCTGCAAACCTGACTATATGTATCACCTGATGGGTTGCAGTCCTTGCCCTTGTGTTTGTGCTCCAAGGTGCATCTCTGCTAGCAGTCTTCTGTTCTCTGTGTTCCTCCGTGTATGACTGACCTGGCTTGGCTGATGACTCTTCGGACTCTCGACCAGGCATCAGCAGACTACCCGCTTCTGGACTCAACCCTGGCTTGGATGACTACCCGCTTCTGGACTTGACCCCAGCTTGTTCTTGCTCTCACTTCCTCACTCTTGCTATGCGTTTTTTTGTTGTTTGCTCCAATAAACTGCTTTATTTTCCTGCTTCCCCATGTGGTCTGGTTTCCTGGCATCCTGACAAAAGGGTGGGCAGGGTAGTGGGTGTGTCCTAAATAAATAAATGTGTTAGAAGAAAGAAGGGGGGGGTGATAATGATAAAGGTGGTTATACTAATTGATATTGGTTTCCCTCTCTTTCTCACAGATTCTGGTGTGATAAGCAAAGTCACAGAGATTGAGTCTTCAATAAAGCATAATTTACCTGGACAAGTCATGGGTAATTATGTTCTGCTCAATGTATATTAGAGAGATTTTGATAGCTGTATGCAGTAAACCCCCGTTATATCGCGGTTCAGTTTTTGCGGTCGCGGTATATTGTGTTTTTTTTTTTTTTTTTCTGTAAGACCTATTAATATTATTTTACTAATTAAATCATTGTTAATTAAATATTTTTGTGTTTTCTATTGCTCTTGCTCCGTCTTCTACATTCTCATAGATTGCAACAGCCCAGCATGAAAAGAGGTCAAGCTGAAGCCCTAGAAGTTCTTGAAAATGTAGTTTTTACCACGGAGCAGGCAAGGAGACTGGTAATAAAAACAGTAGAAGACCATACCTCCCACCTTTTTGAGATGGGAATGAGAGATACCTAATGGCAAAACTATGTAGACATAGGACACACCCCCTTGCCATGCCCTCTTAAAGGAGAATTTTACAATAAAAGATTTGTTTTGTTAAAAGCTGGAGCCCCTTATCTATCCATTAGAATGCATGTGCTCCCACCGTGAGACTCTCGTAAATTTAGAAGCGTTAGGACCGCAAGTAAAACCGGGTGCCGTAAAGGGGCCTTGCAGCTTATGCATGCATTTGCAAATGTGTGCTAACGAAACCCCTGTTTTTAACGCATACTGTTGGACAGGTTAATTCAGTTGGTAAGCACTGGTTGGTGAGTTGACCTGGGAATTTTCTCTGGTTTTGTCTTGCATGTGTTGGCCTTCCGTGTGCTCCTTGCTGTGAAGGCCAGTTATAGATAGGGGCAGGTGCCATCTCTTTGTTACCGGTGTAAATATTGGTGAGGGGACACACTGGACAGCGTTGCTGCCATTGTGCTATTTGCTGGTTGTCCAAGGTAGCCCTGCACATTTAAGGAGGACTGGGCAACCTCCAGACCCTCCTGTCCTCTATCTATCCATTAGAATGGAGACTCTCATAAATTTAGAAGGGTTAGGACTGCAAGTAATACCGGGTGTCGTGAAGGAGCCTTGCAGCTTACGCGTGCATTTGTAAATGTGTGCCAACTAATCCCCTGTTTTTAATGTATACTGTTAGATAGGTTAATTCAGTTGATAAGCAAACTGGTTGGCGAGTTGAGCTGGGAATTTTCTCTGGTTTTGTCTTAAAAGCTGGAGGACCACAGGTTTAGCACCCATAAGTTAAATGCACAAGTTTTTTTTTTTTTTTTTTCTTCCACTACTATTCCTTTATACTGGCTTTTGAAACTTCCCAATTCAGCAATTTAGAAATTGAATGAAAGGTTTAGCACCAGGAAACACTATATAGATCAGACCAAAATAAGGAGGAAAGAGAGACAGAGGGACTTTGCTCCAAATTAGGGACAGTCCCTCGAAATTGAGATTTCGAGGGACAGCTGGGAGCTATGGAAGACAGCACCACAACTTCCTTCACTAGGGTTCAAGCAGAGTGGAGTCAAACTCAGCTTCCAAGAAGCAATCTATCCAAGGATACCAGATTTATGCAATGTTTTTTTTTTTTTTTTTTCATTTAAATTTGAAACAAATAGAAACTTTTTTTTTCTAGATGCAATATGCCTGCTCAATGCCCAAGAAATTGTGGCCTGTCCAAAAAGACTTAACCACTTAAGCCCCTGAAGATTTTACCCCCTTCCTGACCAGGGAGTATTTTGCGATTCGGCACTGCGTGACTTTAACGGACAATTGCACGGTCGTGCGACGCTGTATCTAAACGAATTTGGCGTCCTTTTTTTCCCACAAACAGAGATTTCTTTTGGTGGCATTTGATCACCTGTGCGATTTTTTGATCATGCGCTATAAACAAAAAAAGAGCGTAAATTTTGCAAAAATAGCAATATTTTTCACATTTTTTTATATGAAATCCCCCCCAAAAAAATGTAAAAATCAAAATTTTTTAACATTTTCGGTCAATTTGTTTTATGCTACCTATGTTTGGTAAAAAAAATCGCAAAAAGCGTATTTTGATTGGTTTGCGCAAAAGTTATCGCGTTTACTAACAAAGGGAAAGATTTTTGTCATTTTTGTTGTTTTTTTTTTAACGCGTAATGGCGGCGATCTGCGATTTTTTTTTGCGGTACTGCGACATTGCGGTGGACAGATCGGACCCTTGACTGACATTTTTGCCACTTTTGGGGTTACCAGTGACATTTCTACAGTAATCAGTGCTATACATATGCACTGTTACTGTAAAAATACACTGGCAGTGAAGGGGTTAACTTTTTTTGAAAGGGAGGGGTTATGTGTGTCCCTAGGGGCGTGCTGTCTACTGTGATTGGCTGTGGCTTCAGATGTATGAACAGTGATCAACGGTTCTACATAGTAGAACCGTATGATCATCCTTCATACACAGGGGAGAATGACAGGCAGCTTGTTTACACAAGCCGCCTGACTTTCTCCCTCTCCCCCGACGATCGCAGAGTGACCGGCGGACATCGGGTCCGCCGGTCACACGCGCGGGGGGGGGGTTCGTGACCACGCGGGAGTGGGAGCGCGCCTCCGGCGGCGCGCGGGAGCGTCCCTAGACCCTCACAGGCTAGCGACGTAGACCTACGTCGCTTTGCCTGTGAGGGGCTGACTGCCGACGTAGATTGGCGTTAGGCAGTCGGCAAGTGGTTAAAGTGTTTGTTACCCTAAAAAAATAAAATAAAATAGCAAGTTGGAGTGTGGTAAAAGCTGTAGTGGGTAGCGATCAAGCAAACGTGTAGTCAGTAAACAAGCCAAAGTTCGGTAATAAGTGGTAGTGAAAATACAGCCAACAGCAGAAGTACAAGGAGCAAATCACAGGTGGCTCAAGAAGAGCTACTGCCAGGCACAGAAAATGTCCTGGGTTACGTTCCCCCGGGTCCTGACAGGCCTAATAACAGTTGTACAAATCTGTAGCATTTTTCCATGTTCAGTCTCCTAAAAAAAATCATTAATTTTTATTTCCAGATATAATGTTCTTTTTCAGTTTCCCTCATAAATTGCAGCCTATGCAAGAAAGTCCTAAAAAAATGCTAAGAAATAGACAATCCTAAGAAATAGGCAATCTTTTTTTTTTTTTTTTTTTTGGAGAGGAGACCTCCCTGCTCTCTCCTTCTGAAATAGCACACTATCAATACAGGTGTTTCACTCTTCAGTTGCAAAGAAAATGCACTGTTATTTGTATAATTAATGGAGAATCTGCATGCTCTCTCCCTCTGACATAGCAGCTTAGCTAAAATTAACTATGTACTGCCCAACAAATCAGTTTTTCTTGCTTGTAGTTCTGGAAAATGTTAATCTAACTTAGTAACATATAAGGCCTTCCAAGTCTCCAATGCTGCCTAGTAAATCCACTTACATGGTGTGCAGTGTGTCCTTGAAATATTTCTGGCTCTTGACTGTGACATAATAACCTGATTTTCTTTTTCAGAATGACATATGCCCCATCACTTCCTATAACATAGTGGCCAAGTACAGTGTGCATAATGTGCAGAGTCTATACAATATTCATGATCACTGTCTTTGAAATAAACTCTATTTCTTGAAAAACTATACTTAAAGTGATTGCAAAGTCTCGTTGTTTTTTTTTTCAATAAAAATAACAATAACAGCACAATAAAAATAAAAATACTTACCCCCCTGAGCAGTTGGTTTTGAACAGAGCAGCCTGAATCCTCCTCTTATTGGGTCCCTCCTTGGCTCTCCTGGCCCCTCCCTCCCTTTGAGTGCCCCTACAGCAAAGAGCTTGCTATGGGGGCACCCGAGCCGAGGCACAGCTCTGTGTATTCATTCAGACACAGAGCTGTGGTTCAGCTCCACCCCCTCTCTCTCCTCATTGGCTAACTGACTTTGATTGACAGCAGCGGGAGCCAATGGCGCTGCTGCTGTGTTCTAGCCAATGAGGAGGGGAGGGGCTTAAGTAAGCATTAGAGGGGCTGCTGCATACAGAAGGTTTTTTATCCTAATGCATAGAATTCATTAAAGGGGTTGTAAAGTCAGAAGTTTTTTTATCTTAATGCATTCTATGCAATAAGATAAAAAAGCCTTCTGCGTTCAGCAGCCCCCCCCCCCCTCAGCCCCCCTAACACTTACCTGAGGTTCCTCTCTGTAAAGCGATGTCCACAAGTGTCTCAGCCACCCAAGATTTTCCCTCCTGATTGGCTGAGACACAGTAATGGTGCCATTGGGTCCTGCTGCTGTCAGTCAATGTCAGCTAGCCAATCAGGGGAGATAGGGGCCCAGGTCGGGGCTCCATGTACTAATAAACACAGGGAGCTGTGACTTGGCTCAGATGCCCCCATAGCAAGCTGCTTGTTGTGGGGGCACTCAACAGGAGGGAGGGGCCAGGAGCCCAGAAGAGGGACCCGAGAAGAGGGGGATATGGGCTGCTGTGTGCAAATCCACTGCACATTCGAGGTAAGTATAACATGTTTTTTATTTTTATAGGAAAAAAAACAGACTTGACAATCACTTTAGGATAAAAAACCTTCTGACTTTACAATCCTATTAACTCTTCCTCTTACATTGCTGCCTCAATCAAACTGCTTACATACTCTCCAGCCGCTGTGCCATATGTTTGGCTGTTGTCTCTGAAACACGGCACTGTAATGTTTTTGGTTAACAATTGCCTCAGTGTTCGTTTTTGGCTCAGAGGGTATTTTGATGCACTCTGGGTTGACATTTTGCTTAACTTTTTATGCAATACCATGTAGTACTGAAAAGAAGATCACAAGCACTGGGATTTTTTTGACACTGTTTGGCAATTTTTATGAAGTTGATAGCGTTAGCTTTATCTTTTCAAAGTATATACTTTGCAATAGATTTTAGCTGTATTGTCCCTGCCTCTTTCAGCACTCCGATATGGTCTATAACTGCTTCACCAAATAATTGTTGTCTTTGAAAAAATTCCTTTTTTTAAATCAGTCATATTGGGTTGCTGCTGCTGTATGTAAGCCAATGAGAAATGTAAATGTAAACTAAATTATTACACATAGAGTTGATGTGCTGTTACTTTTCCTGAGAATCATAATGGTCTGTGAAATCACATACAACTTTAAGGCACCACTTAAAGCATATCATTTATAGGAGGTTTTCAATGTTGTCTTTTACGATGCCTGGAAAAAACCCTCTGAACGTTGAATGATACATTTTTATTTTTAATTGACCCAGCTCCCCATGCCTTTTATTTGACAACCCCTTGTTTATATAGCACTGCCCCCGCAGGAACTGCTGGATAATATCTTCACGGGCTCCCCTCGTTACCAGCACACATTTACTCGGGACAGTCTCTGAATCCCTCCTGATTCCCAGAGGCTCGACACACGAATGAACAGTCTATTTGGGATATGAGAAGGGAATAGTAGGGAATACTCCAGTAGGATACTCCAATTTAACTATTCACATAATTTGAGGACTTCTATCTTCTTATCTCTGTTGGTGGATATGAAACAGCCAGGCTGTTAGTTCACCCTGCCACTAGGGTGAATGGGGTTAAGTCTCTTGTCCTGCTGTCTTTCTGACAAGATGACATGATGGACGATATTCTATTCTCAGGACACTCTCACTAGCATCCTCTTCCCGACACCCGTGACCTGGCTATCACAAGAGCAGGGGTGGCCCCCCTCAGGTCAGGCCCTGTAATGTTCCGGTATCTTTGGTACCCTAAATTACACTTTCCACAAGTGTATGCGCCCTACCATTTACTTTTGGAAAGGTGCGCATACACCTTTAAGACTGGAGCTGTCATCACTCAGCGCCAGACTAGATGGCTATTTAAGGCGTCGGTTCTCACTCACATGTGTTTGTTCAAACACCCTTATCTGGATGCTAACCTTGCTTGAAGCTTCCATGCTTGCAAGCTTACTTCGCTGACGGAACCTCGCTGCGCTGATCCCTGTATCCCGCTACTGGATCATCCGCCTCTCCTGAACCACCCTTCGGCTGTATCGCTAATAGTGCTAAGTACCCCGCAGGGAAATTCTCTATAAACTTATACTAAGCTTACACTATCTAGCTCTGCATAGTAGAGACTGTTTATCACATCTGCATAAACTAGATTGCTAGCTCTTGAGACTACTGCTACTTTTCTGCACTGGGTTGATCTCTTTTGTATGTCCACCTGCTATTCTATCATCTGCTATCATACAACATTGCTAAACCTTCCTGCATCCATCTGCTACTGTCTCACCTTCAAGTGTCTATCACCTACCACCTCCACTCAACCTATCCCTCAACCTTCATCATTGTGTTACCACATGCATAAAGTCACTCTAAGAACCAGCTTGCTAATTGTGTGTATTTATTGGCTGAAATAAGACCTTCCACACATGATGAGTCATTGAGGTTGGGAATGGTATCTCAGCATATCTCTTACATGACTACTGACGTGGAACTATTTCTGCAGCTGAAAATCCACACCATATAAAAACGCAGGAGCGTTACAGATTGAACGAACCTAAAAATGGATTCAGCAGAAATAGTTCCAGAAATAACCACTCAGGTGACACAATTAAAACAGCAAGTATCTGCGTTAATACACGCACTTGCTGAATTAAAAGAAGACAATCAGGCTCTGTCGCAGCAGGTAATTAGACTGACACAACTTACCTCTGCTCAGTCCCCTGAACCCAAGATAAATCCCCCTTTGGTATTTACAGGCGATCGCAAAAAATTTCGCGAATTTAAAAACGCATGTGAGTTACTTTTTTTGCTAAAACCTCGTACCTACCTTACTGATCACATTAAGGTTTGTACTATTATTTCTTACCTATCAAGCGATCCTCGAGCCTGGGCAGATTCTCTTTTTGAGAAAAACGACCAGCTTCTCAACTCCTATGCCTTGTTCCTGGCAGAGCTCACTAGCCTATATGATGACCCCAATAGGCAGAGTACTGCTGATCTTCAGTTAAGATCCTTGAAACAAGGAAGGAGGCCTGTGGAAGACTTTGTTGCAGAGTTCAAGAGATGGACCCTTGATTCAGAATGGAATGATGCATCTCTGAAAACCCAATTTAGGCTTGGCCTATCAGAAGCCGTTAAGGACGAGCTCGCCCGAGCGGATCTGCCAAAAACCCTGGATGCATTAATACAACTCAGTATTACCATAGATAGAAGACTACGAGAAAGGAAGGCTGAAAAGATGGGAATGCCATTATCCGTTTCCTCTCGGAGTCTGGCCGTTCCTATGGAGGTAGGAACCATACGCCCACCGCTATCAACTATGGAAAAAGCCAAAAGACGAAATGAAAATCTCTGCTTGTACTGTGCATCCCCGGATCACAAGATAAACGTCTGTCCCCTAGTCAACAAAAAGAAGGGTGAGTGTTCACATGTCTCTCTAGGAGGATTGACAACTTCATTGTCTAACACTAACCCCTACATTTCTGTTTTTTTGACATTACAGTGGGACCAGAACAGGATTACTACTAAGGCCATGATTGACACAGGATCTTGTGGAAATTATATTGATATATGTTTTGCTGCTTTAAATAAAATTCCTATTATTTCTAAACTCAAACCTGTCTCAGTAAGTCTTATTACCGGTGTTCCGTTATCCTCTGGTCCGATCACTGATCAGACACAAGCACTTCTAGTCACTATTAACGAGTCTCATAGGGAGACTTCTACCTTCGATTTAATACCTTCACCCCACTTTCCCATTGTGTTGGGACTTCCCTGGTTACACACACACCAACCAACCATAGATTGGAAGAAACGGTCCTTGACCTTCCCTTCTTGTTATTGCGAGGAAACGTGTAACCTCCCGTTTTCCGGGAAGATTCTGTCTGTGGTGACAGATGAGATTGCACCACTATGTTATCAGGATCTTTCTGAGGTTTTTCTTGAGAAAAATGCTCAAGCATTACCTCCTCATCGAGACTATGATTGTAGCATTGATCTACTCCCAAATAGCAAATTGCCGTTCGGTCATGTTTATCCTCTTTCACAGGATGAACTTGCCCATCTCAAAACCTATTTGGATGAGAACTTGGAAAAAGGTTTTATTAGACCTTCCACTTCTTCCACAGCAGCAGGACTCTTTTTTGTTCGCAATAAAGATTCAAGTCTCAGACCTATCATCGACTACAGGAAATTGAATGCTATCACAATAAAAGATCGCTATCCTCTACCGCTTATCCCTGAGCTCATTGAGCAGGTGCGTGGAGCTACCTATTTTTCAAAATTAGACCTGAAAGGAGCATACAATCTCATTCGAATCCGTGATGGACACGAGTGGAAGACTGCGTTCAGAACTAGATACGGATTGTTCGAGTATCTTGTGATGCCATTCGGCCTATGCAATGCCCCTGCAGTTTTCCAACGATTTATAAACGATATTTTTAAAGACTTACTAGATGTCTGTGTTGTGGTATATCTGGACGATATACTTATATATTCACGGACCCTGTCTGAACACCTAAGACATGTAAGACTTGTATTATCGAGATTGCTTGCACATAATCTTTATGTGAAGCTGAAGAAATGCTTGTTCCATAAAGATGAGGTACTCTTTCTAGGCTACATCATATCCAAAACAGGAATCGAGATGGACATGAGTAAAATATCCTGCATTCAGGATTGGCCTACACCAACTACACGCAAGGCGCTACAGCGATTCCTGGGATTTTCAAATTTCCACAGGAAGTTCATAAAAAACTTTTCTGCTATTGTGAGACCCCTCACACAGCTCACTAGCATAAAAATACCATTTAAATGGTCAGAAGAAGCAAATAAGGCTTTCCACTTGTTAAAGACAAGGTTTACTTCCGCTCCCATATTACGCCATCCAGACCCATCCCTCCAATACATTCTGGAGGTAGATGCGTCAAACCTGGCAGTAGGAGCAATACTCTCCCAACGACCAACCCACACTTCACCACTTCATCCAGTCGCCTTTTTTTCTAAATCCCTGAGCAGTCCCGAGATAAATTACCCCGTGGGTGAGAAGGAACTGCTTGCTATAAAATTGGCTCTGGAGAATTTGCGACATTTACTCGAAGGCACCCAATTACCAATAATTATATACACGGACCATAAAAACCTCCAATATCTTCAGACTAGCAAAACTCTCTCGCATCGACAGGTACGATGGTCACTATTCTTTCTAAGGTTTAACTTCCTAGTGACCTACACACCTGCAGATAAGAACAAAAAGGCGGATGCACTATCACGACTAACTGAAGAAAACTTCTTTGAAATTCCTTCCGTTCCTATAATACCTCACAAACGCATTATTGGAGTTGTCCGTTCCTTGAAGGAAGAGGTTCTGCATGGTATAAGGTTGGATTCACCCCCACCACAACTAACTACCGATGCAGAAGGCTTCCTCTACTACAACGACAAACTTTACATACCACCTACCCTACGCACCAAGATCTTGGAATTATCGCATGATGTGCCTATGGCAGGACATATGGGTATGACAAAGACTTTCAATTTGATTTCTCGGCAATTCTGGTGGCCTGACATGAAAACATCTATACAAAAATTCGTCTCTTCATGCAATGTCTGTGCCAGGTCCAAAATTGACACTACGAGACCATCCGGTCTACTATGCAGTCTACCAATACCCCAAACTCCATGGGAGGTTCTGTCATTGGACTTCATCGTAGAATTGCCTCCTTCCAAAGGATTTAATACCATCTTGGTGTCAGTGGACCATCTGACAAAGATGGCACATTTCATTGCTATTCGCAGACTACCTTCGTCCAAACAAACGGCAGAACTCCTGATGAAACATGTCTTCAGATTACATGGTATCCCAAAAACTCTTTTGTCTGACCGTGGATCCCAATTTATTTCTAAATTCTGGCAAGAACTATGTCACATACTACGGATTGAGCGGAAGCTCACTTCTCCTTACCATCCGCAGACCAACGGACAGACTGAAAGAGTCAACCAATGCATCGAGCAGTATTTACGTTGTTACACTTCTTACCAACAGGATGATTGGGTGGATCTTCTCCCCCTGGCAGAATTTGCCTACAACAACGCAACTCACAGTACAACCAAGCAGAGTCCGTTCTACTTGAACTATGGGTTCCATCCCTCTATTCTCCCTCCACGCATCCTTCCTTCAAATAACCCAGTAGCCTCAGACTATCTTTCCCAAATAAAGGATTCTCTGGGTTTACTAAATACTACCATTGCACACGCTCACAGTCAACAAAAGAAGTACTATGATCTTCGTAGAAGACCTTCTCCACAGTATACTATCGGGGACCTCGTTTGGCTCTCAACAAAAAACTTGAGACTGAAGATCCCTAGCAAAAAGCTTGGACCTCTGTTCTTGGGACCTTTCCCAATCAAGAAACTTATTGGAAAAGCTGCAGTGCAGCTTACATTGCCAATGGACCTAAAAATCCATCCCATTTTCCATGTGTCGCTACTAAAACCCCATGTTCCGGACCAAGGAATAAGGCCTAATATTCCACCTCCCCTTCCTGTACAAGTTGAAGGTGGAGAAGAATACGAGATAAAAGAGATTCTGGATTCTCGTATCTACAGAAGAAGACTTCAGTACTTGGTTAGATGGAAGAACTATGGGCCCCAAGACGACACCTGGCTAAACACCTCTGACATACATGCCCCTAGATTAATCCGCAATTTTCATGCGAGATACCCAGACAAACCAGCTCCAGAGGCCTTCAGGAGCAGGCCTTAAGGGGGGGGTATTGTAATGTTCCGGTACCTTTGGTACCCTAAATTACACTTTCCACAAGTGTATGCGCCCTACCATTTACTTTTGGAAAGGTGCGCATACACCTTTAAGACTGGAGCTGTCATCACTCAGCGCCGGACTAGATGGCTATTTAAGGCGTCGGTTCTCACTCACATGTGTTCGTTCAAACACCCTTATCTGGATGCTAACCTTGCTTGAAGCTTCCATGCTTGCAAGCTTACTTCGCTGACGGAACCTCGCTGCGCTGATCCCTGTATCCCGCTACTGGATCATCCGCCTCTCCTGAACCACCCTTCGGCTGTATCGCTAATAGTGCTAAGTACCCCGCAGGGGAATTCTCTATAAACTTATACTAAGCTTACACTATCTAGCTCTGCATAGTAGAGACTGTTTATCACATCTGCATAAACTAGATTGCTAGCTCTTGAGACTACTGCTACTTTTCTGCACTGGGTTGATCTCTTTTGTATGTCCACCTGCTATTCTATCATCTGCTATCATACAACATTGCTGAACCTTCCTGCATCCATCTGCTACTGTCTCACCTTCAAGTGTCTATCACCTACCACCTCCACTCAACCTATCCCTCAACCTTCATCATTGTGTTACCACATGCATAAAGTCACTCTAAGAACCAGTTTGCTAATTGTGTGTATTTACTGGCTGAAATAAGACCTTCCACACATGATGAGTCATTGAGGTTGGGAATGGTATCTCAGCATATCTCTTACATGACTACTGACGTGGAACTATTTCTGCAGCTGAAAATCCACACCATATAAAAACGCAGGAGCGTTACAGGCCCCTTGACACAAGTTCCTTTACTCATGATACTGTATAAACAACTCCTCCAGTGTCTCCCCTCTCAGTCAGCTTCCCTGGACCTCTGGGTTCAGCTCCTCACTGCTACTCTCCAGGCCCTCAGGACGACCTCCTGAGGCCACATGGCACCCCTACAGAGGATGAGGCAGCTGCCCCCTCCCTCCAGGACTCCACTCCCCAATGAAAGACCTTGAGCACATGTGCTCCTGGCTTTTATACAGTATCCCAACATGCACCGAGGCGACCTGCCCTCTGCCAATCATCAGGACTGTATCAAAAGCCCATGCATCCATTCGTCAGGTTTCCTCCCACTGTCCAGCATGCCTCCCTATTGGACCAGTGTGAAACACTCTCTAGACTGAATGAATTTCATGCTGAGCACAATGAGCAGACATTACTAACAGATCCTGCTCTCTGGTAGGCAGAGAACAATATAGATTTACCTGCAGCCCCTCTGGTAAGCAGTCAGAGCTCAAAACTATACTCTCTCACTAGCACCTACCTAGGAGGGTGCTACATTTTTATCCCAGAAAACAGCCATTATTGATTTATAATATTTGACACCCACCAACTTTAAAGTGGTATCAGGACTTTGGTAATGTTCACCAAATATCCATCAACCTGAACATTCAGCTCATCCCTACTCAGAAATAATGAATTTAGAGGAACACTTGTAGTATGGCAGATCTATAAATAAATAGATAGTATAGTTTTGAAGGAGACCCTCATACCCCATGATTACTTATGTGTATAAAGGTGACCAGCTCTACAGCAGTCTGATAATACCTGACCTTCCCTGTATTTCAGCTTCTCTTTCCAGTGACCTTCAGAGCATTTTAAAAGCCTTGGGCAAAATGACAGAAGAGATCCAGAAAATTAAGAGTAAGTTTATCCTAATCCAGCCAACCGAACTTGATCTGTCATTCCTGACAACCCGCCCCTGAGTTTCTAGGTGTTCTTTTATTACAAGGTGTGGAATCTGCACCGAAGAGTACAGAGATCAATTCCAACAGGTGAGGTTAAGCTTCTAAACAAAGTAGCATGTGAATGTGGAGGAGTGCACTCCCCATGTGGCAGTATTGTGTGCAACCATGGAACATCATTTTTTAACAAGAATAATAGAACAAAAATTAATAAGGTGTGGCCTCTAGGCCTCTAGGCTCACAGCCTCCAGACAGATGACGATACCCTCTAGACTGATGAAGATACGCTCCAGACTGATGAAGATATGCTCCAGACTGATGAAGATACGCTCTAGTCTGATGAAGATACACTCCAGACTGATGAAGATACGCTCCAGACTGATGAAGATACGCTCCAGACTGATGAAGATACGCTCTAGTCTGATGAAGATACGCTCTAGTCTGATGAAGATACGCTCCAGACTGATGAAGATATGCTCCAGACTGATGAAGATACGCTCTAGTCTGATGAAGATACGCTCCAGACTGATGAAGATACGCTCCAGACTGATGAAGATATGCTCCAGACTGATGAAGATACGCTCTAGTCTGATGAAGATATGCTCCAGACTGATGAAGATATGCTCCAGACTGATGAAGATACGCTCTAGTCTGATGAAGATATGCTCCAGACTGATGAAGATACGCTCTAGTCTGATGAAGATATGCTCCAGACTGATGAAGATACGCTCCAGACTGATGAAGATACGCTCTAGTCTGATGAAGATACGCTCCAGACTGATGAAGATACGCTCCAGACTGATGAAGATACACTCCAGACTGATGAAGATTAGAGATGTACCGTTGCGGGCGAACATATGCGATGTTCGGTCCGCCCCCTATAATACATCATTGAGGCAAACTTTGACCCTGAACTTTACAGTCAGCAGGCACATTTCCAGCCAATCAGCATACCTCCCTCCCACACCCTCCCACCTCCTATAAATAAGCAAGGGCAGCATCCATCTTAGATCATTCTGAAGCAGTGTGTTAGTGAGAGCAGGGAGAGTGTTGCTGCTGCTGCTGCTGTTAATAGCTAGGGACAGTTGTTAGTCAGTGTTCCTGGTCTTGCTAGTCAGTGTTCTTGGTCCACTACTGCTGTAAGGACAGCATCCTGACAGCACCCCAAAAAGCCCTTCTAAGGGCTGGTATTTGTGTAATTTTATATATATATATATATATATATATATATATATATATATATATCTATCTAGTGTCCCCAAAAGCCCTTTTAAGGGCTGGTAATTGAGTTTTTTCTTTATATATATATATATATATATATATATATATATATATATATATAATCTATTGTACACTGCAGTTGCCTGCCCGCTGTGTGTGAGAGGCCACAGACCCACCACAGACTGTACTGTGTGCACACCACACTCATTTCGGGTGGCACAGGCACAGTACCTTGCATTTTAAAAAATATTTTTTTTTTCCTCTGTCATAATTGCAGTGAGTGCTGTGTCAGGTCCACAGAGTGTACTGTACCCACTGCAGTGCACTGCCCACCACTGATATATATACGGTGGCACAGCATCTTGTTGCAAATTGAAAAAAATATATATTTTTTATTATTGCAGTTGCCTGGGCTGCCAGTGACTGTCAGGTCCACAGAGTGTACTGTGCCCACTGTAGTGCCACTGCGTGCCCACCCACCACTGATATATATATATACGGTGGCACAGCAGCTTGCAAAGTAAAAATATATATATTTTTTTTATAATTGCAGTTGCCTGGGTGCCAGTGACTGTCAGGTCCACAGAGTGTACTGTGCCCTCTGCAGTGCCACTGCCCACCCACCACTGATATATACGGTGGCAGGCATGACTTTTTTTGGATTAGTGTCTGGGAGGGTCTAAAAAGCGTACCTGTGAAGTTTCAGCTCTGTAGCATGTCCAGAACCAGAAAAAAAATTAGAATTAGTGTTAGGGCTAGGGTTAGGGTTAGGGCTAGGGTTAGGGTTATTTTTAGTGCTTAGGGTTAGACGGTTAGGGTTAGAGGCGTAGGGGTAGGGTTACTAACTCTAACCCTAAGTATCTCACCGTAACCCTAACCCTAGCCCCTAACACTAAACCTAACCCTAACCCTTAAAGCCCAGTTCCTGTCCCATTTTGGTTGGTTCTGGTCTGTTTGCGGTTGTTTGCGGTGCGTTAAACGGGGAGTTTGGTCTGTCACTGTGAAGCAGGCGTAACCCTTACACTACCTGATCGATACAACATCATACCTGATCGTATACACACACTGGATGTTTTAAAGCACGTTATTCCAAACAATTTAGGAATGTTAGGTGATTTATGCCCTTTATGGAATAAAACCCGACTCTGCGTCAACTACGTAATTTTCCATGGGAGTTTTGCCATGGATCCCCCTCCGGCATGCCACAGTCCAGGTGTTTGTCCCCTTGAAACAACTTTTCCATTACTATTGTGGCCAGAAAGAGTCCCTGTGGGTTTTAAAATTTGCCTGCCTATTAAAGTCTATGGCAGTTCGCAATGTTCGCCGGTTCGCGAACATTCGCCGATGTTCGCGTTCGCCGTTCGCGAACGCCGAATTTTATGTTCGCTACATCACTAATGAAGATATGCTCCAGACTGATGAAGATACGCTCCAGACTGATGAAGATACGCTCCAGACTGATGAAGATACGCTCTAGTCTGATGAAGATACGCTCTAGTCTGATGAAGATATGCTCCAGACTGATGAAGATACGCTCCAGACTGATGAAGATATGTCTAGGCTCCAGCATTATGGTTAAAACCAGGCACATAGCCTACTTAAAATATAACTAAAGGCAAAACCTTTTTTTTTTTAGTTTTGGATAGATTGGAGAGAAATTAGAACCCCTGTCACTTTTTATTGCTGTCTGTGCTCCCATTAAGGGGATTCACCCTCACTATTTGTCCTGTTTACCATTATCATTGAAAGTGAAAGTAAAAGAAAATCCCAAATTTTTGGTTGTCCCCAGAAAAGTAATAGAGGGGAAACTTCCAATGGAGACACTAGTTCTGGTGAACAAGGGGGTACCCAAGGAATTCCCCTTAATTTTCAGGGATTTCCTCTCACTTCCTGTTTGGCTATGGGACAGGAAGTGAAGGGAACTCACCGCAATGGTACACAGATGGAGAAAAAAAAATCTGACAAGGGTTATAACCCTTCCTTACTCCACAATGGAAAAAAAAAAAGCGGGAAATTGTATCATACTTACCGTAATTTCCTTTTCCTGGTGCCAATCCATGGCAGCATACCAATGATAGAGCTCCGCCTCGACTCCTCCCTCAGGACTAGTGCATAGCATAAAAGACAAGGAGGTCCCTTCCCCCAGCATTCTCCTGTAATTTAGAATACCGAGGGTGGGAGCGTATGCTACCATGGATTGGCACCAGGAAAGGGAAATTACGGTAAGTATGATACAATTTCCCGCTTTCCTGGTGCCTCCATGGCAGCATACAAATGATAAATAAATAGCTGACATGGGTGGGATAATGCACACACAAAAAATAAATTTTATTCAGACAGAGGACATGGCTAAGCTTAGTGCCTTCCTTCCAAAGTTTACAGTTGAAAGGGATCCTGGATCAATTCTGTAATGCCTGATGAAAGTATGGCAAGAAGACCAGGATGCTGCCCTGCATACCGTCTCCAAGGAGACGTTGGCCCTAGCTGCCCAAGATGCTGCTACAGCCCTCGTGGAATGAGCTTTCACCTGTGTTGGAGGCACCAACTTCTTGGATATGTAAGTTTTTTTGATTAGCTTCACTATCCAGGAGGCTAGAGTTCTGCTAGTGGCATCTTTCCCTCTATTTTTCCCGTGAGGGATGATGAATAGTCTTTCCGATATCCTAAAAGATTCGGTGGCAGCCAAGTAGGCTTTCAGCACTCTGGCGATGTCTAATTCGTGGCAAGTATCGGAGTCCATGTCAGTAAAAACTGGCAATGCCCAGGGTTCTCTTAGGAAAGCTGATGACGCCACTTTGGGGACAAAGCCATGAATCGGACGGAGTTCCACCCTATCCGGGAAAAAGGAAATGTGTTCCTCACCAATTCCTAGTGAGTGGAGTTCCGAAATTCTCTTTCCAGATGTTATGGCTAAGAGGAAGACTGTTTTTAATGTAAGATTCCAAAGTGAAATTTGCTCTACTGGGGCAAACGGCTGATCTGAGAGGACCTCTAAAACGAATGAAAGATCCCATTTTGGAAAGGAGCACCTGGCCGGAGGGCGGATTCTTAATACTCCTCTCAAAAAGGTCATTACTAAGGGGTCTTCTGCCCACCTTCTATTGAATGCGGCCGATATTGCTGCTACCTGAACCTTTAGGGAGCTCAGACTAAGACCCAAATCTAGACCCGTCTGTAAAAAACTGAGGACGTCAATCGTAGAAGGAGAGATGGGGTTGAATCCTTTTCCAGAAGCAAAGGTTTGAAACTTGTTCCAGATTTTATTGTATACTGTGTTTGTGGAAGGCTTTCTTGCTCCTAGAAGGGTAGAGATGACCTCTGCGGAGCATCCTAGGTTTTCAAACCTCTGCCTTTCAGCTTCCAAACCCGAAGGTCCAGCTTGTGGGGATTCGGGTGAAAGATCCTGCCTTGGGTTAACAGGTGAGGAAAGGAGGGGATCCTTGTCGGCGGTTCCAGGCTGAGATACATGGCTAGAGGGAACCATGGTCTCTTCGGCCAATAGGGTAGTATTGCCAAGACTTGGACTTCTTCCTTCAGAAATCTTGAGAGAAAACTCGCAATCAGTGGGCGAGGTGGAAAGGCATAAGCCATCTTGAAGACCCATGGGCATACCAGAGCGTCCACTGCTTCGGCCGATGGGTGAGGAAAGCGGGAGAAGAAACGGGTCAACTTGTTGTTGCTCGGAGAGGCAAACAAATCTACCTGAGGATAGTCCCAGAGATTGACTATCTACTGGAAGATGTGGGGGTGTAGAGACCACTCGTTGCTGTCCGTGAAGTTCCTGGACAGCATATCTGCTTCCATATTCAAAGTGCCTGGAAGATACACAGCTTTCAGGCCGAGGAGATTCTTCTCTGCCCATAAGAGTATTGGCTCCACTTCCCTGAGAAGGGATCTGCTGTGTGTGCCCCCTTGTCTCTGAAGATAAGACACTGCTGCTCTGTTGTCCAGACGCAGTAACACTCTCTGACCCTTGATGATGGAAGTCAAGGCTAACAATGCTTGAAAAGCCGCTCTGATTTCTAGGATATTCGACGCAACCCAGTTGGTAGGGAAAGGCCACCTTCCCTGTACCCTTGTCTCCCCAGCCCTGTCCGCTGGCATCGGACGTAATTGTGATCCATGAGGAAGAGCCGAGGTGATGCGATTTGGAAAGAATTGTTGCATCTGTCCACCAGTGTAGGCTTCTGATTGTTGACGCTGACAGACTGATCTTTTGGGAAAGATGTAGTCTCTTCCACTGTGCCAGAAAGGCTACTTGGAAATGCCTCAGATGCCAGTGAGACCAGGGGACTAAAGGGATGCAGGCCGACATAGTGCCTATTAGACTCATGCATTGAGATGCTGTCAGGAAAGAACATCGCCGAACTTGGATCATTTTCTGAATAATGGCTTCCCTCTTCTGAGGAGGCAACGAAACTGAACTTTGTTTCGTGTTGAATAAGGCGCCCAGATAAATCATCTCTTGAGTAGGTATTAACTGGCTCTTCTGTAGGTTTATCAACCATCCCATTTCCGTTAATTCCTGCATTAACATTTCCTTGTGGACTATGAGCTGGTTTGGGTTGGAGGCCAGAAGCAAGATATCGTCTAAATAGTGGTAGACTCTTAGACCTCTCTCGAAGTGGAGCCAGGGATGAGATCAGTATCTTTGTGAAAACTCGTGGAGAGGTGGACAAGCCGAAGGGAAGGGCTTGGAATTGGAGGTGCAATTGTCCCACTGCGACTCTCAGGTATTTTGGAAAGAGGGGAGAATAGGGACATGCAAATATGCATCCTGCAGATCTATAGAGATCATCCAGTCCCCTGGCTGGATGGCATGGATAATCGTTTGCAGGGACTCCATTTTGAACTTTGAGAATAATGTGTCGATTTAGCTTCTTTAGGTCTATAACAGGTCTCCAACCTCCTGTTTTCTTTGGGACCAGAAAAAGGGTAGAATAGAATCCCTTGAAGCGCTCTTCCGAGGGAACAGGAACTGCTGCTTTCTGAAGCTGGAGAGATGACAGGAAATGAGACAGTGCTTGTGCCTTTTGATGGGAGGTCGGCCACGTTGTCTGTTGGAACGAATCTTGAGGAGGATGACCCAAAAAACTCCAAAAATGGCCCCAACGAATAGAACCCAAGGATCCTGGCAGTGGCTTGCCCAGATTGGAAAAATTGTTTTAGCCTGGCCCCCACTGGGAGGGACAAGGCTAAGTTGGCGTCAAAAAGGTGTTGGCGCCTCTTGGGGAGCGGTAAGGACTTTATTTTTTCTGGAATTTAGGAAGGAAGCTTGAGTGCCTCTCAAGGGTCTCCTGCCCTCTCTGGCCTGTTTTGGCTGTCTGTAATCCCACACATTAGATGGATGGAATCTTGCTGTAAATGGCCTTGACTTGCGAGCCCTTCCGTCTTGTGGAAGCATACCCGATTTTCCGCCCGACACTCTCGAGATGGCTGTATTTAGTTGTTCCCCAAACAAATTCTTCCCATCAAATGGAATCTTGCACCAGTTCTGTTTGGATGCAGGATCGGCTATCCATGGTTTAAGCCATAAAGCTCTTTTTGCCATCACAGAATGGAGCATAGCTCTGGCTGAGCAGCGGATGGTATCAATTACTGCTTCTCCCACAAAATCTGCCAAAATCTTGAGCTCTTCCAGGGCTTTGATTATGTCCTCCTTTGGGACGTCCCTCCTTAATTTCTCCCATTAAAGGGAAATAGATCTGTTTCCTTTTAAGGAATGGAAAATAGGATTTGGATTTTTGAGGAGTGTGATCTTCTACCTCCTCCCAGGCAATAGCTTCTTTGACCGCCTGAATGAAGGGCTGAACCAAGGTATACTGGAACCCAGATGGATCCCGTTCATCTGAAGATCCCACCGAGTCTGACTCCCTGGCTGGATGCTCTACCGGTTGTAAAGGAGTAATAGTTGCAGAGGGACAGGGCCTTTCGGTATCTGGAACATGAGCAGAAGATTCGGAAACAGATTGGGTCGGAGCCAATGCTAGCTCTGAAATTGAATCCTTAACCGTCTGTTTGATCAAGTCTACTACTTGTTTGCTTTCCTGCTCCCGATTGGCCGCATAATCTCTCAAGCAGTCCTTGCAGACTAATTTATCCGGGAGGGGATTTGCGCCACAAGCCTAGCATTTCTTCCTGAAAGTATGAGGAGGGGGAGATGGGGAATAGTCCCGCCTCCTTGATCTTGATCTTCCAGATCTATGTTGTGAGGATCGGAATCTATATGGACTCTCGTCATCTCGATATCTTGAAGATTTCTCCGATCTCTTGGAATGGGCAGGGCTGGTGAGAGAGGGAAAATTCCCATCACTCAAAGGCACATGCTCTCTTTTTTTTTTAATACTCACGTAAAGTTGGTCCCATACCTATCAGAAGTGTGAGGATCTTTTGCATGAGATGAGTGACTCATGATGGCTTACGAGCAGCAGGGTCAGGAGAGAGAGGCAGAGACACAGACAGAGAGAGAGACAGACAGACACAAAAAATCCCCAAGAAAAAGAAAAGAGAGAGGGAATAAAACTGTCAGACCTATACAAGACAGATACCCATACATACACGCATATACATAGACGCACACACATATATATATATATATATATATATATATATATATATATATATATATATATATATATATATATATATATATATATACACACACACATATACACATACATATACATATATATACACATACATACACATACATACATACATACATATACATAGCTGCACAACTATACCCACAGATATACCTGTACAGATTTTAAATAAAAATTTACTTTACCTAAGGGCAGGGAAAGGAGCACTTGAAGATCTTCTCATAGAGGCAGATCCCAGCAAGATGCCTCCTTATATCTTTAATTAGGAAAAGGGAGAGCCTAATGGACAAAACTGCTGCTCATAGTTTACTTTGATTGCTTTAGGGAAAGCGAGCACTGCTTTCCCCCAACAAACATGGCCGGCGACTAACACACTATACAATTTTCTTTAGATTTTTTCCTCCAGACCTACCAAAACCATATAACATGAGGCCAAACCTAAACACCCCCAACCTGCATGCAATCAGGCAGGCCCCTGCACCACACAGAAAAGACAAATCTAAAGGAAATCTGACAACAAAGTTGCACAGTGTGTATCCAGCTTAAGAGGTAACTTTTTGGGAAAAAGGACAAACCCCTAAAAAAATAACGCATTACTACCAAAATATTAGGAAGAAAAAAAAATATGCCTAACTAATAACATCATTTAGTGACAGTAACCTGAAAAAAGGGGAGAAATGGAAAATAAGACATTGATAACACATACAGTAGCCTTAAAGAAACCAGTGAAATATATAAATGAAACAGATAAAATAAAGGGAAAAACCTGACCCGGCTGTTTTGCAGAAACGACTCATCCATAATTTTCCAGAAACTGCAGACTGCGTTCCTATGAGGAAACTCTGCTTTGACCCCAAAAGATCCACAGAAGGGGTTCCCTGCCTTATTAGTGCTATGAGCGACCCAAGAGCAGGGACTGCGTCTGGGAGAGGCTGAACCCAGCGGAAGCTGCCAAACTAAGTAAGGCAGAGGTAGGGACATACTGCTAACTCTTCACCAGTTCCAGAGGTATGAGGAAAAAAAGGAGAATGCTGGGGGAAGGGACCTTCTTGTCTTTTATGCTATGCACTAGTCCTGAGGGAGGAGTCGAGGCGGAGCTCTATCATTGGTATGCTGCCATGGAGGCACCAGGAAAAAGTTTTGCCTATAGTTCTACTATAAGTACACCTCTCTACCTCAATGGGTGGAGGGAAAAGGAGATAGGTCTAACCAACTGATAACAAGCTCACCAGGATATGGACAGCTGACTGAACAGACAGGACTCTCTGTACCCAGGTCATCTCTAGAGTTGGGTCGAACACCCCCCTGTTCAGTTCGCACCAGAACTCCTGAACATGTAAACAGTTTGAACCCAAGCCCCAAACTCTTTTAAAGTCTATGAGACCCAAACATGAAAAATTAAAGGTCCCCATTTTGAAGGCTTATATGCAAGTTCTTGGCCATAAAAAGGGTATGAGGGGCACTGCCCCGGGCAACATGTATCAATGCAATATATTTTTTTTTAGGCGCAGCGATTTTGATGATGCTTAAGGTGAAACTATAAAAATGAAAAATTCCTTCAAATATAGTGCCTAGGGAGTCCCCTTAGTCTGCCTAGAACCTGCTGCAGCAAAACTGATATTTATAAAGGAAAAAAAAATTACATTTAAATTTCTAAGACTACAAAACCATTGCCAGCAATACAAAAAAAATGGCGTTGGGCTCCCCCCAATTCATACCAAGCAGTTTGGTTCTGGTATAGACTTTGAGGGGAACCCACTCCAATTTAAAAAAAAACAAAGTGCCCCCCAAAATCGATACCAGACCCTTATCCGAGCATGCAGTGCCCCCCTTCCAGAACCATACCAGGCCACATGCCCCCCAACCCCAAAGCATCTTGTTCTCATGTTAATGCAGGACAAGGACCTCTACCTGACAAACCCTGGGCTGTGGTTGTGGGGGTCTGTGGGCAGAGGGCTTATCAGAGTCTAGAAGCCCCCTTTAACAAGGTGGTCTCCAGATCCTGCCTTCTCTATGTGAATAAGTATGAAGTACATAGTCCCCCTACCCATTCATCAAAAAAGCATCAAAAAGAAATAAAAACATACACACAGTTTTTGACAATTCCTAATTAAAAATAAAAAATAACAATGTCCCCAGATGTAGATCCATCGTTACTCATAACGCTTGGCGCCACTGCTGGACCTGAAAAAAAAAGCCCCCCCCCCCCATGAGGAAGGCTAAGCGCTCTGTCGTTTTACAGTTCTTATATCGGTAAGGGACGGGGTCACCTTGCGACGTCACCTGGTGGCCCCGCCCCTCATGCAACATCGTCGACCGGTGCATGCTGGATCGGTGGCATCACTAAGGGGCTTCCAGATTCTGATAAGCCCCTGCCCGCAGACCCCCCACAACCCTGGGCCCTCCCTGCCCCAAAGCAACCCCCCCCCCCAAGTTGAGGCCATGTAGACTGATATGGTTCTGGAGGGGGGTGCACTTGCTTGCTCAGGTAAGGGTCTGGTATAAATTTTGGGGGGACCCCACGCCAATTTTTTAAACTTTTGGCATGTTGTTTCCCCTTGAATCCACACCAGACCTAAAGGGCCTGGTGTGTATTTGGGGGGAGGGGGGGAATTTAAAATATTTGTCTATTGCTGGCAATATTTTTTATATTCAGCTGTCAGCGGGGAAGCCCGTTGACAGCTGAAGACTCCTCTGTTGTTAAGGAAGCCACGGCCGGCTTCCTGGCCTGCTCCTTAACAACCAGCTATTTACTGTTCCCTGATTGGGCAAAGCTTTGCCCAATTAGGGCTTTGAATGCACAGTGCATTGTGGGGTGCTCGGCGGGCGTACTACCTGCCGAGCGCCCTGCAAATTTGGGTGTTCGCGGAATGGGCGAACAGGCAATGTTCGGGCTGAACTTTTGCTCGGACTGAATTGCTCACCCAACTAGTCAACTTGAAAGCCTTCTGAATAGTAGGACTGGCAGTTAATGTTATACGGAGTCCCTGAGGGCAACACTCTGCACAAAAAAAGTAAAAATAAAAGATACCACAGCAAGACTGCTAGGGAACATATCCCTACATAAGGCAGTGTAGCTTCATTCACTAGGGTGCTCCTGGGTCCTCATTCAGCTGAAGTGTTAAATCTGGCTTTAATTCATAAAGGAGGACAGAAAGGCTCAAACAACACAGGTTTAACAGACATGCGCTAGAGAATCAAACCCTCTGACATTTTTTTTTCAATTTCTTAGGAACTCTTTAAGTAAGTTCCTGGCTTTTAACCTGCTGTGCCCTTCATTAAACATACCACCATCCCTGCACTGAGACCTCCTGTGTCTATTATGAGGAGTTTTCAGCATCCTTGCACTGAGTCTGTGGGTTTTTACACCTACTGTGCCTATTGTGAGGGGTTCCCAGGATTCCTGCACTGAGTTCATGGAATTGCACACCTGCTGAACTCATTAGTAGAGACTCCAACCATCCTTGAGTTCCGAGGTTTGCACACATGTTGTGCCCATTGTGAGGGGTTCCTGCCATTCCTCCAGGGAATTCCAAGGTCTGCATATCTGCTGTGATCATTTTGAGGGGCTCCCACCATCATAGAGTTCCAAGGTCTTCACACTTGCTGCCCCCATTATTAGTGATGTTGCGAACATAAAATTTAATGTTCGCGAACGGCGAACGCGAACATCGGCAAATGTTCGCGAACATTGCGAACCGCCATAGACTTCAATAGGCAGGTGAATTTTAAAACCCACAGGGACTCTTTCTGGCCACAATAGTGATGGAAAAGTTGTTTCAAGGGGACTAACGCCTGGACTGTGGCATGCCGGAGGGGGATCCATGGCAAAACTCCCATGGAAAATTACGTAGTTGACGCAGAGTCGGGTTTTAATCCATAAAGGGAATAAATCACCTAACATTCCTAAATTGTTTGGAATAACGTGCTTTAAAACATCCAGTGTGTGTATACGATCAGGTATGATGTTGTATCGATCAAGTAGTGTAAGGGTTACGCCCGCTTCACAGTGACAGACCAAACTCTGACAGACCAAACTCCCCGTTTAACGCACCGCAAACATCCGCAAACAGACCAGAACCGACCAAAATGGGACAGGAACTGGGCTTTAAGGGTTAGGGTTAGCTTTAGTGTTAGGGGATAGGGTTAGGGTTACGGTGAGATACTTAGGGTTAGAGTTAGTAACCCTACCCCTACGCCTCTAACCCTAACCCTCTAACCCTAAGCACTAAAAATAGCCCTAACCCTAGCCCTAACCCTAGCCCTAACCCTAATTCTAATTTTTTTCTGGTTCTGGACATGCTACAGAGCTGAAACTTCACAGGTACACTTTTTAGACCCCCCAGACACCAAATCACATAAAAAAAGTTCTTAAAAATTGTCATTTTTGATAGAGAGCCAATTATTGGAAAAATTAAAAAAAATAAAAAATTCCTTTGGATTTAGTGTCTGGGGGTCTAAAAAGTGTACCTGTGAAGTTTCAGCTCTGTAGCATGTCCAGAACCATAAAAAAATTACAAATTAGGGTTAGGGCTAGGGTTAGGGTTAGGGCTAGGGTTAGGGGGTTAAGTTTAAGGTTAGAGGGTTAGGGTTAGGATTAGGGTTAGGGCTAGGGTTAGGTTTAGGGTTATTTTTATGGCTAGGCTTAGAGGGTTAGGGTTAAGGTTAGAGGGTTAGGGTTATGGTTAGAGGGTTAGGGTTAGGTTTAGTGTTAGGGGATAGGGTTAGGGTTACAGTGAGATACTTAGGGTTAGAGTTAGTAACCCTACCCCTCTAACCCTAACCCTCTAACCCTATGCACTAAAAATAACCCTAACCTTAGCCCTGACCCTAACCCTAATTATATTTTTTTCTCTGGTTCTGGACATGCTACAGAACTGAAACTTCACAGGTACACTTTTTAGACCCCCCCAGACATTTTTTTTAATTTTTCCAATAATTGGCTCTCTATCAAAAATGACAATTTTTAAGAACTTTTTTTTTTTGTGTGATTTAGTGTCTGGGGGGTCTAAAAAGTGTACATGTGAAGCTTCAGCTCTGTAGCATGTCCAGAACCAGAAAAAAAGATAATTTTTCAGTAGAACAGGGATGGTGGGAACCCTCCTTTTACACCTATATGATCTTTTTTTTCTGGTTCTGGGCATGCTACAGAGCTGAAACTTCACAGGTACACTTTTTAGACCCCCCCCCCCCCGACACTAATCCCAAAAAAGTCATGCCTGCCTCCAAAAATGCCTGATAAATATATAGAAAAAAAAATACTCAAATACCAGCCCTAAAAAGGGCTTTTGGGGACAATAGATATATATATATATATATATATATCCCAAAAAAAAAACTCAAATACCAGCCCTAAGAAGGGCTTTTTGGGGTGCTGTCAGGATGCTGTCCTTACAGCAGGAGTGGACCAAGAACACTGACTAACAAGACCGGGAACACTGACTAACAACTGTCCCTAGCTATTAACAGCAGCAGCAGCAACACTCTCCCTGCTCTCACTACACACACTGCTTCAGAAATGATCTAAGATGGATGCTGCCCTTGCTTATTTATAGGAGGTGGGAGGGTGTGGGAGGGAGGTATGCTGATTGGCCTGGAATGTGTCTGCTGACTATGAGGTTCAGGGTCAAAGTTTGCCTCAATGATGATGTGTAGGAGGCGGACCGAACATCGCATATGTTCGCCCACCGAGGCGAACGCGAACATGCGAAGTTCGCCGGGAACTGTTCGGGACATCTCTACCCATTATGAGCCCATTATGGGCTCCTATTATCGCTTTACTGAGTTTGTGGGTCTTCACACCATCCCTGGTGGTTTTTGTTTCATTGTTCTATTATCAATGTAAGAAGAGCTGGACCATACAAAGTTGGGTGGTGACACACAAAGTTTCCAGGTGGACAGGAGCCCATCTGTGAAATATGGTAATAAGATCTCACTGTTTGAGTATCCAAGAATCACAAGACAGCAGGAGATGGCTCAGAGATGTAATACCTTTTATCAATGATTTCTTTTCACTACAATTTTACTATGTTGGTCCAACTGTGCTACTATTATGAAAAGAATCAAACAGACCCTTATATTCTTCTTTCTTGCTCCTTCAGACTCTTCTGATCCAACATGCAGTGAAGGATGGAAACACTATGGACTCAGCTGTTACTACGTGTCCTCAAACGCACAACCATGGAACATCTCTAAGAAAGAATGCAAGAACATGAATTCCCACCTAGTGGTCATTAATGGCAAGGAGGAGATGGTGAGAATGATGAATTGACCCTAACTGACCTTAAAAATGCGCTTCTGGAAGAATGGTCAAACATTCCCATAGTCACACTCCTAAACCTTGTGGACAGCCTTCCCAGAAGAGTTGAAGCTGTTATAGCTGCAAAGGGTGGGCCAACTCAACATTGAACCCTACGGACTAAGACTGGGATGTCATTAAAGTTCATGTGTGTGTAAAGGCTGGCGCCCCAATACTTTTGGTAATATAGTGTATGCAGGCATAGGGCACACCCCCTGCCATGCCCCTTAACCACTTTACCACAGGAGGATTTTGCTGTCTTACGTCCGGGCCACTTTTTGCGATTCGGCGCTGTGCGACTTTAACTGACAATTGCGCGGTCGTACGACGCTGTACCCAAACAAAATTTACGTCCTTTTTTTCCCACAAACAGAGCTTTCTTTTGGTGGTATTTGATCACCTCTGCAAGTTTTACTTTTTGCGCTATAAACAAAAAAAGAGCGTAAATTTTGCAAAAATAACAATATTTTTCATATTTTTTTATATGAAATTCCCCCCCCCCAAAAAAAATGTAAAAATCTATTTTTTTAAAAATTTTTGGCCAGTTTGTTTTCTGCTACCTATGTTTGGTAAAAAAAATCACAATAAACGTATTTTGATTGGTTTGCGCAAAAGTTATTGTGTTTACTAACTAAAGGAAAGATTTCTGTCATTTTTGGTGTTTTTTTTTTAACGAGTAATGGCGGCGATCTGCGATTTTTTTTGCGGGACTGCGACATTGCGGGGGACAGATCGGACCCTTGACTGACATTTTTGACACTTTTGGGGGTACCAGTGACATTACTGCTGTAATCAGTGCTATATATATGCACTGTTACTGTAAAAATGACACTGGCAGGGAAGGGGTTAATTTTATTGGAGAGGGAGGGGTTAATGTATGCCTGGTGCCTACTAAAGTATGTGGGGGGAGGTGACTGAGTGACACAAGGACAGATCGAGGGTTCAGCTATGCTGAACCCTGCAATCTGACCCTGCCTGTCACTTAGGAGATTCGCCCACTTGTGTTTACACAAGCGGGCGGATCTCCACACTCGATTCCCCAAAGATCGGGGAAGAGCAGCGGTGATCACCGCCGCTCCTCCCCTGGCCCGACTCCTGCCGTGACTGAATACAGCGGGAGTGAGCCTCCGGCGGCGCGCGCGCCGCCGAGAAAGGGGAATGTCTGATGACGTAGTACTACGTCTCCAGACGTTATCGAGCCGCTTTGCCGCAGTAGTGCTCCAGTGAGCAGAGGGCAAATGGTTAAAGGAGAATTATACGGAAAAAAAAAAATATTAGTTAAACCCACAGGGATTTTTTGAAACTACTATTCCTTTATATTGGCTTTTGGAATTTACAAATGTAGCAATTTAGAAATTGGATGAAAAGTTTAGCACTGGGAAACACATTTTGAAAGATAAAAAGTGCATTTATATACAACTATATAGAATCAGACCAAAATGAGGGACAAATGAGGAGGAAAGAGGGCCAAAAGGGCTCCTTCTGCGGCTCATCCGGGTCTCCCGTCGCACTGGGAAACCCAAGCGTCCAGCCAGGACGTCTGCTGGCTGGCAGAAGACCCAAACAATTCGGCTCTGATCGAGTCTCCGATGTAAAAACCTGGAAGCGACGTCATGACATCACTTCCGGTTACTATTACCGTCACAAGGGATGTTTACTATCCTTGTGACAGCAATATAAGTGATAAAAAAAAAAAAAAAAATTAAAGGGACAGTATAAAAAAATAAAATAAATAAAATAAAATAATTAGGAAAAAAAAGTTAAAGTGCCCCATTCTTACGTGCTCGCTCGCAGAAGTGAACAAACACATATATAAGTCGCCCTCGCATATGTAAACTGTGTTTAACCACTTTACCACCGGAGGATTTTGCTGTCTTACGTCTGGGCCACTTTTTGCGATTCGGCACTGTGCGACTTTAACTGACAATTTACGTCCTTTTTTCCCCACAAACAGAGCTTTCTTTTGGTGGTATTTGATCACCTGTGCGATTTTTACTTTTTGCGCTATAAACAAAAAAAGAGTGACAATTTTGCAAAAATAACAATATTTTTCAAAATTTTTTTATATGAAATTTCCTCCCCCAAAAAAAAATGTAAAAATCAAAATTTTTTATCATTTTAGGCCAATTTGTTTTCTGCTACATATTTTTGGTAAAAAATGCAATTAGCGTATTTTGATTGTTTTGCGCAAAAGTTATTGCATCTACTAACTACGGGAAAGATTTATGTCATTTTTTTTGTTTTTTACTAGTAATGGCAGCGATCTGCGTTTTTTTGCAGGACTGCGACATTCCGGCAGACAGATCGGACCCCTAACTGACATTTTTGACATTTTGGGGGACCAGTGACATTACTACAGTAATCAGTGCTAAAAATATGCACTGTTACTGTAATAATGACACTGGCACGGAAGGGGTTAACCATATGGGGGATCAATGGGTAAATGTGAGCCTAGGGGAGTGATTCTAACTGTGGGGGGCGTGGCTTCTGAAATGACCATAGAGACATGCGATCCTATATAGAAGGATCTCATGAGCTGTGTGATCATTCCAGGGAGAAGAACGGTCAGCTGTGCTTACAACAGCCGACTGTCCTTCTCTCTCAGCGGGGAGCGATCGCGAGTGTCAGGCGGCAATCAGAGACACCTGACCAGTGCATCGGCTTCCCCGCTGTGATTGTTAGCAGCACTGCGACATTGCGGCAGACAAATCAGACACTTAACTGAAATTTTTCACACTTTTGTGGGGACCAGTGACATTACTACAGTAATCAGTGCTAAAAATATGCACTGTCACTGTACTAATGACACTGGCAGGGAACGGGTTAATACTGGGGGCGATCAAAGAGTGTAATGTATGCCTAGGAGGTGTTTTCTAACTGTGTGGGGGATGGGCTTATGGAATCAACCGGAAAACAGGAGCTATGTGTTGATTGTTGACAGAACAACGATTTGCTGTGTTTATCTTCTGGGGGAGAGATTGTGGGTGCTTGGCGGTGATCACGACCGCTGGCCCCACAGATCATCGTCCCTAGGGATAGGATTTGTGTTTGAGTCGAACACAGCTCATTCACCGAATGGCAAAGTAATGGTCCACATTATTGCTCAGGGGCAGCTGTTAAACTCACTACACTATCCCTGAAGGAATTCCACTTATAAATCCCCTGCTGGCCAAGGGATTTGAACCCACAACCACTCAATTGCAAACTTTGTATTCTACCACCTACGCCACCATCAAGCCTGCTTTGACTGAACACCCTCTCCCTGCCTAACCAACTAACTTCTATCTCTAGAAGTTAGTTAGTTAGGCAGGGAGCGTGTGATCAGCCTATGCAGGCTTGATGGTGGCATAGGTCGTAGGATACCAGGCTTGCAAATTAGAGGTTGTGGGTTTGAATCCCTTGGCCAGAGGGTGATTCATAAGTGGAATTTATTCAGGGAGAGTGTAGTGAGTTTAACAGATAGTGTAGTATAGTTAATAATACATTGCTTGGCAGGAAGAGAAATTTTTGCTCTTTACAGTTTGTTGAGATCAGATAGTGCAGTGTATACCACAAAGTTATATATATATATATATATATATATATATATATATATATATATATATATATATATATAGGTATATATATATGCACTTCAGTTTATGTCAGTACTGAAAAAATTGAATAATAAATTACATGATGTCATGAAATTTATTCACTGCACCTGAGCAGTGCATTATGGGTCGCTTGTGACATCAGATCCCTATAAAAGAGCTGTCAAACTCAAATAGTTCATTAGCGTAGGAAGCGTCCGGAGAGGCTGGAGCTTCTTTTTTTTTTTTTTCTTTTTTTTCTGTTGCGGGCAGGCGACGTGATTATCTTGGGACACTATTTTTTTTATTTTTTAATAAAGGACTTGTCCAAAACTGGCTTTTGTCTTTATTTTTTGTACACTTTTTTGGTGAATGGGTAGGATACCCAATATCCATCCACATGGGGGGGCGGTATCTGGGGGCCCCCTTGTTAAAGGGGGCTTCCAGATTCCGATAAGCCTCCCCCTGTAGACCCCCACAACCACAGCCCATGGTTGTCAGGAAGAGACCCCTTTCCCCATCAACAGGATGGCAAGGTTTTTGGGGTGGGGCAGAGCCCCCCATGCCCCAAAGCACCCACCCGCCCCCATGTTTTAGGGGGAACCTCACGCCATTTTTTTAAAATTTATTTTGGCGTGGGGTTCCCCTTAAAATCCATACCAGACCCAAGGGGCCTGGTATGGACTGGGGGAGAAGACCCCAAGTCTTTTTTTTTTTTTCATTTTTTTATCTGTATTGCCGGGAGCCGACAATACATTACAGCCGCAAGCAAGTTTAAATGACATTGTTTCCTTTAGAAATGTCAGTATTGCTGCAGCAGGCTCCATACATCATACAGATGCCCCACTTTACAGGCACATTAAGGGGGCCCCCCAGGCACAATATTTAAAGGAGTTTTTCATTTTTATTGTTTCACTTTAAGCATTAACAAAATCACTGCTCCTGTAAAATTGATTGTTTTAAAACAAAAATGTTTGCATTGATTCATGTCCCCCAGGGCAGTACCCGGACCGCCATACACTTTTTGGGGCCAATAACTTGCATTTAAGCCTTTAAAATGAGGACTTTTGATTTTTCATGTTCGTATCCCATAGACTTTAATAGAGTTTGCATGTTCGCTAGAGGGGGTGTTCGGCTCCCTTCTCACGAATCCCCGTGCCCGAGGAGCGACATGTGGGTACAGCAATTAGCGCAGCCGAGCCAGCCTGCCACAATATACCTGCGGCGAGTGGTCAGCAAGTGGTTAAAATAATTTGTCTGTAATTTAGTTTTTTTTTTTTTAGAATATATAGGTTTCAATGCATGGCACTCAATAGGAAGGAGCCTAACGTACCTGAGTTCAGTTCGAGATGGATTCAGTGAGCATTACTGAAGTTCAGGTGCCGAATCCAAGCTCCTTTGAACCAATGGGAACCTAATGTTAAAAACTAGCCATGCCCATTTTCTAGGCACCCACCACTAGAGATGGGCTTGTGATTGGACACAGCTGGTCACATGGTAAAGAGCCTACGTCAGTAGGCTCTTTACCGAGATTGGAGATGCGGTGTGTCAGAGTGACACGCCGCATCACCGATCGCCACTCTGCATGCCCCCTGGGGGGCGCGCAGAGCGCATTATCCTGCCGTCGTCATATGACGTCCAGCCAGGATAATGCAACCACTTTCCCACCGTCATTCGCCTATAGGGCACCGCTGGGCACCCACAATCGCTCCCCCATATACCTGAAGGGCCTGGTATGGACTGGAGGGGGACCCCACCCCGTTTTTAATTTTTTTTTTTTTATCTGTATTGCCAGGAGCCAACAATGCATACTGCCACAAGCAAGTTTAAATTACATTTTTTCCTTTAGAAATGTGAGTATTGTTTCAGCAGGCTCCATACATCGTACAAATGTGCCACTTTACAGGCACATTAAGGGGACCAATCAGGCACGATATTTAAAGGATTTTTTTTTTTGTTTAATTTTAAGCATTTATAAAATCACTGCTCCTGTCAAAATGATTGTTTTAAAACATTTTTTTTTTTTTGCATTGATACATGTCCCCCAGGGCAGTACCCGGACCCCCATACACTTGTTATGGCAATAACTTGCATATAAGCCTATAAATGAGGACTTTTGATTTTTCATGTTCATGTCCCATAGACTTTGATAGAGTTCGCATGTTCGCTAGAGCTTTTTCCCTGTTCGAGATGTTCTGGTGCGAACCGAACAGGGGGTGTTCACCCCATCACTAATCCACCACTTCCAATTGTAAAGGCAGAAGGTGCATTAAGATAAAAAGCCTTCTGTGTGCAGCAGCCCCCCTCAGCCCCCTTAATACTTACCTGAGGTCCATCTCGATCAGCGATGTTGCACGAGAGACTCAGCTGTCTGGGACTCCCCTCCTCATTGGCTAAGGCAGCAGCGTGGTGCTATTGGCTCCCACTACTGTCAATTAAGGTCAGTGAGCCAATGAGGAGAGAAAGGTGGCAGGGCCGGGTCATAGTGACACAGGGAACTGTGGCTCGGCTTGAGTGCCCCTATAGCAAGCTGCTTGCTGTGTGGGCACTCAACAGGAGGGAGGGGCCAGGAGCACTAAAGAGGGACCCAAAAAGAGAAAGATCTGGGCTGCTCTGTGCAAAACCAACTGCACAGAGGAGGTAAGTGTAGATGTAGCGCTACCTCCATAGAGGCTGCTGGTGGTTGTGGTGCGTCTCTCACCCTGCACAGCCAGGCACATACATTTCCAAACACACTTCAGTCAAGAAACAGTCCTTGTATTTGTTTTGTTTTGTTTTATTAGGGGAACTTGGATGGGGATAGGGTGCATATGGGATGTTCAAATGATTAAAGATAAAACATTTAGGGACTGAACTATATACACCACCAGTATATACATCCTCTTCTCTTTTCCTCCAGCACATAGATTTGCTTGCAAACTATTACCCCTGAGACAAACTAGAACTGAGGTAGGGGCCTGACACTGGCTCAGCCAGGCCCAAAGCAAATGCCCTTTGCGGGCAGGGACCGCAGGCCCCTATGGTGTAGCGAAAATGGTAGTAGTTCTTAGTGCTAGCTGCCTCACATGTGGCTACTGCTCACAGTGCCACCTCTTCAGGCCCTGCCAACCCTCCTGGCTGCAACTGCCTCTTTCCACTGCCCGTGCCACCACAGTCCTCCTGACTGGCTCTGCACCCATCTTAGACTGCTCCATTCCAGTCCTCCTGACTGTGTGTCACTCACCAGCCCTCTTGGCTGTTCCTATTGCTCCTGGAGACTTGCCCCGCAGTGTTCACCCGCTCCCTCTACTTGCTCCCATGCCTCCTGTCCAAGACACCCCCGTGTGTTTTGAGAGGGTCCTGTCCACACCCAAGCCCAGGCCCAAGGTCACCCCCCCCCCCCACACTGGGGAGCTCCCTCAGCGGCCACCAACAGCCTAACACTCCATCTTCCACCTGAACACGACTACCCTCCAGCTGGGCTGACCCTGAGTATTTGAGGGGGCCTGCCAATCCAAGTTGGGGATTAGTCAGGGCCCTCAGAATACTCCATGCAACTCCACCTTACCCCCCCTTCATTCTTCTAGAAGGTACCAAGACATTCTAGAAATAGGAGGGTCTCAGTGATGCTGCCTGTGAGTCATCCACCTCTCCCTGGATTCCTACCTAACCCAGGAAAAACACAGACAGGCTTGGCTGCGGGCTAAGCCTGCAAAAATTTACCTACACTTAAACACCAACAACCTATCTACAATTCTAGCACTAGAGGGCGCTACATAGTACCCTTAGCTCATCTCTGGTCATCAATTGTAAATTCTGTGATGTTGTGTTGGGGTGTAAAGCATTCTCACCATTTTGTGTGGCTTTCCCCCGGTTGTCCCAGTTTCCTGTCCAAACCAAAAATATTCCAGTAGTCCAACTGTCATCTCACTTAATCAGCCATATTGCGTCTGTATGTAAAATAAGGTGTATGCTGAAAATTCACAGTATTCATCTCATAACATTTTCCATCTTTTGTCTTTTTGAAGAATTTTCTGCGAGGGATTGCAAAAAATAAAAACGAGTTGTGGATTGGTCTAACAGATATGGATGGAGCCTGGAGATGGGTGGATGGAACGCCATATGACATAACTCCAAAGTAAGACACTAAAATCGTAAATATGAAAATCCTTCTCACATATCTCCAAAACTAAGATCTGGCAAAATTATCTGAAAAGTTGGCACACCAATGGATCCTTGAGCTGAAGTACATTGTTTTGACCTTATTTCACTCCACCCATGCTTTACAACACTTTTACACCCAGAAATCCATAATGTACATTCTATCATTAAAGCGGTTGTAAACCACTGGTTACTTTTTTTTTTTTTTTGAGCTGCAAGGTAAAGGCATAAAAGCACATTATGTGAAACTTACCTGAAAACAAAGTCCTCCAATGATGCAATGTAGTTGCTGGGAGCAGGGCTGCTGTTAGAAATCGCGGGGCCCCGTACAGACTACCTGGCAGGGCCCCCTCAAGAAAATATTAAATATATATTTAGCTAAAATTACAACAAAATCACTATTATCAGACACAAATATAACATAACTCTCATAATTCCTGCTAAATCTAAAAAAAAAAAAAAAACTATGTTAAATAAAAAAGAAGATGAGATGAGAAAAATATACAGGCTGGGCAGTTGGAGCTCAGTGATCAGAGAGACAGAGAGAGAGAAACAAAGTTACAATTTACAAATAAACTCCTGAGCAGAGATAACATTAGAGCCAGTGCTGGGAGGGGGCCCACACAAGGGAGGGGGATTAGTGAGGGACAACTGTCTCTTTCTCAACAGATAAAAGCTGATAGCAGGGAGAGGGACAGATCAGATTCAGGTGCTGGAGGAAGATTTCTGTATTTGTTGTCCATCACTAATCCCCCTCTCTGTGTGGGCCCCCCTGTGTGCTCGGGCCCCCTAAAAGAGGGCTGGTGGTCCACCCCTATCAGCGGCCCTGGCTGGGAGCAGCATCCATTTTCTCCCGATATTTCTTTCAGGTTTGTGGATCCTGGCTGTGTGACAGGCCTAAGCCATTATGACGTCAATCCAGTGCATGCACGGGGAGCCATCATTCACAGCACAGGTATCTGAAGGAACGGCACAGGGCCCATTTTTTTGTTACTGGAGTAATATTGGTAGTGGGGGGAAACACTGGACACCTTTGCTGCCATTGTGCTATGTGCTGGGTGCCCATGGTGCCCCTCCCCCTTTGGGGAGGACTGGGCAACCTCCAGGCCCACCTGCCCCTCATCTATCCATTAAAATGCATGTGCTTCCATTGTGCAGACTCTCATAAAGGGTTGGGACTGCAAGTAATACAGGGTGCCGTGAAGGGGCCTTGCAACTTATGCATGCGTTTGCAAATGTGTGCTAACTAAATCCCTGTTTTTAACACATACGGTTGGACAGGTTAATTTGGTTGGTAAGCAGACTGGTTGTTGAGTTGAGCTGGGAATTTCCTCTGTTTTTGTCTTTCATTATGGGAAACTTACTTGAAAACTAAGCCCTCCAGCGGTGCGATGTAGTTGCTGGGGGCAGCGTCCATTTTCTCCCGGTCTTCCTTCCAGGTTCGGAGGCCTGAGCCACAAAGATGTCACTCCCGCGCATGCATGGGGAGCCATCATTCCCAGCACAGGTATCTGAAGGAATGGCGCAGGTGGCCGTTCCTTCAGAGAGCATTCGCCGATTACATCATCGGCTGCATGCAATGTAAATATCTGTTAAACTGTACACGTTTAGGAGATATTTTGAGTACCTTTAGGTAAGCCTTATCATAGGCTTACCTATAGGTACAAATTATTCTTTAGACTTTACTTCCTTTTTAATCCCCTTAGGTCAGTCTTATGAACCAGCCCTACTGAGCAGAGCATACCAGTGTGGGGTTTAGAGGAACTGACTGCAATAAAAGTTTCCACTGGGGTGCCGCCTCTTCTCCAGGTCTAGGTACTTGATGTGCTCCCTCCTGTTTGTCAAATGGTATCAGTGAAAGGTGAATATCTTTAGTAAAAGGTGAACCATCTAATAAAGTCTGCCCGAATAACTGACAGGCGAACCTGATCAGACCCTTTATATGAAAGGGGCCTAAGGGCCTTATAATATTTGAACAATTGCAGTATAAGTCCAGTCAATTTGTAACTAATCCTAAACCTGCTCCCACCCCCAGTCTAAGCCTATGCTATCTACCCTGTGACAGGAAAAAAAGTGAGGGAAAGAACTCCTCACATAGCCAATCAGGAAATAATCTGGAGAATATAACTTCTCACAGAGCCAATTAGGGAAGTACCTGGAGGAGGGAACGAGTCAGAAAGCCAATCAGGAAAGAAGCTGGAGGAGAGTACTCCTCATATAGCCAATCCCGGAAAGATATGTGGGGACGAACTCCACATATGCCAGTCAGGGCTATACATTTATGGGAAGAATTGGGAAGGTTGATAACATTAATATTTCAGTGCAGAGGAAAATACAAATACACTGGATTTCTATCAGGATAAACAGGTATTCTCAGTACATGCTGAAAATATACTTAGCCTGAAAAAAAACAAACAAAGTCACCACAAGTAAGGACCAGTAACCTGCAATATATCACATTTTTGTTTAGATATTGGGTTTAGATTGTGAAAAATCTATCCCACACTCCACTTGAGCGCTTCTGTCAATATACCGCGTCCACCATCTGAACATAGATATCAGATATTATAGCCGCCTATTGCAACCAAGAACTAGGCAGGACTAGTTTAGCTGCAAAACCGGAACTCTTTATTGAACAAGAATACATGCTTTTTATACACTACACACTCAGGTGAGGCTGATTACATTATCATATGCAAACGCAACTGTATACAGAAATATAATTATTACTATGAACACTAAGTTAATTAAATTACTAGCCACCTGCATAATCAGAGATCTCATTCCAGGTCAAACTTTCTGGCATCGAGCTCACAAAGTACAATACACATTATTAAAAGTATAAACACATCCCACAATAGTTTGCTAGCAGACAATAGGTGTGTTATTTAGCACAGTTAACAAAATGTGAAAGACAGGTGGCGTGAGTTGATGAGATTAACATCTGCTATATTTTTCCCAGTGTTGAGCAGAAAACGCATAACATCTGAATATACAGATAATAGCAGAGGACCACCAGCAACAGACTGCCTGGCTCCTACATTGGAGTACATGAAACAGAGATCAATTTGACCAGCTCTTTCAATGAGCATGTATAGTTCAGAATCAAACAAACCAGGAATAGTCTCAGTGTCCATTAGGTAGTTGTCCATCATTTTCTCAGTCACCCTGTGCCTCTAATAGACACAGGGTGATTTAGACATAAGAGGGGCCTGGGGAGCTGAGACCAGGGTTTCCCAACCTCTCTAAGGTAAACTGGCCCCCCCCGCCCAAAGTGACTCCCATCACATCTCTCCCCTTTTGGCAAGGGACTAACACAGGAGGAGACCCCAGATGGGTTGACTTCGAAGTTAGTCTGTAGTCCCCCAATGCCTGTACCCACACAGTACCCCAAACAAATTGTGCTGAACAAAGCATTACTCACCAAGGCAAACTCTGCCTCTCTCGTAGAACATACTGGCGGCTGGGGAGAAGTGCAGACTGGCCCTTCTCCCTGCAGTGCTTTCAGCTGCTGGAAAGAATACAGGCTGGCTGGGCTCACTCCGTCATGCTGTTGGGGAATTGGGCCGACTGCTCAGCATCCCTGGGGTATACAAGTGGAGACTGTAGTCCCATCCACTATCACAAGAAATCCATCTTTTGTTAGTTAAGGGCAGAGGCCCCAGAAGTGCTCTGCCCTGTTAGCGCATCTGCTCTGGTTAACTGGTGGGGAGGGAGGGAGTCCGGCTTCCTCCACTCCCAGACTGTGGATCTGTTTCTGGGGTGATGGGCTGTTTGCTCCATCCCCCAGACTCCCGGACTCCTGCTCTGCCCGGAGCCCCTACTTTGCTTTTTGGGAGGAAGGACAGCAACCTCCTCTCCCTTACACCCCTAGATCCTGATCTGCTGCTGGGGAGAAGGGATGACCTCCTTCTCTCCCAAACTGTGTAGATGCTGCTGGGAGATGAGCAGGCTACTTTATCTCCCGTTACCTCATCTGGCTACTGGGATGACACTACACACTCAGGTGAGGCTGATCACATTATTATATGCAAACACAACTATATACAGAAATATAATTGACAGTATAAACACTAAGTTAATTAAATAACTTGCCACCTGAACAATCAGGGATCTAATTTCAGGTCAGGAAAGTACAATACACACTATTAAAAGTATAAACACATCCCCCAATAGTTTTTCAGCAGGCAACAAGTGTGTTAATTTGCACAATTAACAGTGTGTGGGTGACAGGTGGTTGAACTAATGATATTTACATCTGCTATGAGTCTGACTGTGTGGACCAGTCTTTACTGGTAATGGTGCAGCAGGGCCCTAAACATGGACCCCAGGCCTAGAGTTCCAGAGTATGTGTGTCCTGTGGAGACATGGACTTGAATCCAAAGTAACATTACCACTCCAAGGGTCCCCCCAGAATACACCTCACAAAGAGTAGTGTTTCCTTAAAAGCTAGGGCCCTTAGTAAGTAGGCAAGAGGCTAGCCTTCAGTCCAATCCAAAAGCCTCTGTCCCGAGTGAATCTATCACATTTCTCCCCCATCAAAAGTTGACTAACAAGGTCCCAGACCTCCACCTGATCTGGACATGCATTAGTCAGGCAGATTGAACTCACATAGGTGGTCAACCTGATTTCCATTCTTGGCCACATAGAATGGTTACCATCAGTAGATGTGGGACAGAGGTCATTGCCTCTCTGTCCGTCCACAAGCGCTTCAGCTGGGTGGTCTTTACCATTCCATGGCTCAGTCTGTTGCTGGCCAGCGGCGCTCTGCCCTGTTACCAGAGATTCAGCTGGGGACGCCACATCATCCACTCCAGCTTACTGTTGGGGAGAGAGGTCGGCTTCCTCCACTCCCAGACTGTGAATCTGCTGCTGGGTAGGAAAGAATGACCTCCTCCTTCTCTCCCATACTGTGTTGCTGCTGTTGGGGAGATGACCTGGCTTCTTTATCTCCTGTTCCCTCATCTGGCTGCTGGGATGACATTTTTCTGTCACTGTCTCCCAGGTGCATGGATCCTGGCTGGGGAGGGATGACAGTTTCCTCCACTCTAGCATGACTGTTGGGGAGGGAGGACGACAACCTCCTCTCCCTTCTCCCCCTTGATCCTGATCTGTTGCTGGGAAGTGACCATCTCCTTCTCACCCTTGGCCTCCGAAATGCTGCAGGTGTGGGGCAGAGATCTTAGACCCTCTGTCCAGTTGCCAGTGCTTTAGCTGGAGAAGTTTCTTGTAGCTCTACAGATTCTGCTGTTGGTGCTGGGCAGAGCTCAGTGGGGTGCTGCCCTGATGCCAGCTTTTCCGCTGGGAAGTAAACCGAAAAGTTGGTGGCCTTGCACAAATCCTCCAGGGTCACCGATTGCTGCAGGTCAGCAGCACTATGCCTGGATGAATAGTAATGTGAAGGTGGTGCGCTATTCTAAATTAAATACATATAATTAGTAATTACTGTATATTACAATCATTATACAAAATCAAAACTAAAGCCAAAATATCATTGTGATACGAATATAAACAAGTACTGTAGATTAGTGCCAAATGTGCACCGTGAAATAAATCCAAGCATAATGTACAATTGATACACTCATAAGGTATAAATATCAAAATAGTGTGAAATGTTCTTCCAATAATGAAAGATAAATCCGTGAATCACTTTAAACATGCGGTGCTTCTTCAATTAAAAACTTCAATGCTCAATGTGGAAGATCCATCCACCTGCTATCCACCTTTGAGTGCAATGTGCGCTCACCTGCAGCACAATGGTAATGCGAAGTATAAAGTAAACCAATCCACCTAAGGGAGTTCCCTGGAATCCTCCTCTAATCAGAATGGGAATGCTCCACAATTATGTACAGGCAAACAAAATGATTTCATAGTGTAGTATGTTTAAAAAACATTTATTATTTAAAATACTTCATCCAAAACATTCACATTTTGACAGGTAAAAAACAGCATGGAATCCAAATCCCTGTGTTCAGTGTGTAGCTTCAGCTCCCCAGCTGCCCGACACTGATCGCAGTGTAAACAGACAAGACTGATGTCACTGGCTCCTCCTACACGTTGCGTCACTGGTCATGTGACTTATTTAGTCAGTCAGACTTCTACATTTTATCCCTTGCAATACCCCATCAGCCAGCTGTAGCAGCGCACCAGTGCTTCTATATTTCCAAACTATGCCTGGATGCGTGCTCTTCTGCTGTAGGCACACTAGGTTGCTCAGCAGAAAAAATTATTAAATTCCCAGTCTCTGGAACTGGTGTGTAGGGATAGAGGTTCACCATCTCCTGTCACTGAAACCCAGAAAATGTTACCGGTGCTGGGCAGAGGCTAGCAGAGCTCAGCCCTGTTGTCAGAACTTCAGTTGAAATTTTAGTAAATGTTACATTCTCCGATGAAAAAATAATTAACACCATGCTTTCTGTGATCTGTGGCTGGAGAGATGAGCCGACTTCTCCATCTCCTGTACCCTCATCCGTCTTTATCTAATCACTATCATCTCTCCTGTCCTTCAGATTCTGGGAGGTAATGCAGCCCGATGATTGGAAGGATCATGGTCTCGGAGGAGGGGAGGACTGCGTTGTGTTAAGGAGTGCAGCAAATTGGAATGATGATCACTGTTCCCAGAGCTTCCAGTACATCTGTGAGAAGAAGATATTCTAACCTGCACTGATGAACATCAGGGGACACTTGCTATCTCTGTCTGCCTTTTCTCCTCCTCCATCATACTAGAACCATATGGAATCTGCTATTGCAAAAATAATTTTGCAGGATATGCTAGGTCTTGTAGTTCCTTTACATTGGGGGGATCTTAGACTGTCAATTGAAAGACTAAAATTTTACCACAATGAAGAAATAGCGAGAACTCCTACCTGTTATCAGCTAAGAAACTCAATCTACCCTCTTAGCCCCTCCTAACTTGCCCTTGCTCCTAACTTTACCTCCTTTACCATACCCTGTCCCCCTCTTTCCCCCAACCTTATTGTCAGATCCATAGGTGGGCGCAGCTTATTGCATTAGGGTGTGCACCCCAAAGCCCAAACACATATCCATGTGTATATTCTGATGGTGCCAGTAGGGTAGAGATCAGTGTCTGTAGTTCTATTGTTAATTTTTATTCTTTTTTACAATTTTTTTTTTTTTTTGTTAGCACAGTTAGGGAGCTTTGGTGAAATATCAGGGGTCTAAACAGGGGGAATCTGCACCACAAGGGGTGATTAGGGTGTGCCTAGGCACACCTGGCACACCCTGTGCGCACGCCTATGGTCAGATCCCATACCCACCCCTACCATAACCTCCACAGCTCTCCTCTTCTTTTATTTATTACCAAACTACCACATACCCCACCTCATCCTTATCACTGTTATGTATAGCACCCCACCTCTATGGTTCTACCACCTTCTCCTTCAATGAGAACTCACTATAGTAGCCCCCACTCCATCCCATAACCTCATAAAGTTGATGACCAAGCTCTAATCCCAGCCTAAAGCCCATCCTTATCACTTTCATCTATAGGACCTGGTTCCACCAACTCCCCCTTCAATGAGAACTCATTATAGTAGCCCCCACTCCATCCCATAACCTCATAAATCTGATGACCACGCTCTAATCCCAGCCTAAAGCTCATCCTTATCACTGTCCTCTAAAGCACTGGGTTCCACCACCTTCCACTTCAATGAGAACCCACCATAGTAGCCCCCACTCCATCCTATAACCTCATAAATCTCATGAACACGCTCTAATCCCAGCCTAAAGCTCATCCTTATCACTGTCCTCTATAGCACTGGGTTCCACCACCTTCCCCTTCAATGAGAACCCACCATAGTAGCCCCCACTCCATCCTATAACCTCATAAATCTCATGACCACGCTCTAATCCCAGCCTAAAGCTCATCCTTATCACTGTCATCTATAGGACCGGGGTTCCACCACCTCCCCCTTCAATGAGAACTCACCATAGTATGAAACATCAAAAGGACCAAGTAACACAGGGTGCCATGTAGTGGCCTTGCAGCTTACACATGCGTTTGCAAATGCTTGCCAACCAAACCCCTGTTTTTTATGTATATGAGACAGGTCTATTCGGCAGACTTAAAAAACATATAAGTAAGTTGCGCTAAATTGTGATGTAGTGACAAAGAATGTCAAAAACACAAAATAGTTGATGATATGACCATAAACGAACACAGATGAATGTCCACATAAATTAAGGATAATGTCCAAATTTCAGAAGCAATCCAAAATCCGGAATCCCAAAGTCAAAGGTAGAGTAGGCCACCAGATATATTGTCTCCTTACCAGATATAGGGAAAGAATTCGCCCAAAAGTCACAGGAGTGTATTGGATCCAACAGCTTCAGATCAGCAACTCATATGGTGTCTCAATGTTAGGCATCAATTGCATGTAAAAGAAATTGAAAGTCTTCCATAGCATAATACTGTTAACATTGATAGAAATCACCCAAAGTGCACGCTTTCACCATAGCCAACCAAACATGTGATAGATAAGAGTGAAAGGTCACCAACACCCTTATGTCCCAAGTGCTTACCAGATGTCAGGTAAATAAGGCAAATAGGGCAAAGGAGGGAAATACCAAAGAAACCACCAGGAGTCAGAATAACCACCACCGACAACACTGCCTCTTACCAAATGTTGATATAGTGCAAGCCAAAAAACTCATAGGTAGTCTTCAGGGTGAACGGAATGGCTAAACGATTGCTCCAAGTCCCAACAAGGTAGTATGGAAAGACAAAAAAGCGCTCGATAGTGTAAAATCAACAAAGATTTATTCATAAAAATGGAGAGTAACTTACAAACATAAAGGAATCAAAGCGTGGGTTTAAATGAGCCGCTGGCCGGTCGGCTCTTCCGCCCGTCCTCAACACAAGCAGGTGACGTCAGCACGCCGCGACCGATGCACGTTTCGTCTAATATGACGTTTTCAAGGTACGGCGGCGCGCTGACGACACCGCTTATATACAGAAGGACTCGTGCGCCATGTGACCATCCAGGGCGGATCAATCCGCCATCTTAAAGAAGGTAAAAACAACAGTATTGCCCTAACAACAGGCAAAATAACATTGACAACTATTTAACTCATCCTGAATATAGAGGAATTGTATAAAAGTTAATTGCCGGTTCACCCAAACATAAAATTAATTCCAAAAACCAAATTAAATTAATGATGAAAACTGACTAACTTATAGTGCCACCTGCTGGTAAACTCAGGTGTCTGTAAGATGTTAAATTAGAAAGTACCATCAGATATAAATATATAGGTCACATAAGGAGTAGTACCTCCCAAGTGCCACAATACTCATATGTCAACATATATCATAATACTTAAAAACATTGACATTTTAAATTAACCATACTTATTACTAATAAAAAGATTTAAATAAAAATCTAAAACAAATTCAATATATATAATATAATACCAGATGCGCTTATATTTTGACTATATAGGGAAGAGCAAACTCAGCAAAGGAGATATATATAATAGAAAACATTTTAACTACACAAACATATCAATCCCGAAAAGAGTTGATACACCACTGTCCTTGGGAATCTATAGTGTTGACATATCCTTAAGCTGTGTCAATGAATGCATTGACATCAGTGTCAACATTGAGTCCATACGGGGTATAGATTCTAACCCTATGGATCCAAGACATCTCCATTCTGGAGATGCTTCGTACCAAAGGTTCACCCCTCCAATTAGGGGAAAATTTGTCTATCCCCAGAAACATCACATTCCTGGGGTCCTTATTATGTGCAATCAAAAAATGTTTAGAAACCGAATGTCTGACTAAGCCTTTACGTATGTTTGCAATATGCTCGTTCAGACGGACATTTAAAGGGCGCTTAGTCCGCCCTATATATTGTAACCCGCACAGGCACTGGAGCAGATAAACAACTCCAGTACTCGTGCAGGAAACAAAGGGACTGATCTTAAAGGTCTTACCATTGCTGGTGGAGACAAATTCTTTGGTGTTTTTTTGTCTAATACAGTTCAAGGCATCTATTGCACGTGTAATACCCCTTTAGCTGCTCCAAAAAGCTGCTCCAAAAAGGTTGATTGTCTTGTGGGCAACTCAATAACATTTGGAGCAACCAAATCACGAAGATTTGGAGTCCCCTTAAAGATGATCCGTGGTCTTTCTATCATGATTTTTTTTTCAAGACAGGGTCATTGTGTAGAATATGCCAATGCCGCTGGATTATCTTCTTGATACCCATATGTTGGTTAGAGAAGGTGGTGATAAAAGATGGACAAACAGTACCATCAGCACCTCCCTCTCGAATCCGGGGTGTCAACAAACTAGACCTGTCCATCCCACTCACTAACTCCAGAGACTCACTGAAAGAGTTGCGATCATAGCCCTTCTCCAAGAATCTCTCAGTGAGAATCTGGGCCTGGGTCAAAAAGTCGCCATGATCCGAGCAATTACGCCGTAGGCGCATATATTGACCCTTAGGGACTGCCTTCAACCAGGACTCATGATGGCAACTATCGACTGGTATATAGGAGTTCCTATCAGTGGCTTTAAAATGCGTCATGGTGACAAACTTATCATTTTGTATTGAAATAGACAAATCCAAAAAGGTGATCTTAGTTTGGCTCGTTTCATAATTTAAGTGGATACCCCTAGTATTAACATTAAGGGATTCCAAAAAACAGACCAAGTCCGATTTGTCACCATCCCAGAGGAGGAGGATGTCATCTATATACCTGGCCCACAACACCAACTGAGGTCTGTTGCGGCCATAGATGACATCCTCCTCCCATTCGGCCATAAATAAATTGGCCAGGGATGGGGCGTACTTAGCGCCCATTGCGACACCCGTGTCCTGTTTGTAGAAAAGCCCACCAAACCAAAAATAATTGTGTTTGGTCGCAAATTCTAATAATTTCATAATAAATTAAATTTGTATGGTGGGTAAACCCGAGTCTCTGTTTAAAAACATATTGACCGCACCCAGACCCAACTCATGAGGGATAATCGTGTATAATGACGACACGTCTGCCGTTACCATCCACATACCAGTAGTAGGAATAGAATTAGACAGTAAATTGATTACCTGTCTGGTGTCCCGGACATAGGATGGCATCCTCTGTACCAGGGGCTGCAAGTAAAAGTCAATATACTTCCCCACCCGGGACGTCACAGAGTCTATGCCACTGACTATGGGACGACCCGGGGGGGAAGTCAGACTCTTGTGAATTTTTGGTAAGTAGTATATGATAGGGGTACGTGGGCACTTTGGTATAAGAAAGGACATCTCCTTTTTATAAAGAATGTTAAGTTGATGCCCCCTATCAATAATGCTCTCCAATTCACGTTTATATGGGCCCTTCGGATCTTTCGGAAGAACGGAAAAGGTTGAGCTATCACCAAGAATGCGATGCATTTCCCGCAGGTAGTCACACCTGTCAAGAACAACAATAGCCCCACCCTAATCCGCAGGTCAAATTATTAATTCCTTATTCCTACAAAGAGAATCCAAACCTTCCTGTGAGTCCCTATTCAATTTGCATTTATGGACCTTCATAGATTCAAGGTCTCTAAGGACAACGTCCCTAAAAACCTTAATAGATGGGGCCAGGGAACCTGGAGGGTTGAATAAGGAAGCATTCGAAAGCCCAGAATGTTGATACTGGGAGGACATAATACGATTTTCTTTAATGGGATTGCTAGCAATGTATCGCTTAATGTTCACTTTCCTAATAAATTTGTGGGCATCCATGTACGTTTCAAATTTATTTAGGGTTCTAGGGGGGGGGGCAAATTTAAGACCCTTGTCTAAAACCCGTTTCTCGGACTCAGTCAGGGCAACTTTACTTAAGTTGAAAATACCAACTCCTGCTACATTCTTACTTTTTTTGAGTTGGATCCTTCTCCCTCCTCTAGTGCCTCGTTTTGTTCTGCCAACCTCTTGGTACCTTGATTTACGCTGGGAAAACCCCAACCTGGATATCCCTGGCCTGATTGTTGTGTGCCCGGAAGAGGAGGGGCCACAGTGTCTACAACTCTTCGTTGTTGCAGTGGTTGGGAAATGACAGGCTCCTCATCCTCAGGGCACTCACTATCCCTTAAAGGAAAAAAATAGATTTTTGGTTGGTATATTATAGTTTTGACCACCTTGACGTTGCTCACTAATATAGGGGCCTTCTTCAAAATCACCACATTCATCCCGGCCATAATCTGAATTGATCCATGGCTGGTTCTGCCTATATTGTGGTGGCCCCTGCCTCCATTGAGGAGTCTGGTCATACCTAGATGATGTTTGTTGACCAGAAGGGTGGGTTCTCCATTGGGGGCCAAAATTACGGTATGGACCCTGTTTGCCATCATCAGGACCCCGCCACTGTGGTCCCATCCATGGGGCACCACGCGGAATGAAACAGAGATCAATGTAAGTGATTAATTACAAGACAAAGTAACATTGTTTATAAACATTAATCAGACGGGAGATAGAGAGATACAAAGTAACATTGTTTATAAACATTGATCAGACGGGAGATAGAGAGATACAAAGTAACATTGTTTATAAACATTGATCCTACAGGAGATAGAGATACAAAGAAACATTGTTTATAAACTTTGATCATCCAAAATCATCTAGCACTTTCCTGTCCTGGCCCACCTCTTTCATTCATTGCATTCCATCATGAAAGGTCATCATCAGATGTGGGTGTTATCTAAGATGATCTGCATGCAAATGAAATCTGTCTAGAAAAGCCGACTCCTTCACACTGACACCCATCCATATACCTACTTTATGTATGTGTATATATATATATATATATATATATATATATATATTAGCACCAGATGATTCTTAGGAGGATGTCATATGATGTCCTTTCAGATTTGATCCACACTCCAGCACGATCTGTCAAACACAGATGTTGAGGTTGATTGCAAATCACTGTAGCAGCCCGCTGCCGGTACCATGTGATCACTGTGGCCAATCACAGCAGATCACATGACAGTTGTATGCAATGAAAGGCTTTCTTGCATGTCTTTCATTGTGTACTATTGGGATGACCTTGTGATTGGTCACAGTTATCACATGGTACAGACAGGGCCAATCGCGGCCCAACAGTACCATGTGATTAGCTGTGGCCAATCACAGCAGATTAGATGACAGTTGTATGCAATGAAAGGCTTTCTTGCATGTCTTTCATTGTGTACTATTGGCATGAGCTCCGTGATTGGTCACGGTTATCACATGGTACAGAGGGGTCCATTCGCGGTCCATCAGTACCATGTGATTAGCTGTGGCCAATCACAGCAGATTAGATGACAGTTGTATGCAATGAAAGGCTTTCTTGCATGTCTTTCATTGTGTACTATTGGCATGAGCTCCGTGATTGGTCACAGTTATCACATGGTACAGACGAGTCAATTTGCGGTCCATCAGTACCATGTGATTAGCTGTGGCCAATCACAGCAGATTAGATGACAGTTGTATGCAATGAAAGGCTTTCTTGCATGCCTTTCATTGTGTACTATTGAGAGGAGCTCAGTGATTGACCACAGTTATCACATGGTACAGACAGGGCCAATTGCGGCACATCTGTACCATGTGATTGGCTGTGGCCAATGACAGCTCTTCACAATAGAAGACATGGGATCATTTAGAAAAAAAGGTTGCTTATAACCATAAAATGCAATCATAGTGTGTAAAAAAAAAAATAAAAATCCTGATCACCGTCCCAGAGTAGTACAGTGTTATTGTAGTAACACTGTATTGCTATTGTCGCTGTATGTAAAAAAAAATGTGAAAAAAAAATGTAATAAAAATATTTAAAAAAATTGAAATAAAAATATAATTATTATTTTTATATATTTTTTTTAACATATGGTCACCAGTCAGTGTCCCTGATCACTGCCTTACCAGTAATATAGTGAGGCTGTACTGCATTGGTGACAGTATGTAAACACTTGTGGAAAAAAACATTTTTTTAAATTTAATTAAAATCTTTAAATATTCCAAAAAAATTGTGACAAAAAATTCCAACTTGCCATGCCTCTTACTATATACCTTGGACTGTCTACTTTCCAAAAAGTGGTCATTTAGGGGATATTTGTACTGTCCTGGCATTTTTGGCCCTCAAAAAAAAATAAGGTCAGTGCATCGGGATGGATCGATTTTCAGATATACTGTATATCACATTCTCTGTAACTTTCCTAAAGACTAAATAATAGACGGGGATTTGTGTTATTTTCACCAAAGAAATGTAGCAGAATACATTTTAGTTTGAATTTATGAAGAAAGATTATTTATTTGCAAAATTTTATAACAGATACAAAGAAAAACTGTTTTTTTTTTTGGGGTTTTTTTTTTAATTTTCAATTTGCAAAGAAAAAAAAAAAAAAACTGTGGTGATTTAACCACTTAAGCCCCGGAGGATTTGGCTGCTAAAGGACCAGGGTTTTTTTTGCGATTTTTTACTGCGTGACTTTAACGGACAATTGCGCGGTCGTGCGACGCTGTACCTAAACGAATTTGACGTCCTTTTTTTCCCACAAACAGAGCTTTCTTTTGGTGGTATTTGATCACCTGTGCGATTTTTTGATCACGCGCTATAAACAAAAAAAGAGCGTAAATTTTGCAAAAATAACAATATTTTTCACATTTTTTTATATGAAATTCCCCCAAAAAAAAAGTAAAAATCTAAATTTTAACATTTTTCGGCCAATTTGTTTTATGCTACCTATGTTTGGTAAAAAAATCGCAAAAAGCGTATTTTGATTGGTTTGCGCAAAAGTTATCGCGTTTACTAACAAAGGGAAAGATTTTTGTCATTTTTGGTGTTTTTTTTTTTAACGCGTAATGGCGGCGATCTGCGATTTTTTTTCGGTACTGCGACATTGCGGCGGACAGATCGGACCCTTGACTGACATTTTTGACACTTTTGGGGGTACCAGTGACATTACTGCAGTAATCAGTGCTATACATATGCACTGTTACTGCAAAAATGACACTGGCAGGGAAGGGGTTAACTTTATTGGACAGGGAGGGGTTAAGTGTGTCCTAGGGGCGTGATTCTAACTGTGTAGGGACATTCCTATTGGTGTAAAAGCAAAGATCAACCGTTCTACATAGTAGAACGGACAGATCTTCACTTTTACACAGGGAGAACTGACAGGCAGCTTGTTTACACAAGCCGCTCTGTCTTTCTCCCTTCACAGGAGCGATCGCAGTGTGACTGGCGGACATCGAGTCCGCCGGTCACACGCACTGACTTGTCTGTGAACGAGCCGCGGCGGGCGCGCGCCCACCCGCGATAGGCTCGCAAGTCAGTGACAGGCGAGTGACGTACCGATACGTCACTCTGCCTGGCCGGGGCTGACCGCCGCAGTATATAGTCGTGCGGCGGTCGGCAACCGGTTAATATCACTGAAAGAAAGCTTGTGTTAAAAAAATGATAAAAATGTCAGTGTTGCATGACCTTGCAAATGTCATTCAATGTGCAACAGCGCTAAAAGCTGAAAATTGCCCTGGGCAGGAAGTGGGGTGAAAGTGTCCGGTATGGAAGTGGTTAAAAAAAACAGACCCCCCCCCATAGTGTATGGACTCAATCAATGGAAATAATACATTATGCAAAAACAAATTTGTTTCCCCCAACCTATCCCCCCAGTACTGTCCTGGAACTCCCGGAACAGCATGGAAGCAAATAGCAGGCTGTCTCATTTTACATACAATTGAAATCTGCTGCAAGCACTTCACAGTATACAGAGCGATTTTCAGCAATACGATGGGGCTTTGCATATGGAACTTTTCTTAATCTCACATCTGTGGTCATTCAACGATTGCACGTCTTTCAAAATCTCTGCGCAGTCTTCCATATATCTTGCGTTGTTGGGTTCCCCTTTATTCCATACGCTGCAAAATGAAGTCAAAATTGCAACATCAGAAGATTTCCCTTTTAACCGCTCCCTACCCAGGATGTAAAAATCATCATTTCGATTTTGCTAGGAAATTACCCAGAACCCCCAAAGAATATATATATATATATATATATATATATATATATATATATACATATATATATATATATATATATATATACATATACATATATATATATATATATATATATATATATATATACATATATATATATATATATATATATATATATATATATATATATATATATATATAAAATAAAATGTATATATACAGGGCCTCCCACGATCTTCAGGGAAACTGACAGGAGAGCCGCCTGCCTATGTAAACAAAGCAGGCGGCTCTCCTGCCACACAGGCACAGTGAGATTGTGTCTCAGCTAAGCTGAATTGCCGATCTCTGTGTGCCGAGCTGTCAGAGCCCCTCCCCCCCCCCCCCACAGTTAGTAAGCACAATTTATGCTCACATTTAACCCCTTGATCACCCCCCCAGTATTAACCCCTTCCCTGCCAGTGCCATTTATACAGGAACAGTGCGTATTATTTAGCACTGATCACTGTATTGATGTCACTGGGTCCCCAAAAAAAGTGTCAGATTGGTCCGCTGCAATGTCGCAGTCCCGCTAAAAATCGCAAAAAAAACGAATAAAAACAACAAAAAAATAAAAAAGTCCAAAAAATCTATCCCGTAGTTTGTAAACGCTATAACTTTTGCGCAAACCAATTAAAATACGCTTTTCTTTTGTATTATCAGACCGGGGGCGGAGCTTATTATGTCCCTCCAGGCCAGTAGCCATCACTGATCTTGAAGTCTAAGGAATTAGCCCCGTAGTATAAATATCCTTACGAGAGGTGAGTCCAGGGGGGCCCGTTTCCCCCCACCCTGTGGGGGTTTTTTTCTTTTTGGTTTTGGTCCATGACGTCACTTACGGGTTACCGTGCTGCAAAAGGCGGCAAATTTAAAAAACGTCTGTATGCAAAAATGCCGTTTTCGGCGTTTTGCATACAGGGAAGTGTAGTGGAGGGGTCTGGGGTCTTTTAGACCCTCGATCCCTCCATAAAGTGTACCTGTCACACATATTGGTGTCACAAGGGATGTTTACATTGCTTGTGACAGCAATAAAAGTGATCAGATTTTTTTTTTTTTAAAAACCTGTAATAAAGTTTAAAAAAAAATAAAAAATAAATAGGAAAAAAAAAAAAATTTTGCCGCCCCCGTCACCGTTAGCTCGCGCACAAAAAAAAAAGTATACGCAAGTCGAGCCGCGAATGAAATCGCTGTTCAAACCCCACATGTGAGGTATCGCCGCGATCGCCAGAGCGTGGGCAATAATTTAAAAAAAAGAGCTACACTCTAACTCTAAACTGATAACCTTTAAATAAATTTAAAGCGTCGCAGATTGAGATCTCTATTGACCGTAGTTTGTCGCCATCCCACGGAGGGGGGCGCAATTTTAAACCGTAACATGTTGGGTATCTTTTTACTCGAAGTGACATCTTCTTTCACAATATACAAAAAAAATGGGCTAACTTTTCTGTTTAGTATTTTTTAAATGCAGTGAAATGTGATTTTTCAATTTTTTTCCAAAAAAATGGCGTTTTAAAGACCGCTGCGCAAATACCGCTTGACAAAAAGTTTTGCAATGACCGACATTTTATTCTCCAGAGTCTTTGCTAAAAATATATATATAATGTTTGGGGGTTCTAAGTAGTTTTCTAGGAAAAAAAACTGGTTTTAACTTGTAAACAAAAAGTGTCCGAAATAGGGCTGGGGGTAAAGTGGTTAAAGTAACACAGTGCCGAATCGCAGAAAATGGCCTGGTCATTAAGGGAGAAAATCTTCTGGGGCTGAAGAGGTTAGCCACTTTAGGACCGCTCGCTGTGCTGCTTCCGAGGCACTGCGGCTCCCCTGGGTCCAGCGATGTAGACCTACGTCGCTGGGCTCCTAGCTGTCTCGGCGGCGCACATGCGCCGCCGGAGGATTGCTCCCACTGTGTTTGGACACAGCGGGAGTCGGGCTGAAGGAGGAGAGGCGGTGATCACCGTCTCTCTTCCCCGATCGTCGGGGAAAGTGTGAGAAGATCCGCCTGCTTGTGTAAACAAAGCAGGCGGATCTTCTCAGTGACAGACAGGGAGAGATCACAGGATTCAGCATAGCTCAACCTCCGATCTCTGTGTGTCTCACAGAACCCCCTCCCCCCACACACGTCAGTAAGCATGAGGCACACATTTAACCCTTTGATCACCAACAGTGTTAACCCCTTCCCTGCCAGTGTCATTATTACAGTGACAGTGCATATTTTTAGCACTGATTACTGTAGTAATGTCACTGGTCCTCCCAAAAGTGTCAAACATGTCAGTTAGGGGTCCGATCTGTCCGCCGCAATGTCACAGTCCCGCAAAAAAATTGCAGATCACCGCCATTACTAGTAAAAAAAAAAACAATAAAAATGACAAATCTTTCCCGTAGTTAGTATACGCGATAACTTTTGCGCAAACCAATCAAAATACGCTTATTGCGATATTTTTATTTTTTTACCAAAAATATGTAGCAGAAAACAAATTGGCCTAAAATGTTAAAAAAGTTTGATTTTTAAATTTTTTTTGGGGAATGTTATATAGCAGAATGTGAAAAATATTGTTTTTTTTTTTCAAAATTGTCGCTCTTTTTTTCAAAAATTAAGAAAAATCGCACAGGTGATCAAATACCACCAAAAGAAAGCTCTATTTGTAGGGAGAAAAAGGACATCAATTTTATTTGGGTACAGCGTCGCACGAACGCGCAACTGTCCGTTAAAGTAACGCAGTGCCGAATCACAAAATATGGCCTGGTCAAGAATGGGGTAAAATCTTCCTAAAGTGGATAAAAATACGCTCATTGAGAATTTTTTTTTGTCAAAGACATGTAGCTAAATACATTTTGGCCTAAATATATGACAAAAAATGAATATATTGGATATTTTTTAACTGTCAAAATAGAAAATGTAAATTTTTTGAAAAATGTTCACTTTTTTTATTAATATCGCTAAAAATAAAAAGCGCAGAGGTGATCAAATACCACCAAAAGGAAGCTCTGTTTATAGGAAAAAAAGGTCATAAATTTTGTTTGGGTACAGCGTTGCATGACCGCGCAATTGTCAGTTAAAGTCACGCAGTGCAGAGTTGAAAAAAGTGGCCTGGTCATTGAGCAGCAAAATCTTCCGGTCTTAAAGTGGTTAATAAATGAGAAAAAAAAAACACAATATATACCCCAATTTTTTTGTGAAATGTAAAAGATGATGTTACATCGAGTAAATAGATACCTAACTAGTCACGCTTTAAAATTCCGCATTCTGAGGAATGGCGACAAACTACGGTACTTAAAAAAACTCCATAGCCAACGGTTTAAATGCCTCGACAGGTTATCAGTTTAGAGTTACAGAGGAGGTCTAGGGCTAGAATTATTGCTCTCACTTTAACGTTTGCATTGATACCTCACATGTGAGGTGCAAACACCGCTTACATATGTCTGAGCGACATACGTATGCGTTCTCTTCTGTGCGCGAGGGATGGGGGCGCTTTGACTCGGCTCTGATCGGGTCTTCGGTGTAGTAACCCGGAAGCAGCATCATGACGTCACTTCCTGTTTACTCTGTGGCTAATGGCACCGAATTAAAAAAACTGTTAGTATTCAAAAATGCAGATTTCGGCGTTTTAGGGAAGTGCAGTGGAGGGGTTTGGGGTCTTTTAGACCGCCGATCCCTCCATAAAGAGTACCTGTCACTGCCTATTACTGTCACATTCCCCCCCAATCCCTCCATAAAGAGGACCTGTCACTGCCTATTACTGTCACATTCCTCCCCGATCCCTCCATAAAGAGTACCTGTCACTCCTATTACTGCCACATTCCCCCCCGATCCCTCCATAAAGAGTACCTGTCACTGTCTATTACTGTCACATTCCCCCCGATCCCTCCATAAAGAGTACCTGTCACTGCCTATTACTGTCACATTCCCCCCGATCCCTCCATAAAGAGTACCTGTCACTGCCTATTACTGTCACATTCCTCCCCGATCCCTCCATAAAGAGTACCTGTCACTGCCTATTACTGTCACATTCCTCCCCGATCCCTCCATAAAGAGTACCTGTCACTGCCTATTACTGTCACATTCCTCCCCGATCCCTCCATAAAGAGTACCTGTCACTGCCTATTACTGTCACATTCCCCCCTCCCCCGATCCCTCCATAAAGAGTACCTGTCACTGCCTATTACTGTCACATTCCTCCCCGATCCCTCCATAAAGAGTACCTGTCACTGCCTATTACTGTCACATTCCCCCCCCCCGATCCCTCCATAAAGAGTACCTGTCACTGCCTATTACTGTCACATTCCCCCCCCCCGATCCCTCCATAAAGAGTACCTGTCACTCCTATTACTGCCACATTCCCCCCGATCCCTCCATAAAGAGTACCTGTCACTGCATATTACTGTCACATTCCCCCCTATCCCTCCATAAAGAGTACCTGTCACTGCCTATTACTGTCACATTCCTCCCCGATCCCTCCATAAAGAGTACCTGTCACTGCCTATTACTGTCACATTCCCCCCGATCCCTCCATAAAGAGTACCTGTCACTGCCTATTACTGTCCCATTCCTCCCCGATCCCTCCATAAAGAGTACCTGTCACTGCCTATTACTGTCACATTCCTCCCCGATCCCTCCATAAAGAGTACCTGTCACTGCCTATTACTGTCACATTCCCCCCCCCCCCGATCCCTCCATAAAGAGTACCTGTCACTGCCTATTACTGTCACATTCCCCCCCCCCCCTGATCCCTCCATAAAGAGTACCTGTCACTGCCTATTACTGTCACATTCCTCCCAATCCCTCCATAAAGAGTACCTGTCACTGCCTATTACTGTCACATTCCTCCCGATCCCTCCATAAAGAGTACCTGTCACTGCCTATTACTGTCACATTCCCCCCCCCCCCGATCCCTCCATAAAGAGTACCTGTCACTGCCTATTACTGTCACATTCCCCCCCCCCCCCGATCCCTCCATAAAGAGTACCTGTCACTGCCTATTACTGTCACATTCCCCCCGATCCCTCCATAAAGAGTACCTGTCACTGCCTATTACTGTCACATTCCTCCCCCCCCGATCCCTCCATAAAGAGTACCTGTCACTGCCTATTACTGTCACATTCCTCCCCCCCCCGATCCCTCCATAAAGAGTACCTGTCACTGCCTATTACTGTCACATTCCCCCCGATCCCTCCATAAAGAGTACCTGTCACTGCCTATTACTGTCACATTCCTCCCCGATCCCTCCATAAAGAGGACCTGTCACTCCTATTACTGTCACATTCCCCCCGATCCCTCCATAAAGAGGACCTGTTACTGCATATTACTGTCACATTCCCCCCCGATCCCTCCATAAAGAGCACCTGTCACTGCCTATTACTGTCACATTCCCCCCCGATCCCTCCATAAAGAGGACCTGTCACTGCCTATTACTGTCACAAGGGATGTTTACATTGCTTCTCATAGCAATAAAAGTGATCAGATTTTTATTTTTTATTTTTTTAAAAAAGCAGTGCTAAAAATAAAAAATGTAATAAAATAAATAGGAAATAAAAATAAATGTTTAAAGCGCCCACGAAAGAAAAACGCATACATAAGTCGCGGCTGCAAATGAAAACGGTGTTCAAACCACGCATGTGAGGTATCGCCGCGATCACCAGAGTGAGAGCAATAATTCTAAAAAAAGACCTTCTCTGAAACTCTAAACTGGTAAATGTTAAAATTTTTTAAAGCGTCGCCTATGGAGATTTTTAAGTACCATAGTTTGTTGCCATTCCACGAGTGTGCGCAATTTTAAATTGTAACATGTTAGGTATCTATTTACTCAGCGTGACCTCATCTTTCACAGCTGAATAAAAGAAAAAAAGTGCCGGTGAAAAAAAATGAAGAAAGAAAACAGCGTGAGGTACCCCCCCCCCCCCCAAATCCAAACTAGACCCTTATCCGGCATGCGGCCTGGTAGGTCAGGATAAGGGGGGTAGTGAGCGCCCCTCCTTAACTATACCAGGCCATGTGCCCTCGACATGACGTGACGTAGCCAGTTGACCCTGCCCCCTATATAAAAAATGTTGAAGCGCGGAGCGTTTTTCATTTTTTCTATTTTACGGAAGTGGTGGGCGTCATGGTTGACCATAGATTTACATCGAGGTACACTGGTTTTTTTTTATTTTTTAATAAAGGACTTGTCAAAAACTGTCTTGTGTGTTTATTTTCTTTTGTACACTTTTTTGTTGAATGGGTAGGGGTACTATGAATCAAACCAAAGACCCCGACAACCACAGCCCAGGGTTGTCAGGAAGAGACCCTTGTTCCCATCAACATGGGGACAATGTGCTTTGGGGTGGGGGGGGGCAGAGCCTCCCTGCCCCAAAGCACCTGCTCCCCGATGTTTAGGGCATATGGCCTGGTATGGTTCAGGGGGGTCACCCCCCCCCCCTTTCCTGACCTGCCAGGCTTCATGCCCGGATAAGGGTCTGATATGGATATTGGGGGGGACCCTACTTTGTTCTTTTTTTTATTTTGGCGTGGGGTTCCCCTCCAAATCCATACCAGACCCAATGGACCTGGTATGGACTAGGGGGGCACACCATTTTTTTTTCTTTATTTTTTTTTCAATAGCCTGGGTGCTGGCAATTGTAACCGCAAGTCATTTCAAATGGGACTTGACTCATTTTTTTTCTACATTGTTTTTTCTTTAGAAATGTCAGTTTTGCTGCAGCAGGTTCTATGCATGCTACAGACGCACCACTTTACAGGCACATTGACCACTTAAGCCCCGGAGGATTTGGCTGCACAAAGACCAGGCCCTATTTTGCGATTCGGCACTGCGTGAGTTTAACAGACAATTGCGCGGTTGTGTGACGCTGTACCCAAATTAAATTGACGTCCTTTTTTTCCCACAAACAGAGCTTTCTTTTGGTGGTATTTTAGCACCTCTGCGATTTTTTTTTTTGCGCTATAAACAAAAAAAAGCGACAATTTTGAAAAAATAACAATATTTTTCACATTTTTTTTTTATATGAAATTCTCAAAAAAATTTAAAATTCAAAATTTTTTAAACATTTTAGGCCAATTTGTTTTCTGCTACATATTTTTGGTAAAAAAAAAAAAATCGCAATAAACGTATTTTGATTGGTTTGCGCAAAAGTTATTGCGTCTACAAACTACGGGAAAGATTCATGTCATTTTTATTGTTTTTTTTTTTAACTAGTGATGGCGACGATCTGCGATTTTTTTTGCGGGACTGCGACATTGGGGGCGGACAGATCGGACTGACATTTTTTACACTTTTGGGGGGACCAGTGACATTACTACAGTAATCAGTGTTATAAATATGCACTGTTACTGTAAAAATGACACTGGCAGGGGAGGGGTTAACTTTACTGGTGATCAAGGGGTTAAGTATGTCCCTAGGGGCGTGATTCTAACTGTAAGGGGGCGTGGCTTATGATGTAATCACAGAGACATGCAATCCTATATAGCAGGATCGCATAGCCTCTGTGATTACTTTAGTGAGAACTTTAGTTACATCAGCCGTCTGTCTTTCTCCCTCTCCTGCGGGAGATCGCGAGTGGCCGGTGGCCATCGGAGCCGCTGTTCACACGCGCTGGCTCCCCAGGGAACGAGTGGGGGCGGGAGCGTGCGCTCGCCCCCTACAGGCTTGTGGGCGAGCGACGTAGTACTACGTCCCTTTGCCCAGGAGCGGCTGACTGCCACAGTAAATAGTCGTGCGGCGGTCGGAAAGTGGTTAAGGGGACCCTCCAGGCATGATATTTAAAGGTATTTTTCATTTTTAATGTTGCACTTTAACCACTTTACGACCGCTTACGTTGATACTACTGCGGCAGTGTGGCACGATCCCGTCCAGCGACGTAGACCTACGTTGGGCGCGATCTCAGCTCCCAGAGCGCGCTCCTGCGCGCTGCGGGTGCCGATTCCGATCGGATTCGGTAGGGAACCGATCAGTCACCAGATACTGACCAATGATTTTTGGTCAGTGTCTGGTGATCAGTCCCAACCAATGGAAATCTGTCCCCTGTCTGTGTAATGTAAACACAGGCAGGGGAAGTGATGTCACTGTCCCTCCTGGAGTCCTTTCGGTTCCAGGAGAAGACAGAGACACAGCAAAAACGCGAGTTTCCACCAACACTACACTGACACACCTCACATAGGCACATTTAACCCCTTGATCACCTCTGATCACCCCCTGATCACTCCCAAACCCCTCACAGTGAACACTATATACAGTGGTATACAGATATTTTACTGACCACTGTATAAGTGTCACTTGTGAGCCTAGTTTGCGCCTGCATTAGGCCCAAATAGGGTTAGGGCACCCGCCACCTATCCCCTAATAAACTTTTAACCCCTTGATCTCCCCCAGTTAACCCCTTCACTCCCTATAACACAGTGCACTAATATATACAGTAAATCAGATAACTACTGATCACTGTATTTAGTGTCACTTGTGACCCTAATTTGTGCTTGCGCTAGGCCCAAATAGGTTTAGGCCCCTATAAAGGTTTAACCCCTTGATCTCCCCCAGTTAACTCCTTCACTGCCCTGTCACAGTGTTCACTATATACAGTGATTACCAATCACTGTATTAGCGTCACGGATGACACAACTTAGGCTAGTTAGCGTCAGGGTCCCACTACACCACCGTTACTTAGCGTCAGTTAGAGTCAAGTACACTAACACACATACACACATACACACCTCCATTACTAGTATAGTGTTTGAACAGATCAATATCTGATCTGATCAGAACTATACTAGCGTCCTCATAATTTAGTGTTCCCATGTTCCCAAAACGCAGTGTTTGCACAATCAGCACTGATTCCTGCTAGCACCTGTGTTTAGCCCCCTTGCCCAGACCACCTTACCCAGGCAAGTGTAGTAATCAATAGATTATTGACACTTCCAAAAAACACAAATCACACAAAACCGCTGCGTTAGCAGAATCAGGCCTGATCTCTGTTAGCACTAGCATTTTTTTTTTTGTAGCGACCAAATAGTCCTCGACAACCAGGTGCTTTTATTACCTAGTAGTCGCACTACTGTACCGGTAAATTTAGTTACTAAAATGACAAAACTTTGGTACAGTGGTGAAGAGATCTACAGTATGCTGACCATGTCAGGTGGGAGCGATGGGGAAGCCTCACTGGCAGAATCAGGGTCAGTATACGAACCAGATGACAGCAGCGGCTCCCTGACAGATAGCTCCGACGACAGAGGGGTCCCTGCTAAGGTCAGGCGTACCCGACCCCATTCTGGAGTTGGTGACTTGCAAGAACTGGGAGTTTCTCGTATGCAGCAGAGTGCCAGTACTAATGCCGCTCACACTTCTCGTGATCTGGCAAGCACGAGCGGCCTAGTACACCCTGGACCTTCAACCAGCACTGCAGTATCACCTGGTGACGTGGCGAGTCACCTGAGTGCAGTTGAAGCTGGTGTGGTGGCTAGCACGAGTAGTGGCCCGCAGCCACCGCGTATCTGAAGACAGGCCCGTAGAGCCCATAGTGTCCTCCCTGAAGCGCTGGCATATCCTAATTGGCAGCCCACAGATTCCACAGCACCAGTACTTTCCCTATTCACCGCCCAACCTGGAATCCAAGTGGAAACAGCTGGTTTTAATCCCATAAACGTTTTTGAGCTGTTTTTCACTGAAGATCTTTTCAGATCTATTGTGGACCAATCAAATTTGTACGCTCAACAATTCATCGCCGCCAACCCAAATTCACCCCTTGCCAGACCATTCGCCTGGAATCCTATTACGATTCCCGAGTTTAAAATCTTTCTGGGCCTTGCCTTCAACACGGGCATTACAAAAAAGAATGAATTGCGGTTATATTGGTCCACTGACCCAATTCATCAAATGTACGTGTTCTCTGCTGCTATGTCCAGGGCTCGATACGAACAAATATTTTGGTTCATGCATTTCAACGACAATGAACTCTGTGGTCCTCGGGGAGACCCTGAATATGATCGGCTCCACAAAATTCGGCCCCTCGTAGACCACTTCAATCAGCGGTTTGCAGCCTTGTTTACCCCCCAACAAGATGTCTGCGTTGACGAGTCCCTGATTAAGTTTACTGGTCGCCTTGCTATCAAACAGTACCTCCCCAGCAAGCGTGCCAGATACGGGGTCAATTTGTATAAGCTGTGTGACAGGGCCACAGGCTATACAGTTAATTTCCGTGTCTACGAGGGAAAAGATAGCACTGTGGAGCCCCCCGACTGCCCAGGTTACATAGGGAGCAGCGGCAAGATAGTTTGGGACTTGGTGTCACCCTTATTCGGAAAGGGGTACCACTTGTACGTGGACAACTTCTATACAAGCGTGCCACTTTTTAGACACCTCTTTCAATTTCAAATTGGCGCTTGTGGCACCGTGCGATCTAATCGCCGGGGCTTCCCCCAACGGCTAGTAAATGCCCCACTGAGCTTGGGGGAGAGAGCCTGCTTGAGGTGCGATGAATTGCTTGCAGTGAATTGGAGGGACAAACGGAACGTTTTCGTTCTGTCCTCCATTCACCCAGACACGGCAGTCCAAATTACTACGGTCACCGGTGTTGTTGTTGAGAAGCCCCTCTGTGTCCACAACTATAACCGTAAAATGGGAGGGGTGGACTTCAACGACCAGATGATGGGACCGTACTTAATTGCCCGTAAGGCCAGACGCTGGTACAAAAAAGTGTCTGTATACCTATTTCAATTGGCTATTTACAAAGCTTTTGTCTTATACAAAGTGTCTGCCGGAACATTATCCTTCTTTCAATTCCAAGAAGAGATAATCAGAGCCCTCCTGTATCCAGCTGGTGCTCCTGCCCCAATTCCCCAACCAGATGCAGTGAGCCGGCTGCAGGAGAGGCATTTTCCGGAATACCCCTACCCAACGATACCCCGAAAAAAGATGCCATGTCTGCAGCAAGCGCGGATTTAGGCGCGACACCCGGAATTATTGTACTGACTGTCCTGACCGACCTGGTCTTTGCCACAGTGACTGTTTCCGTCGCTACCACACACTAGTGGATTATTAGCATAGGGTACAGCACGGCACAGTTTAGGGCACATTTACACAGGGTCTCAAAAGATGTTCGTCATTTTGAGAGACCTGAACCTGGAACCTGGAACTCTAACATTTGAAGAAAAAAAAAAAAATACATAAAAGCCAAAAATAGTTGTCGTCTCAGTCATTTTTTATGTTCTTCTACACTTCCTATGTACTTTTAATGTACTTTGTTTGTTTTTTCATTCTTTTGTGACCTGTTTCTCTTGCAGGTACTCTTCGGCTGCCACATTGATTTTATATATTCTGACACAAACAGTGTTTGCGCTCAGCATATATGGATACCTTTGCTGATAGCAGCTGTGGTGATTTTCTGATTTCAGCACTGCAGTTAAAATCCTATTTAGGTATACGTGGATAGTGTCGTGTATACCCATCATTAAATTCAGTGGGTGGTTGTTTGGGCGGTTAATGATGAGTAATACTACGCATTATTCCTGTGCTGATTTCTGATAGGTTCTCTTTTTTTTCGTTCAGCCCACAGGCTGCATGAAAAAAAAAAAAAACCTACACTATATGCCAAACAAGGACCAGCAATGTACTGGTACGTTGCTGGACTTTGAGTGGTTATACCAGGATGATGCCTGCAGATTTAGGCATCATCTTGGTATCGTTTTTTACAGCCAGCGGTCGGCTTACATGTAAAAGCAATCCTAACGGATAATTGGCCGCTAGACTGCTTTTACATGCAGTGGGAGGGGACTCCCCCCCCCTCCTGCCGCCTTCCGCCGCCTTCCACGGTTTTTCTCGGGCTCTCCTGTCCCACCGGTTAACCCGAGAGTGCAGCCGGTGGTTCAATTATCTAACCATAGAGCTGATTGGAGATGAGAATGGCTCCAATCATCTCTATGGCCTAAGATATCGGAAGCTATGAGCAATTCCTGACTTCTGTTCTGCCAGAAATACAGAGGGCCATTGGGAAATTGGGAAAGTATTTTATCACACCAATTTTAGTGTGGTCAGATGCGTTAAGGTCAGAGGAAAGATCTAGAGTCTAAAAGACCCCGATTATTTTTAAAAAGAGTACCTGTCATTACAGATTGCTATCATAGGGGAAATTTAAATTCACCGTGATAACAATAATAATGATTAAAGAAAAAAAAAATGAAAGAAAAGGTGTCAAAATAACATAAAAAAGCAAACTAAAAAAAAAAAAAACAATCAAGCCCCCCTGTCCCCCCGTGCTTGCGTGCAAATGCGCACACAATCGTTGTTCTAGTGTCATATGTAAACCGCAATTGCACCATGCATGTGAGGTATCGCCGCGAACGCCAGATCGAGGGCAGTAATTATTGCAGTAGACCTCCTCTGTAAGTCCAAAGTGGTAACCTGTAAAGACTTTTAAAGGCTTTTAAAACCTTACGTAGTTTGTTGCCGCGGCACGGGCGTGCGCAATTTTTAAAGCATGTCATGTTAGGTGTCTATGAACTCTGCATAAGATCATCTTTTAAATTTTACCAAACAATTTGGAATTATATAGTGTATTTCTGCATTAAATATAAAAAAAGTGTTTTGTTTACGCAAAAATTGTGTTTGGAAAATGTGTGTGCAAATACTGTGTGACGAAAAAAAAAAATTGCAACATCCACAATTTTGTTCTGTAGGGCCTCTGCTTTAAAAAAATATATAATGTTTGGGGGTTCAAAGTAATTTTCTTGTGAAAAAAAAAAATATTTTTCATGTAAACAAAAAGTCACAGAAAAGGCTTGGTTTTCAAGTGGTTTGAAGAGTGGGTGATGTGTTGCTAAAATTGAGCATAAAATGCCAGGACTGTTCAAACACCCACCAAATGACCCCTTTTTGGAAAGTAGACACCCAAAGCTATTTGCTGAGAGGCATATTGAGTCCATGGAGTATTTTACATTTTGCTCTAAGTTTCAGGAACATGACAATTTGTTTTTTTTTTACACAAAGTCACTAAATAATATATTGCTCACGCATGCCATGGGTATATGTGAAATGACACCCTAAAATACATTCTGCTGCTTCTCCTAAGTACAGGGATACCCCATGTGTGAGACTTTTTGGCAGTCTAGCCGCATGCAGGACCCCGAAAACCAATCCCCATCTTCAAGTTTTCTAATGGCGTAAATTGCTTATTTTACCTCTGCACTACCTGTCACAGTTTCAGAGGCCCTGACATTTCAAGATAGCACAAACCCCCCCAAATGACCCCATTTTGCAAAATAGACACTCCAAGCTATTAGCTGAGAGGCATGATGAGTCCATGTCATAGTTTATATTTTGCCACAAGTTTCGGGAAAATTATTATTTTGTTTTTTGTTTTTTTACACAAAGTTGTCAGTAAATTATATAATGCTCACACATGCCATAGGTATATGTGAAATGAAACCCTAAAATACATTCTGCTGCTTCTCCTGAGTACAAGGATACCCCATGTGTGAGACTTTTTTGCAGTCTAGCCGTGTACAGGACCCGGAAATCCACTCCCCACCTTCAGGCTTTCTAAGGGCGTAAATTGTTGATCTCACTTCTTACTACCTATCACACCTTTGAAGGCCATGAAATGCCAAGATGGCACAAACTCCCCCCCCAAATGACCCCATTTTGCAAAGTAGACACTCCAATCTATTTGCTGAGAGGCATGGTGAGTATTTTGCATCTCTAATTTTTTGGGGAAAATGAAGAAAATACAGGAAAATGCATTTTTTTCCTCTTTTTTCAATTTCCAAAACTTTGTGACAAAAAGTGAGATCTGCAAAACACTCAACATGCCTCTTTGCAAATAGCTTAGGGTGTCTACTTTCCGAAAAGGGGTCATTTGGGGGGGGGGGTTGTGCTGTCTTGGCATTTCATGGCCTCCGAAACTGTGATAGGTAGTCAGGAGTGAAATCAACAATTTACGCCCTTGGAAAGCCTGAAAGTGGTGATTGATTTTCGGGGGCCTGTACTCGGCTAGACTGCAAAAAAGTCTCACACATGGGGTATCCCTGTACTCAGGAGAAGCAGCAGAATGTATTTTGGGGTGTCATTTCACATATACCCATGGCATGTGTGAGAAATATATCAGTTAGTGACAACTTTGTGTAAAAAAACAAAAATAATAATAATAATAATAATAATATATTTCCCGGAACTTGTGGCAAAATATAAAATATTCCATGGACTCACCATGCCTCTCAGCAAATAGCTTGGGGTGTCTACTTTGCAAAATGGGGTCATTTTGGGGGGTTTTGTGCTATCTTGAAATTTCAGGGCCTCCGAAACTGTGATGGGTAGTGAGGAGTAAAATCAAAAATTTACGCCATTAGAAAACCTAAAGATGGAGATTGATTTTCGGTGTCCCGTACACAGCTAGGCTCCCAAAAAGTCTCACACATGGGGTATCCCCATACTCAGGAGAAGCGGCAGAATGTATTTTGGGGTGCCATTCCACATATACCCATGTCATATGTGAGAAATGTATCTTTTAGTGTCAACTTTGTGTTAAAAAAAGAAAAATAAAAAAAGAAATTGTAATTTTCCCAAAACTTGTGGCAAAATATAAAATATTCCATGGACTCACCATGCCTCTCAGAAAAACAGCTTGGGGTGTCTACTTTCCAAAATGGGCTCATTTATGGGGGGTTTTGTGGTAATGAAAAATGTAAGCCCTTTGAAATTCTGATGGTGGGGATTGGTTTTTGAGGTCCCGTACACAGCTAGGCTCCCAAAAAGTCTCACATATGTGGTATCCCTGTACTCAGGAGAAGCAGCAGAATATATTTTGGGGTGTAATTACACATATACCCATGGCATGTGTGAGCAATACATCATTTCAATGACAACTTTGTGTAAAAAAATATATATATTTTTTTTTAGTCATTATTCAAACACCTGTGACTAAAAAATGAAATATTCAATGAGCTCAACATGCCTCTCAGAACATTCCTTAGGATGTCTAATTTCCAAAAAGTGGTAATTTGGGGGGGTCTTGTACTGCCCTGCCATTTTAGCACTTCATGAAATGAGATAGGCAGTCAGAAATTAAAGCTGCGTAAAATTTCAGTATTTACACCATAGTTTGTAGACGCTATAACTTTTGCGCAAACCAATAAAAATACGCTCATTTAATTTTTTTTTGTCAAAGACATGTAGCTAAATATATTTTGGCCAAAAAAATTACATAAATTGAGTATATTGGATATTTTTTAAAAAACAAAGTTGAAAATGTCATTTTTTTGCAAAATTTTTGCTCTTTTTTTATTAATATCGCAAAAAATAAAAAGCGCAGAGGTGATCAAATACCACCAAAAGAAAGCTCTGTTTGTGGGGAAAAAAGGACGTAAATTCCGTTTGGGTACCACATTGCATAACCACACAATTGTCAGTTAAAGTTGCATAGTGCCGAAGCACAAAAAGTGGCCTGGACATAAGACAGCAAAATCCTCCGGTGGTAAAGTGGTTAAGCAAAAATCACTGCTTCTTAACCACTTAAGCCCCGGAGGATTTGGCTGCTACAGGACCAGGGGTTTTTTTGCGATTTTTTACTGCGTGAATTTAACGGACAATTGCGCGGTCGTGCGACGCTGTACCTAAACAAATTTGACGTCCTTTTTTTCCCACAAACAGAGCTTTCTTTTGGTGGTATTTGATCACCTGTGCGATTTTTTGATCACGCGCTATAAACAAAAAAAGAGCGTAAATTTTGCAAAAATAACAATATTTTTCACATTTTTTTATATGAAATTCCCCCAAAAAAAAAGTAAAAATCTAAATTTTTTAACATTTTTCGGCCAATTTGTTTTATGCTACCTATGTTTGGTAAAAAAAATCGCAAAAAGCGTATTTTGATTGGTTTGCGCAAAAGTTATCGCGTTTACTAACAAAGGGAAAGATTTTTGTCATTTTTGGTGTTTTTTTTTTTAACGCATAATGGCGGCGATCTGCGATTTTTTTTTCGGTACTGCGACATTGCGGCGGACAGATCGGACCCTTGACTGACATTTTTTACACTTTTGGGGGTACCAGTGACATTACTGCAGTAATCAGTGCTATACATATGCACTGTTACTGCAAAAATGACACTGGCAGGGAAGGGGTTAACTTTATTGGACAGGGAGGGGTTAAGTGTGTCCTAGGGGCATGATTCTAACTGTGTAGGGACATTCCTATTGGTGTAAAAGCAAAGATCAACCGTTCTACATAGTAGAACGGACAGATCTTCACTTTTACACAGGGAGAACTGACAGGCAGCTTGTTTACACAAGCTGCTCTGTCTTTCTCCCTTCACAGGAGCGATCGCAGTGTGACTGGCGGACATCGAGTCCGCCGGTCACACGCACTGACTTGTTTGTGAACGAGCCGCGGCGGGCGCGCGCCTCGGCGGGCGCGCGCCCGCCCGCGATAGGCTCGCAAGTCAGTGACAGGCGAGTGACGTACCGATACGTCACTCTGCCTGGCCGGGGCTGACCGCCGCAGTATATAGTCGTGCGGCGGTCGGCAACCGGTTAAAAAACGATTGTTTTTATTTTTATTTTTTTTTATTGTTACATGTCACCCAGGGCATTACCCGGACCCCCATACTCCTTTTATGGACAATTACTTCAAAATGGGCACTTTTGAGTTTTCCTGTTCGGCTCCCATAGACTTCAATGGGGTTCGGGTTAGAACATTCTCCCTGTTCGGGAGTTCTGCTGTGAACCCAACAAGGGGGGGGGGGGGTGTTTGGCCCATCCCTATTTACTAGTTATGGGTTATTACTCATTACGTTCTTCCAAAGAGGTCAATGTTTTATTATGCCTTGTGCTTTCACATATCCGGTTTGGGTTTAGTTTTATCAAAGTCAGAGATTTCTTCTTTTAAAATGTTAGAATGTTAATCTAACAATAATGCTACTTTGTGATTGTTTAATACATTGTTGGGATTTTCCCTAATATTTGGATACGCTTACCTGAGTGTGAAAGGGGTCCCATCTACCCACAGCCAGCGACTGCTGTTCTGGATTTCCCTCTTCAGTCCTATCCAGTATTCGTCTCCTTCCATGTAGGGCACCAGAGAATCCTGGTTTAGGGATGGAAAGTTAATTATCAGAAATGTAACGTTGGAAGAAACATTGTCACAGTTTTACATGAGTAGGCTGAAGTAGAAGGATCACACAAGTTCTCAAAAATAAAATAATAAAATATATATGTACTCTATGGTAAAAACCAGCTTCTAGTGGTAGAACATTAACCCTTCCACACCTAAGGGTAAAAAAAATCGAAATGCCTAAGCACAATTTTGCAACTTTGACATGTGTTAGTAAAACCGTACATATCATCACAACTACTTTGTGCATCCAGGAGGATTATACTTCGTTTTTTTTTCCCAGGACAAATTGGGATTTCATTTGGTGGTAAATGATTTTATATATATATATATATATATATATATATATATATATATACTCAGCTGTATATTATATACATTCATTAGGTCTAACTGCTATCTCCTGATTATTTTATTTATTTTTTATTCTCAAGGGAAAACTGCCCCCCCAAAAAAAATTATATATATATATATATATATATATATATATATATATATATACATATACACACAGGGCTTTTTTTCAGCGGGAACACGGGGGAACGCCGTTCCGGCACCTCCAGTCTGAATGTATGCAACGGCAAAGGGGTGCTGGGGTCAGTGGGGTGAGCTAAAGGGCCTATTGATGCTGGCTGATGGGGATGTATTGTTGCTGGGGTGAATCTATTGTTGCTGAAGGGCATTTTGTTGTGGATGAGGCTATTGTTGCAGTGGAGGATTTATTGTTGATTGGGGGAACTGTTGTTGCTGGGGGGCTATTGTTGTTGGGGAGGGTCTATAGTTGCAGGGGAGGATTTATTGGGGGGGGGATTGTTGCAGGGGAATATTTATTGTTGCTGAGGGGGATCTATTGTTGGGGGGTCTATTATTGCTGATTCCAGGGGATCTATTTTACTGCTTTTCTAGTTATCATTAACAAATTCCATACAAATGACCTAGAACCACAACATGATACTTGGTTCTGTATTCTATAAAAGGGGGGGGGGTACTGGTGGGTGGTAGAGGGTGGAACCAAAGGACAGCGCTTGGAGGTGGGTAGGTGGGTGGAGACAAGGGGTGACTCAGAAGAGGGGAGTACCTACACCTATTCTCCTATTCTAAAGCCCTGTATATATACATTTTATTTTAGCTGTATATTTCTTGTTACTACCATAACCAACCAGCAAAGAGCAACCCAAAATAATTTTCTCCTACCGATGATTTCAGTGATACCACATATGTGTATGTCAGTTGTTTGTTCCTGTAGTACAGTCCAGAAACAATAGTACGCATTTTGCTTCTTTTTTTTTTCCTACCTAAAACACACTAACACTGATGCTAGCTTAAAAAAATCTAACTGACACTGACCTTTGACCCAAACACTAACTCTGGCACTAACCTAGATCAAACCTTGATCTAGGTATATTTTTTTCTTTATTTTTTTTCTTTATATCTTTTTTTCCCCCTGCAAAGAAAGATAAAGATACATTGTATCTTTCCTCTCCATTAACAGTGAGAGAGACACATGGGTGGGCTTCACAGTGTCTGATCAATGTGGTAGCCAATCAAAGGCTACCACAACAATCAGGGGACCCAAAAGTTCAGTTTCTCGATCGTTAGTACGGGGCCCGCTGCTCTCAGTGAGACCCCGGTCTCTGGGCTGGGAGCACTAAGTGCGGCTCACTCCCAGCACAAAGGGAGATACACATATATATAGTATCTCACAAAAGTGAGTACACCCTTCACATTTTTGTAAATATTTTATTCTATCTTTTCATGTGACAACACTGAAGAAATGACACTTTGCTACAATGTAAAGTAGTGAGTGTACAGCTTGTATAACAGTGTAAATTTGCTGTCCCCTCAAAATAACTCAACACACAGCCATTAATGTCTAAACCGCTGGCAACAAAAGTGAGTACACCCCTAAGTGGCAATGTCTAAATTGGGCCCAAAGTGTCAATATTTTGTGTGGCCACCATTATTTTCCAGCACTGCCTTAACCCTCTTGGGCATGGAGTTCACCAGAGCTTCACAGGTTGCCACTGACTGGAGTCCTCTTCCACTCCTCACTGACGACATCACATTGCTGTTGGAGTTCAGAGACCTTGCGCTCCTCCACCTTCCATTTGAGGATGTCCCACAGATGCTAAATAGGGTTTAGGTCTGGAGACATGCTTGGCCAGTCCATCAACTTTACCCTCAGCTTCTTTAGCAAGGCAGTGAAGTGTGTTTGGGGTTCTTATCATGTTGGAATACTTCCCTGTGGCCCAGTCTCCGAAGGGAGGGGACCATGCTCTACTTCAGTATGTCACAGTACATGTTGGCATTCATGGTTTCCTCAATGAACTGTAGCTCCCCAATGCCGGCAGCACTCATGCAGCTCCAGACCATGACACTCCCACCACCATGCTTGACTAGGCAAGACACACTTGTCTTTGTACTCCTCACCTGGTTCCTGCCACACACGCTTGACACCATCTGAACCAAATAAGTTTATCTTGGTCTCATGTCCTTAGTCTGCTTGTCTTTAGCAAACTGTTTGTGGGCTTTATTGAGCATCATCTTTAGAAGAGGCTTCCTTCTGAGATGACAGCCATGCAGACCAATTTGATGCAGTGTGCTGCGTATGGTCTGAGCACTGACAGTGTGCGGCGTATGGTCTGAGCACTGACAGGCTGACCCTCCACCCCTTTAGCCTCTGCAGCAATGCTGGCAGCACTCATACATCTATTTCCCAAAGACAACCTCTGGATATGACGCTGAGCACGTGCACTCAACTTCTTTGGTCGACCGTGGCGAGGCCTGTTCTGACTGGAACTTGTCCTGTTAAACCACTGTATGGTCTTGGCCACCATGCTGCAGCTCAGTTTCAGGGTCTTGGCAATCTTCTTATAGCCTAGGCCATCTTTATGTAGAGCAACAATTATTTTTTCCAGATCCTCAGAGAGTTCTTTTCCATGAGGTGCCATGTTGAACTTCCAGTGACCAGTATGAGAGAGTGAGAGCGATAACACCAAATTTAACACACCTGCTCCCCATTCACACCTGAGACCTTGTAACACTAACGAGTCACATGAGAAGAAGGAAGAAAAATGGCTAATTGGGCCCAATTTGGGCATTTTTACTTAGGGGTGTAATCACTTTTGTTGCCAGTGGTTTAGACATTAATGGCTGTGTGTTGAGTAATTTGAGGGGACAGCAAATTTGCACTGTTATACAAGCTGTACACTCACTACTTTGTGTACTAAGAGTATATTGATTGGTTTATTGATTGGTTATTGATTAGTTTATTGGTTTATTGATTGGTTTGTGTGAAAGTACATGGAATATATACTTTGATTTTTTTATTTAAGGACCCTTTCTCACTTGGCTGATCAGTTTTGATGGACTCTGCTTGCTCAGTGGGAATTGTTCCATTGATCCCTACTGAGCAGGTGGATGACAGGTCCGTCTCCACTCACTGTGCAGAGACAAACCTGTCAGAGTCCTGCTCTCCTCTAAGGGGAGATTGGATGAAAATGGACCGCCTGTCTTTTTTCATCCGATCCAATCCACTGGATGGATGGTGAACGTATCGCCATACATCCATTTTCAATGGATCTTGTCAGATCAGATGCCAGGCGGGTGTCAGCGGACACATGTCCACTGACATACGCCTCCCTATAGAGGTCAATGGGTGGCCCAATTGGTCCACCTGAAAACTAGACAGGCGGACTTGATCGGTCCAATCGTGTGAAAAGGGCCTTATACTAGCAATGTCAGTGAATATCTACTTATAGCGGGACTGCGATAGTGCAGTGGGCAATCTGACACAAACTGACACTGGGTGGGAACTGACTTACTGACACTAATACTGTGATCATTGATAATACTATGCACTGTCACTGTACTAATGACACTGGCTGGGAAAGGGTTAACATCTTGGGGTGATCAAGGGGTTAGGTGTGTGTCTAACAATGTGTAATGTGTGCTGTTTCTTACTAAAAATCTATTTTTTTTTTCTTTTTCCCTGCTTTGCAGGGAGAAGAAGCAAAGGGATGGTTCCCTCTGTACAGAGCTCTGTGTTGTTTGACAACACAGAGCTATGGGCTGTGATTGGACACAGCCGATCAGCAGGTCCCAGCCATAAACCATTGGCTGGGACATGCTGGCAGAATCCCACTGTGTCAATTACAGTGGAAGTCAGTCATGGCGGGCCCTGAACCTGGAAAAAAGGTAGTGATGTATACATACATTGATGTGCCTGTAGGAGCCACCTGTCCACAGTACAATGTGGTCCTAAAATGGTTTTTCTTTGAGCATTTTCACGAGAAAAAAAAAAAGTTCAAGCCAACACATGAGTTTCCATCACTCTAATAAAAGCCCCCCACACACTTACATAATTAGTGTGTTTGTTGTCTACGAAACATTTACCAGGGATTGGAGACTTCATCCCTCCCAAGTCTCAATGAAATCTCTGGGTTCCAGGACCCAAACCAAGTTTTACCAACCACAGGGGAAACTGAATATTTTGCTCAGTGGTAACTTCATCTGAAGTCTTAACACCATAAATACCAAACCAACACACTAGACCTGCGCACTACCGAAAAATTTGTTTTGTTTCCTTTTCTTTTCATTTGTTTTTTCTGTTTATTGGATCATTCGCTATGATCGGCATTCCTCACTTTGGATCATTCTGAACTTCAGATGCATCAGATGTTTAGATGTGGCATTCGTTACTTCGGATAATTCACAACTTCTGATGCATTTGTAATAATTTATCTCTCACTCTCTGTGTCACAAGAGACTCACAAATCCAACAAAACAGCGTCACCGGCCCACCACACCCTTTCTGGACTCTGGATGGAATGCAGTCTGACCCAGAAAAACATACAAAGGAATAAGGGACAAGCTCATTGGCCAGAAATAACACACTAACACTGCCCATGCGAAAATCAAATGAATCCAAATATATCTAATAGAAATATGAATGAATTTATCAATTATTTCTTTATATTTGTTCTTTCAGGTTTTCTTGTTTCAGATTTACGTTCTTTCGGATTTTTATTCAATCGGATTAAAATATTCATTAAACTCATAGGTTGAATCCTTTTTCGTTCTTTGGGATTTTAGTTCTTTCGGATTTTTATTCTTTCGGATTAATAGATTCATTAATTTCATAGGTTGAATCGTTTTTCGTTCTTTTTGTATTTTTGTATTTTTGGGTTTTCGTTCTCTCTGACTTTTGTATTTTCAAATTTTAGTTCTTTTGGATTTTTATTCTTTCGTATTTTCGTTCTTTCACTTTTTCATTTTTTCAGATTTTTGTATTTTCAAATATTAGTTCTTTTTGATTTTCATTCTTTTGGATTTTAATGCTTTCAGATTAATAGATTCATTAAACTCATAGTTTGAATCGTTTTCGGATTTTCATTCTTTCAGGTAAATAGATTCATTAATCTCATAGGTTGAATCGTTTTTCATTCTTTCGGATTTTTGTATTTTCAGGTTTTCGTTCTCTCAGGTTTTCGTTCTTTCGGATTTTTGAATTTTCAAATTTTAGTTCTTTTGGATTTTTAATTCTTTAGGGTTTTCGTTCTTTCAGATTTTCGTTCTTTCAGATTATTAGATTCATTAAACTCATAGGTTGAATCGTTTTTCATTTTTTGGGATTTTAGCTTTTTCGACGTTTTGTTTCTTTTGGATTTTCATTCTTTTGGAATAATAGATTCATTAATCTCGTAGGTCGAATCATTTTTCGTTCTTTTGGATTTTTGTATTTTCGGGTTTTCGTTCTTTTGGATTTTTGTATTTTAAAAATGTATTTCTTTTGGATTTTTAATTCTTTAGGGTTTTAGTTCTTTCAGATTTACATTCTTTCAGATTTTCGTTCTTTCAGATTAATAGAATAACTCATCTCGGAGGTTGAATCGTTTTTCGTTCTTTTGTATTTTCGGGTTTTTCTTCTTTCGGATTTTCGTTCTTTTGGGTTTTCATTCTTTCCGATTTTTATTATTTCAGGTTTTCGTTCTTTCAGAATAATAGATTCATTAAACTTCTAGGTTGAGTCATTTTTCGTTCTTTTGAATTTTTGTATTTTTGAATTTTAGTTCTTTTGGATTTTCATTCTGTCGGGTTTTTGTTCTTTTGGATTTCCTTTTGGATTTCATGTCACTACGGGAGACATCATCGGAGGAGGACCGGGTTGGCAGCGGAGAAGACCAGAAGGAGAAGACCGGAGGAAGAAAATTGGAGGAAGATTTTTAGTAATGGACTTCTTAAAACTGTTTCTTGTCATTATTTACACTACACTGCCTTTTTTGGGTGAGTGGGTATGGGTACAATGACACCATACCCGTTCACATGGAGGGCGGGATCTGGGGGGGCCCCTTTGTTACAGGGGGAGTCCAGATTCTGATAAGCCCTCTTCCCGCAGACCCCCACAACCTCCGCCCAGGGTCGTCGGGAAGAGGCCCTTGTCTTTCGGGTTCTCGTTCTTTCAGATTTTCGTTCTTTCAGATTAATAGATTTGTTAAACTCGTAGGCTGAATAGTTTTTCGTTCTTTTGGATTTTTGTTCTTTTGGGTTTTGGTTCTTTTGGATTTTTCGTTCTTTCGGGTTTTATTTCAGGTTTTCGTTCTTTCGGGTTTTCGAGTTTTCATTCTTTCGGGTTTTTGTATTTTCAAATTTTTGTTCTTTTGGATTTTCATTCTATTGGGTTTTCGTTCTTTTTAGATTTTTCTTCTATCAGATTTTCGTTCTTTTAGATTAATAGATTCATTAAACTCATAGGTTAAATCGTTTTTCCTTCTTTCAGATTTTTGTATTTTCGAATTTGAGTTCTTTTGGATTTTTGATCTTTCGGGTTTTCGTTCTTTCACATTTTCATTTTTTTCAGGTTTTCATTCTCTCAGATTAATAGATTCAGTATTCTCGTAGATTGAATTGTTTTTTGTTCTTTTTGGATTTTCGGGTTTTCGTTCTTTCGTTTTTTTGCTCTTTCAGATTTTGGTTCTTTTGGCTTTTTCGTTCTTTCAGATTAATAGACTCAATAAACTCGTAGGCTGAATCATTTTTCGTTCTTTCGGATTTTTGTATTTTCGAATTTAAGTTATTTTGGATTTTCGTTTTTTCGGGTTTTCATTTTTTCTAACAAGTTGTTTTCGTACAAATTCGTCAAAAGAGTCTTTTTGTTAATTTGGATGCTCCTGAATGAACGAATACGCAGAATTCTGTCCAAAAATTAATTTGTAATGAAATAGATTTCACATGTCTACAATGCACAGCAAATGTGGGCATTGCTTGAATGGGTCACATTCGATACTGACCACCAAACATTACGGGTGCAATCATTTTTGCCACAGACCTGAAGCCAAACATTCCAACAGCAGCATATGAACAATCCCGTTTTTTGCCCTTGGAGCTTAATGGAGGGCAAATGGAAGAGTGCTAAAAACACAACCGCAAATCAAAATAAATCGCTCCCACCCAACAGCAAGTCTAAATGAGTCCTTAATTATTTATATTGGGGATCCTCAAACCAAGCAGAAAACAGAATATATAACATTGGTTGAAAAAAAAAAAATGTGTTAAAAAAAAAAGGAAAAAATTAATAAAAAGTAATTTTATTTTCTCCTTAAAATGGTTTTAAACCCTCACATATATCCAGTGAAGTGAATGGCCTCAGGTGATACACAGAGATGAAACAAACCCTCCTAAGAATATGTTGTACCTGTTTATCTGTCGTCATCTCTTCTCTATATCGGTTCCAAATGTTGAAGTCACACAGGATCTCTCAGCTCTGAAAAGCAGCTGAAGCTGAAGTTACACTCTGTAGAGCTCAGGGAGGAGAGCTCTGAGAGCTGGTTGGAGGGGACACCTCCCCTGTTCAAGCTGATTGGAGGGGAACCCCCCCCCCTGTTCACACTGCACAGAGGAACAGCGATGAGGATGTCAATCAGCTAGAGGTCCCTCCCCTGTCACCTTTTATCTCTTAGTTTCAGGAAAACTTGTCAGAAGTGACTCATGCTGATAGCCAGGGCTGGTCCAAGGATTTTTGTCTATTCAGGCGAAGATGTATTTTACTCCCCCCCCCCCCCCAAGCAGCCTTAAGCCTCCTAGATATGTCATTGACTACTACAAAATGTCCCCACTTGACATGTTTGTTATTTTTTTTTTCTTTAATTACGACCTTTAGAAAAACTTTAAGTTTTTCTGCACCTTCACCCCCAGCTCACACCAATTTCTGCACCTTTACCCCCCAGCTCACCCCAATTCCTGCACCTTCACCCCTCAGATCACCCCAATTCCTGAACCTTCACACCTCTGTACCTCCTACATACCTGTTCCCCACTCTGCTCCCTTACCACCTGTTCCCCACTTAACCCGCTTTCCCCATTGTACCACCCTAAATGCCTGCCCTACCCCCCACCCACACACACCTGTTCAACACTAAACCCCACTGCACACCTGTTCCCCACTGTGTCCCACTGCACCCCTGTTCCCCATTGTACCTCCTAAAAAACCTGTTCCCCACTGTACCTCTTACATACCTGTTCCCCACTGTGCCCCCCTGCTCTCCTTTTCCCAACTGTACCTCCTACATACCTGTTCCCCCCTGTATACATGTTCCCCACTGCACCCACATTCCCCACTATACCACCTTAAAGGCCTACCTCCTCTGCACAGCTGTTCCCCACTGTACCTCCTCCCCTCCACCTATGTTCCCCACTGTACCTCCTACATACCAGTTCCCCACTGTGTCCTGGCCCCCCACTTTACCACCCTTAATGCCTGTTCCCCACTATAACCCTCCCGCACACCTTTTCCCCACTGTACCTCCTACATACCTGTTCTTTACTGTGCCCCCCTCCCCTCACTGTACCACACTTAATGCCTGTTCCTCATTATACCCCCCGCACACCTTTTTTACCACTATTCCTCCTACATACCTGTTCTCCACTGTGCCCCCACTGCACAGCATTTCCCTCTCCCCCTCCTGCACATCAGTTTCCCACTGTGCCCCCCTTGCACACCAGTTCCCCACTGTACCCCCTGCTCTACTGGTGTAGAACTATGAGCGACATCCTGCCTGTTCTCCTGCTTTAGATCCCCGATGGTCTGGGAGGAGCTGGGGGAGGTGATATCAGGACAAGTCAGAACTTACATTCAGGGCTTCCATCGCATCCACCCCACAGGTCCCTAATTGTGCCGCACATCCGCGCGCTGGCTTCTCTTTATCCCAGGTTTCTCCTTTCCTACTCATGCTGCACTGCAGGCTGGGGATGAATTGGAGTCTCAGCAGGAGACTGATTCTGATTCTGGTCCCTACACAGCCGGCGATCAAACAGCGAGAGACCCGGAGAGCGCATGGGGGAGGAGAGAGGGCAAAACACTTGGGGGGGGAGCGAAAGGGGCAATAGCAAAATGGGATTGGGCCTTGGGATGAGGGGGCAAATGGTGCCAAAAGTGCTGGGGTCTTTCTACACATGATGTCTACCCCTGAACATTTTACCGCCCCCCCCCCCTAGCCTGGTACCATAGAGTGGCTGCCTGTTCCGCCTTGTGGTGGCGCCAGCCCTGCTGTACTAATACAAGCAATGTTAATCCCAGTACTGATCAGATGTAGATAGGATGCTGGTTTTCCAATTTGACAAAAGCCATTCCTGAGCATGGCTTCTGTAGAACAGACAGTTATACACTCGAGCCAAAAGCCGTCTGGTTCCTGCCGAACCAACCAATTTTGGTCGATTTTTGGCCTGTGTGTACAAGTCTTATATGTTTTAAACGTGTCATTGTACCTACTCTGTGTTTGAAAGACTTAAAGAGATCTGTAACCTGTCAGGACCACAACATTGAAAGCTCAGATAGTTACCAATTCAGCCTTGTTGTCCAGGATCAGAAGAACGCTGTAATTCTTAGTACATTCCTCCCGGCTCCTCTCCCAAGTTTCCAGAGTTTTTTGAAAATAGTAGCATTTGGAACCAACTAATGTCCAGCCCACAGAACAGCACTCACGGGCATCTTTTGGGTTGTCTCCTGGAGAAGAAAGGACAACCATGACATTTCGAGATACTTAAAGTATAACCAACATAAAAAACAAAGCGCTGCCCCAGGTTGGTATCCATCCTGTGGGGTAGCAGTAACTGTTTCTTGGGAGAGAAGGGACAATGTTGAAATCTGAATAAGCTTAAAGTTCAACTTGTAAATCGGAAATGGCCCCCTTGCTGTGGCGCTGAGCTCATTTAGTCTAGGGAAGAGTAAAAGCACTTATACAGTACTTACCCAATCTGCTGCTCCCCTGGCTGAGGCACCCCCCATGCTCCATCATTGGGCTGCCTAGTGCAAGACGGACTATGCATAGGTCCTGATGATGTCAGAACCTTAGACCACTAAAGCATGGGGAAATGACACCGAAGGAATAACAGAGTGGAGGAGGATTGGGTAAGTGAATCTACTTTTTCATGCCCCCTGCATCTAAACGAGCAGTTAACACTTGAAAGTCTTGTATTTCCCTTGCAACTGCACTGCACCGGAGAGTCCTCAATTTTCCTGGGGTTCAGCTTTAATGTATATGTAAACCCTACAAAAAAATTCTCACATTTGCTTCCTCTTGGTCTATTAACCGATTGCCGACCGCTGCACGAGTATATACTGCGGCGGTCAGCCCCGGCCAGGCAGAGTGACGTACCGGTACGTCACTTGCCTGTCACTTCCTTGTGAGCCAATAGCGGGCGAGCGCGTGCCCGCGGAGGCGCGCGCCCGCCGCGGCTCGTTCACAGGGAAGTTAGTGCGTGTGACCGGCGGACCCGATGTCCGCCGGTCACTCGCCGATCGTCGGTACAGAGGGAGAAAGTCAGACGGCTGATGTAAACAAGCCGCCTGTCATTCTCCCCTGTGTAGAAACAGTGATCAGACGGTTCTACTATGTAGGACCGTTGATCACTGTTCCTACACTAGTAGCCACAGCCAATCACAGTAGAAAGCACGCCCCTAGGGACACACTTAACCCCTCCCTCCCCAATAAAGTTAACCCCTTCCCTGCCAGTGTCATTTTGAAGTAACAGTGCATATGTATAGCACTGATTACTGCAGTAATGTCACTGGTAACCCCAAAAGTGTCAAAAATGTCAGTCAAGGGTCCGATCTGTCCGCCGCAATATCGCAGTACCGCAAAAAAAATCGCAGATCGCCGACATTACACGTTAAAAAAAAAAAAAACTCCAAAAATGACAGAAATCTTTCCCTTAGTTAGTAAACACAATAACTTTTGCGCAAACCAATCAAAATACGCTTTTTGCGATTTTTTTTTACCAAACATATGTAGCAAAAAACAAATTGGCCAAAAATGTTAAAAAAATTTAGATTTTTACATTTTTTTAGGGGGGAATTTCATATAAAAAAATGTGGAAAATATTGTTATTTTTGCAAAATTTACGCTCTTTTTTTGTTTATAGTGCAAAAAGTAAAAATTGCACAGGTGATCAAATACCACCAAAAGAAAGCTCTGTTTGTGGGAAAAAAAGGACGTCAAATTCGTTTAGGTACAGCGTCGCACGACCGCGCAATTGTCCGTTAAAGTCACGCAGTAAAAAATCGCAAAAAAAAACCCTGGTCAGGAAGGGAGTAAAATCTTCCGGGGCTTAAGTGGTTAAACATATCATTGGCAGTGTTTTGCTATATCTGTTTGACAAGTGCAAAAAAGAAAATCAAAAATCTCTGCTGATCCTGCCAGAAATCTTGTGAGCTGATATCTTTCTGTCCTCTCTGCCTGTGCTTCACTCTTATCAACTCCATTGTTCTGAGTGTGGAAATAGCAAGGTCTGACGACCCAAAACATGGGCTGACGGGCAACTTTTAGCCAAGGGGCAAATACAACTCAGAGGTCCATGGTGCAGCGACTTGACTCCCCCCCCCCCCCCCATTTTCCTTGCCTTCTCCCAACCCCATCCAAGACTGAAGCTCCGCTCCAGGTACTCTCTGCTAACCGGGCGAGTTGGGCTGCAAAGCTCCTGCTGTCCCAATTCTAGGTTCCCAAACTGGCCATCAGGCAGCTACAAAGGGGAGCTGGGGTGACTCGGTTGGGGCTGACAGGGGGAGTAGAGCCTCTGATGGGGCACAGAGCTGGCCTCTGCTTGCACACAGCATACACCATTGATTATGGGGTGGGCAGCCTGTGTTCTGTCCTCATCCTCATCCCGCACTTTGTAGGATTCTGGCAGGGACTTTCCTTCACCAGGAAGCCTTCAGGCTTGTCTGTGCCAGAAGCAGTGCTGCCTTTATACAGGACACCAGAGTGACCGGAGGGGCAATTCCCTGGCCCAATCCACCCTGGCTCCAAAACTATCCAGAGATTGCATACAACACAGATTTAAATCGAATGCCTGGTGTGGACAGCCAGAGATGGTGAGGCATGTTAAGTTAGCCCCAGCCATAGGAACACAGCTCAGCTTTACACACATGCCAAAAGCAGAGAAGGTAACTTTAATAAGCCACAGACCAGACTGAAACACCCATAAAAAACATGGGCAGCTTAAGACTAATTTGAATATGGGGGCCACTACAAAGGGTTGTGTGTACAATATGAAACCTACCATCAAAAACCATTATATTTTAAATCTAAAGAAAAAAAAATAAACGTTATAAGTTAGAAACAAAAGCAGAAGTTTAAATAAATGTGTATATATCCACTGTATACCCACACATGTTAAACCATTTAAATCGTTGAAACCACACTAAAGACCCCTAGATGTATTTGTAAAGAGCAAAGTTATAAATTGGCTGTATAATATTCATTATAAGCAAAACAGATCTTCCATCCCAATAGATTATATTGTATATCCAAGAGAGATGGACCAATAGAATGTATCCAAGGTCTATATACAGTGCCTTGCGAAACACCCTGAACACACCATCCCCACTGTAAAACATGGTGCTGGCAGCATCATGGTTTGGGCCTGCTTTTCTTCAGCAGGGACAGGGAAGATGGGTAAAATTGATGGGAAGATGGATGGAGCCAAATACAGGACCATTCTGGAAGAAAACCTGATGGAGTCTGCAAAAGACCTGAGACTGGGATGGAGATTTGTCTTCCAACAAGACAATGATCCAAAACATAAAGCAAAATCTACAATGGAATGGTTCACAAATAAACATATCCAGGTGTTAGAATGGCCAAGTCAAAGTCCAGACCTGAATCCAATCGAGAAACTGTGGAAAGAACTGAAAACTGCTGTTCACAAACGCTCTCCATCCAACCTCACTGAGCTCGAGCTGTTTTGCAAGCAGGAATGGGCAAAAATTTCAGTCTCTCGAAGTGCAAAACTGATAGAGCCATACCCCAAGCGACTTACAGCTGTAATTGCAGCAAAAGGTGGCACTACAAAGTATTAACTAAAGGGGGCTGAATAATTTTTCCAGTTTTTTTATTTTTTAACAAAGTTTGAAATATCCAATAAATTTCGTTCCACTTCATGATTGTGTCCCACTTGTTGTTGATTCTTCACAAAAAATTACAGTTTTATATCTTTATGTTTGAAGCCTAAAATGTGGCAAAAGGTCGCAAAGTTCAAGGGGCCCGAATATTTTCGCAAGGCACTGTATACCCTATATTACCAAAAGTATTGGGACGCCTGCCTTTACACGCACATGAACTTTAATGGCATCCCAGTCTTAGTCTGTAGGGTTCAATATTGAGTTGGCCCACCCTTTGCAGCTATAACAGCTTCAACTCTTCTGGGAAGGCTGTCCACAAGGTTTAGGAGTGTGTCTATGGGAATGTTTGACAAGTCTTCCAGAAGGGCATTTGAGAGGTCAGGAACTGATGGGGACTAGGGATGATCGAGCGGTTCGGGTCGACCATCGGTTCGACCTGAACATTGACTGTTCAAAATTCGGCCGAATTCCGAACTTTTTGCTGAAAAAGTTCGGAATTCGGTAACCAGAACCGACCAAAATGCAATGGGACAGGAACTGGGCTTTAAAAGCCCGTGATTGGACCAGAACCATCAGTAAAAGCCAATTGAGGGGGCAGGAGAATGCTAGGAATGTGATGGGAGTTACTAGGGGGTCCAGAGGCCAATCATTAGTGAATACGCCCCCCAATATATAAGATAGCCCCGCCAAATCTCTACCATTTTAATACAGGGCTGTGGAAGAGAGTGGAAGCAGTTCTGTTACTTCTGCTCTCAAAGTGTCATTTAGCAATTATTAGTGTGAGGAAAGGGATCTAGTGTAGTTAGGGTACTATTTTCCACTATAGTTAGATTTAATAATCTAGTTTCTGTAGGGAAAGTGTTAAGTGTAAGGGGACCGTAGTGTAGTGTAGGGTTAACTGACTCTGACTGCTATGGCAGGGTGAAAAAAACCCTTCCATTTCAGGGTGACCGCTATAGAGTAAAGATCGTTTTTTCTTAGAACACTTATAGAACAGCGATATGGCTTCTCCCCTGTCACCCTGCTTTTTGTTGCAGGCGTTTATAGGGCTTTTTTGAGGACATGTTTGGAGTCAGGCATGACATCTGAACTTCTGTGTAGGGGTATATATACACACACACGTATGTATATATACACTTACACATATATAGGTGTGAAAGTAACAGAACACTATGCTTGCGCTAATGAAATAATTAACACCCATATGGCTTCTCTGCTATAACACCTATATATGTGTATGTGTATAAATACATATAAGTATGTGTGTATATATACCCCTATACAGAAGTTCAGATGTTTTGCCTGCCTCCAAAGACCCCAAAAAAATGCCCAAAAAAAACGCCTGCTGCAAAAACACACCTGGGCGTTTTTGAAGCTGGTGTTTTTTTGGGCATTTTTTGGGCGTCTTTGGAGGCAGGCATAACATCTGAACTTCTGTGTAAGGGTATATACACACACACACATGTATGTATATATACACTTACACATATATAGGTGTGAAAGTAGCAGAACACTATGCTTGCACTAATGAAATAATTAACACCTATATGGCTTCTCTGCTATAACACCTATATATGTGTATGTGTATAAATACATATAAGTGTGTGTGTGTGTATATATACCCCTATACAGAATTTCAGATGTTTTGCCTGCCTCCAAAGACCCCCAAAAAATGCCCAAAAAAAACGCCTGCGCCATAAAAAACGCCCAGGTGTGTTGTTGCAGGCGTTTTTATTTTGGGCATTTTTTGGGGGTCTTTGGAGGCAGGCAAAACATCTGAAATTCTGTATAGGGGTATATATACACACACACTTATATGTATTTATACACATATATAGGTGTGATAGGAGAGAAGCCATATGGGTGTTAATTATTTCATTAGCGCAAGCATAGTGTTCTGCTACTTTCACACCTATATATGTGTATGTGTATATATATACATACATGTGTGTGTTTATATATACCCCTACACAGAAGTTCTGATGTTATGCCTGCCTCCAAAGACCCCCAAAAAATGCCCAAAAAAACGCCTGCTACTAAACCGGCAAGGTGTGAAAATAGCGGAGCCACTATCCTGTTGTATATTAATTCTAATACAAACAATCTTTCTTTTCTGGTTCTGGACATGCTACAGAGCTGAAACTTCACAGGTACACCTTTTAGACCCCCCCAGACACCAAATCCAAAGAAATCTCTTTTTTTTTTTCAATATTTTTTTCAATAATTGGCTCTCTATCAAAAAATTTTAAGAACTTTTTTTTTGTATGATTAATAGTCCCTGGGTTATGACCGAGAACCCTAGGCACTTTTTAGGGACATTTATTGGGTTTTAGGGCTTCAAAATGGTGTTTTTTGATTACCGAAGTTCGGTCCCATTGATGGGGCAGGAGACACCAGCGACAGGAAATCTACCAGTGGATACTTATTTTTTCTGTCAGGAGGTGCCATCAGTTGGACTAGTAAAAAGCAACTCTCTGTTTCATTGTTGTCTACTGAAGCAGAATACATTGCTGCAGTGCAAGCAAGCCAAGAAGTTATATGGCTGGGACAGTTATTAACAGATTTGGGTCAACCACAGTTGGGACCAACAGAAATCTATGAGGACAATCAAGGATGCCTCGCACTTGCGCGCATGGAAGGAGTTAATTCAAGAACCAAGCACATTGATGTGAAGTTCCACTTTCTTAGGGATCTTCAAGAGCAAGGTCTTCTTGAGTTACTTTATTGCCCAACCAAGGATATGACAGCAGATATCCTTACAAAGCCTCTGACCGCTGAAAGACACTCAAGGCTTACAAAGAAGATGGGTTTAATAGACTAAGCCTTAGCTGTTGAGAAGGGGTGTTGGAGATACAACAACTTTTAGCTTAGTCTATTGCAGTTCATAAATAGGACACTAGAGGTCGCTAATGCTTATTGATATGCTATGCATTTTCTATGATGTATTGTATTTCCTGTACACTGCACTGTACTTGTTGGTTACTTCTTCCTGTCTGTGTTCTTATTACAATGAGAAAGTGACATCTTTGATTCCTGTGTTATGTTCCAATAAAGAAGCCAGTTCCTGTTTACTCCACAATGTCTGATCTGAATGGACTCCGCTGCACCCAGTGATCGCACTCTGCAACATATATAAACACAGGTCTCTATGGTATTTTCACAAGCCCACCCCCCACAGTTAGAAAGCACCCCCTAGGCTCACACCTAACCCTTTGATCACCCCTAGGTTAACCCCTTCCTTGCCATTGTCATTAATACAGTGACAGTGCATATTTTTAGCACTGATTACTGTAGTAATGTCACTGGTCCCCCCAAACGTGTCGAAAATGTCAGTTAGGCTTCTTTCCCACTGTCCGCCTCAGTAGGCGGATCCGTGCTGCTCAGCGGGGGATCAAAACAAAGATCCCTCACTGAGCAAGCAGGTGACAGCTCCCTCTGTGTGTGGAGAGGGAGGTGTCAGAGCCCCATGCATCTCTATGGGGGAATCGGATGAGAGCAGACCGCCTGTCCGCTCTCATCTGATCCCATCCATGCGGATGGCAGCGGGTGTCAGTGTATCCGCTGACATCCGCTGCCCCATAGGGCTGCATGAAGGATCCGATCAGAACCGCCTAAAAAACTGACAGGCGGATCGCTCGTGTGAAAGGACCCTTAGGGGTCCGATCTCTCCGCCGCAATGTCGCAGTCCTGCTAAAAATCGCAGATCGCCGCCATTACTACTAAAAAAACATAAATGAATATATAAATAGAAATGACATAAATCTTTCCCTTAGTTAGTAGACGCGATAACTTTTGTGCAAACCAATCAAAATAAGCTTATTGCAATTTTTTTTTTACCAAAAATATGTAGCAGAAAACAAATTGGCCTAAAAGGATGAAACATTTTGATTTTTAAATTTTTTTTGGGAATGTTATATAGCAGAATGTGAAAAATATTGTTTTTTTTTTCCCAGAAATTTCGTTTTTTTTGTTTATAGAGCAAGAAATAAAAATCGCAGAGGTGATCAAATACCAACAAAAGAAAATACTTATTTGTTGGAAAAAAAGAACATACATTTTATATGGGTACAGCGTCGCACGACCGCGCAATTGTCCGTTAAAATGACGCAGTGCCGAATCGCAAAAAAATAGCTTGGTGATTAAGGGGGCAAATCCTTTCCGGGCCACAACTGGTTAAGGGGGAAATCTTCCGGTCCAGAAGTGGTTAAATTCAGCCTTCGGGTTAGCAAGCTTCCCTTCCTCCTTAGTGAAGGCGAAGTTTATTCATCACTGGAAAGCTGGTAAGGACTCACCCTACATAAGGGCAATCGTTGTAGCTTGAGCAGGTGGCGTAGGCCTCAGTCCCTCTGGAGAGCCCCTGCCTTCATTCTTCCCAGCCTGCACCATACTGGCTGGGGAAAGGGCTGCAGGAGGGCCCCCAGGCTTGATGTTGCTCCTAGCTGTGACCAGAGAAGAATGAGGCAGCAGCACCTGGCAGAACAGCACCATTTGAAAAAATCTAAAAACATGGTATTATTTATGGTATTAAGGTTTGAACAAACTACACGGACACATATTTAGCCGTTATTTAATGTCTTGATAAGTAAAATGTCCCTCCCTTGTGTTTTTGTTCATTGATGAAAATTCTGAGTAATTTTCATTTTTCTCACTGCAAAAATACCGCTGACGAAAATTATGATGGAAATATTTTCATTGACGAAATTAACACTGGGGACCACATGCCCCCCATGGAAGAACCATTGCTATTCCAGACAAGAAGCAGGAGTTATTAGGCAAGTGTTCCTATGTTAATACTTTACTATTGTTGCACATAGCTTCTGGGTGTATATATATATGTATATGTAGCACTGCCCCCTTGAGGACTGCTGGATTTTTACACTTTCGGGTCCCCTTGGGTTACCGTTAGCAACTTTGACATTTACAGTCTATCACTTCACTTCTTGGCTCGGTCAATAATTAGTCCAGGGGTTTGTATTTGTTTTGTGTTTTATTTTATAAATTAGGGATGGGAGAAGGGATTAGTGGAAGGCTCCGGATTAACTATGCACAAGGTTTGGAGGACATCTATCTGTAGATACAGCCAAGCTGTTGATCCACCTTGCCACTTAGGTGGATTTAGGGTTAAGTCTCTTTCCAGATGACTTGATGAACTAATGTTATCTTCAGGACACTCTCCTAGTATCCTCTTTCTCGACCACAGACACGTGTCCACTGACTATCCTACTCCGGGGTGGCCCCCCTCAGGTCAGGCCCCTTGACATGATCCCCTGTACTCACAATACCGTTTTTCTTTGCGGCACAGTGGTGTAGTGGTTAGCACTTTCACCTAGCAGCAAGAGGGTCGCTGGTTCGAATCCCAACCATGACACTACCTGCCTGGAGTTTGCATGTTCTCCCTGTGCCTGCATGGGTTTCCTCCCACACTCCAAAGACATGCTGGTAGGTTAATTGGATCCTGTATAAAAAAATTGGCCCTACTGTGTATGTATGTGAGTTAGGGATCTTAGATTGTAAGCTCCTTGAGGGCAGGGACTGATGTGAATATAGGACAGCGCTATATAAGTACCTGAAATAATAATAGGGTCTCCAGTGTCTCCCTCTCAGTCAGCTTTCCTGGACCTCTGGGTTCAGCTCCGTTCCTTTGGCCCTCAGGACGACCTCCTGATGCCACGCGCCACTGCTACAGAGGAGGAGGCAGCCGCCACCCTCTCTCCAGAACTCTGCTCTCCAGCCAAAGACCCCACAGCACATGTGCTCCTGGCTTTTATACAGTATCCCAGAATGCACTTAAACAGTCAGTCTCTACCCATCACCAGGACTGTATCTGTGTACCCTGTGTACCCATTGGCCGGGTTTCCTCCCACTGTCCAACATGCCTCCCTATTGGACCAGATGAAACACTCTCTACACTCAATGAATCACATACTGAGCACACTGAGCAGACCTAACTCACAGATCCTGCCCTCTGGTAGGCAGAGAACAATATAGATTTCCCTGCTGCTCCTCTGATGGGAAGACAGAGCCAAAAACGATACTCTCTCACTAGCACCTACCTAGAAGGGTGCTACATATGTATGTAATGACTGGTGACAGAAGGACACTCATCGGCCTGTTCAATTACTTGGTAACACAAATAGCCAATCACATGGCAGCAACGCAATGCATTTAGGTATCGGAGCATGGTGAAGACGACTTGCTGAAGTTCAAACTGAGCATCAGAATGGAGAAGAAAGGGGAACTTAACCTTCTATCAAAACCTTATCTGTGTGAGCCGAGAAATATTTCATAGTAGAGTTCAGACAGCAATACAAGCTCCTTATCCACCTACCAGTTTTCCTCATACGGGAGAGCTCCTCGGTGATGTTCTGATCTGGACGGAAAGAAACAATAACAGGAGATGTTATCCAATGACAGAGAACACAGAGATCGATAAGAATCGGATTCAGGTCAAATTCAATTTGAATCCCAATCCGGACTTCAAAACTGAAATACTTTTTTTATGTTCAAATATCTTCAACCCATTTCAAGTTCCCAATCACGCCTGTGGTCAGACAATTTGCCCCGACCCACATCTGCCATATTAGTTTATTATTAAATACGAAGTCATTCATCAACGTTATTATAAGCAGAGACGCCCCCCCCCCCCCCCGCCACCTTCTGCTGTTCGCCTGGGCTCTCCCGTCCCACCAGGAGACCCAAGCTCAGCAGCTGGCCGGAGACCGGAACAAAGCCAGAATTAGATTTGATGAGGCCTCCGGTGGAGTAACCCGGAAGAAACGTCACAACGTCACTTCCGGTTTATTCAGCAGCCAACGGCGCCAGATTTAAAAAATCCAAAGTATTCAAAAATGCCAATTTTGGTGTTTTGAATGCTTTGAAGTGCAGAGGAGGGGTTTGGAATCTGCTAGACCCCCCGATCCCTCCATAAAGAGTACCTGTCACTGCCTATTACTGTCACATTCCCCCCGATCCCTCCATAAAGAGTACCTGTCACTGCCTATTACTGTCACATTCCCCCCGATCCCTCCATAAAGAGTACCTGTCACTGCCTATTACTGTCACATTCCCCCCGATCCCTCCATAAAGAGTACCTGTCACTGCCTATTACTGTCACATTCCCCCCGATCCCTCCATAAAGAGTACCTGTCACTGCATATTACTGTCACATTCCCCCCGATCCCTCCATAAAGAGTACCTGTCACTCCTATTACTGTCACATTCCCCCCGATCCCTCCATAAAGAGTACCTGTTACTGCCTATTACTGTCACATTCCCCCCGATCCCTCCATAAAGAGTACCTGTCACTGCCTATTACTGTCACATTCCTCCCATCCCTCCATAAAGAGGACCTGTCACTGCCTATTACTGTCACATTCCCCCCCGATCCCTCCATAAGGGTACCTGTCACTGCCTATTACTGTCACATCCCCCCCGATCCCTTCATAAAGAGTACCTGTCACTCCTATTGCTGTCATATCCCCCCGATCCCTCCATAAAGAGTACCTGTCACTGCCTATTACTGTCACATTCCCCCCCGATCCCTCCATAAAGAGTACCTGTCACTGCATATTACTGTCACATTCCTCCCCGATCCCTCCATAAAGAGTACCTGTCACTGCCTATTACTGTCACATTCCCCCCAATCCCTCCATAAAGTGTACCTGTCACTGCCTATTACTGTCACATTCCCCCCAATCCCTCCATAAAGTGTACCTGTCACTGCCTATTACTGTCACATTCCCCCCGATCCCTCCATAAAGAGTACCTGTCACTGCATATTACTGTCACATTCCCCCCGATCCCTCCATAAAGAGTACCTGTCACTGCATATTACTGTCACATTCCCCCCGATCCCTCCATAAAGAGTACCTGTCACTCCTATTACTGTCACATTCCCCCCGATCCCACCATAAAGAGTACCTGTCACTGCCTATTACTGTCACATTCCCCCCGATCCCTCCATAAAGAGTACCTGTCACTGCTATTACTGTCACATTCCCCCCCCGATCCCTCCATAAAGAGTACCTGTCACTGCCTATTACTGTCACATTCCTCCCGATCCCTCCATAAAGAGGACCTGTCACTACTATTACTGTCACATTCCCCCCCGATCCCTCCATAAAGAGTACCTGTCACTGCCTATTACTGTCACATTCCCCCCGATCCCTCCATAAAGAGTACCTGTCACTCCTATTACTGTCACATTCCCCCGATCCCTCCATAAACAGTACCTGTCACTGCCTATTACTGTCACATTCCCCCCGATCCCTCCATAAAGAGTACCTGTCACTACTATTACTGTCACATTCCCCCCATCCCTCCATAAAGAGGACCTGTCACTACTATTACTGTCACATTCCCCCCGATCCCTCCATAAAGAGTACCTGTCACTGCCTATTACTGTCACATTCCCCCCGATCCCTCCATAAAGAGTACCTGTCACTGCCTATTACTGTCACATTCCTCCCATCCCTCCATAAAGAGGACCTGTCACTGCCTATTACTGTCACATTCCCCCCCGATCCCTCCATAAGGGTACCTGTCACTGCCTATTACTGTCACATCCCCCCCGATCCCTTCATAAAGAGTACCTGTCACTCCTATTACTGTCATATCCCCCCGATCCCTCCATAAAGAGTACCTGTCACTGCCTATTACTGTCACATCTCCCCCGATCCCTCCATAAAGAGTACCTGTCACTCCTATTACTGTCATATCCCCCCGATCCCTCCATAAAGAGTACCTGTCACTCCTATTACTGTCATATCCCCCCGATCCCTCCATAAAGAGTACCTGTCACTGCCTATTACTGTCACAAGGGATGATTACATTCCTTGTGACAGCGATAAAAGTGTTCAGGAAACATTTTTTAAAGGGACAGTGTAAAAAAAAATAATTTTAAAGTGTCCCATCCCTCCGTTTGTGTGCACCAAAAGAAAAAAAAACACACATGCAAGTCACGCCCACAAATGTTC